>NC_042617.1:440600508-441200508 GCF_901001135.1 Rhinatrema bivittatum
ATTTATTCTGTACCATAGAGGGAAGCAGAAGGGATCAAATGTGATATTGCAATAGCCAATAATGCAGATGCACAGTGCTGATAAAATACTTATGTTACCAGCTGCGTGTCACACTGTGAGCAAGCCACAGAACAGATTCAGGCTGGACTCTAGCTGTTCTCTCATTAACTTCTTTATTAATAACAAGAAAACAAAACAGAAGCAGTTCTGCTTACTTTTGCAGTTCATAAAATAAAGACAGCAATATAGCTCACAGATTAGCAGTATTAGCCTTCCCTAGGCTTCATACTCTTCTCTGGGGCCTTTTTTATTCTTCCTGGGCCTAGCTTCCTATCCCTTCTAAGAAGAATGCCCTCAGATCAGAATTTACTTTCAGTCTTGGCTTAAGGCGGACCAGGATATATTCCTGGTCATGGTCTTTTAAGGTGCGTTTAACATACACTCCTTCACATACTTTTAATGTGGTATTTACTAAAGACACTACCCTCTCAAGACCTTTTTGTGAATAATGTACTACATGCCATGCACTTACCCATGCAAAAAATATGCATTTATGAGTTTTTAATATGCTTTAATAAATGGACCCCATACTATAAAAGGATTGAACTCAATGACTAAGTGAATCAAAGTATACAGATAGCTCACTATGTTTAAATTATCAGCAATGTTCCCTCTATTGATTAGGTTGCTGTTGCAAAACTTTTGCTCATGAGGGGGGGTTTAGATAGGGCCGGGGGGGTGGGTTAGGTAGGGGAAGGGAAGGTGCAGGGGAGGGCGAAAGAAAGTTCCCTCTGAGGCCGCTCCGATTTTGGAGAGGCCTCGGAGGGAACAGGCAGCATGTGCTGGGCTCGGTGTGTGCAGGTTGCACAAATGTGCACCCCCTTGCGCGCGCGCCGACCCTGGATTTTATAAGATACGCGCGGCTACGCGCATATCTTATAAAATCCAGCGTACTTTTGTTCGTGCCTGGTACGTGAACAAAAGCAATGGACGGCCGGCGCCATCTTGTGCTCCTACCATGTGACAGGGGCCAACCAATGGCACCAGTAGCCCCTGTGACATAGTAAGAGCAAAGGGTATCGATGCCATTTTGAATACTGGCAGCCAACAGCATGAGTGCAGGAGATCAATCCAGGACCCTGCTGGACCACCCCACCCTCCTGATCCCCCCAAAACTTGCCAAAAGTCCCTGGTGGTCTAGCGTGGGTCCTGGAACGATCTCCTGCATTCGCGCCATTGGCTGTCAGTATTCAAAATGGTGCCAATAGCCTTTGCCCTTACTATGTCACAGGGTCAACCAGTACAATTGGTCGGCTCCTGTCACATGGTAGGAGCACAAGATGGCGCTGGCCGTCCACTGCTCCTACCATGTGACAGGAGCTGACCAATGGCACCAGTAGCCCCTGTGACATAGTAAGGGCAAAGGCTATTGGTGCCATTTTGAATACCGGCAGCAAACGGCGCGAGTACAGGAGATCGCTCCAGGACCCCCGCTGGACCACCAGGGACTTTTGGCAAGTCTTGGGGGGGTCAGGAGGGTGGGGGTTTTTGTTAGTTTTGTTTAAATTCACTCCTCAAGATGGGAAAAAATTTGGTAATGATACGTTGCATTCGTGGGGGTTTGCCATGCGTTTCACGGACCCACAAATGCAACGAATAGGGACCTATATGTTGCAGAACGTGCATTCATTCAAAATGAATGCACACCCCTAAAAAATGCTAAAATGTATTCAGATCAGGAAGCCTGTGAGGGAATCAGTTGGACCAGTAGATGATCGAGGAGTCAAAGGCACACATAGGCAAGATAAGACCATTGAGAAAGACTAAATGAAGTCTTTGCTTTTGTGTTTACACTTGCAGTGAAAATAATTGTATTCAGTGGTGATAATTCAGAAGAACTGAAAGAAATCACATTGAAGCTGGAAAATATAATAAGGCAGATTGGTAAACTAAAAAATATAAAATCACTCATATTAGATGTTATAAACCCTAGAGTTCTGAAAAAATTCAAATTTGAAATTGCAGATCTATTACTAGTAATTTGTAACCTATCATTAAAATCATCCATTGTACATGAAGATTGGTGAATGGCCAATGTAGCCCCAATGAATAAACAGAGGTCCAGGGGTTCTCTAGGAAAATAGAGACAGGTTAGACTGACTTCAGTGATGTGAAAAAATGTGAAAATGTTTTGAAAGAACAAAATCACAGAACATATAGAATAGGGATGTGCATTTTTTTTAAATGAATGCACAGAATAAAACATTATTAGCATTTTCAAGACATTTGACAAAGTGCCCCATGAGAGACTTCTGAGAAAATTAAAAAAGTCATTGACTAGGATATAATATGCTACTGTGGATTGCAAACTGATAGGAAACATAGAGTAGGACAAAATGGTCAATTTTCTCAATGGAGAAGGGTAAACAGTGGAGTGCCTAAAGGATTTCTACTGAGACTGGTACTTTTTAATATATTTATTCATTAAATGCCAAGGGGAACAAGTGAAATGATTAAATTTGTAAATGACACAAAATTATTCTGATTTGTGTAATCCTAACTGGATTTTGAAAAATTGCAGGAGGAGCTTGTCAGACTGAAAGTCTAGTTGTTCAAATGGTAGATGAAATATAATGTGGACAAGCACAAAGTGATACAACTCTGAAAAAGTAACCTAAACCCACATTGTAGTTATATGATGTTAGGTTTCAAATCAGAAGTTACAACCCAGGAAAAGAGCCTGGGTGTCAGATTTGATAATTAATTTGAAGTCCTCGTCTCAGTGTGTGGTGGCCATCAAAAAAGCAAACATGATGTTAGGAAATATTAGGAAAAGATTAGATATTAAAATGAAGAATGTGATAATGCCTCTGATCTCTTCTTGGTGAGTCCACACCTGGAGTACTGAATGCAGTTCTGGTAGCCACATCTAAAAAAGTTAGGTTGCAATTTAGGTTGCATATTAGGATATACCACAGATGTATATACCATTGTGGACAATACTTTGAAATCCTCAGTTCATTGTGCTGTAATGGTCAAAAAAGCAAACAGAATGCTAGGAAT
Source organism: Rhinatrema bivittatum (assembly GCF_901001135.1). Lineage (NCBI taxonomy): Eukaryota > Metazoa > Chordata > Amphibia > Gymnophiona > Rhinatrematidae > Rhinatrema > Rhinatrema bivittatum. The sequence goes on from NC_042617.1 coordinate 440,603,572, forward strand.
TATTAAGATAGAAATGGAGAACAAAATGGAGATTGTGTGAAATTTTGGTCACCACATCTCAAAATTGATATAGATGAACAGGAAAAGGCACAGAGAAGGGCAACCAAAGTGACAAAGGGGATAAAATGGCTCCCTTATAAGGAAAGGCTAAAGAGGTTAAGGCTGTTCAGCTTAGAGAAGAGATGATATAAGTGGGATACAATAGAAGTCTATAAAATAATGAATGGAATAGAATAGGTAAATGTAAATCAGTTATTTATGCTTTTAAAAAATACAAAGACCAGGAGACACTCCATGAAGTTAGTAAGTAGCACATTCAAAACAAATAGGAGACAATTCTTTTTCACTCAACTCTCAGTTTAAGATCTGGAATTCATTGCCAGAAGATAGGCACTTAGCATATCTGGGTTTAAAAAGGTTTGGACAAGTTCCAGGAAGTGAAGTCCATAAACTGTTATTAACCAAGAAGACTTAGGAATAGCCACCACTTATCACTGCAATATTTCAGCATAGGATGTATTTACTCTTTGGGATCTTGCCAGGTATTTGTGATCTGGATAGGCCACTGCTGGAAACAGGATACTGGACTTGATGGACCCGCTGTCTGACCCAGTATGGCAATGCTTATGCCTTATGTATGTTCTTATTGTTATAATCTGCTCCACCAGAGGGGAGGAGTTAGCAATCTGTTAGGATCTGCTTGCTGATGAGAGGAGCAAGCAGATGAGAGTTAGCAGTCTGTTGTGCTCAGCTCCTGAAGTGGGAGGAGTGAGGACTCTAATGTACATAGGTGAATCCTTGGACGGATGGCAGATGACAGCGCCTCCAGGAGGATATCCTGAGAGGGACCACCGGCTAGGCTTGGGTATGGAGGAAGACACTCTAATAAAGACAGTTCTTTATTAGACAGGTTAGTAGAACCACCAGAGATGGCAGTAGTGAGCTGATGTGCCCGGCAGGGCTGAAGTCTCTCAGATACTGGAACTGCGATCCCAGGGTTGCTGAGCTGTAGAGAGACTATAGATAGTGAGTAGACAGGGTATGCTGTATACATAGCCAGTAGTAGATGTCATACCCACATAGATTCTTAAGAAGGCTCAGTAGCTGGAAAGAGGCCCTCGAGGAGCAAGTACCTGGTTCCAGGGAAAGCTCTGAGAGAGCTATGATAACTCACAATTGTCTGTATCTGTAATAGCTTCCAGGTAATAGATAATCTTCAGTGTATTCAGGAACATGAGCCCTCGAGGCGAGTACCGGTTTCTATATGCAGTCTGAAATAGTAACTCACAAATATCTGTACCTGCAATAGCTTCTAGACAGTAGAGAATCTTCAGAGTGTTTAGGAACATGGGCCCTCGAGGAGCGAGTACCGGTTCCTATCTGTAATCTGAAATAGTAACTCACAATGTCTGTACCTGCGATAGCTTCTAAACAGTAGAGAATCTTCAGAGTGTTTAGGAACATGGTCCCTCGAGGAGCGAGTACCGGTTCCTATCTGTAATCTGAAATAGTAACTCACAATGTCTGAATCTGCGATCGCTTCCAGGCAATAGAGAGTCTTCTGAGTGTTCAGGAACATAAGCCCTCGAGGAGTGAGTACCGGTTCCTGTCTACAATCTAAAATAAAAAAAAGAGAGCGAGGCCCCCGAGGAGTGGGTACCCCTGGTAAGTCCAAGAAGGTAGAGTAGCATAGAGAGAAGCGGGTCAAGATGAATCCCTGCAATCAATCCTTGCTAACTCAAATCGTAAGCGCAAGTGAAGACCTTTTATGTTGAAAGCTGATGACGTCAATACAGGGGGACGTCCCAGAGGTTTGCACCCTGGCTGGTACATACTTCGGAGCGCGCGCACGGCCTACGTTATCAGGAACATGGCGGATCCGCAGCGTCGAGCCGGTCTGGTGACGCCGGGGAGAAGTGGCATGGAGATGCCGCGGCAGCAAGCTGTCCATCAGACCCGGAGGAAATCGCCACAGAGGTAGAGAGGGTGGAGCGAGGGCGAAGAGCAGCCACGAGCGCAACACTTATAGGAGAGGTGGAGGTGATGACAAGTGCTCCCAATATTGGGACATCAATGTCCTATAGGGGAGACAAGGCCATAGATATGTTCCCCAAGATACAGAAGGTTCTGTAAAGCTGTCTTTGAAAACAGATGTTTAGCTAGTGAATGGAGGCTCAGTGTCTAGGTGGTTTGTATTAGGGTTTGGGGGGACTCCATATTTTAATAAATGGGAAGATTAGGAGCGAGTTTAGTTGTTGGTTTTTTTTTTTTTTTTAAACGAAAACAGCTATACAAAAAAAAAAAAGATCTAGTGGTAGACCTAAACTGATTCACCCCCATACCAAAAACAAAACCCCACATTTTTTTTAAAGGTTACACCCCTAGTAATCTCATCATGAATGAAATAATTTTCTTGTTTTATCGGTTTCCTGACATCTCTTGCTCAACTGGACCTGCCTCTATTGGTTTATGCCATCAGACATATTTATTCACAACTTTCATTATCTCTTTGCAATCTCTTAATCTTCAATGTTCTGTAAAATATAAATATGTTAACAGTTTAGCATTTTTTTCAATCTATGAATTGGTTTTTTTTCCCCACAGATGCAACATGTAAGCCTGAGTGTAATCAGATCCTTTGCAAAATATAAGCCTAGAATAGGAACTGCTACTCATAATGTATGTAAATTCTCCTTTAACTTAAATAACAGTGCTACATTTTGAACTGAAGTTCAGCAGCTCAAGTGTCATCAGCCACAGATTCTTTACAAGCTCAGCATGATATGAATGCATTTTGTAGATTAATTATGATCACACCCATCACAACTGATATGCAGGCTACCATGTGTTTATAAATGACTGATGCCCATAAGAATGGGCAATCACAGCAGAGACAGCTGCAAGCCACCCCCTTGAAAACATTGAGCCTGCCAGCAGGAGCCTCAGCCTACATCCATGACTGATCATTTTTTAAAAGATTGAACTTAACCTATTCCATGATACACTTGTGCCATTGTTATAGATATATGTATTTATGTATTTATTTATGTATATGCTATAGATTTAAAAGATATTGGATCACTCTACTGCCTGTATCTAACAGTACCTGAATGTAACTCACTTTGAACTATAATAGAAAAATGTGAACTAAAATCATGAAATAAATAAATAGTACAAAACAAAGGGAAAAACTCAGGAACTAGCATCGGCAGCAATGGTAGCAAACGACATTCATTTTTTTAAAATTGCAGTTACACAGAAATATAGACAGGTGTATTGGACACATGACAGCACATACAGACAAAGGGAGGAGTTAGCAAAAGTTTAAAACGGGGAGCAGCATAGTTAATTGTCAAGGCATCAACTTTGTTATGGATCATTTGTACAACTTATTTAAAGCACTCAAAATTCAGTTAGCAAAAAATATGTTTTAGTTAGTGCATTCACTCATCCGATGCTTATAAGCTTGGGTTGGGTTTGAAAGGAAATTCAAGATTGCTAACGGGGACAGTAACCTTTAAACAGCCACATGTGCGTACATGCATGCGTGTATGCCGGCTTATGCCAATGGATGCAGCCATTTTATGCCATATGTGCATTTAAGTGTGTATATTATAAAATGGGCAGCACTTGCGCACCGTTTTATATGGACATGTGCGTGTGCCTTCAAATGCTGCCTCTGCCACAACTGTGGGGGGCTTTTGCTAGGCACGTGTGCCAATACAAATACCTGTTTCCCCAGTTTGTTCCCATTTTGCCCCAGTAAAGGATAGGACTTAATAACCCCCCTGATTTCCTGTTACAGGCCTGGACTGCCCAGATCCAGCCCCGCCCTTTCTTTTGCCTTTTCAATTTGTGTGCAGATTGGGAGAGATATGTGCGTACTCTGGTGCGTCTTAAAATCCAGGTGGTGCATGCACGCCCTAGACACGCATTTATCTCCTGGCTTTAGTACACATAGGGCTTTTAAAATTGGCCTTTACAGTTGTAAAGAGCATAATATGGAATACAAATGTCAACAGGGAAGCGGAATTTTTAGAGATTGTGGTGGTCCAGGGGAGGAGTGGAAATCGCTGGAGTGGAGGCAAAGGGAAAAGGTATGTTTCCAGCAAATAGGAAGATGATTAGGAGATAAAAGCTAAAAGCAAAAATATTTGAAGAATCACAGTTTACCTGTCCTGATCCTGACCCTAATCCTCTTCCTATATATATTTCTGTACTTGGCAAATTCTATTTTAAAGGTGCAGTTATAATGTAATTCACAGTAAATTTACATAAGAACATGAGAAAGTGTCATACTGGGTCAGACCAAGGGTCCATCAAGCCCAGCATCCTGTTTCCAACAGTGGCCAATCCAGGCTACAAGTACCTGGCAAGCACCCAAACATTAAGGAGATCCCATGCTACTGATGCCAGTAATAGCAGAGGCTATTCTCTAAGTCAGCTTGATTAATAGCTGGTAGAGATGTGAATCGGAACCGGAATTGGTTCCGATTCAAATGTGGGTTTTTTTCCATCGGGCCCGATCGCGGTTTTGCTTATCGGCTGCGCCTGAGCCGATAAACAAAAAACCCACCCCGACCCTTTAAAACTAATCCCTTTGCTTCCCCCACCCTCCCGACCCCCCCCCCCCCCCCAAAAAAAACAAAACATTTTACAGGTACCTGGTGGTCCATGCTAGTTCACCTTGTTTTCACATCCTGCCTGCCTATTCAATGCCTTCTCTTTCTTCTATCTCCCTCCCCCCCCCCCCCCACACACACTTCCTTATATATTTTACACACTTCTGTACTTCACTGCATGCATCTAATGAAGTGGACTCTGTCCTCAAAAGCTCATGCCTCAATAAAATTGGTTAGTCTATAAGGTGCCACCCGCCTCATGTCATTTTTGTGAAGAATTAAGATTCTGTCTTCCTCCATAACAAATTGTATTGTATCTGTCTTCCCCCTTCACCCTTGATGGACAAACCAAGCAGTGTCTGTGAATAAAGGAATGCTAATCAAATCAAAGATACATATAAATATTTCATTAGCATCTCTTTTCCTTCAATGACTGACAGCTCTCTGAAGACAGAGAAAAATCTGATTTTAATTAATTTGTTTTCAAACTACATTGCTATTGTCACTGCTTCTTCCTGCTGTAAATCAATCAGATTGTTCTGATATTTAAATTATTTCCATAAGGCTTCCACAACCTATAATTTCTCCAAGAAATGTCTTTTCTGCTAATTTTGTGGCTTACATTTTTTTTTTTTTAAAGGAACCATATTTAACCTTGGAGCACTTGCTCAAATGAATAGGCTTTACATGTGTATATTGTGTTTACTCTCTTCTGCTCGCTTCATCTGTACAGGAAGAAAAAGTTGCAATAGTTTTGTTTATTTCTTTAAAGACATATATAGCTGGCATCTTTTGGGATTTATTCAGCTATATTTTTCTAGTAAGATGATTAAAGACCCTGCCTAAGCAGAAATGACCTGAAAGACAAGGGATTTATCAGTCTGACTTTTCAGAAAGATGGCTGAATATTAAACCTAATGGGGTCGCTGTATTTCTTTCTCTCTTTTTTTTTTCTCTCAAAACTAAAGCTGCTGAAATAGAAACTTGGTGAATATTGTATATTTCCTTTGGGAATGAAACCAAACTGGCACAATAAGAGGTAAATAATTGTTCAGTTGATTTGACTCTATTATAGGTCATAAAAAATAAGCCTGTGTCTTCCACACTACAGATGCAATTACTGGAACAAGGGCTCAGTTATTTCAGCTGTGTGATGAAAAACAGAGAATTTTCTATATGTACCCTGGAGGTGTGCTACTCTTGGCATGAGAGAAAAAGGCACCTTCAAGGCTGGTGCATTAGTGTTTCAGAATTATGTCTTGCAAACAGAACAAAATGCAAGCTCAGTGGTTTTAAGGCTCTATGGTTTTTCTGTTATGTTCCCCAAGATAACATCTGTCTCTAGCTTCAAACATACTAAGGCATTCCAGATTAGACAAATGTTATATACAACAAGAAGTAAAGAACATACATACTATGTGTTGGATTTTATTGTTGTAACCTGCTTTGTCATTCCTTTATAAAAGTGGGGTATCAAGTACCAGAAAAAAAAAACACTTTGCTTTGTATGAATGATAAATTGTTCTATTCCACTTAATAATATTGCCAAATGAATAAGGTGTTATACATTGTAAACTGGAAAGGATTGATTTTCCAAGCCCCTGGAAGCAGAGGAGAAAGGTAGAATACTGGAGTCTTCATTCTATATCTACAGTATAATGACTTTACCTTTGGCAGAGATTGATCATTATTCAGTTTCCTTTAAGGGTCTTTCTGAACACAACAATACAAGACGTATAAGGGAGGCCTTTTCCCCAGTTTTAGAGATTTTAGTCTGTATCATTTTTAGAAATAGAAAACTCAGTGCAATCGGTATATCTAACCATATACTAGCTTTGGTAAATTGTTCTTTTTTATTTGTAATATCACAAAGCCCATGGAGGTAGTCACAATGCTAGTAGCCAAAGAAAAACTCATATTCCAATGTAAAGATATGCATGGCAAATTAATCAAGCATCAGCAAGTTTGGATTAGTGCTGGACCTTTTATGTAATCATAGAGGAAACCTGGACCTCTCAATCATCCACCCTAACGAAACATAACCATTTTTGTACTTTCTTTTGGTAATGCAGATAAAAAGAAAATGTTCAAATTAAGTCATAAATCATACAAAGTCCCCTTAACCCAAATGAACAGTTAATGGTCATTAAACAAAAACCCCCTTATTTCCAAAAAGACCAGTATCATGCAAAAATCAACAATCATTTAAATAATACCAATATCACTCAATTTTTAAGGGGCAATCATAGATAATAACTTTCAAACCGGAACTCGGGTGCGCATGTGCGCTCATCCATTCGCCCATGCCCAGGGACGTGGCTATTTTATAACGTCTGCATGGACCGGTATATGCACACGTTATAAAATAGCCTGGCCGTGTGCACGTGTGCCAAATTTGAAGTGGCGAGTACATGTGCATGCAAATGCCGCTTCTACCACGTAAATCGGGGGATATTATAAATCGACTTGATTTGACATATATATATCAAGAAAGTCGGTATATAAAAACCCTAAATAAATAAATAAATAAATAAATAAATATTAAAACGGGGGTTTGAGCCAATGCTATTCCCAGTTTTACCAGTTTGTCCCCAGTTCAACCAGATAAGAGATAGGTCTTCCAAATCTCCATAGTTTAATAGCCTTCACTCCTTCCAGTTATCCCTAACCCTTAAAAACTCTGCAGATCTGCCTATTTTTCTTTATTTTTTTAATGTATACGTTATCCATGGCAGAAGAAAAGTTACAGGGCAGGAGGCCTGGGCTCCTGCCCGGTCACGTCAATATTTATGTGCACATCTCTAGTTTATGCACAACCCCTTTTTGAAAACTTTCTAGATGTGCACGAAGCGGGACATACGTGCATATCTTGCGAGCTTTTAAAATCTGCTTGTTGCGCACAAGCCCGACCTATTCGCACATCCCCTAATTAATGAGCGCACCAGGCTTTTAAAATTCACCTTTCAATTTTGAAGAAAATATGATATTAATAGATCAGAGACAAACCATTATTTTAATCAATGTCCCATCTTTTTTATGCACAGTGCACCCTTATACGTGTACCATATCTGTTTTCAGAATATAAAAAAATTATAACTTTCCTGTATTCTTAGACTGCACTCGACATGTCCATATTTCGCTTTCTGCTTCGGGAGTGTAGTCTTCATGGTGCCGGCATCTAGTTCTGTCATCTAGTTCTGTTCATGAACCTTGTCTACTGTACCTACTCACTTTCTACAGTTTCTCAACAGCTCAGCCATCGCTGTTCCAGTGCCTGAGGGACTACAGCCATGCCGGGCATGTCAGCTCACTATTGCCACGTCTGGTGGTTTCCAAAACCTGTTTAATAAAAGAACTAATGTGTGTCTGTCTCCATACTCAAGCCTAGCCTGTGGTCCCTCTCGGGATATTCTCCTGGGGGCGTGGTCATCTGCCACCGGCCCAGGGATTCACCACTACTATCTCAGATTCATAGCAGATTGCTAACTACCAGCATAGCGGACTATAACACTCCCTAGCAAATTCATAACAGATTGCTAACTCCCCACGGAGAACTATTACAGTCCTCCTACAATTTATCACAATCTATTTATGATTTAACTATTCTGAATAATTTTGTATCATCTGCAAATTTCATTATGTCACTCATTGTGTTCCTTTCCAGATCATTTATAAATATATTGAAAAGCATCGGTCCAAGTACAGATCCCTGAGGCACTCCACTGTTTACCCTTTTCCACTGAGAAAATTGACCATTTAATCCTACTCTCTGTTTCCTGTCTTTTAACTAGTTTGTAATCCACAAAAGGACATCACCTCCTATCCCACTATACTCTCCTCTCCTTTGGACACTTTTGCTTCTCCCCTTACTTGTTATATAAGAAGCATCAAACCCCCAACCTTGGCTCACCACGGAATTTGCTTCCTATATTTTTGTGCTTAATTTGTAGTGACTCTGGCTAAAATCCTGTGCCCATGATGATGTCATACATTTCAAATTCATAATGACCTTCTTCCAGTCTGCTACTATACTTACCAAGCAAGACAAGTATATTATTCTGAGAAACTCTCTTCAATCCAATCATGTCCATTTTTTTGCCACACTCAGTTCCTTCATCAATCTACCTTCACCTGCTCCTCTCTGCCCAGACTATGGCTGACTACTTCAGTTCTCAACCAGGTCACTTTATCTCCCCTTTCTCTGGCTGCTGCCAACCACTCCCCCTTTTCTGAAATCATAATGGAGGAACTGCCCATTTTCACCTTGTTCCTCTAATCCCATTCCCACCCAGCCCCTCAGCTGTATTTACTCTGCAGTCATCCCTTCCATTATCACATTGTCAAGCTATCACGTTGCACTATAACTTTTTCTGCTGCCTTCAAACATGCTGTGATCACACCTCTCATAAAAAAAACCCCTCACTGGACTCTATCTTCCCTGCTATCATCCCATCTCCCTCCTCCCTTTTGCACCCAAACTACTTAAATGTGATGCTTACAAACATTGTCTTGACTTTCAAATCAAGCTAGTCTCAGTCCATTTCAGTCTGGTTTTTGCCTTCTACATTCCACAGAAACAACCCTTGCAAAATTCTCCATTGACCTATTCATGGCTTTTACTGCTTTTGACACTGTTGGTCATTTATTATTTGATACCATATTCTTATTTGGATTTCTAGTCTCCATAGTGTCTTGCTCTGTTCTTATCTCTCCCATCACACTAGGACTTCTCCTTTTTTCTCCTTTGGTACTCTGATCTCTTCTCAAAACTTTAAATACCATCTATATACTGATAATTCCCAGATTAACTTTTTTTTTTTACCAGAAATTTCATCAGAATATTCAGTCCTAAAGCTCAGCCTGCTTGGCCATCACATTGCCACTTTAAACTCACCACAGGCAGGACAGAACTTTTTTAATCCACTTCCCTTCTTTCACCTTTCTTTATTTCTGTGGATAATACTGCCAACTTCCCAGTCCTCTCAGCCTGTAACCTTGTGGTCATCTTTGACTCACGACTCTCCTTCTCTACACATATCCAAAACACTCCTAAAATGTGTTGATTCTTTTTCTGTAATTTCACCAAAATCCAGTTCTTCCTTTCTGAAAACAATACCACAAACCTCTCCATCATTACCACCCATTTAGAATACAGCAGTCCATTCCTCACTAGGGATGTGAATCGTTTTAGGACGATTAAAATTATCGTCCGATAATTTTAATATCGTCTTAAACCGTTATGGAACACAATACAATACAGATTCTAACGATTTATCGTTATAAATCGTTAGAATCGTGAGCCGGCACACTAAAACCCCCTAAACCCCCCCCCGACCCTTTAAATTAAACCCCCCCCCCTCCCGAACCCCCCCCAAATAACTTAAATAACCTGCGGGTCCAGCGGCGGTCCGGAACGGCAGCGGTCCGGAACGGGCTCCTGCTCCTGCATCTTGTCGTCTTCGGCCGGCGCCATTTTCGAAAATGGCGCCGAAAAATGGCGGCGGCCATAGACGAAAAAGATTGGACGGCAGGAGGTCCTTCCGGACCCCCGCTGGACTTTTGGCAAGTCTCGTGGGGGTCAGGAGGCCCCCCACAAGCTGGCCAAAAGTTCTTGGAGGTCCAGCGGGGGTCAGGGAGCGATTTCCCGCCGCGAATCGTTTTCGTACGGAAAATGGCGCCGGCCATACGCGTATGGCCGGCGCCATTTTCCGTATGGAAAATGGCGCCGGCAGGAGATCGACTGCAGGAGGTCGTTCAGCGAGGCGCCGGAACCTTCGCTGAACGACCTCCTGCAGTCGATCTCCTGCCGGCGCCATTTTCCGTACGGAAAATGGCGCCGTACGGAAAATGGCGCCGGCCATACGCGTATGGCCGGCGCCATTTTCCGTACGAAAACGATTCGCGGCGGGAAATCGCTCCCTGACCCCCGCTGGACCTCCAGGAACTTTTGGCCAGCTTGTGGGGGGCCTCCTGACCCCCACGAGACTTGCCAAAAGTCCAGCGGGGGTCCGGAAGGACCTCCTGCCGTCCAATCTTTTTTGTCTATGGCCGCCGCCATTTTTCGGCGCCATTTTGGAAAATGGCGCCGGCCGAAGACGACAAGATGCAGGAGCAGGAGCCCGTTCCGGACCGCTGCCGTTCCGGACCGCCGCTGGACCCGCAGGTTATTTAAGTTATTTGGGGGTGGGGGATTTAATTTAAAGGGTCGGGGGTGGGTTTTAGGGGGTTTTTAATGTGCCGGTTTTTCGATTTTTCGATTTTTCGATTTTTTTTAACGATTTTCACGATTTTTCACGATATTTTACCCCCCCAAACGGCAACAATACGATTCCCTCCCCCTCCCAGCCGAAATCGATCGTTAAGACGATCGAGGACACGATTCACATCCCTATTCCTCACAGATCTCCTAGCGAATCTTCTCTCTCTGCTACAATCTATCAAAATTCAGCTGTGTGACTTAGTTTTTGCCAAAGTCACAACACTCATATAACTCAATGCTTTGAAAATCTACCTGTTAAATTGCATCTGGTATTTGAAAGTGCAGACACAAATAAAAGAACAGGTACAGTATGCTTTGAAAACCTTAGGAACACAGAAGAAGTGGAGCAATTTGCAGTAATTTTGGTTAAGATGGAATGAATGCCCAACTCAAAATTATATTTTATTTGAAGGTAACATTGTTTGTATCTAATGAAGGCTTGAAATCTGAATTAGAAAAAATTGGAGTCTAATTATTTTCTTAGAAAAGAACAAACAAGTCATAACACCTAATATTTCTCTTTGAAGCTTCTGAGACATGGAATAAACAAGCACACATTCCAGTAATAGAAACATACAGAATCATTCTCCAGAAAGTAACATACAACTAAAGTTCATTTAGAAAGATGTGTAGCTTAATTTTTTTTAGTAAAAAAAAATAAGTTGCATAAACAACTTTTTAGTCTTTTTTTTCTTATTAGCTTTATACTCCTTGGATATGCTTTTAACAAGAAGCACTACAGAGCTCTCCAAAGATATTGAAATAAACTTTAATCATTTTATTTAATATATAACTAGAAATTCTGAATCTGTAACATGGACATTTCATGCTATATTGGGGCATATTTCTCAGAACTTCTTTAGAAACATTCCGAGATCCATTACTCTTTTCCCCTGTACCAATTTATTCATTGATCTTACAATTATCATTTGAACTTTGTAGACAATTATGAATACTCTTATTAGCAGCTTATATGAAAAATTTTCAAAGTCATTTACATGTGTTAATTAGCTGTCTCACAATTACCTTCCCTCAATATGACTAAATGTATATGCATTAGTCCACAACACACATACTATTGGTTGCGTTTAGGGGAAATGTTCCCAAGGAAGTGTTTTGAATGAAACTGGAAAATAACAAAAGGCTTTTAAGAACATAAGAAATTGCCATGCTGGGTCAGACCAAGAGTCCATCAAGCCCAGCATCCTGTTTCCAACAAACCAAGTCACAAGAAACTGGCAAGTACCCAAACACCAAGAAGATTCCAAGCTACTGATGCCAGTAATAGCAGAGGCTATTCCCTAAGTCAGTTTGATTAACAGAGTTAATGGACTTCTCCTCCAATAATTTATCCAAACCTTTTTTGAAGCCAGCTACACTAACTGCACTGACCACATCCTCTGGCAACAAATTCCAGAGCTTAATTGTGCGTTGAGTGAAAAAGAATTTTCTCCGATTAGTCTTAAATGTGCTACTTGCTATCTTCATGGAGTGCCCCCTAGTCCTTCTATTATCCGAAAGTGTAAATAATTGATTCATATCTACTCATTCAAGACCTCTCATGATTTTAAAGACTTCTATCATATCTCCCCTCTGCCGTCTCTTCTCCAAGCTGAACAGCCCTAACTTCTTCAGCCTTTCCTCATAGGGGAGTTGTTCCATCTCCTTTATCATTTTGGTTGCCCTTCTCTGTACCTTCTCCATCACAACTATATCTTTTTTGAGATGCGGTGACCAGAATTGTACACAATATGCAAGGTGTGGTCTCCCCATGGAGCGATACAGAGGAATTATGACATTTTCCGTTTTATTAACCATTCCCTTCCTAATAATTCCTAACATTCTGTTTGCTTGTTTGACTGCTGCAGCACACTGAGCCAATGATTTCAAAAACTGAAAATTGCTATAATATATGCTGCTGAATTATCAATAAGATTGACCTTCATCAAGTGTGCTTAATGCAGGTAAATGGGCTTTTGAAAATTGCTATGATAGTATGTTACATTTTACTTTTTCCATTGAAAATAACCCTGTAAGGACACAAATGGGCTTTTGAAAATTTCTGCAATATTTGCCACATTTAGGTACGTAAATCCTTTTGAAAATTACCTCTACTGATTGTATTTTCAATAACTCTGGCATCCGCAACTAACGTCAGCCCAGTCCCACTCCCTCCCCACCAAACACAAGGTGAGTAAAGCAAAACATAAGCAGGATGTACATAGGCAGTATGAACTGGAAGAAAAGGCCACAGATTTATCACCATAACACTATAAAAATTAACCCATACCCAATCTATGATAATGAAGCCCCCATGATTATGCTGCTTGCGTAAAAACCAAGCAATTCCCTAATCCGACCCTCTGCCCTGTTTCCAAGCAAGGGAGTCTCCCCTCTGAGATGTAACCATGCCCCATCCTTTTTGCCATAAAGGCATTCCCTTGCCAGCTGATGGCTGATCTGGTAGCATGGTGAAACTCCAGTACCACCTACCAAAGCTTGCCACTGTCTCGGGTACCCACCACAGGCACGAAATAGAGATATCATTGCCTCATACCGCCCATAAACGTTTATCTGTGGTTACAACCCATAACCCAGAAATAAGCCATCCAGAGTGTCACAAAATGTGTTATTAAAAAGGTAATAAACAATATCAAACAAATGTACCTTGTCAGGCCTATACATGCCATCACGTTGCATGTCCGCCCAACCGTGTCTGATCTGGTGTCCTCCCAACCTCTGCGCCCATACACCGATTTCATGGTTCATTTTCTTATGTCATCTACCCCAAATCTTCAGACTCTCACATTTTGGATGTGGGATGATGTCCGACCATAGAATGCAAGTCTGCAGTAACCATGAAGCTACTTCAGTGAGGTTGGCCTTGATCGTCTCAAACAATTGTTTACATGATATTACGCCAAGGTTATTTCCCCCATAATGTAATATTAAAGCATAGGAGGAAGCTGACGTTTCTCCCTGATGATGTATAAGAGGCAAAAGTTGCTCTCAAAGCATGTTGCACTTAGCAATTCATATTACTTTAATGTCATGAGGATCCATATGTAAATTCAGTATATAAGGACAATTGAGGGCCTTCCTAGTCAACCAGTGGACAAATGATTGCCCAGTGATTCATACATACCACTGACACTGTGTCAAATCTGCAATGACAGGTTAAGCGTCATGAGTGGGCACCTCTGCCTGACTCAGTCTCACATTTGCATTTACCGCAGAAAACCTCCATCTTCCTATTTGATAGATCATGTCCATTTGCAATCCTGTCTGCACTGCACTAGTTGCCGTTCCAATCCTGAAAGAGTAGAATGTAAACCTACTGGCATCCAAGCCCAATGGCCAGTCTCAGAATAGCAGAAAACTGGAATCTGGTGAATGGCACCCGATCGGCAAGAATTAGCAGAAGAGCCTCACCTGGGGGGGAGGGGGGGGGTGTCACCCTGCTAAGTATGTTTCCATGTTCTTCACTGGGCAAGAAACATAGAAACATAGAAATGACGGCCGAAGAAGACCGAACGGCCCATCCAGTCTGCCCAGCAAGCTATGCAATTTATCCTTTTTTTTTTTTTTTTTTTTTAATCTTTTTCTCTCTCCCACCTGTTACTATTGGCTTCCAGTACCCTCCAGCCCTAATTCCTTTCCACCCCACCACCAATGTAGAGAGCAGCGCCGGATCTGCATCCAAGTGAACATCCAGCTCAATTAGGGGTAGCAACCGCTGCAACAAGCAGGCCACACCCCTGCCCCATACTCTTACCCACCCCTGTTTTTGGGTTTTTTTTTTGAGATGGCAGCCCTCCATACTTCCGCTCCATGAAGGTGGAACACCAACCACTGGGCATCAATTTTCTTTAAGGAGAGCATGGCCCCCTGTCTCGTCTTATCAATCTTGGATCTATATATTCTTATGGGGATTGTTGAGCTGAGCATGTCACATTCCACATAAGAATGCTGCTGGGGCCCACATCATTCTTCGCAGCTGCCACTATCTCACTTACCTCATCCTCGATGCCGTTGCATCGATCCTGCTGTCATGTCTTCGTGTCAAGGCCCGTCTGCCCTCGACCTCAGGCCAGGCCCGCTGCTCCCTGCTGATCCAAGCGGCAGGTACGAAAGGGCTCAGAATTGTCGGAGGACCATTCACATTCCAACATCATCCTGTTGTTGGCCTTGGGAGCTTGTAGGCCTGGCAGAGGATAAGACCGTCAGCCATGCTGGTGCTCGCCGTCAACCCTCGGTTCGGTCCTGGATCCGTCTGGGGTCGGGCTGAGGTCCAAGGGCACATTAAAATCACCCCATCATGTAACAGCCCCATTACATGGAATTCTATACCAAGTACCATCAAAATGTTAAGTGACAAAGAAGAAGCTATAAAACATCATCTATTTAAACAAGCTTTAAAAAATCTATTATGATTTTACCTTTTGTTTAATTATGCTGTCCGTCGATAAGGCTTATCATGTGATGTATGTCTACTGTACAAGACTGACACTGTACTTTTATTTTTATGATTTTATTTAACGATTTTATTTGACTTTATTCTAATTATCATAAGTAATTATTTTATTTTATTTAACTTTTGTTAGATGATGTATCATGAATAACATTATTATGTTCATACTGTTGTAAACTGCCCCAAACCTTGGAGGGCACAGCCAATAAATCTTTTTAAATAAATAAATAAATACAAATAAAATGCTTCCCTAAATAAATGTGCTTTCAACAGCTTCCAAAACGTTTTACAATCATCAGTCTGATGTCTTGACAAAGGAGGGCTAGTCCATAAAATAGGAGCAATTCTTGAAAAAGTATGTTTACATTAGGGATGTGCATTTGCCTAGGACGAATTAGACAATTTCAATGAAATTGTCTAATTCGTCCTGTTTCGGCCACCCTGAAAAACAAAGGAAATTTCCCAAAAATTTCGGGGAATTTCATATTTTGGGGTTAGTGCACTAACCCGAAATTCGGGGCGGCTGAAAAAAAAAAGGCCTGAAATTTCCTGCGGCGGGCTGATAACAAAGGCCAAACTGAAAGGTTCAGCCGAAGCACATCTCTAGTTTATATATTTCCTATAAATGGACATTTTTGATACCAGGTACCTCTAGTAGCATTAAATTTCCAGAACTTAATGCCCTGGAAGGACACTAGCATTTCAGCAAATTATGGGACAATCCTCATACATAACATGAAAGGTTAGTGTTAAAATTTTATGACATAACCAGAGCTGTTTCTAGGTACCTAAGAGATTCAGGGCACAGGTCCATAAGTCTCCTCCTGAGATTTTGATAATTAATAAACTTAACCATGATCAACAGTTTCACCTCCCCCGCCCCTGCCCCCCCCCCCCCCCGCAGCATACTCCTATAAAAACAAACAATTGGACATCACACGTTAAAATATTACATTTTAAATTATCTCTATTCTAAATTCCCATGCACCTGTCATTAAGGAGTCATCCTATGACCTGTGACAAGGAAATCACCCAGTTAATTCGATTCCACTTGGGGTCCTATGGCTCTCTCCCAAATTGTCCATGCAGAGACAGGAAACCCAGAAGACACCACCACAAAGTTTTTGCACTATTGTTGTAAAGTGCTGGACATGTATGTCAGTGAACCATTTGTGCAACAAAGAAACTCCTAGCCAGTTTCAACCTCTAGTAAAACTGCCTCTAAAAGTATTCAATAGCATCAATCATTATAGTTCTTTTCTTTGGAGTGAAATCTGGTGTCTATACAGGATAGGACAGAATCCTAATATAAACCCTGTATTCAAGTTTTACAATACCTGTGATCTCAGAAATTCCTTCAACAAAGGGTGAACAGCAAAACTTGAACAGTTCCTCTTACCACTCACCATAAAAAAATAATATTCAAATTCTGGTGTCATCTCACTATAACAGCAACACATTTGTACACTTTAGTAAAACTGTGTAATAATTCAAAATCCTACAAAACATGTACTCAGAACCTATAGCAAACCTGCCAAACCATAACACACTAACTGCCAGACTCAACAAACAGTAATAACCTACCCATGAAAAAAGTCATCACCACATACATTACACCAGGGTTTAATACACAATACTCCTCCTAATAGGAAACCAGAACAAATCAGGATTGCTATAGATCCCCACACAGAAACTACATGCTAGCAAAGTACCAAACCTCTGTCACACATGAAGAACACAGACAGACACTTGCCAAATTCAAAATAAAGAGACCATATAATATAAATAGATACTTGTAGATAAAAACTGAACTAGAAACTTAACAAGCCAGACTCTGTATGTAGTGAAACAATGGAAAAAACTGAAATATTACCATTCCTCATTAAATATCAAATACAATCTAGAAATATAAAACATCAACCACGCCAATAAAATAATAAATATTTCAAATCAGCTGACAAATAGATGCATATACAAATGTTTAAAAGTTTACCAAATATTAAAATATTTCAAAACAGCAGACATTTAAAATAACACCAAATAGTTAAAACAAATCAAGATTTAAAAATTTCCCTGTGCTCCACACTTGGGAATTTTAAATTTCCAATCACCCTGAGATACTTATGTATTGAAGGGGGGCACAAAACACTATCCTGTCTCTTACATACACACACTTTCTGACACACATTTGTTTTTGTTGCGTTGGTGGTGGACCCTTGGCCCGAGATGGAGTTGAGGCTACCCGTAGGGTAGCCTCAACCCATGGATCCCCACCATTGGGAGGCAGAGATGACTAGGAGGTGGAGGCCGACTGGAGCTTCACCAATTACAAGCCCTATTCCCTGCAGGTTGAGCCCTTGGGTGCCAGGGCTGGCTGGTCTTAGGCGGGCCTCCATATGGCGACTCCCTATAGATGAGAGGAATGGTAGCCAGGGACCAGCAGAGGTATTAAGGGACTGTCGTAGGTCCAGACGAGGCAGGGATCCAGAGACCCGGATGCCAAAGAGGAACAGAGAGGAGACAGGTGGCGCCCAGGTAATAGAAGGCCAGAGCCTAGGAAGGCCAAGTCCAAGGAGATACCGAAGGCGTAGTCTGAGACAGGCTGGTTTCAGGGAAGGCAGCTGAGCAAGGCTACGTACAGAGTCAAACGGAACAAGGGTCAAGCCAAGGTCAGTCCTGAGTGTGGTCCAATGTAGCAAGGGTCAAAGCCAAAGGTCAATCCTGAACGTGGTCCAACAGAGCAAGGGTCAAAGCCGTAGATCATTCCTGAGTGTGGTCCAATGTAGCAAGGGTCAAAAGGGACTAGGTACGGATCAGGAACAGGAACCAGGAAAGGAGTCATGATCAGGAACCAGGAACGAAGTCAGGATCAGGATCAGGAACGAAGATCAAAGAGCACACGAACAAACATGGAGACCTGTTTCCAAGGCAAGGAACTAGTGGCGGGCCCTGCCTTAAGTAGCAGGGCCCATGATATCATCATCCTGGGCCACGGGCTAGTTTCCTGCCATGGCCCCTTTAAAGGTTGAAGAGATGTGTGCACGTGCGACTAAGCGAGGGTCTGCAGGAGGCTGGATGGTGGCGTCTCCCCGTGGCCCATGCGGGCAGACCCTCCGGGTGCTGGGGAGGTCCGCGGAGGAGCCAGGAATGGCTGAGGAGGCAGCAGGGGCTTGGAAGCATAGGCAGCTGCCCACAGATGTGAGCAAGGATGGACCGGGTCCGAGAGCAGTGCTGTGAAGGTGAGTAGGCCCAGACGCGGACCTACCATGGACGGGGCACACAATAGTACCCCCTCTTTACAACCCCCTCTTGGAGGCTAGGGTTTGTTCAAATGGGCACGATGGAATTGGAGGAGGAGTCCCTTGTCCAAGATATTACGTGCAGGCTCCCAGGAGTTCTCCTCGGGACCATAATCCTCCCATGAGAGAAGGTATTCCCAACGGCAGCCTCTTCTCCAGACGTCAAGGACTTCTTGCACACGATACGTGGTATCAGATTCAGTGGTAACCTGGAAACTGCAGGAGCCTTACGAGAGGGCCACAAGAGTACCACCAGTTTGAGCAGAGACATGTGAAAGGAATTATGTATTCTTAGGGTTGGTGGTAACTGGAGTTGGTATGTAACTGTCCCAATTCACCGGGTAACAGAAAATGGGCCAATAAATCTTGGCACAAACCTTTGAGAGGGAAGTTTAAGATGAATGTAACGGGTTTTTAGCCAAACCTTTTGGCCTGGCTGGAACTCTGCAGCTGGTCGACGGTGGGCATCAGCAGATTTCTTAACACATGCCACAACCTGGTGGAGACATTGATTACTCTGGGACCACAGCGCTTGAAGGGAATCTGCCATGGCCTGAGCTGCTGGCAAAGGCACTGAAAGTGGGATCAGTAATGGAAGCCGAGGTTGTCTGCCGTACACAATGGAGAAAGGAGAAACTCTGGTGGCTGTAGCAATGTGGGAGTTGTGAGAAATTCTACCCATGGTAATAATTCCGCCCAGTTGTCCTGTTGATTGATCAAGTAGGGACAAAGAAAACTCTTAAGTGAGCTGTTTGTCCACTCGGCCTGGCCATTGGCCTGAGGATGGTATGCTGTGATCAAACTGATGGTGATTCCAAATTTCTTACACAAGGCGCGCCAATAGCGGACAACAAACCGGGAACCCCTGTCCAAGGCAATATCCAAGGGCAGGCCATGAAGGCAAAAGACATGCTGGAAAAAGAGGTGTGCTAGGTCCAGTGCTGATGGTAAGGCAGGCAAAAGGACAAAATGAGCCATTTTGGAGAATCACTTTACGATGACCCAGATGACTGTATTCCCCTTTGTGGTGGAAGGTCCACCACAAAGTCTGTGGATAAATGAGTCTGGTGCAGGTAATGGCTGAAGGAGGCCCCAAGGTCGACCTACTGGTGGCTTCTGCTGGGCAGATGTTGGACACGAGTCCACATAGCCATGAGTATCAGAAGCCATGGTGGGCCACCAGTTGTAGCATTGGAGTAGGCATAGTGTTCGAGCATGTCCCGGACCATTGGCTAACTTGGAGTCATGCACCCAATGCAAGACCTTCTCTTGGAGCCAGTGAGGTAGAACAGTTTTTCCGACTAGGACCATGATGGTGGCGGACAGACAGATACAGGCAGGATCTATGATGTGACACGGCTCATCATGAACATCATCAGGGTCGAAGGAACGGAAGAGAGAGTCCGCCCAGAGGTTCTTCTCCACCAGACGGTAGCAGAGCTTGAAATTGAAGTGAGAGAAGAATAAAACCCAGTGGGCCTGGCGAGCATTGAGATGCTGGGCATGTCTGAGGTGCTCGAGGTTCTTATGATCCATAAAGATGGTAAACTTGAACTGAGTGCCCTCCAACCAGGGATGCCACTCTTCGAGGGCGAGCTTCATAGCTAGTTACTCCCTCTCCCCTATGCTGTAATTTTGTTCTGCATGGGAGAACTTGCGGGAGTAGAAAGAGCATGGGTGGAGAATTCCTCAGGTCGAGTACTGTCTCAGAACTGCCCCAGGCCCTATGGCCGAAACGTCCACCTCTATGATGAAGGGGCGGTTCAGATCTGGATGGCGCAAGCAGGGGCCAGAGAGGAAGGTGTTCTTAAGGTCTTGGAAGGCAGCTGGGGCTTTAGGAGACCAATTCTTAGAGTCGCTGCCTTTCCAAGTTATAGCCATGAGGGATGCTGCCAACAGGTAGTAGTTCGCTATGAAGTGACGATAATTATTAGGGATGTGAATCGTATTTCTGACGATTGAAAATATCGTACGATATTTTCAAAATCGTCAGAAATCAGGGGCTCCCCGAAACCGATAGGAAAACCCCACAAAATTGTTCGTAGGGTTCTCTTATCATTTTGGGGGAGGGCGGGAAAAACAGCACACAAAAATAACCCCTAAACCTACCCCGACCCTTTAAAACTAATCCCTTAGCTTCCCCCACCCTCCTGACTCCCCCAAAAACTTTTTACAGGTACCTGGTGGTCCAGTGGTGGTTCCGGGAGCGATCTCCTGCTCTCAGGCCATCGGCTGCCACTAACAAAAATGGCGCCGATGGCCTTTTGCCCTTACCAGGTGACAGGGTATCCCTGCCATTGGCCGGCCCCTGTCACATGGTAGGAGCACTGGATGTCTGGCGCCATCTTTAAAACTGTGAGGGAGTCGGTTGGTCCGTTAGATGATCAAGGGGTTAAAGGGGCTCTTAGGGAAGAAAAGGCCATTGCAGAAAGTCTAAATGTGCTTACTAATGAGGATGTGGGGGAGATACTGGTTGCAGAGACAGTTTACAGTTTATTGGTTCCAGAGAACTGAACCAAATCACAGTGAATCTGGAAGATGGAGTAGGCCAGACTGACAAATTGAAGAGTAGTAAATCACCTGGACTGGACTATATATTCCCAGAGTTCTAAGAGAACTGAAAAATGAAATTTTAGACCTATTAGTAAAAATTTGTAACCTTTAATTAAAATCGTCTATTGTACCTGAAGACTGGAGGGTGGTCAATGTAACCCTAATATTTAAAAAGGGTTTCAGGAGTGATCAGGGAGTCTACAGAGCAATAAGCCTGACTTCAATGCTGGGAAAAATAGAAGAAATTATTCTAAAGGACAAATTCACAGAATAGATAGACATTGTTTAATAGGACACAATCAGCTTGGATTTACACAAGAAAAGTCTTGTTTCACAAATCAGCTACATTTTTTTGAAGGGGTTACAAAAATGTGGATAAAGGTGAACTGGTAGATGTAGTGTATTTGGATTTTCAGTAGGCGTTTGACAAAGTTCCTCATGTGAGGCTTCTAAGAAAAATGAAAAGTCATGGGAAAAGAAGCAACGTCCTTTTGCGGAATGCAAACTGTTTAAAAAACAGGAAACAGAGAGTAGGAATAAATGGTCAGTTTGCTCAGTGGAAAATGGTAAAAAGTGCCTCAGGGATTTATACTTGGAGCATGCTTTTCAATATGGGATCACCTTTAAAAACTGCGGTGCCCAGCGCGGACACATGGATGCGCTGATTTTATAACATGCGTGTGCCAGCACTTAGCCTCTTTTTCCCATGCTTTTGGTTGCTTGCACATACGTATATACTCACATAATTGGGCGATTTTAAAATACGAGTTGTTTGCACTTGGTATAGATATTCGCATATATTGGGTCTTTTAAAATTCACCCCTAAGTGCAGAACTCGTGTGTTTACACTCAATAGAATTACAATCATTTATTCATCTGATATCAAGCAAAGTATATAGTCTTACTTTTTTTTCAGTTCCAAAGCATATTCTGTGATTTCTGTTGTTAAATTCCCTTTTGATTTATTTTATGTAGGAAAGTCAAAACACTAAATTAAATTATGCATTGCAGAATACAAAAGCTTCATAAGAAACTGCCATTTGGACTTTCCTGTAATTATATATTGGGTGGCAAGTAAAAATGCATTTGAAGATTTGCATTGTTTTGTTATTTTCAAGATTGGCATAATCTAATAGGAGAATGTATTGTTACATATCTTGCAAAGAAAGTGTAATGATGGATGTTTAATATGGGTTGTCTCTACCTTGAAGGACTTGATTTAACAATTGATTGGCATACTTTAATGTACTGTTATATCGTTTTTATCAGTTACAAGTTCAGATGGATCATAATTTTGTCTTTCAATTGTATGCTGAGTTTGAGGAGAATGCAGTTCTGATTGATAGTTTTTGCTCTAGAGGTGCCTATTTTAAAAAATACATGGGATTTGTGAATGACATTCTTTTCTGGGAATGGCATCCTTTTCCAATCAATGGCAGTATTGAAGATGCTATAACACTGACAATCTTGACTCCCATTTTACCCTGATCCCACAATCCCATTTAATAGTTAAAAAGATTCAATCTAGATTCTATAGTCAGAGTGGAAAGAAAAAGTTGTAGCTTTATTTAAAAGATTCCGACACTTTCATGCCTTAGTCATTTGGAAGTGCAGGATATTTAAAATCTTGGATGCGCTGATTGTGTGGGCAGCGCGTGCAGTGGGAGCAAATTTTCACTAAGCATGCGGTGACTCAGTCGGGCCTCCCCCAGTTCCATATCCTCTTGCCTAACCTTCATTCCCTTTCCCCTTTCCCCTCTCCACCTTGACCTCTAACCCCTAATTACCTACCCCAAATTTTTTTATTTCACTACTTACTGCTTTTTCCTGTTTTCTTCAGAAGAATCATTTTTTCCAATATTTGAAAAAAGTTCTTTTTGCTAAAATTAGCTCTTTCACCCCACCTTTTAACCATGTTAGCTGTCTTTTCACCTTCCTTCCACATGTTTAATGCATAGAATACCTATGGACAAGGCATCCATGATAGTATTTTTAATCAATGACCATGTCTGATGTAAACTCTTAAACCTTTGTAGTTGTACTTTTCAGAATTTTCAAGCTATTTTCATTTTATCAGTCTCCCTTTTGAAAGTTTAATGCTAGAACTGTAGGTTACTAGGGTAATTAGGGAAGAACTGAATTATGACCTATTTCATGCTTTGTGAGAGGGAGTGAAAGATGATGTATGTTTAAAATCCTTAGATGATACAGAAAAGTGGTAGAATGAAATCTTTAGTCAACTTTGTGATAAAATTGCACCTAAGAAATTGGTACAAAGGAAATTACGCTCCCATTTTGCCCTTTGTTTTTACCAAGGAGTTGATTCTTTTTAGAAGAAATTTATGTAAAATAAAGAGAAGATGGTATAAAACAAAGTTAGAGGATGATTATAAGTCAATGTTAGTATCATATTGTTTCGGGCCTGGAGTCCAGGAAACACAAAGGGGACTGCAGGGCAGGATTCGGGAGAAGACAAGGGCTGGTCTTCCACCTAGCCAGCCCCCTCCCCCACAGGTTGAGCCCTTGGGTTCTGGGGGGTCAGCAGGTCTTGGCGGTGGAAGTACATCATAGTGGTGAGTCCCTACAGACAGGAACATGAGTAGATAGGCAAGGCCAGACAGGCAAAGCTTGGACAAGGCAGGCTGGAAACAAGGCTTGGACATGACAAGCAGGCTTAATTGGCAGGACAGGGCAGGCAGGCTTGGCTGGCAGGACAAGGCAAGGCTGGATACTAAGCAGGATCTAGAACTAGACAAGACAAGGTCGAGACAAAGCAAAGA
Organism: Rhinatrema bivittatum; assembly: GCF_901001135.1. NCBI lineage: Eukaryota > Metazoa > Chordata > Amphibia > Gymnophiona > Rhinatrematidae > Rhinatrema > Rhinatrema bivittatum. The sequence goes on from NC_042617.1 coordinate 440,627,556, forward strand.
CACAAGCAGGACTGGATACTGGAACAGACAGGACAAGACCAACAAGGAAGACAAGGGAAATACCAAACAAAGAAAAGAGAAGCCTGAAAGCAGCAAGGCTGGGAACAGACAGAATAGGCCCAAAGGTCCTGAGACAGGATACATGAGAGAACAGGCAAGACAGCCTCAAGACAGGAAACAAGGTAGGATAAGCCTGAGGGCCTCAAGGCAAGGAAAGATACTGGAAGGCCCGAAGGCCACAAGGCTAGGGAAGGCAGCAAGTCCAGAAGACCAGAAGGCTAGTAAAGGGAAGAACAAGGGTCAGGTCATGGAGCCAGAAGTGACATCATGAGAAGACAAAGAGCCTCTGGCAAGGCAGGGGAACATAGGGATGGAACTTGAACATAGTAAGGGCAGCGAGGAGGAACTTGACAGGACTAGTGATGAGGCATACTAAGGGCCTCTGCTGGAGGTGAGGCATGATGAAGGCTGGATAAGGCTGCATAGTAGGCAAAATCCTAAAAGTAACCTCTTTTAAGAGCCCCTCCTCCAGGGTCCTAATTTTCATAATAGCTATGGCTGGGTCGACATGATGAGGCTTGACTGGACAAACAAGGCTTAGCTTGGCTGATGTCTAGAACAACACCCTCTTCTGGCTGGAGAAACTGTGGAAGAGTGCCCGCTACTGAGCAAGCAGGATATGGAAGAGCAACCCCTGCTAGGTAGTCAAGTAATGGAAGAGTGCCCCCTTCTGGGCAATCAAGCTGCATGGGTAGAAGCACCTCTGACTGAGAGTGTTCAAAAGGCAGAACCATTTGCACATGGTGATTGGAGTGAAGATCTTTGGCTCAGGATCCTTGAGAAACTGGATCACTGGCAAATGGTGAGTGGAAAGTGGAACAACTAGCTTCGGATGAGTGGAGCATCAGACCTCTGAATCAGGATCCATTGACTGGACTGCTGGCACAGGGTGAGTGGAGAGTGGAACCACTCACATGGTAGACTGAGGAACCTCCAAGGTAGCATGACTGACTTGGGCTACTCCAGGAGTGGCACAACTGGACTGAAGTCCCTTGTGGTTAGTAGAAGGCTAGACAATGCCCTGGGACAAGGCTATGGCTACAAGTGCTTCCTGGAGTGGATCCTCTGGACTGGAGTCTTTCAGAGTCTGAGGTAGAATCACAACTACTGGATCAAGCCTCTCTTGAAACAGAGGCTTTAACAGTGTACTCACTTCATTCACTGGTTGACAAGAAGTGCTAAAAGTATCTGGAGATAGAACAGCAACCTGGCACAGACTCTGAGGAACAGAAAGAGATATAGTCTCTGAGCTGGATTCTGAAATGGCATGCAAAAGAAAAGTGCAAGATGGTTTCTCGGTTGTCAGCATTTGTTTTGTTAGTAAGCTGCTAAAGCAGGTGTGATTTTCAAATCTTTAGAAACTGAAATAATTAGTTTGGCTTGACTCAGGACTAAACTGGGTTAAGCAGTGCTTTCACATGCTCCAGGAGTGTTAAGCTGGAATCATAAGAAGATTTTACTTTCCCAGGTAGGGATTTTAATATCTTTGAACATGCTGTGGTGGAATTAACTTTGCAGTTTAAATTATTTTGATCAATAGGAACAGAACCCAAATTAATCAGGCAAGCTGGAGTTTTCAGTGCTTCTGTTTGCCTCTGGTTCTCTGTGCTGAATTCAACAGGAAATTCTGTTTTTTTTTTCAGAGAAGTATTTTTAACCACTTGAACATTTTATGGTTGTATTAGCTATTTGATTTACATTAGCTTGGTATATAGGAGCAGAATTGAAATTGGTCAAGCAGGCTTGGATTTGCAGTGCTTTAGTCTGGCACCTTAGTGCTTTCAGATATTCTGTGAATTTCAAAAGGTTTAGGCTAAGAGCAGATTATGGTGCTTATGTCTTGGGAAACACCACCCAATGCTCACAAGCAAGGCATGAATTTAGAGTCTTTGAACTATACTGGGCACACCTCCAGCTTTTAGCATTACAAGCAGGCTATTGATTATTTATTTATTTATTTATTTAAAAATTATTACTTGCCCTTCCTATGTTAGGACAGGGTATAAGAAAACACACATAATAAAGTTACATTAGAATTAATTAACAATAACAAAAATTAAACAAAATCACAGATGTTGACAGTGCTGAGAGATCCAACTACTGTCCATATAGATTACTTTAAAGTGTTCAGATGGAAAATGTCTTTTTAAGAGCTTTCTGAAAAACTTTGATTCTGCTATTGTTCTTATCTCTTTTGGAAGGGAGTTCCATAAAAAAGAGCTGGCAATGGAGAAAGCACGTCCCCTAGTCTCTTCAAGATAGATGGTTTGAGGAGAGGGAGTATCTACAAGGCACTGACTGGAGGAACATAAAGCTCAGGCGGAGTATGAATTTTTTGTGTTGCTGCAAGCTTATATTGTATCCAAAATGAAACTGAGAGCCAATGTAACATTTGCATCAAGGGCCCTGAGTTTTATGGTCTGGGAAACTGAAAAGCATGAGGATAACTTGCCCAGTGCAGCAGATACTGGCATAAGTTTGCTGGGCAGACTGGGTGGATCATTTGGGCCTTTTCTGCCATCATTTCATTTCATTTCTATGAGATGTTCACGTATGTTAATACTAGAGATGTGCATTCTTTTATCACGAATTAGGCAATTTCAACAAAATTGCCTAATTCGTCCTGGTTCGGGGACCCAAACCCCGAAATGGATTTTCTCTGAACTTCAGGGAAAATTCATTTTTCGGGTTAGTGCAGGGGGGAGGGGCACATTTATTAAAAAAAAAACAAAAAACCCACCATAACCCTTCAATTTTACTTTATTACAACCCCCCCCCCCCCCCACCATCCCGATCCCTCCCCAAGACTTACTAAAAGCCCTGGTGGTCCAGCGGGGTCCCATGAGTGATGTCTCCCTCTCGGGCCGTTGGGTCTACCACAAATCAAAATGGCACCAGTGCCCTTTGCCCTCACGATGTGACAGGGGCTACCGGTACCATTGGTCGACCCCTGTCTCATGGTAGGAGCAATGGATGGCCGGCGCCATCTTAGAAAAAGGTGCAAGCCATCCATTGCTCCTACCATGAGACAGGGGCTGACCAATGGCACCAGTATCCCCTGTCACATCATAAGGGCTAAGGGCACCGGTGCCATTTTGATTTGTGGTAGGCCCGACAGCCCGTCGGCCCGAGAGGGAGACATCGCTTGCGGGACCCCGCTGGACCACCATGGGTTTAGTAAGTCTTGGGGAGGGATCGGGATGTTGGGGGGGTTGTAATAAAGTAAAATTATAGGGTTGGGGTAGTTTCTTTCTGATTCATTTTTTTTTTCGATTTGTTTTTCTGACTTGTTTTTCCCGACCGTGCCACTGAAAAACGACCTGCTGGAAAACGAAATTTTCCAACGAAGCGCCCGAACCGAAATCCGACCTGGAAAAACTAAGCTCATCTCTAGTTAATACCCTTCAGCAGAATTTTGGATAATCTTTAAAAGACAAAATGAATAAGCAGGCAAACCGTTGAAAAGTGCATTACAATAATTCAAACCAGAGAAAAGAAGCAATTAGAGAACTGTTCAAAAATTAGGAAGATTCAGAGGTGTTTAAGATGGTGTAAGAGTCGCAACTTGAAAAATGAAGTTTGTGTAAGGGCCTTGATGTGAACATGCAAAGAGACAGATGGATCGATGAGAATGCCAAGATTATGAACTGTTTTGGATATGGGTATATTTTGATTGTTGAATACAATTTTTTTAGGACATAAGAAAAGTTCTGAAAGATTTTGAAAAGACCCTCAACAAAACAAACAAGGCAGAACAATTTCTTTCTAATGGGTCTGGTTGAAAAAAATCAGAAACATAATGACTCTCACTGGTAGCAGAAAAGACTGACTTGAACTCACCTGTAGGACTAAGGATCTCGTACCCACTCTCACAGATGGGCGTTGGTCTTCTCATTCTGTTATGGGCCCCGGAGTCTGGGAAACCTATCTGGGGAATGACACAAGACTCAGGGCAGGACTTGGGACAAGATAAGGGCTGGTCTTCTGCCTAGCCAGCCCCTCCCCCACAGGTTGAGCCCTTGGGTTCTGAGGGCCAGCAGTACATCATAGTGGTAAGTCCACACATGCAGGAATACAAGTAGGTGAAGGTCAGACAGACAAAACTTGGCCAAAATATGGCTTGGACAAGGCAGGCAGGCTTGGCTGGCAGGACAAGGCAAGGCCAGATCCTAAATAGGAGCTGGAACAAGACAAGACAAGGATGAGACAAGGCAAGGACAGAACTCTGGTACAGGCAGGAATGGGTACTGGAACAGACAGGACAAGACCAACAAGGCAGATAAGGGAAACACTGAACAAAGAACACAGAAGCATGAATGCAGCAAGACTTGAACAGACAGAATAGGTCTGATGGCCCCAAGGCAGGATACAAGAGAGAATAGGCAAGACAGCCTCAAGACAGGAAGCATTGCAGGATAGGCCTGAGGGCCTCAAGACAAGACAAGAGGCTAGAAGGCCTGAAGTTCACAAGGATAGGCTAGACAACAAGGCCCGAAGGCCACTAAGGCAAGGCAAGGGAAGAACAAGGGTCAGGTCAGGGAGCCAAAAGTGACACCATGAGAAGACATGGAACTTCTGGCAAGGCAGGGCTAAATACTATAGGGCTGGGACTTGGACATGGCAAGGGCAGTGATGAGGCATACTGAGGGCCTCTGCTGTTGGGGAGGCGACATTAAGGTAGGATAAGGCTGTGTAATAGGCAAAATTCTAACACATATACAGTAAGTCTTCTTTATATGACTCTAAAAATATTTTTGAACTACTGTTTTATATAAATCTTTTTTAAAGCCTTTTTAAAGCCTTTTTAAAGCCTTTAGATTTCTTTTCTATAGTAAAGGAAGCCTTGAAACCTCCAGACTAAAAAGATGTTAAATGGCCTGGAAATGTTGAATTAATGAAGGTTTTTTCAGATTAATGTAAAACAATTGCAAATGTATTTTCCTGTAAAAGACCATTTGTTTGATATCATTAGTTAATTGTTTGATGTGGTTGTCAAATGGGATCATGTTGCTCCTTTGTCTTCTGTTGGGTTTAAGGAAGTTTCTGTATATCTCAGATTAGAAAATCTATCTGAAGTTTGGACCCATGCACTTTTTGGATAATTAGAAATAAAATAGATAAGATAGAGGAGTGTATAGTAAATATTGTTAATGGTTTTTAGAGTACTGGTGTTGTTCCTGTGTTATTGAAGAGAGCCATTGTGCATTCACTTTGAAAGATTTATTGCCTTCTTCTGTCATTAGCAAATTACTGACCTATATCTATTCAATGAGTAAGATTTTAAAAAAGCAGGAACTTAAACAACTTAATTTGATGACTTTTTAACAGAGAATAATGTATTACACAAAAACAATTTGTTTTTTGTAAGAATTGTAGAACAGAAGCTTTAACAGTATCTTTATTAGATGAATTACACTTTACTTTAGAGCATTGTAAATCTGGATTATTAATTAATTTTGATATATCTTTTGCATTTGACACTGTGTGCCATGATTTATTTTTGGTATATTTATAGTGTGGGAATTGGGTTCTTCATTCCTGGAGTATAGATTACAGCAAGTTTGCCTAAATGATTGTTGTTGTTCTAAATGGTATTCTTGTGATTTTGGAGTTTCTCAAGGAATGCATTATCTGTCTCCCTGTTTATATTGTGCATTGCTGTTTATATTGTGCATTGCTGTTTTGTGCGCCCCTTTGTGCACCCCCTTTGTGCACCCCTGCTGAATTTAAGTGAAACGCCGAACTTGGACTTGACAACAACAATACATTTAACTTGACGAAAGAGACTTCTTATTCTAATAATTTCTCCTCAACTGCAAGTATCACAACTTTTAATTAAGCTTATCCTCTCATTGAAATGAATACCTTTCATATTCCTATCCTCAAATACACAAACTTTGCATACAATACCTCGAGAACTAAGCTCAACATACCATATGACAAATCCCTAATTCCTATCATGACTTCACCTCTGTCCCAAATCTTAGGACTGATGACCTTTTCCATCTTGCTTATAAATATACAATCCATCCAAAAAAAAGGTTACACTTTTAAGTGACATCCTTACAGATGAATTAATTCCCTGATATCTGTGCTTTAACAGAAACATGGCTAAAAACCACAGACATTGCCATTATTAATCAACTATCTACAAACACTTATAATATTTTCTCTGTACCAAGACCGAAAAAGAAAGGAGGAGGACTTCTCCTGGCTGCCAAAAAGAAATTCAATCTCACTCCGCAAACCATCACTTCACCTCCCAAAATTGAGATTGTTCTTTTTAAATCAAAAACACTACAGATATGCCTTATCTATGCTCCTCCAGGCATTCTTGAAAATAACCCTTCTTTACTCACTGAATATATTTCAAAATACATCAACACTGACACCCCAGCTATCATCCTAGGAGACTTTAACCTCCATTTCGATCGCTCTCCACCTACTCCAGCCTGTGAAGCTACCCTTACTATTCTTAAGGCTCTTGGTTTTCAACAATTGGTCTCGGGCCCTACCCACAAAAGAGGTCACACGCTAGATGCTATATTCACTAACTCTCTTGTTGACTCTAACCCACCTAAATGCACACCCATACCTTGGTCAAACCATTACCGGATTGATATATGCTGCTCCATAACATGCAACTTCCACCCTCCTCACACTAAAAAAAGATCCATTACCTTCAGAAAGCAATGCAAAACCGAAGACATCGCTGAAACGCTTTAAGAAAAACTCCTTAAATTAGACCTCTCTGATGCCAACCCGGCCTGCTCTTCTTGGTATCACATCACTAGTAACGTAGCAAATGAGCTTTGCCCTCTACATACTAAAGAAATCAATACAGTGAAGAAAGAAAAAAAGCCATGGTACACCCCAGATCTTAGAAAATTCAAACTTGAGCTCCGTAAAATGGAAAAGACATGGCGTAAAAAACAAACACCTATATTACTGCAGAAATTTAAGTCACTCCTTCATGAATACCGAAAAACGACAGATGAAACCAAGAAAAACTACTTTGCCCTGAAGATCCACCTATACCAATTCAACCCTCGAGCTCTCTTTCAATATGTCTCTTCCATCATCACTCCCCCAACTAACTTCAACTCAGATAATGATGATAAAAATAGATGTGAAACACTTGCATCTTACTTTCATGAGAAAATCACATCTACTCGTTCAAGACCTCTCATGATCTTAAAGACCTCTATCATATCCCCCCTCAGCCGTCTCTTCTCCAAGCTGAACAGCCCTAATCTCTTCAGCCTATCCTCATAGGGAAGCTGTTCCATCCCCTTTAGCATTTTGGTTGCCCTTCTCTGTACCTTCTCCATTGCAACTATATCTTTTTTGAGATGTGGTGACCAGAATTGTACACAGTATTCAAGGTGTGGTCTCACCATGGAGCGATATAGAGGCATTATGACATTTTCCATTCTAGTAACCATTCCCTTCCTAATAATTCCTAACATTCTATTTGCTTTTTTGACTGCTGCAGCACACTGAGCTGACGATTTTAAAGTATTATCCACTATGATGCCTAGATATTTTTCCTGGGTGGTAGCTCCTAATATGGAACCTAACATCGTGTAACTACAGCAACGGTTATTTTTCCCTATTTGCAACACCTTGCACTTGTCCACATTAAATTTCATCTGCCATTTGGATGCCCAATCTTCAAGTCTTGCAAGGTCCTCCTGCAATGTATCACAGTCTGCTTGTGATTTAACTACTCTAAATAATTTTGTATCATTTGCAAATTTGATGACCTCACTCGTCGTATTCCTTTCCAGATCATTTATATATATATATTGAAAAGCACCGGTCCAATTACAGATCCCTGAGGCACTCCACTGTTTACCCTTTTCCACTGAGAAAATTGACCATTTAATCCTACTCTCTGTTTCCTGTCTTTTAACCAGCTTGTAATCCACGAAAGGACATCGCCTCCTATCCCATGACTATCTCATCCTTTATACGTCCAGAGAGACCCTCCAAAAAGATGGCCTTAAAGCTACCATCCTGCCAACCTACTTCTTGGGCTAAGGTCCGAAACTCCATAGCATAATCTGCCAAGGAGCAAGCCCCCTGACGGAGTTGCAGCAGGTTGGATGTAGCAGTGGCTACTCTGGCGGGCTCATCAAAGGCCTGACGGAGGTTTGAGATAAACTGTTGCTGGTTTGTTAACGAAGGATCATTGTTTTCCCAAAGGGGAGAAGCCCATATTAAGGCCTTCCCATCAAGCAGGGACAGGATATTCACCACTTTCACCGCATCCGAGGGGAACTGCCGAGGCAACAGAGAGAACCGTACAAAACATTGGATCAGAAAGCCGCGGCAGGTCCTTAAATCTCCAGCGTAGCAGGAGAGTGCCGGCAGCTGAGTCTCTGAAGAATCTTGACCCTCGGGTGCTGGTTCTGGGGCAGACGAGGCCCTAGCATCCAATCGGGCCAATAACTCCCCTACCGAACCAGTAAGGACCTCGAGGTACTGTTGTTGATACTGCAGCTGCTGGGCCAACCCTGGCAGGTCCAGGGGAACAGGTGCATCCGCTGAGTCCATGGCCTTGCAATCTGTTATGGAGTCTCAGTTTAGTGGACCCTTGGGCCGACCTGCAGGAGACTGGGAAAGATGGTCAAAGTCTCTAGTAATGGCAGACTGGGAGGCAGTTGATCAGGCAGGACGTAGAGATGCTCTTCACCCTGGAAGCTGGTACTCCCCCGGGAGGAGCCCGTAGGAGCCCAGCCACTGGGACTTAGGCGGCTTCACTCTTGGAAGCCGAAGCCGCCCCCCCCCCCCCCCCCCGGGAGGAGCCAGTAGGGGCCCGGCCGCTGGGACTTAGGTGGGTAGTGGATCAAGACCGGTAACTGGAACCAGACTAGGACAGTAGCAAGTACTGTAACGGGACTCGGTTTCTGGAACCAGACAGGAACTGAGGCAGGACTCGGGTACTGGAACCAGGCAGGAACTGTAGTAAGACTCAGGTACTGGAACCAGGCAGGAACTGTAGCTGACAAACAGGAACCAAGCAGGTACTGTAGCAGGCAAGCAAGAACCAAGCGAGTAGCAAGGCAGGTCACTCCGGGGCACAACGCAACAGGGAACCAGGAGGTAAACCCTTTGCAAGGCAAAGACTGAAGGTCCACGGATTGACGTCAGGAACTGGGCGGAGTCACCCTTGGCGGGAAACGGCCTAGAAAAGTGTCCGAGTGGCGCGCACACGCACCTAGGAGCAGGACGTCCATGGGAGGCTTCCCGGTGGTGCGGCCCTCACGGGGACGCCATCAAACAGGCCGCAAACCAGCCCTCCAGAAACTGGAACAGGTTCAGGAGCTCGGAGGTAAAGTCTGGCCGCAGCGCTCACGGCCAGAACCAAAGCAATAATACATGATACAAAAATGTACCCCTCTCACAGAGCCTTGATGTGTTCTTGCCATTGGTGTTCCTTCTTTCTCCCTCTCATGTGGCTTTGGGATATGTATGCCTCTGTTTGGGGTGCTTTCTCACTTTTACAATACTCTTTCATAATTTTAAAATGCCCTCGGCTGTTCGTGACACTGCTGGTGCCAGTTTTTTCCTTTGATGCAGTGCCCCTACTCTCCTGCAATTGTGGGGCAGCAGGAGAAACCTCATAATAATCTTGTTGCTACATAATTGACAACCTGCCACAAAATCAACATACTGTATCTGAAGCTTTTCCAGGCCCTAATTCAATTTTTGGAAGAAAGCTGCAGGGTACCTTCCTTAGTCTCATCACTCTCTGCTACTGTTTCAGCCCCTCCCCTAGAAAACAGCCTGTAGGGAGCAAGGGGTGTGTGGGGTGTGTGACCGAAGCTATAGCAGATGAAAGAGGCACTCTGCTTCTTAAAGTATCCCCTTTCCTTTTGTTTCTCACCCCTCTTTCTACAGTCTTGAAATGAACAGGAGGAGAGAGATGAAATTGGAGTAGATAGCGAAAGCAGTCAGAATGTTTGATCCCTAAAAGATCTCTAAATCAAAACAAACATTATTATATAGGGGTAGACATTTGGCTCACACTTACACTATTGACAGATTACTATCTCTTTAAAAGAGACCGAATATCATACTTGAAGCAAGAAACAGGGAAGCTTCTGCAGAAAAAAAGATGGTTTATTATGTTGGGGCTAAAGGATTATAGAAAAAAAAACAGCTGAAGAAAGGGGCCGCTGAATAGGGAAGTTGTCTCTTTCATATGTGTGTATGTGAGTGTAAACGTGCAGTGGAGGAAGCTGTAGTGAGGAAATTGAGAGAAACTGTACTGTGTGTCAGTCACCCCTATTTTGTTTGGGATGAGACACCTACAGTGAAAGGACTTAAGAGTGATGGCGAGTACACAGAGATGGTAACTTCCCAAGAGGCGTGGGGGAGCATTTTAATGCATGTGCATCGGTGAGCGACTGGGGACATTGTGATTTTTTTTAAATATGTGCACATATTCACATGTATTATAAAATAGCCTTGGTGCGTGTTTGTGTGTGCTGAATTTTGCAAGTAGGCATGCCCAAAAATGGAAATTGGGCTTTGGTCACCTATGTAAGGGAATTTTCTAACTGGTGCACATCCACGCCAAGACCAGTTTTACCAGTACATCTACCAGTTTTATGAGTGTAGAGCTAGGTCCTCCAAACCCCCCTGGTTTAATAGCTTGCACTCTCCCCAGTTACCCCAGAGAGTTTAAACAACTCAGAAATGGCTTTTTGTTGTTGCTGTTTTTTAAACATATACCTCCTCTATAGTTGAAGTAAAGTTACACAGCACTAGCCCTGGGCGCGTGTCCAGGTACCTAGGTATTTGCACGCATGTCGCTTGGCCCTACCCTGGAACACCCATGCCCCACCCACACCATGTCTACATCATGCCCCTTTTGGATTCTGAGTGAGATGTGTACTCGGCAGGAGCTATGCGCACACACATTTATTTATTTCTCTTTTTGTCTATAATCGCCTACCATCAATCTAAGTGGTTTACAAATTTTACATACATAACATTTTAAAAGAAATAAAACACTATACCAATTCAAAATAGTATAAAACATATAACATGAATAAGTGACTCTTGACCTTCCCCTCTAAACCCTCTTGCTGCTTCACTCTTCAGCCCTTTAGATATTATAAGCCTCCTTAAAAAGCCAGGTTTTTAGAATGTTCCTCAATAGCTTATGCTCTCTCATTAGCCGTAACTATTCTGGCATTGAATTCCAGAGTACTGGTCCTGCCACTGTACTGTAAGTGGCTTTTAAAATGTGGCGGGTGCATATAAGTCCTACATGTGCTTGTATCTCCCGATTTAGGCTTCCCAGTAAAAGTGCTTTTAGTGACATCTGACAGAAATAAAAAGCACCAGGGAAGCTGTCAGAATTTGGCATGTGTTCAAGAGGAAATGAGCTGTGAATCCAAGTAATCTGAATTAAAAAAAAAAAACTGGGAAAATTGGTTGGCCACTGAGAGGAATTTGAAGCACATCAGAGCTAAGAGGTTTAAAAAAAAAAACCTAAACCTCTGATCAAATAGCTCCCATGCTGTGGAAATTGGTTAATGGTAGGAGTACCATAAAAAGATTAAAAGTATCAGCTCTTTTGAATTTATAAAGGTTAAAATATAAAGATGTATACATGTGTCTGTTTGCTATTCAATTAAAGAGAACTTCTGTTCCACTATATATGGAAGGAAAGAGTGCATAATGACAGAGTAAATGAGAGAAACCCGTTGTTCCTCTATAAGAAAAAAACAAAGAGAGGGAAACATTATTTTTATTTTTAGCTAGAATCTCCAGTTTCACATCAGGTATGCAGTGAATCAGGAAAATTAATATCTAGGCTGTGGAAGATCTTTACGGAGGAGAGTGGACAGGACCTTTTTATTTAATTAATGATTAGGGAGACAGGTGCAGCATGATCCATTCAGAGTCCAGCGATGAAGATAAACATGATTTCACCTGAACCAAGATGTCTTCTGTATAGTTAATAGGGATGTGCAGACAAAAAGTTTATGTTGATAAGTCCATAAGTTGAAGGTGAGGGTCAATTTCGGTCAATATGGACATATGGAGAATTCCATAAGTTGAGGCTATGTCCATATGTTCACCGGTTCCCTAAATAAAAATTTAAACCTCTCACCCTCCTTAATCCCTCCCCCAAGACTTACCAAAACTCCCTGGTGGTCCAGCGGGGAGTCAGGAAGCCATTCCTGTATTCCTTTGCGAGGAGCACGTGACGTCGGCGTCACGTCGGAGAGACGCGGACGTCACGTGATTCATCGCGCCTCCGCTCCGGGACCCCCGTTGGACCCAACCGGAACTTTTGGCCAGCTTGGGGGGGGTCAGGAGGCGCCCCCAAGCCTCCTGACCCCCCCAAGCCCCTAATAGTTAATGCACCTGACCTGTAGGGCTGTGAGCTCATCAACTCACTATACCTTTTATACTAAAATATTCTGTTCTGATCAGAATTTATAGTAATACTTTTTATTGAGTGAGAGCTCTGATAACTATATTTTAAAAAAATTAAAATTTGAAAAGAAGTTTAAAGCTAAAAATTGGATATATATCTGAGCAGAATAATAAGAATAGCATCTGTTAACTTTGCCAGTCTGTGATTGTTGCATCTCAAGAACTATCAGTACTTGTAATAATAATTTATTATCATTTAGCATAAATTTCTTAGAACAAGTTGAATGCATTATTTTTGTTTTCTTATTAATTGTATTTATATCTCTGCTCTTTCTCCCAACCTCCGGGAGAAATCCTATCCAGGTGAATGTTCCCCCATTTATTTAAAGTACCTGATTGAAGAGGGAGATACTTAATGAAAACCTTAAGTGGTCAACAGGGATTCTAACTAACATCTTAGAAGCCCCAACACCTGCCTGCTAGGTACGCTGCATTCATTTGATATAATTCCTTATGGAGTGTTGTCCATTTAAAATAATTTTATCTTTATTCAAAAAGTTCTTGTTCCTACATATGTGGCCAGTCATACACCAATTACAAAGATCTGGATGATGTGTTTTGGAAACCTGCAGCTGCTGATGTCTCACAACTGGCAGAGAGGGCATACATTTCAATTCATAGAAATCTTGATGACTGACACTGTTTTAGACAAGTTACAAACTTGTGCTAATTTGACCTCATTTTTTAACTGCTACAATGTTTTCAGATGGACACCGAAAGGAGGAGTAGCCTAGTGGTTCAAGTACCAACTTAAATTGTGAGCCCTCTGGGGACAGGAAAAATACCTACAGTAGCTGAATGTAACTCGACTTGAACTGCAATGAGACTGTGTGAGCTAACTACACTAAATAAATAAAACAAATAAGTATATGTGCACATAGCTTTCTGTGTAATTAAATGCATGACAAAATGAGGATGTTGAGGACATTTTTAGCATAATAAGGTCATGTACCTCAAATACCTACAATACCTAAATGTAATCCACGTTGAAGTAGCTGAAAAATGTAATATAAAACAAATAATAAATAAATAAATAAAGTATACCTAGAAAGATGACTAGGACTAGGGATGTGAATCGTTTTTTGACGATTTAAAACAATCGTCAGATATATTTTAAATCGTCAAAAATCGTTAGATAGAGCCACGATACAATAACAATTCCCCCGATTTATCGTCAAAAAATCGTAAATCGGGGGAGGGCGGGAAAACCGGCACACCAAAACAACCCTAAAACCCACCCCGACCCTTTAAAACAAATTCCCCTCCCTCCTGAACCCCCCCAAATGTTTTAAATTAACTGGAGTCCAGTGGGGGGGTCCCGGCGCGATCTCCCGCGATCTCCCGCAATCTCCCACTCTTGGGCCATGGCTGCGTTAATAGAAATGGTGCCGGTGGCCCTTTGCCCTTACCATATGACAGGGCAAAGGTAGCGCCGGCGCCATTTTGGTTCCTGTCACCCGATGTCACGAGTGCAAGAGATCACTCCCGGACCCCCGCTGGACCCCCAGGGATTTGGCCAGCTTGGGGGCGCCTCCTGACCCCCAAGACTTGCCAAAAGTCCAGCGGGGGTTCGGGAGCGACCTCCTGCACTCGCGCCATATTGCCAATATTCAAAATGGCGCTGGCGCTACTTTTGCCCTCACTATGTCATACGTGTCGTTATTTTACCCTCACTATGTCATACGGGTCGTATGACATAGTGAGGGCAAAGGTAGCGCCGGCGCCATTTTGAATATTGGCAATATTCAAAATGACGTCGGTGTGCCGGTTTCCCCGCCCTCCCCCTCCCCCGATTTACGATTTTTTGACGATAAATCGGGGGAATTGTTATTGTATCGCGGCTCTATCTAACGATTTTTGACGATTTAAAATATATCTGATGATTGTTTTAAAGCGCCGGCGCTACCTTTGCCCTCACTATGTCATACGACCCGTATGACCTGTATGACATAGTGAGGGCAAAAGTAGCGCTAGCGCTGGCTCTATCGCTCCCGGACCCCCGCTGGACTTTTGCCAAGTCTTGTGGGGGTCAGGAGGCCCCCCCCCAAGCTGGCCAAATGTCCCTGGGGGTCCAGCGGGGGTCCGGGAGCGATCTGCTGCACTCGTGACTTCGGGTGACAGGAACCAAAATGGCGCCGGCGCTACCTTTGCCCTGTCATATGGTAAGGGCAAAGGGCCACTGGCGCCATTTCTATTAACGCAGCCATGGCCCGAGAGCGGGAGATCGCGGGATATCGCGCCGGGACCCCCCCCCCCCCACTGGACCCCAGGTAATTTAAAACATTTTGGGGGGGTTCGGGAGGGTGGGGGATTTGTTTTAAAGGGTCGGGGTGGGTTTTAGGGTTGTTTTGGTGTGCCGGTTTTCCCGCCCTCCCCCGATTTACGATTTTTTACGATTTAAAAAAAAACAAAACATGACGATCAGATTTCCCTCCCCCCCCCCCAGCCAAAATCGATCGTTAAGATGATTGATCACACGATTCACATCCCTAACTAGGACTTCCTTAAGAAAATATAAAAAGGATAGTTGTGCTATTTTAGTTCAAAATAAAAGTGATATTTTGCAGGTAAAAGTTTGTAACATATAAATTGATAAATTGTTGAATTTTGTACCTTATAGTTTAAATGCTTTTAAACCCAAACATTGAGGGTCATTTTTTCAAATGACGTTAGAGCCATATTGTTGGTTTTAGGGCCCTGACTGCGATAACACCATAATGCATGTGATAAATAATGCATCACAAGATGTGTATGAAAATTTTAAAAATTTAGTCAAATGGGAGGAGTTTATGAATATGAAGGGTGCTTAACTTTGCCTGCGCTAGCGTAGTGCCTGCTATCATGGGATTTATTGCCAGAAATAACTACACCTTTTTTCATGCCATTTTGCCTGAAATGAGTTTTGTGATAAATATGACAAATCCAATTTTGGAGGGTGGGAGGGAGAGAGAGAGAGAGAAAGAAAACATCTGGTGAGGTACACATATTAGGCAACTTTTTATACCATTGTAAGAGGGGCCATTCTGAACTCAGGGTGAGGTTTTGGGGGGCAGTTTTACATGCACAGACATAAGTATGAACCGCACAGTAGACACTGAATATTTTATGTGATTTGGAGTGATGAAAGGTACACAAAGATGAAATTTGTACAATGCACTCTCGACCTAGCTTGATGCACTCTCTTCCTAGAAGCTATCAAGCTAGATCAAGAGTACAATGTACAAATCTTATCTTTGTGTTCTATCAAGCTAGGTCGAGAGTGCATTGTACAAATTTCATCTTTGTGTACCTTTCATCACTCCAAATCACATAAAATCTTCATTGATGTCTACTGTTCAGTTCATACCTCTGACTATGCATGTAAAATTGCCCCCTCTTACAGTGGAATAAATAGTTAACATTTTTGTGAGCCTCTTCAGAGTCTCTCTCTCTCTCGCTCGCTCAGCCCAAAATAACATAGGTGTGTAGCGGTACCAGGAAAATTAGTCTAACCATGCCCTTTTATCATGAATTCTATTTTGCTATATTTATGGCAAAATGATGAATCTAGGTCCATATATTTTTCCATGTATTTCCCTACAAATCACAGATTTTAACAACAGATCAATTCTCACAGGACACAGAATCTGGTATCCACAGCTGGTCAGCAACTTTTGAGCTGCTGGGCACATCTCTCTATTCCCAGTAATTCCTTTGCTAATTCTGGAGACCAATCCATTTTCTCAGAGGCATGGTCTATCTCCCTTCCATCAGATATCATACCAGGTTTCTTCAGCTATGCAAATCTTTACTTCTCAGTGCCCTCTGATGGCTCGAAGGGCATGGCATTATCTTCCAAGCCACCAAACCCGCAAGATCTGAATGCAGCCAGGCTTAACTGGCAGTACATTTTATATTCTATTAATATTTCTACTTGAATTCAGCAATGCATATGGGGCATATGTTCCAAAAATGTGATATACATGTACTCAGAAAGCTTAATAGTGGTATAAGATTGAAAGTTTTGAGCACTTCCTTGTTTCATAATCCTTATTGTGTTAAGGTATATTGATTTTCATGATCGGAACCTAAGTTTTACAGCAACATTTAAAGAAAAACTATAGCTTAATTTATTATTAATTGCATAAATTATAGAAAGGATTTACACATTCTGCATGTAAAATGCATAATAGATGTTTTATACACGTAGTGAAAAGTGTGTATTATATATTTTCCATGCAAAATACATAAATGCTTTCTATCATATATAATTTATAAAATAAATAATACATTAAGATATAATTATTCTTTAAATATTGCTATTAAACTTTGACTCCAATCATGAAAAATTAAATGATACCATAACAACAGTAACATTATAGTAAGGAGTCGGACTGCAAAACAAGGAAGGCTTTACTTTCGAAACTCTCAGTGCTGTTTATACCATTGCTCACTGGTGGTAACATTTCAAGAATAATCATCCTCATTTAGAGTACATATTCTTTGATCCATTATGCTGGGGTTTGCTCCCTTTTTACTTTATTTAAATAATTAACAACAGGTCAATTTTCAAAAAAGATTCTGAGTGGCAAAGATACTGGTTAATTGTATTTGGTTATCTTTGTGATATTTTCAGAGGAAGTTAACTGGCTAGGAATTTGGTTAAATATTTTCTTAAATTTTGCCAGATAAAATGTTTTAGGTTAGATTTAAGCTTGCTATTTGTGCAACCTGGATCGAATAGCTACATTTTGAAGCTAGGGATGTGCCTTCATAGGAAAAGAAGCAGAAAATGTTCAAACAACTTTCTGTTTTGTTGCTTTTCATTTGTAAAAGGACATTAAAAAAAAGAACAAATTAAATTTTGTTCATTTTCGGCCGGATTTTAAATGTCCTGCACGCGCTGGCGTGCCTATTTTGCATAGGCCGCCGGCGCGCACAGAGCCCCGGGACGCGCGTAAGTCCCGGGGCTTCGTAAAAGGGGCGTGTCGGGGGCATGTCGGGGGCATTGCGTAAATGACTCGGCGTTTCAAGGCGTGACGTGGTGTTTCAGGGGCGGGCCCGGGGGCATGACGCCGGCCCGGGGGCGTGGTTGAGGCCTCCGGACCAGCCCCCGGGTCGGGTGATGGCGCGCCAGCAGCCTGCTGGCGCGCACAGATTTACGTCTGCTTTCAGCAGGCGTAAATCTGCCAACAAAGGTAAGGGGGGGGGGGTTAGATAGGGCCGAGGGGGTGGGTTAGGTAGGGGAAGGGAGGGAACAGGCAGAGCGCGCTGGGCTCGGTGGGTGCAGGTTGCACAAATGTGCACCCCCTTGCACGCACCGACCCCGGATTTTATAGGCTACGCGCGTATCTTATAAAATCCAGCGTACTTTTGTTCGCGCCTGGTGCACGAACAAAAGTACGCGCTCACGCAAAATTATAAAATCTACCTCTTTTTGTTTTATTTTATAAAAAATTATTTTGCAGGCTTCTTTGTATAGATGTTGACCTACATTCCCAACCAATTTATCCATCTGTAAACACCACAAAGTTAGAATGAATTGAATAAGGGGTAGATTTTCAAACAAGGCGCGTTGGCGTACTTTTGTTGGCGCTCCAGGCGCAAACAAAAGTATGCGGGATTTTAGTAGATACGCTCGGAGTCGCGCGTATCTGCTAAAAACCTGGATCGGCGCGCGCAAGGCTATTGATTTTGTATAGCCAGTGCGCGCCGAGCCGCGCAACCTACCCCCGTTCCCTCCAAGGCCGCTCTGAAATCGGAGCGGCCTTGGAGGGAATCCTCTAACGCCCTCCCCTCACCTTCCCCTCCCTTCCTCTACCTAACCCACCCCCCCGGCCCTGTCTACACCCCCCCTTACCTTTCTCCGGGGATTTACGCCTCCCGGAGGGAGAAGTAAATCCCCACGCGCCAGCGGGCCTGTTGCGCGCCGGGACGTGACCTGGGGGCGGGTACGGAGGGCGCGGCCACGCCCCCGGACCGCCCCGGGCCGTAGCCACGCCCCCGTACCCGCCACCAAAATGCTGCCGACACGCCCCCTAAACGCCGCGACGACCGGGCCTGCCCCCCGACACACCCCCCTCGGAGAACCACGGGACTTACGCGAGTCCCGGGGCTCTGCGCGCGCCGGTAGGCCTATGTAAAATAGGCTCACCGGCGAGCAGGGCTTTGAAAATCCGCCCATAAATGTATAAGTGCTGGGACCAGCTGACTGTTAGGGATCTGCAGAGGTATTTTGTTTCAGGTTATTCATTCATTTTATAGGTCATTTCCATTCATTTCATTAGTTTCAAATGGGGCTTTAAAATCTATTTTAATGAAACCTGTGGGTAGACAACATCAGAAGGGGGAAGAGAACGCCAAGATACAAAGACAGTGGCAAAGTATCACCAAGAGTGGCATGTGTTGTGTTTGTGGCACTGTGGACCCTTGGTTGCAATGGAGATGACTCCGACCACGGGGAGGAGCCCCATGGGGAACCACTGCGATAGGCTGACACAGATAGCAGACACAGTATGGATAGAATCTTTATTGTACTGCTGTAGATAGATGGTGAAAGCAGGAAGGTAAGGCACTGATCCACGAAGTGCCAGTACGTTCAACAGGCTCAGAAGTATAGTCTCACCCAGATGTTCACAATAGGCAGGAGCCTGCAGTGCGGGTAACGCCACGGCTGGTGGGTGGAGTTGGAGCGCAGGATCGTAGAGGTACTCACAGAATGAAGGTGTCACCTGGTGGTAGAATGGTGGGACCGAAGGTCCGTGGTGCAGGATATAAAGGTAGATAGGCCCTCAAGGAGCGAGTACCCAATGGTCCAATATCCTGAAATGTAGAATAGAGAGAAAGACCCCCGAGGAGCAGTTGTCTTAGTTAGTGAGGAACCCCGAAGGGAAGTTGGAAGCGAGGGACCCCCGAGGAATTGGTGTCTAGAGCTTCTTACTGGAGCGAGGCCCTTAGAATGAAAGCGGCATCTAAGCGTGCAGCTTAGAGCAGTCAGAGTAGTGAAGTGAAGACTTTGCTAACTCAAGGTGGTAGCAGAGGCGGAGGTTAGATATACCCAGAGGTACTGACATCATGTGGTGGGACCGCCCCCGAGGATCCTTCCATGAGCATAGGAGATGTGTGCGCTCGTGCCCTAGGAGGCCACGGGAGTGAGCATGGCAGATGGAGATGCCCATGCTGGTTTGGAAACGCCGAGGCCCTCGGCACTCAGCACCGGAGGCAGTCATCTTGCCCAAAGAGAGTGAAAGGGGAGATAAAGAGGTAAGGCAGAGTGGTCGCAGCCATCTGCGACCAACGAACGCCCCTTCCAAGACCTCTTCCAGGTGGTCTGGGCTTGCGTGGGTGCACCAGGTGGAATTGAAATACTGTCTCCTTGTCTGTAATATTGGTCAGTGGTTCCCAGGAGTTTTCCTCAGGGCCATAGTTCTCCCACAAGATGAGATACTCCCATGTCTTACCTCTTTTACAGATATCAAGGATGTCATCTATGGCATTTTCAATGTCATCTCCTGTATCCAGGCTGGTAGGCTCTGGTTCTTTCCTGGAGAACATGGAGAGTATCACTGGCTTTAGTAGAGATACATGAAATGCATTGTGTATCTTCATTGGTGGAGGCAGTTTTGGACTGTATGTTAGATTTCCTAATCACTGAAGGATGGTGAAAGGTCCCACAAAACAAGGAGCAAATCTTGCAGAAGGAAGCTTAAGTCGGAGGTACTTGGTGCTTAACCAAACCTTGTCTCCAGGCTGAAACTGGGGTGCCTTTTGATGATGAGCATCATAGGTTCTCTTTGACTTTTGTCCTGCTTTAAGCAGGAGCTCCTTCATCTGTCTCCAAAGTTGGGATAATTCTGCTGCGGTAGCCTGGGAAGCAGAAGAGGCTACTGACAATGGAATTGGCATCGGACGTAATGGTTGTCTCCTGTAGACAAGCTGGAAAGGGGAAGACCCTGTTGAAGAAGCAGGATGTGAATTGATGGCAAATTCTGCCCAAGGCAGTAATTCAGCCCAGTCATTCTGTCTAGAGTTGACATAAGATTGCAGAAATTGTTTCAGCATCCTATTCATCCTCTCAGACTGACCGTTAGACTGAGGATGATAGGCAGAGGTTAAGTCCAAGACAATGTCAAATTTTTGACATAATGCTCTCCATAACTTTGCAGTAAATTGCACTCCTCTGTCGGATAGGATATGTTTAGGCATCCCATGAAGATGGAAGATGTGTTTAATGAAGAGTTTTGCTAACTCAGTAGCAGAGGGTAATCATGGTAATGCTACAAAGTGTGCCATTTTAGAGAAATGGTCGACAGTAACCCATATGGTGTTACTGCCGTTGGATGATGGCATGTCCACTACGAAACTGGTAGCGATTTGGGTCCATGGTTCATCCGGTGATGGTAGAGGCTGTAATAGGCCCCAAGGATGCCCGGGTGGCAGCTTTTGCTTGGCACAGACAGCGCAGGAACCCACGTACGCTTGTACGTCCTTCTTCATGGTGGGCCACCAATAGTATCTTTGCAACATTGCTAAGGTACGACTGTCTTGGATGGCCTGCCAGATGGGAATTATGTGCCTATTTCAACAGTCTTTTCCTTAAACTTCTGCCCACCACCGTCTTCCCGGCAGGTACCGTGTGGGTGGCTGCGAGGACCATTCTTTCAGGATCGATGATATGATGGGGTTCATACGGCACATCCCGATGTGAGAAGGAGCGTTATAGGGCATCAGCCCAGGTGTTCTTCTCTCCCAGACAGTATTTCAGAAGGAAGTTGAATCTGTTGAAAAACAGAGACCATCTTCCTTGATGGTGGTTGAGTCATTGAGCATGTCGAAGGTACTCTAGATTCTTGTGATTGGTGTCTATTGCTATTTGGTGTTGTGCACCTTCTTGCCAGGGACGCCACTCTTCAAAAGCCAGGTTGATCATGAGAAGCTCCTTGTCTCCTATCCCATAGTTTCTCTCAGCAGGCGAGAATCACCTAGAAAAGAAGGAGCAAGGATGGAGCACACTGGATTCGCTATACTGACTTAGAACCGCCCCCACACCAACGTCGGATGCGTCGACCTCCACGATGAAAGAACGATGTGGGTCAGGGTGACGGAGACATGGCTTCTTTTGAAAAGCCTCTTTGAGCATCAGGAAGGCTGAGATGGCTTATGGAGACCAATTGGCAGGGTTTGCTCCCTTCTTGGTCATAGCAGTTAGAGGGACTGTCAATGATGAGTAGTTTTTAATAAAGGATCGGTAGTAATTGGTGAATCCCAAGAAGCGACGCAATGCCTTCAGGCCTGTGGGTTGAGGCTAGTCCCTGATACTCTCAAGTTTCTTGGGGTCCATTTGAAAACTATTCTTAGAAACAATGTATCCCAGGAAGGGTACAGCGTCTTTGTGAAATTCACACTTCTCAAGCTTTACATAAAGGTGGTACTCACGCAGGCATCTTAGGAATTTCTTAACATCCTCCTGATGACTTTGCATATCCTGAGAAAAGATCAGTATATCATCAAGATATACTACTACGCATTGATACAGAAAGTCCTGTAAGATGTCGTTCATCATATTTTGAAAGACTGCAGGTGTGTTACTTAAACCGAAGGTCATGACGAGGTATTCAAAGTGTCCATCACAAGGTGTTAAAAGCAGTTTTCCATTCCTTCTCGAATACACACCAAGTTGTAAGCTCCTTTTAGGTCCAATTTGGAGAATATTTTGGCCCCTTGGAGTCTATCAAACAGTTCAGATATTAAGGGCAGGGGGTACATTTCCTTGATGGTAATCTGATTCAGACCCCTGTAGTCATTGCAGGGGCATAAGGTGCCATCCTTCTTCCCTACAAAAAAAGAAGCCTGCACCAGCAGGAGATTTGGAAGGTCTGATAAATCTCTTTTGTAGATTTTCTTGTATGTAGGTAGACATAACTTTGGTCTCAGCTACTGAAAGAGGGTAAATTCTTCCTTTGGGAGGTTCTGAATTTGGCTTCAGATTTATGGCACAATCAAACTCTCTGTGTGGCGGAAGAATATCAGCTGCTTGCTTAGAGAAAACATTCTGGAAGGAGGCGTATTGTGGAGGTAAGTCAGGTAATGATGGGTTAGTGGGCATGCAGATAAGCGGTGAAATTTCAGCAAGACACCAACCATGACAGTCTGGTCCCCACCGGGACACTTCCAAGGTAGCCCAATTAAATTGTGGAATATGGTCTTGAAGCCACGGCAGCCCCAATACCAACGGATGCATGGATTTTTCCAACATTAGAAAAGAAACTGATTCTGCGAGTAGAGCTGCAGTGTGCAGGCCGATGGCCTGGGTAGTCAATGAAACTTCTCCAGGAAGTAGTTCTCCATGGATGGATGACAATAGCAGAGGCTTAGCTATTGGTATGGTAGGAATCCTTAGATGTTCAACCAAGCACTTCAGAATAAAATTACCTCCGGCACCAGAGTCAACGAGAGTGAGAGTGAAATTTGAGACCTCCGCAAAGCAGAGATACTAGTAATGATAATGGAGGAGTAGGAGAGGTGAGACCCAGGAGAAGTCTTTCTGCAGATCCCAGGCCCGTCAGTTTCCTGGACAAATGGTACAGTTTGGACTGCATGACCCGATTGGCCACAGTACATGCAAACCCCATGTGCTTGCAATAACGTCTCTCCTTAGAGGTCAAATGGCTTCGGCCTAGTTGCATAGGCTCTTCCTCCTCTAGGGGTGCAGACGGTAAGCTGGAACAATAGGCACAGGTTTAGGATGGTTAGCCCCCACTGTAGACTTTCGTGGGCTCTTGGCCTCTTGAGTATGATCGCGGATATGGCGGTCAATTCTCCCTGCTAGTTCCATCTGGGACTCAAGGGAATTGGGCAAATCACGCACCACTAATTTATCCTTTATGTGAGAGTTGAAACCCTCCATGAATATGGCACATAAGCATCCAGTGTCCCGATGTAGTTCGGATCCTAGAGTCTTAAATTCAATAGCAAAGTCTGTAAGCAGCTTGTTACCTTGCTGAAGGTTGAGCAAAGCAGATCCAGCGATGGTCTGGTGAGCCGGGTCATCAAACACAGACTTAAAAATTTATAGAAATCCTGGTAGGTCATGCAGGATAGGATCTTCACGTTCCCATAATGGTGAAGCCCAGGCCAGGCCTCGTCCTTCAAGGAATGACAGGATGTAGGTGGTCTTTGAAGCTTCAGTGGGAAAGAGGGTAGGCTGTAATGAAAAATGTATGCTGCATTGATTAATGAACCCTATGCACATCTTGGCTTCACCCGTAAAGTGGGTAGGTGTGGACAAAGGTACAGTGGTCTTAAGGGTTACCACTGGCAACAGCAATTCCTTCACAGGAGGAGCTGAAGAGTTCAGTTGAGCATGTAACTGATTGAAGGCAGTAGCTAGGCTCTCCAAAGACTTTTGTTGTTCTGTGATCCGCTGGGCTAGGCTAGGGATGGCCTGCAGGGCTGCAAGCTGAGCCGAGTCCATGGAGTTAGCAATATGTTGTATTTGTGGCATTGTGGACCCTTGGTCGCAATGGAGATGACTCCGCCCATGGGGAGGAGCCCCATGAGGAACCACTGCGATAGGCTGACACAGATAGCAGACACAGTATGGATAGAGTCTTTATTGTTCTGTTGTAGATAGATGGTGAAAGCAGAAAGGTAAGGCATTGATCCACGAAGTGCCAATACGTTCAACAAGCTCAGTATAGTCTCACCCAGATGTTCACAATAGGCGGGAGCCCACAGTGCGGGTAATGGCGCAGCTGGTGGGTGGAGTTGGAGCACAGGATCGTAGAGGTTCTCACAGAATGAAAGTGTCACTAGTGGTAGAATGGTGGGACCAAAGGTCCGTGGTGCAGGATATAAAGGTAGATAGGCCCTCGAGGAGTGAGTACCCAATGGTCCAATATCCTGAAATGTAGAATAGAGAGAAAGACCTCTGAGGAGCGGTTGTCTTAGTGAGAAACCCCGAAGGGAAGTTGGAAGCGAGGGACCCCCGAGGACTGAGTGTCTAGAGTTTCTTACTGGAGCGAGGCCCTTAGATTGAAAGCGGCGTCTAAGCGTGCAGCTTAGAGCAGTCAGAGTAGTGAAGTGAAGTATTTGCTAACTCAAGGTGGTAGCGGAGGCAGAGGCTAGATATACCCGGAGGTACTGATTTCATGCGGTGGGGCCGCCCCTGAGGTTCCCGCCATGACGTGTATTTGAGCATAGGAGATGTGTGCGCTCACTCCCTAGGAGGCCACAGGAGTGAGCATGGTGGATGGGGTCCCCCATGCTCGTTTGGAAATGCCGAGGCCCTCGGCACTCGGCACCGCAGACAGCCATCTTGCCCAAAGAGAGTGAAAGGGGAGAAAAAGAGGTAAGGCAGAGTGGTCACAGCCATCTGCGACTGACAGACACAACTCCATGAATAGTCTAAGGCACTGTAAAGGGACAAAAGGATGCCAATAGTGGCAAAGGTTCTCCAAGGCACTGTGAAAGGAGCAAAGCAACAACAATGAAAATATGAATAATACCACAAGGATTCAAAAGAATGCATCAACAGCAGTGGCATGAACCTCCAAAGACAGCTCAAGAGGCTCAAAGAGGCAAAAAGAGTGGCATGAATGTCCAAAGGCAACATGAACAGGGAACAAAGCAGAAAACCTGGCAGAAATAAAACCCAAGCACTGATAGTAGGACAAAACAGCACTAAGAGTGGCACAAAGACTCCAAAACACTATGAAAAGTGCAAAGCAGCCACCTTCAGTGGTAAGAGCACCCAATGCTAAAGAATCTGGGGGCTGGGTTATGGAAACAATGCAGAGTGGCATTAAGAACCCATGGATGTAAAGTCTAGGTATAGCAAGAAAGCTGTGGGTCCGAAAGACCCTAAATTGTAAAGTCTGGATACTGCAGCAAGACAGAATGTCAGCAAGATTACCAAGGTGTACAGTCTGGAGTAACCATGCTGACTGGCAGAAATACCCCCGCCGCAAATCGTTTTCGTACGGAAAATGGCGCCGGCAGGAGATCGACTGCAGGAGGTTGTTCAGCGAGGCGCCGGAACCCTCGCTGAACGACCTCCTGCAGTCGATCTCCTGCCGGCGCCATTTTCCGTACGAAAACGATTTGCGGCGGGAAATCGCTCCCTGACCTCCGCTGGACCTCCAGGAACTTTTGGCCAGCTTGTGGGGGGCCTCCTGACCCCCACGAGACTTGCCAAAAGTCCAGCGGGGGTCCGGAAGGACCTCCTGCCATCCAATCGTGTTCGTCTATGGCCGCCGCCATTTTTCGGCGCCATTTTGGAAAATGGCGCCAGCTGAAGACAACAAGATTCAGGAGCAGGAGCCCGTTCCGGACCGCTGCCGTTCCGGACCGCCGCTGGACCCGCAGGTTATTTAACTCATTTGGGGGGGGTTCGGGAGGGTGGGGGATTTAATTTAAAGGGTCGGGGTGGGTTTTAGGGGGTTTTAGTGTGCCGGCTCACGATTCTAACGATTTATAACGATAAATCGTTAGAATCTCTATTGTATTGTGTTCCATAACGGTTTAAGACGATATTAAAATTATCGGACGATAATTTTAATCGTCCTAAAACGATTCACATCCCTAGTGGTTTCTGAAGCTGGTGAGGGTGCTGCCAGCGGAATAGGCAAAGGAGGCCTCGGCTGCCTGCCATAGACGATGGAGAATGGTGACATTCCTGTAGCAGTGGCGATGTGGGAGTTATGGGAAAACTCCGCCCAAGAGAGAAGCTCTGCCCAGTTGTCCACACAATAGTAGTATGCATTGAGAGTTGTGAAAATTGGGTCCAAGCTATCAGTTTCCTTCATACTGCCTGTTAATTAGTTCACAGTAGGGCTCATGCTGTAACTAGAAAGAAGAGGCATACATGACTCCACGTGTTCTCAGAAAGATTTTCCTATTAGTTTAAGAACTACCGCTGGTATATTTTGTTACTTCAGGGTGCTGAGAGCAAAGCTTAGGTGTTGGCCTGAATCTGAGCATCAAGCAGAGTTGACTTTTCTGGGGCATACCTGATCCGGTCAGAAGGCACACCAGTGTACCGTGGCACACTGTTTGGAAAACACCGACTAATGGATTAAAATCATTCACTCAGCCTTATTTGTCAAGTTCACAAGTTTGATTTGCTGACAAAGGAACACAACAGTAAGGTCGGTGACATGTTGTAGAAGTTACAGAAGTAGCATTAAGGTGCTAGATGGTCATATACAGTTTCATAACCAGAAAAAAGTACTGTACATCAAGTAAAATAAAAATGAAACTTTAAACAAACAAGTGAATAGTATGAGAGAAAAACCATGCACTGATCTTGAAGGTCATGTTTCTGTTATCATAGAATGCTAGAGGATCTTTAAAATTCATAAAGCTGAAAATATTTTGATGGCTTTACAGTACAGTGCTTCTTAAATAATACAGCTAGCCAGAATGTGTTCATTCTTCATTGTTAAATGATAACAGGGAGATGCCTTCTCTCTGTTTTTTCTTCTCTTGTGCCTTAGATTTCATAAACGTAAAAAATATTGCAAATGCATTCTGTGCATTGTTTTCACTTTAGGAATACTCTTAGGAATATACTTTGTATGAAAGATGCAATTGCAGCCCAGTAGTTCCCATGATGGGCTCTTTAAGGATACTTTCTGTAGGGGGGAAGCTGCAGCTCAAAATCCCATGTATGAATCAAGACCCTGAGAATTGTCTATGTTCCCAGGGATTTTCTCTACTATTCAATTAATTCTATAGCAATGTGGTTGAAGTAGATACAAATGGGGGGTGGGGAGGAGGGAACCATTCTTACTAGATAAGAAAATAGCATAATTACTCAATAGAACAATAATTTTTACAGGTTGCAATCATTAATCAGTCATGACTTTTATAGATTTCCACTTCTGAAATATGACACATCTACTTAATAATAATGCAAGTCCGTGTACATCTCTCCTTCCAAGGCTTTCCAACAAAAACATTTCCACTTATAAAATAAGATTACCTAGGTATCTAAACAGAACAGTTGGTTTGCTGCTTTGAACCAAATATATACCTCCATTTTTCCTTGAAGCTCTCTAGGCATTGGTAGGAAATATCTTAGAGATGAAGAGCCCGATATTAAAAAAAAAATAAAAAAAAAAAACCCTAGCTGGATAAGTCAGATTTATCCAGCTAAGTGGCACCAATGAATATCTGGCTATGGTCAGCAGGCACCACATAGCTGGATAAGTGACTAACGGGCCGATACAGTAAAGTCTGCGGGAGAGCGCGCGATTCAGTATTTAAATTAGGTCCGGCGGTAGATCCAGGTAAAAGGAGGCGCTAGGGACACTAGCGCGTCTCTAGCGCCTCCTTTTTGACAGCAGCGGCGGCTGTCAGTGGGTTTGACAGCCGATGCTCAATTTTGCTGGTGTCGATTCTCGAGCCCCCTGACAGCCATGGGCTTGGAAACCAGACTCTGGCAAAATTGAGCGTCCCGTTTTCGGCCGGACAGCCGCGGGCTGAATTCAAATTTATTTTTTTTTTTACTTTTTTTATCTCTTCGGGACCTCTGACTTAATATCGCTATGATATTAAGTCGGAGGGTGCACAGAAAAGCAGTTTTCACTGCTTTTCTGTGCACTTTCCCGGTGCCGGAAGAAATTAGCGCCGACCTTTGGGTTGGCGCTAATTTCTGAAAGTAAAATGTGCGGCTTGGCTGCACATTTTACTTTCTGTATCCCGTGCGCATACCTAATAGGGCCATCAACATGCATTTGCATGTTGAGGGCGCTATTATGTGCCGCGGGTTGGACACGCATTTTCCTCCCCTTACTGAATAAGGGGTAAGGGAAAATGCGTGTCCAATAGCAGGCTAACAGTGCGCTCCGTCGGAGCGCACTGTACTGTATCGGCCTGTAAGTAAATACTTTGCTGGATAACTCAGGCATGAGGAATGGGTGGATCTGAGAGTAATTGAGTTAACTGGCTAACTTATCCAGATGACTCTGGTCAGGCCACAGGGCTGTCCTAACATTAGCTGGCTAAACATCGGTGGCCCCCCAGCACGGATGTGCAGGTGCCGAAAATAACAGAGTGCATCTGTGCTGGAATTGCGCCCCCACCATGCAGGGCTTACCGGTGTTGCGTGGGGAGAAGGGGGTCCCTTCCCCCCTTCCCACCGTGATGATGGTGATGGCGCCAGCAGCATGAAGCTGGTGCTCTGGGGTGGAGCTCCATGGTTGGGAGGGCCAGCGCAGCTTGAGACGCTGCTCCTCCCGATTGGTCCTGTGTCAAGCATAGTGACATCATCATAACGCATCCCCAACATTGGACCACTTGATTGGCACGAAGGAGAGGCACAATGACGTCGATGAAGGGAGGAGACCGGCAGGAAATTTAAAATCTGCCGGCTCCCCTTGTTCAGCCTCTTCCTTCCTTGGCCCCAGTGCAGCGCAATGCGAGCCTCGCCGCAATCGCATGGGTGAGTAGTGCTAAGCACCACTTCCCCATTATATAATTACATTATAAAAAAAATGTTGGATTTTGCAGGCAACAGGCTCAATTTAATTTGGCTGCCTGCTTAATTTTGCCCTGGTTTTCTGTGCCGTTCCTCATGTCCTGAGACCGTGCTATCCGCATCTTGCACGCTCCAAAAAATGTTTTATTATTGGATTAAAAAAACAAAAATAAATAATAACAATAATTTGGGATTCAGCCAATTCAGAACAGGTGAACACTTATTGGAAGTTGAGCTTCTGCCAATATTTGATATGGATGTCCCTGAGGTCCACCTCTTCAGCGGTAGCTCGGCAGACCCCAGCACAGTGCACTATGGAGTTTTTAGGCACCTCTGTCATTGGGGTGCCATTGGACTGGAACCTTCAGGTTCCCATCCCATGGCCCTCCTGCCTGCTGGCATTTCTGACCAGAAGGGACCTAGAGCTGACAGGGAGGAGATAGGGCATCCGGACTGCCTCAAGGAGCTAAAGAGGGTACAGAAAGGTCTGGGAAAGGAGGGGAAAAGGTAGGAAGGATTTCGAAAGGATCAAAGAATTAAAATAATTCAACAAAGCAAAGGGGCCAAGGAGGAAAAGCACAGAGGAATTGCAGTGGGAGTCCTGGTGCGCTCAACACCGAGATGCTGCAACCCATAGCTGTTGAGAGTAAGGACCAGGCAGTTTTCCTTCCTGAAGTTGGACTGTCAATATTCCCTACTCCACTACTGGAGACAGGTACGCACAACCCAGTTGGTCGCATATTCCGTGCCATGGCACCTTCTCGCGAACCCAGTGTGAGGAGCATGCACAGTCTACCAGAAGGGAGGCTGCAGTACAGATCCCCATCTTGGCCAGCTTCCCACTCATCTCCCGAGCATTTCCATGGAAGTCCTGTTTCACGGCACAGGCTGTACTGGAGGCCCATTGAGAAAGGTTACCCCCAAGGGATCTGGATGGTTTTATACATTGTTGGAGGTATTTGATTTTGATCTTGATTCCCAGGCCATGCAAGAAGGATGGTCTCACTATTCTCCAACTGCATTCAGATCTCCTCATTTCTCCTACCTGGATTTCTCACCATATCCTGATGGCATCCCGCTCCGTGAATGCCACAGAGGCATTCACGGAGCGGGATGCCAGTGGCCAGTAGTTGGTGTTCCACCTTCACGGAGCGGAAGGATGGAGGGCTGCTATCTCAAAAAATAAAAAAATAAAAACAGGGGTGGGCAAGAGTATGGGGTAAGGGTGTGGCCTGCTTGTTACAGCAGTTGCTACCCCTAATTGAGCTGGACGTTCACTTGGATGCAGATATGGCGCTGCTCTCTAAATTGGTGGTGGGGTGGAGGGGAATTAGGGCTGGAGGGTACTGGAAGCCAATAGTAACAGGTGGGAGAGAAAAAAAGGGGAAAAAATGGATAAAGTGCATAGCTTGCTGGGCAGACTAGATGGGCCTGGAATGCCCTTCCGGAGGAAGGGTGAAGTCTAAAACTGTGAACGACTTCAAAGGGGCATGGGATAAACACTGTGGATCCATCAAGTCTAGAGGGTATGAATAAAGAGGAGGCATTCAAACACTGCACGGAGCGGCAGTAGCCACAGAGGCATTCAAACACTGCACGGAGCGGCAGTAGCCACAGAGGCATTCACGGAGCAGGATGCCAGTAGCCAGTAGTTGGTGTTCCACCTTCATGGAGCGGAAGGATGGAGGGCTGCTATCTAAAAAAATAAATAAATAAATAAAATAAAAACAGGGGTGGGTAAGAGTATGGGGTAAGGGTGTTGCCTGCTTGTTACAGCGGTTGCTACCCCTAATTGATTAGGGCTGGAGGGTACTGGAAGCCAATAGTAACAGGTGGGAGAGAAAAAAAGGGGAAAAAAATGGATAAAGTGCGTAGCTTGCTGGGCAGACTGGATGGGCCGTTTGGTCTTCTTCTGCTGTCATGTCTATGTTTCTATGTTTCTATGACTTGGGAGAGCACAGTCACTACCCTCCTTGCCAACTAAGGTGCAGATGGGGTTGCAGAGAGTCACCTGCAGCGCCTTTAAGCAGTGCACCTTACCATAGGGGTGAGGAGGCATGCAGTCAGCATCGGTATTCATCACCGGAGTGCTCAGCCAACCCCCATTGCAGTGATGCTGGTAGCATATCCATGACACCAAATCCACCAGCAGAGATTCCTGCATCTGTGCCATACCAAACTGAGGAGCATGGTAAGCCAGCTTCGCAGAATGTAGATAAGGTTTCTCGAAAGGAGCACAGAGGGAGGAATAGTGCAAGCGAGCGAGCCACAGGTGGTCTTCATCTTCCTCATGCAGTGGATCATTAAGTTTGTCTTTCTCTTCTTCCAAAAGTTTGGATTCCTCTTCTATAGCAAGTAGATTAGACTGGGAGGGCACTGTACAGCCCCCAGAACTGCCTGGAGCTGAGCATGAACTTTGGGAATCTGTGCCCAAGACTCTTAGACATTGCATCATTGATGCGTTCTGGTTGCTGGAGGGGCATAGGAAACAGGGCTAGACTAAGCAGGAAAGTAAAAAGGAGCTGGAGACAGTGAAGCCCACAGAGAGAGAGATCATTAACTGGGAGCATGCATTTGCTCGAATGGCTTCTTCCTGGACAGTCACTGCTGCTTGGCCTGTACTATGTAGCTAATCAAGATACCCTCTGGAACCTCGTGACCAGTTCAACTGTTCACAATAAGGAATGCCTTCACTTTGTTGTAGTTGTGAATGTAAGCATTCCATGTGGATGGAGCGAGTGATCTTCACAGCATCTGTGTGCCATCCTGTTTGAAGGACCATAGCACATTCAGCAGCGCCTTCAACTGCAATGCACCTAATACTATCAAAGAGGTCTGGTACTTCCTGATTCTGCCTCCCATGTTCCAAGCACCACCACTGGAACATAACTACTGAATTCCTCTGCCTCCTTTTTCCAAGCACCACTTCAGGATCATTAGTCCACTGAGTTCCTCTGCCTGTCTTTCTACAAACACCACTGCAGGTTCTTGATTCCACTGAGCTCCTCTGCCTGCCTTTCCACAAAGACTGCTGCAGGGTCATGACGCTACTGAGTTCTTCTGCTTCCTTTTTCACAAGCACCACTCCAGGGTCATGACTCCATTGAGTTCCTCTGCCTGCTTAGCCCCAAGCACCATGGCAGGGTCATGATTCCACTGAAATCTTCAACCTGTTTTTCCCCAATCACCTCAAGAAGGGCATGACATAACTGAGTTCCTCTACTACAGGGTTTTGACTCCACTAAGTTCTCCTGCTTTATTTTCCGCAAGCACTACTGCAGGGTCATGACTCCACTGAGATCCTCTGCCTGCTTACCCCCAAGCACCATGGCAGGGTCATGATTCCACTGAAATTGTGTGCCTGATTTTCCCCAATCACCACAAGTGAGGCATGACTCCACTGAGTTCCAATGAATGTGCATTCCACCACGTATAGGTCCCTATTTGTTGCATTTGTGGGTCTGTGAAACACATGGCGAACCCCCACGAATACAACGTATCATTACTGAATTTTTCCCCGTCTTAAGGAGTGAATTTAAACAAAACTAACTAAACCCCCCACCCTCATGACCCCCCCACCCAAGACTTTCCAAAAGTCCCTGGTGGTCCAACAGGGGTCCTGGAGCAATCTTCTGCACTTGCGCCATCGGAGCAATGGATGACTGGCGCCATTGTGCTCCTACCATGTGACAGGGGCCGACCAATGGCACTGGTAGTCCCTGTGACATAGTAAGGGCAAAGGCTATCGGCACCATTTTGAATACTGGCAGCCGACGGCGCGAGTGCAGGAGATTGCTCCAGGACCCCCGCTGGACCACAAGGGACTTTGGCAAGTCTTGGGGGTGGGGGGGGGGGTGAGGAGAGGGGGGGCTTGTAGTTAATTAAATTTAAAGGGTTGGGGTGGGGGGTTTTTTTTGTTTGTTTTTACAACTTTAATGGGAAATGAATACAGAATTCAACTAATGGACAGATCGGGTTTTCCCCCCATTGACCGAATGCAATGTATTTGAGTCCCGACAAATATGAATACCGAATCCAATAAATACTTTCCATCTGCACATCCCTAGAACATACTGAGGGTTGTAAGTTAGTGGTGGAGAATCACTTGTCAATATGACTCTAATAACCCTATGAATACTCAAGTCAAAACAGTTGAGGAGGGAGAGAGAACAGAGGAGGAGGAGAAGGTACACCTTACAAACAATATACAGGATTAAGGCATAGATTTTGCATCTCTATGAGAAGCAAATCATATGCACGTTCACGTTCAACAAGGAAATCATATTGTACAAATGCCAGCAGTTAGATTTCAGGTCCTGCTCTATCACCCAAAGTGTCCATGCCTTGTCAATACCCATCAAGATCATTACCACTCTGACATTTTTCATCATTGGCACCTTTGAAATACCTCTAAGGTCACATCTGGAATAAGCCAGTCTGCCACCTCTCTGTGTATAGATCAGGTCCTGGATGCCTTGCTCAGGAAAAATGCAATACTATATATCCTTTCCTCAGATTTATAACAAATAGCTTGTTTTCCCTCTACCTTGGAGGCTATTGATTGCACAGATGTCCCTATAAGGGCACCAGAAGAAGACAAGGCCAACTACTACAATCACAAGGGCTTCCATCCCTCAATGTTCAGGTGGTCTGCAATGCGAAGGGCCTCATCCTGGACCTAGTGCCCAGGTTTCTGAGATTGAGTCACAATGCCTACATCTCACAGTCAGGACTCCTTCTAGGAAGGCCACATCACCGGGCCTGGCTCCTAGGTAGGAATGCAATTATCACTAGCACTATATGCTAACTATCCTCTTCTATTTGTCACCCTCTTATCTTGGTGGACTGACAGCATGGATCCAGAAGGACTGCTCTGATCTTGTCCTGTGAACTTCACACTGGTATACTGTAAGGCATATGTAACTCTGCTTTTCTCTGCCTTTTCCACTACAGATAGTAGAGGATATGCACTCAGAACCTAGCTCATGATCCCGATGACCAACCCACAGACCAATGAGGAGGCTCACCTCAACAGGGTTCACAAGCAGACCAGGGCAGTCATTGAGAGAATACATGCTTCCAGTGTCTGGACAGATCAGCAACCCACCTAAAGTCTGTGAAATATTTCTAGCTTGCTATGTAATATATAACCTTGCCAAAACCAGATGCATGCCTCCTCCAGAGGAACTAGAATAGAATCTAGATGAAGAGGAGGAGGAAGAAATGAATGAGTCAAAGGCAGGCTACAGAGGAAAGTAACACACTGATATAAATACTTTTTCAAATGTGAACATGCATATATTTATATGATGTGCTCTATCTGATGATTAATATATAACATATGTAACCAAGAGTCATTCTTCGGTTACCAGTATGCCCAAGGAAGCACTAGGTAGAATAGATTAGTGGATGGGGGGAGGACCCATTCAAGTTCAGTCCCTCCCTTTGAGGGGCCTGGGAATGGCCATCCTCTTAAGATGCTTTATAACAGCTCTCTCCTGAGAGACTGGATGTAGTCTTGTATAATATTTTGAGAGTTAGGAGGTGGTAGGAGCTTACCTTTTGTTGAATTTTTCAGAGCCATCTAGAAGAGCAGGCTAGCTCAAACTGGGATTCCTGTACAGAGTCAGGAGGGTGGTCCTGCCAATCTACTTCTTAGCTGGTTTGCATTCC
Source organism: Rhinatrema bivittatum (assembly GCF_901001135.1). Taxonomy (NCBI): domain Eukaryota; kingdom Metazoa; phylum Chordata; class Amphibia; order Gymnophiona; family Rhinatrematidae; genus Rhinatrema; species Rhinatrema bivittatum. The sequence goes on from NC_042617.1 coordinate 440,662,210, forward strand.
CCTCTAGGTTATTTTCAGGATTTTGAACTTTTCGTGATAGGAGCCTCAATGGACATCTGGGCCTTTCTTGGATTTAAGGCATAGAGAACCCTGTGTCTGGGATGCCCATGGATAGAGAAGACCTGCCCTCAAAGATGGTGACCCATTGTGAGGAATAACTCTGGTGTTATATTCCATTTAAGGAAAAGGACTTTAAGGTGAGACATCCAGGAAGATTTTTGGCCACCCAGTGCAGCAGGGTAAGAAAACCTATTTCTAGGGATCCCTCCCATAAAGGATCCAGAGGAGAGTGAGAGACTGGGATGAATCCAAAGAGAGGAAGAAACGTCTAACCATGAGTACTGTAAAGAGATTTGAGGACAACAATCTGGAGTCTTCAGCCCCTGGGGATTGAGAAAAGTTACTTTCTGTGCAAGGACAGGATTTGTGTCCATCTGTGAAAGAGGTTTTCCTGTCCATCTTAAAGGTTGACCTGCCCATTGGGTCCTCCATCTCACATAATCCAGGAGAGTGGTAGGATCCCTTGCCTATTGAAAGACTCCTGCACAGATAGAGGTGAATGCTGTAACCAAGAGAGAAGAGACTGTGGAATCATATTTATTGTGCCATCTGCAACTATTTCATTCAGTAAACTTTAATTTGGACACTAATCCAGTGTGTCCAGGGTATTTATTTGGCACATAGCACACAGAAAGAAAAGTGATCCCTCTCCCAGGGAATACACAAAAGGATGTCAGCTACCCCTTCACTAGGACCTAAAGGAACCCTTCCCCCCCCCCCCCCCTCCAAGCCAAAGGATCCATACCCTGGGGAAAGGGGCACAGAAAAGAGCTAATCTGCATTCCTGCCTCCAAGAACTTACAAATGAGTTTATAGTCCCACCCATGCTGGACATACACACCGGGGTGGGTAACACATTAAATTAATGATTCCTTCATCACCCTCTTTTTGAAGGTGGAGAAACTCTACAGCTTTTGCTTGCCCAATTCTGGAGCTCCTCCACAGTAGTGTTATGTTACTGCTGATGCTGCCCTTGTAGGGCACATGACCTAGGGGCAATAGCACATCATCATATCTGCTGGAGAGTCCTGCAGGGCTTCCAGTAAGACACAAATATAGCCTGGTAGCTGTGGTGGGTCTTGTCTCCTCAGCCACCTGTTCCCTGGGAGAAGTGAGAGCATCTCTCTCTGGTCCTAGTGGTGGTGGTAGCAGGCAATGGCTCAGGTGCAATTTTGGCCCGGGGGGTATCATCCAGACACCTTGTGCTGGAAAGGATGGTGAGGGCTGCATCTAAGGAGCCATGCAAAGTATGGAGCTGTAGGGACTGCAACTGGCGGAGGGGTCATCCTTTGCAGCATCTCCATCCACACTGAAGACTGGGCATCTATTGCCTCAGGAATGCTCTGCATATCCTCACATACAACATCTCTGAGGCCCTGAAATTCCTCCCTCTCAGTATCCCGGAGACATTGCATCTCTGTGTGGAATCCTGCTATCTTCTTCACCATTCTGGTATTGATGTTCATGAGTTGCCACTCAGCATGAGTGACCTGCACCTGGCGCCAGCCATCCATTGCTCCTACCATGTGACCGGGGCCGACCAATGGCACAGGTAGCCCCTGTGACATAGTAAGGTCAAAGGCTATCGGCACCATTTTGAATACCGGCAGCCGAGAGCGTGAGTGCAAGAGATGGATCCCGGACCCCCCGCTGGACCACCAGAGAGTTTTGGTAAGTCTTGGGGGGGGTCAGGAGGGTGGGGGGTTGGTTTAAGTTCACTCCTTTAGACAGATGAATAATTCGGCGAAGATTCGTTGTATTCGTGGGGAATCACGATATGTTTCGCTTCCCCACGAATACAACAAATATGGCCCTATACGTTGCGGTTACCAATACGTTGGAAATGAATGCACACCCCTAGAAAATGGTGTGGCTCTTGAAAAGGGTTGCTTACTGGCTCTAGGTTTATACACCTAGCTGAATATGCATGGTTAGTTAGCTGGTTAGGTATAGAGACCGGTATTTCATTAAGTATGCACATATACTGTTTTGAAAATACCTGCTAGAGAGCATACTTGATATTACCAATTCACCAATACCTCCACTATTTCATCCAGTTAGTCTCCAGTTCACTTAGACTTTATAGCACTTACCCTGAACCACCAGCAGTTCACCCAGTGCCTCCCAACCAAAAATTGCAGGCAGCAGACAAATATGATTTCATTTGCATCAGGCAATTTGTAGATGCAGAAGTGCATGAACAAATTTGGTAATGTATACAAGTACATCTTTTCCAAAATATCAAATACCATGTGTACTTTTGAGCCATGCCCAGATCACCCCTTCCCAACCCCTTTTTTTTCCACTGGTAAAATATATATGCAACATGAAAGCTATATGCATACACCCAATCTTCATAAAATAGCATATCCATTCGTACATGCTACTTATGCGCATATTCGCTTGAAAACACCTTTCATAAATGTACACCTTAATATTCATCACTCCCCTTTTTCAGTTGTCCCATATCTAGGGAAGAAAAGATTTTTCCTGGAACCAGTTTTCATTTCTCTCCATGACTTGCTACTGTGTAGTACCATGTGGCCCTTTATATCCAACATTCCCTATGCCCCCCTCTCATCTTCCATAGAACCTAAATGCATCACATTGTTTTGTGATAAAGCTTTACTTATTCAGACAAAACAGATACAATTTGCCTCATTGCAGCTACTTTGGGTTTGGCCCATCACACTGATGCATAAAGCCATTTTAAACTGTATGGCACATAAAATTGTAAGCCCCGCAATTATCCATTTATAGTTTGTTTCATGCTATTAAAATATGTTATCCCTTTTTCTACAGATTTGGCAACCATGTGGTAAAATCTGAAATACTGGGAGACAGAGCAGTTAGCAGTTGCTGGCTTTTTTTTCCATGTTATGAATTCATATAAAGCTAAAATATCATGCTGGTGACATATGCTTACCGGCTCTCCATTTACTGCCTGCAGCTATAGGACTAGTGTATTCTAATGGAAATTCTACAATCTGTTCACTGACAGCTCAGGGGGCCAGATGATATGCACACTACTGACAGGGACATCACTTTCATGAAACATTTACTTCTCTGCACCTGAGTATTGGAGTAATCATACAGAGAGTCGACACACCATGAAATAGAGTTAGACTGAGAATTCTGAGAGGAAAATAGCAGACTGTCAGTCAAAATAAAGTTCATTTTATACCCAGCAGAGCTATGTTAAAAGACATTTCCATAAAAGAGAAAGCTTTTTCAGTATCAAGCTGATAACTTTTTATATATTTTTTTCTGCCATTCCACTTATCAGTCCATGGGTAATAGCTATCTAAAACCTATCTCTGGTCTGACTGGTGTTATTTTGTGCTATTAGAAGTAATTTCTGAGTAATTTTCAATTGATGTTAAGCACAATTATTTGACAAAATTGTGTTCTTTAGGATTTCCAATTCTAATATTCTTAGGTAGCGTGCAATCAAATGCAATATACCAGAGCCCATAGTCATGTTATGCCCATAAATAGAAAAATAAACATATTTTCACACAAGGTAAATTTGTTTACACTGGGAGTATTTTTTAGAACTTTTTGGAAAAAAAAAGCATCTCTCCTTTATAATGTAAGGATCCATTGTCCTTGCTACTTACCCTGAGTAAAATTGTTTGGCTTAAAATCACCCTCCTCTGCTTAGTGATAATCACACAAGAAGGGCTGTCACATATGCACACTTCTAGCTGAGTTTAAAATGAGAAATTCCCAGGAGTGTGCTTCAGTCATGGGACTACAACCATGTACTTGACATTTTCAAAAGCACATGCGCAATTTTGCCTTCTTTCAATGGCCTGTGCAAATATCCAGTGCAAAGCAAGCAGACGCTTGTATCGCATGCACTTTGTGGCTGCTAATTTTCAAAGGTGCATTGGTTTCCCTTTGAAAGCCAACTGCAATGATGAAAGTGCCCATGTGGACTGCAAACAATGCAGGTTATTCCAAACTGTCACCTAAATTTGTAATGCAGACTGGGTTAGAGATAGGGGTGTGCAAGCAAAAAAAAAAAAAAAAAGTACTTTTGTTTCATTTTTGTTTTCTTTCCTGTTTATGTTGAATATTTTTTTAATGTATTTAGTTTTGTTTCGTTAATTCAATATTTGTTTTTGGTGTGCATTATTTTCAAATACTGGGGTTAATTTTCAAAAGGATTTAGGTGCGTAAAAGTAGCATATATTGTAGCATAAAGTGCTTTTACGCACCTAAATCTATTTGAAAATTACCCCCAGTGTGTGTGAAAGTAGAGAAACAAACAAAAAAAAAAAATGAAATGTTCATATTGTTTCTGTCATTTTATTTCAGTATTACAGAAAACGACTTCATGTCCCTAGGATGAAATGGTATAGGTCACTGTGGCTCATTCCTTGGGAAAAAGGCCCAAATACTTTAGTCCAGTAAGAGAAGAAGGACAAATACCCTAGAGGAAAAGGGGGTTGTTATTGCAGATTTTGCTCTTATAATAGCGGGGAGCAGAGGTAAAACCTGTTATCCTCCAAAAAAACTGTCCCTCTGAAATAAAAAAACAGAGGGTAAAGTTCCCATCTAGAAAAAGGGCTAAACAGCAAACCCCAAGATTTTTCCTGGCCTGCCATAGACTGGAAAGCTGTTAGCAGAGCAAGTTCTCATTGAGAAGTATACAGTGCACGTCAGGAGGTTCCAGCGCTGCTGTGTTTTAGAGAAAGCTGTAAAAGCATATATCTCATGAATATAGAATAATATAAAAATGGAAAATAAATAAATCTCAAAGAGTAGTTTGATTAGTAAAATACATAATCAGGATTTTCAAGATACAAGTAATATCTCTTGGGGGGGGGGGGGGGGGGGGGAAACATATTCAGCAACTGAGCATCCTGGCAAGTGAGCTGGATAAACTTATCTGGCTAACTTCTCCAGCCTATTCAGCAGTGCAGTTGCATCACTGAATATAACCAGCTTTCTTAAAGTTGGGCAGATAATAACCAAGCTGCCTGGGCACCCAAAGTTCAATCCTCCTCCCATCCTGGCCGGACACCGCAACCTTATATACACAATGAAAATGTGATGCAAATGACTGCAGTCATTTACTAGAACACCCTAACAGGGGAGTCTAATTCAGGTGCCGAGTCCTGCCATCTCTGCCTATTCTCAACAACTGGGCAGGAGCCAATATCACTGATTCCTTATGCCCAAGTGGAACTGAAGGAGGGGGTATCACTCCCTGTGAGCCCCCCTGGATGGTATCAGACCACCATACTGGAGGGGTCTGGGTAGGCCATGATGCAGCAGGCCCCACTGGAGCTCCTCTCAAATGTGCCTGGCCATTGATCTGTCAAGGCCCAATCCCTGGGCCTGAAATTCGTCATCTGTGGCCAACCACCGAGTGGAGGCCCCTCTTTTTCCATACAGCACCTCCCTGCTTCCTTTTAATGCCTTCAGTGTTACAATAGCCTTTCCAGGATTTGGTCACCACTGCCACGACAGAATAACAAATGAACAGTAACCTGCTAATTAACAGTTAATATTATCTAATACAGGGGTGGGTTGGGCGGGGATCGCACTGCGCCAGGGCCAAAGAAGGAAGAGGCCAAACACAGGGAGCTAGCGTGTTTTAAATTTCCCATCGGACTCCTCCCCTGTTGATGTCATTGCGCCACTTCCCTGGGCCAACTGAGTGATCTGGTGTCGGGCACATTATGATGATGTCACAGTACCCAACACCGGACCATCCAAGAGGAGCAGCAATACAAGCTGTGCAGGCCCTCCCGACCACAGAGCTCCACCCCGAGGCACTGGCTCCATGCTACCAGTCTCATTACCACCATCACTGTGGGAAGGGTGAAGGGACCCCCTTTCCCCCGTGCAACACCGATAAGCCCAGTGAGGTGGGGGGGGGGGGGGGGCAGTACCCACTTGGATGCATCAGGGTGCCCGGGTATTTACGGCACCCATACATCCATGCTGGGAGGCTGCCCATTAATTGGGCAGCCCAGACTTCCATGGTTCAATCCCGCCCCCTCCCATCCTGGTCAGACACCACAACATTACATACACAATGAAAACATGACACATTAGTGGGATGCAAATGGCCATAGCCGTTTAGTAGAATACCCTAATAGGGGAGTCTAATTCATGCACCATCTCTGCCTATTCTCAACCACCGGAGTAGCTGATGATGTCTGATTCCTTCCTCCCAAACAGAATTGAAGGGGGGGTGGGTTGTATCCCACAAGCCCCTCAGACTGGCCTAGGACCGCAATACCAGAGGAGTTTGAGCAGGTGCCACAAAGCAGGCCCCACTGAAGCCTCTCTCAAACATGTTTGGCCGTCGATCTGTCAAGGCTCAATCCCAGAGCCTGACATTCTTCATCTGTAGCCAACTGCTGAGTGGTGGCCCCAAGGCTCCTCTCTTCCTTACTGGCATCTCCCTGCTTCCTTTTAATACCTCCAGTGTGACACTAGCCTTTCCTGGGCTCGATCACAGCTGCCACAGAGATCCTGTCATGTGTGGGGTAAGAAGATCCCTTCTGCCCATGTCCTGACGGGCATCCCCATATCAACTGGCTACAACTCTTGCATCAAACCAGTGAATAACCTCTGCATAGCCTGCAGAAAACAAAGCATTTTCCATATTTGACAAATGCATTCCATCTGGAGCATAATATTCTGCACAATATATGTCCACCCATTCATGCCTCAGATGATAGCCACCCATGCACTGAATGGCCTTGAACTGATGATTGACATTTTCAGGGTATCTTCACCACCATCCAATGCCCAACATTTTTCACCAGGGTATGATTTCAGATCAACAGATTTTTGACGATGGCCACGATGAGGCAAGGCAGCTCAAGTCATCCCTGATCGCTTTCAGCAGGGCGAGGCCAGCACTGTTACCCAAATCATTGCCACCCAGGTGTGTGATAATGGGATCTGGTGGTGCCAAATCTTCTCCTCTCGACTGCAGCATCGGCCAAAGTTGGTACCAACACATGCCTCCTTGATCCAGCCACTTTCTGATGGCCCAAGGTTGTGTACACATTTTCCTCTCGTGGCCCTCTTACGGGCATGCATAATGAATGAGTGGCCAATGATCCACACAGAATGACAATGGATGGCAGCTGCAATTAAAAGAAAAACTTAAATCTTGGTATGCACCCGACTCTGCGCTAGTACAGGGGAACCGTTGTCATGCCTAATGTCTAATGCAAAAGCTCCAGACTTCCATTGGCCCATCCACTGTATGACAGCCTGTGGGAGACCGGCAGTGGCAGCACTACAAACGGCTCCACTACGGAAAGAGTGAGTGTTGAAACAAGCTATCCCCTTTTGGGCGTAAAGTTAAGTATAGCGCCACATCCATAATCCGGACATGTTACTAAACGATTTACTGCTGTCCAGGTGATGACTTGACCACGTGCCCCCTGATCAGCCTTGGACTGTGTCAATCTTAGGTATAGTATGCAGTTCGAGAGTCTGATGTCCTCCCACAGCAAGCTCCATAGCTGTGATGCATTCCACGATGGTGCTTTAAACTCACGAACGTGCAAGGCTCCAAACAAAGCGCAAAGGCAACCCGGAAGACCAAAGTCTAGAACTCGGCCATTGCTATTCTGGTCATGGTTCGGCTGTCTCAGCATGTTGTGCCATGGTAAGGACTCACTGGCCCAGCCCAGAATCACCCTTTTGACAGTAAAAGACTGTTTTGTGAGGCCCTTTGGAGGAATCTGGAGGAGTGAAGCTCCAGTGTTATTGTTGGGGATGTGTCAGGAGGAAGCAGAAGGAGTGAATGCACTATGTAGTTGTTAGTGACATGTCAGGAGGAAAAAGGAGAAGTGAAGCCCTGGTCTTGTTGTTGGGGATGTGTCAGGAGGAAGCAGGAGGAGTCAGGCCCCAGTGTCATTAGTGACATGACAGGAGGAGTGAAGCCCCAGTGTTGTTGTTGGGGACATGTCAAGCGAAAGAAGGCTAAGTCACACCCAAGTGTTGTTGATAGGGACATGTCAGGATAAAGCAGGAGGAGTGATGTCCCAGTGTTGTTGCTGTTGATGTGTAAGGAGGAAACATGAGGAGTGAAACCCCAGAAGTGGTAAAAAGGGCAAGGCAGGCAGAAGGTATCAGTGCATGTTGGCCCAAGTGGTATTTTTTGAGACATGGCAGGAGGAAAACAGGATGTGTGTGGCCCAACTGATGGTATAGGGTACACAGAGGAATTTAGCACTGGATGTGTTGTGGCCCTTAGACTGGCATCTTTGGCCTGGGAAATAGTAGCCATGTGTTTGTGGGCGTGTGGCCCAATTGATACAGTTGGGGACATGGCAAGCAGACAGACAGCACAACAACAAAGCCTTCAAATTCCTATCATTCTTCTTGCCACTCGCATGGAAAAGCTGGAAACCCAAGTAAAGGCAGATTAATTTTAAGGAACCCTAGCTTTTCCATAAAGTATGATGACAGCCTGGAACAATGATGGCTTACGATGTTCCCTGTCATTGAAAATACTTTTTCACTAGGCACACTAGTTGGAGGTAAGAAAGATGGCACTGAGTCATTCTTGCTAGGTTAGGCCAGATGCTGGACTTGTGGGACTAATTTGCCAGTACATCTGTGTCCATGTCTCAATGATCTCTGTGAGATTGCATGTCACTGAGATTTGAACTGCCATTTCCTTTGCTTGAGTGTATATTCTTTCCCATCTGCTTTCACAATCATCTGGGACAGAAGTGAGGATTCTTTCCATTTGACAGTGGAGTAGGGAGTTCTAGGTGTCAATGACAGGGTGCTGTTCTAACTTGAGCTACTGTCTGACTTGCCCAACAATGGTGTTTCTTCCTGTACTACATCCCTCCTCTGCTTCAGCCTCTGGCGTTCTAGTTGACAGACATCCTCTGTCAGCATGCTGTTCGTATGTTTCGGATTGTTGGCCTACAGTGTAAGTCTCCCTTTCACATGTAGATCACATAATGTATCAAGCATATATGTGGATTTTCTGGTCAGAGATCATAGTCTCATCTACTTTTCCAAGGAATCCAGACAGTGCAGCACCTCAGATCTCATTCCCTCTTCCTGTTGAAAGCCCTCCAACTTTTCCAATAGGATGTTTACTATGGGGATGACATCTCCCAATGTGGTGCTTCTAACTCTCAGCTCTTCTGTGGCGCCATCTTCACACTTCAGTGGAAATGCCCTGAGGTTTCCCTATACTTATCTAATAAATCATGCAGGTATACATGCTCTGGGTCCCTGGACCCCAGCCCCAGGGCTTCTCTCACTTCTAGTTGCAGAATGTGAGTAGAGCATAGCACATCCTGATATCCCCCACTGAATAAATCCTTTATCATGTTAGAGCCATTGTCAGCAACAAGGAACCCTGCATTAGGTTTCTGGCTCTCTGATCCAATTGCCAGCCCTCAGGAATTTCTATAATAGCTCCCAAAATATTGACCAAGATATGGACCTCGTCCACAAAGTGAGTGTGATGCAAAGCCCACCTTCACCTTGATAATCCATCCCCTGTGGACCTGCTGCCTGCCATTACTTCAGCGAGGTCTCACCAATGTGCCATCAGAAAGAAGAAGGAGTATGAAGCATATGTGGATGTCCAGATGTCATTAGTGAAAAGCACACTGTTTCCATGTATCTTCACCAGCAGTACTTGGATGTGACTATGGCAATCAATGTACAAACTAGGGTGACTTTTCTGTGCTTACAACTGCAGCAAATGCCTGAAACCCACATTATCCACTATCTGCAGGAGCTAATCATCTAAAGCAATCATTTTGCCAATACTCATGGTCACCATTTTGGATTCTGCTGCCTCTTTCACCATTATAATGTGACAGAACACCACTGCATTTCCTCCATCGTGGGCTATAGCTTATGAAGCATATTGGGGGACTTCTGCTTCTGACCTGACCTGACTAGTGGAAGGATCTGAGGGCCTGGGAACAGCTTGAGGAACACTCACCCCTTTTTACAACAATGTTCTCTGGATTGATGAAGGGCTTCCCTGACTACTGCTACTACCATTCACACCGGAATATTGAAGAAGATAAGAACATAAGAACATAAGCCATACTGGGTCAGACCAAGGGTCCATCAAGCCCAGCATTCTGTTTCCAACAATGGCCAATCCAAGTCACAAGTACCTGGCAAGTACCCAAACACTAAATAGATCTCAAGCTCAGCAGCACATGGTTCGGAGAGAGGTATCTTCAAAGGATACTAATGATGCATTAGAATTAGGGGATCCCGATAGTGAGGTTCCAATAATAGGAAAAGTAGTCCATGTGCCTGAAACTAAAAACTCACCTGAGCTAAAATATTCTAACTTAACCCAATCAATTAAAAAGCAGAATGAAAATACAAACAAAAAACAAACTTTGAAATGTTTGCATGCTAATTCCAGGAGTCTAAGAAGTAAGATGGAAGAATTAGAATGTATAGTAGTGAATGATGACATAGACTTAATTGGCATCTCAGAGACATGGTGGAAGGAGGACAACCAATGGAACAGTGCTACACCGGGATACAAATTATATCGCAATGACAGAGAGGAGCACCCGGGAGGCGGTGTAGTGCTTTATGTCTGGCATGGCATAGAGTCCAACAGGATAAACATCGTGCATGAGACTAAATGCACAATTGAATCTTTATGGGTAGAAATCCCTTGTTGGGGAAGACTATAATGATAACAGTATACTACCGTCTACCAGGTCAAGATGGTGAGATGGACAGTGAAATGCTAAGAGAAATTAGGGAAGCTAACCAAATTGATAGTGCAGTAATAATATTGACTGGGTAAATGTATCATCGGTACATGCTAGAGATATAAAGTTCCTGGATGAAATAAATGACATTTTTATGGAGCAATTGGTTCAGGAACTGAAAAGAGAGGGAGCAATTTTAGATCTAATTCTCAATGGAGCACAGGATTTGGTGAGGGAGGTAACAGCGGTGGGGCCGCTTGGCAATAGTGATCGTAATATGATCAAATTTGAATTAATGACTGGAAGGGGGACAGTAAGTAAATCCACAGCTCTCGTGCTAAACTTTCAAAAGGGAAACTTTGATAAAATGAGAAAAATAGTTTAAAAAAAATTGAAAGGAACAGCCTCAAAGGTAAAAAGTGTGCAAGAGGCGTGGTCATTGTTAAAAAATATCATCCTAGAAGCACAGTCCAGATATATTCCACACATTAAGAAAGGTAGAAAGAAGGCAAAACAATTACCAGCATGGTTAAAAGGGGAGGTGAAAGAAGCTATTTTAGCCAAAAGATCTTCATTCAAAAATTGGAAGAAGGATCCAACAGAAGAAAATAGGATAATGCATAATAGGGATGTGCAGAGGGACGCCATACGTTGCATTCGGGATACGTATTCGTCAGGGAGCAAATACGTTGCATACGTCCGTATGGTGCCCCGATACGGTTTTACGTCTAATCCTATTCGGTACCCGGCTAAAATTAAATTTATTACAACCCCCCACCCTCCTGAACCACCCCAAGACTTACCAGAACTCCCTGGTGGTCCAGCGGGGGGTCCGGGACCCATCCCCTGCACTCTCACAGCCTCGAACCAGTTTCAAAATGGCGCCGATAGCCTTTGACCTACCATGTCACAGGGTCTACCGGTGCTATTGGTCAGCCGCTGTCACATGGCCATCGGCGCCATCTTGTGCTCCTACCATGTGACAGGGGCTGACCAATGGCACCGGTAGCCCCTGTGACATAGTAAGGGCAAGGCTATCAGCGCCATTTTGATTCCTGGCACCCGACGGCACGAGTGCAGGAGATTGCTCACGGACCCCCGCTGGACCCCCAGAGACTTTTGGCCAGCTTGGGGGGGCCTCCTGACCCCCACAAGCCTTGCCAAAAGCCAGCAGGGGTCCGGGAGCGACCTCCTGCACTCGGGCCGTATTGCCAGTATTCAAAATGGTGCCAGCGCTACCTTTGCCCTCACTATGTCACATAGTGAGGGCAAAGGCTAGCGGCTGCCAATACTCAAAATGGCACCGGCACTAGCCTTCGCCCTTACTATGTCTCAGAGGCCGACCGTCGGCCCCTGTGACATAGTGAGGTAGCACTGGTGCCATTTTGAATACTGGCAATACGGCCCGCATGCAGGAGGTCTCTCCAAGACCCTTGCTGGACTTTTGGCAAGGCTTGTGGGGGTCAGGAGGCCCCCCCCCAAGCTGGCCAAAAGTCCCTGGGGGTCCAGCAGGGGTCCGGGAGCGATCTCCTGCACTCGTGCCATCGGGTGCCAGGAATCAAAATGGCGCCAATAGCCTTGCCCTTACTATGTCACAGGGGCTACCGGCGCCATTTTGAAATGTAGCGAGGGTGTGAGAGTGCAGGGGATGGATCCCGAACACCCCCCCCCCCCTCCGCTTGACCACCAGCGAGTTTTGGTAAGTCTTGGGGGGATCAGGAGGGTGGGAGGGTTGTTTAAATTGGCGGCCGAATAATTCGAGGAACATTTATTGTATTCATGGGGAATCATGATACGTTTCGCTTCCCCATGAATACAACGAATATTGGCACATCCGTTGAGGATTGCCAATACGTAGGAACCGAATGCACACCCCTAATGCATAAGCATTGGAAAGTTAAATGTAAGACATTGATAAGACAGGCTAAGAGAAAATGTGAAAAGAAGTTGGCCGTAGGGGCAAAAACTCACAGTAAAAACTTTTAAAAACATATCCGAAGCAGAAAACCTGTGAGGGAGTCAGTTGGACCATTAGATGATCGAGGAGTTAAAGGGGCACTTAGGAAATATAAGACCATTGCGGAAAAATTAATTGATTTTTTTGTTTTGGTGTTTACTGAGAGGATGTTGGGGAGGTACCTGTACTGGAGAAGCTTTTCATGGGTAATGATTCAGATGGACTGAACCAAATCACGGTGAACCTAGAAGATGTGGTAGACCTGATTGACAAACTGAAGAGTAGTAAATCATCTGGACTGGATGGTATACACCCCAGAGTTTTGAAGGAACTAAAAAATGAAATTTCAGACCTATTAGTAAAAATTTGTAACCTATCATTAAAATCATCCATTGTACCTGAAGACTGGAGGGTGGCTAATGTAGCCCAATATTTAAAAAAGGCTGCAGTGGTGATCTGGGAAACTACAGACCAGTGAGCCTGACTTCAGTGCCGGGAAAAATAGTGGAAACTATTCTCAAGATCAAAATCACAGAACATGTAGAAAGACATGGTTTAATGGAACACAGTCAACATGGATTTACCCAAGGAAAGTCTTGCCTAACAAATCTGCTTCATTTTTTTGAAGGGGTTAATAAATATGTGGATAAAGGTGAACCGGTAGATGCAGTATATTTTGATTTTCAGAAGGCATTTGACAAAGTCCCACATGAGAAGCTTCTCAGAAAACTAAAAAGTCATGGGATAGGAGACGATGTCCTTTCGTGGATTACAAATAGAGATGAGCTTCGTTGTTTACTACCGGGTCGTTTTTTGAGTCGGACGCTTTGGGGTAAAGTTCGTTTTTCCAAAAAACTAACTGAGGAAAAACGAACAAAAAACTAAGTGGGAAAAACTAAACCGGCCCAAAAAACGACGTGGGAAAACAAAGCTAAAAAAAACCCCACCCCAAGCATTAAAAGTTACTATAAAACATTAAATAATAAATACAACCCCCCCTCCACACCATCCTGATAACTCCCCAAGTCTTACCAACATCCTTGGTGGTCCAGCGGGGTCCCGTGAGCGATTTGTCCCTCCGTGCTTTCTGACTTTCGAGCCTGCCTCGTTCAAAATGGTGCCGATAGCCTCTGACCTACTATGTCAAAGGGGCTACCGGTGCCATTGGTCAGCTCCTGTCAAATTGTAGGAGCACAAGATGGTGCCGATGGCCATGTGACAGGGGCTGACCAATGACACTGGTATCCCCTGTGACATAGTAGGTCAGAGGCTATCGGCGCCATTTTGAGCGACGCAGGCCCGAAAGTCAGAAAGCACGGAGGGACAAATCACTCGCGGGACCCCGCTGGACCACCAGGGATGTTAGTAAGTCTTGGGGAGGGATCGGGATGGTGGGGGGGGGGGGGGTTGTATTATACTAAATTTTAATGCTTGGGGTGGTTTTTTATTTAAAAAAATAAAATGTGCCCCTCCCCCCCCGTACAAACCCAAAAAACAAAATTTTCTCATAGTTCGGGGAACATCTGTTTTGGGGGGCAGGGCCCTCGAACCACAACGAATTAGGTAATTTTGTTGAAATTGCCTAATTCGTCATAAACAAATGCACATCTCTAATTACAAACTGGTTAAAAGACAGAAAACAGAGAGTAGGATTAAATGGTCAATTTTCTCAGTGGAAAAGGGTAAACAGTGGAGTGCCTCAGGGATCTATACTTGGACTGGTGCTTTTCAATCAACCTAATAAACGAAGGTTGACCGACGTGCCGCAAATGCGCAGTAGAGAGCAACTCTACCGCGCATGCGAGCACGTCGGTCACAGTGTGCCTCTTAAAAATAAAAATGGCGCTGTAGGAGCGGCAGGAGCGGCGGCCCGAAGACCCGAAGCGGCGGGAGCGGCGGCGGCGGCGGCACCGGCCCGAAGACCCGGAGCAGCGGACGAAGACCCGGAGCAGCAGGAGCGGCGGCCCGAAGACCCGGAGCGGCGGGAGCGGCAGCGGCGGCCCGAAGAGCGGCGGCGGGAGGGGCAGCGGCGGCCCGAAGAGCGGCGGCGGCGGCACCGGCCCGAAGACCCAGGCTGGAGCGGCGGCCCGAAGACCCGGAGCGGCGGCCCGAAGACCCGGAGTGGCAGGAGCGGCGGCCCGAAGACCCGGAGCGGCGGTGGCATGCGCGCGAGGGAGGGACAGACGGACAGAAGTCTGTCCCTCCCTCGCGCGCATGCCGCCGCCGCTCCGGGTCTTCGGGCCGGTGCCGCCGCTCTTCGGGCCGCCGCTGCCGCTCCCGCCACTCTGGGTCTTCGGGCCGCCGCTCCTGCCGCTCCGGGTCTTCGGGCCGCCGCTCCGGGTCTTCGGGCCGCCGCTCCTGCCGCTCTGGGTCTTCGGCGGAGATCGACGGAGGGGAGGGAGGAGAGAGGAGTGACTCAGGGGGAGGAGGGAGGAGTGACTGAGGGGAGGGAGGAGTGACTGAGGGGAGGAGGGAGGAGTGACTGAGGGGAGGGGGGAGAGAGGAGTGACTCAGGGGAGGAGGGAGGGGGGGAGAGAGGAGTAACTGGGGGGAGGGGGAGTGACTGAGGGGAGTGACTGGGGGAGGGGGAGATAGGAGTGACTGAGGGAGGGAGGAGGGGGGAGTGACTGAGGGGAGGAGGGAGGGGGGGGAGAGAGAGGAGTGACTGAGGAGAGAGAGTGGGGGAGGTGGGAGGGAGCATGAGGGGGAAGGAAATGATCCAAAAAAAAATGTTAATGTAGCCCGTTTTAACGGGCTTAACGGCTTGTATATATATAAATGATCTGGAAAGGAATACAATGAGTGAGGTTATCAAATTTGCGGATGATACAAAATTATTCAGAGTAGTTAAATCACAAGCGGATTGTGATACATTACAGGAGGACCTTGCAAGACTGGAAGATTGGGCATCCAAATGGCAGATGAAATTTAATGTGGACAAGTGCAAGGTGTTGCATATAGGGAAAAATAACCCTTGCTGTATTTACATGATGTTAGGTTCCATATTAGGAGCTACCACCCAGGAAAAAGATCTAGGCATCATAGTGGATAATACTTTAAAATTGTCAGTTCAGTGTACTGCAGCAGTCAAAAAAGCAAACAGAATGTTAGGAATTATTAGGAAGGGAATGGTTATTAAAACAGAAAATGTCATAATGCCTCTATATCGCTCCAAGGTGAGACTGCACCTTGAATAATGTGTACAATTCTGGTCGCTGCATCTCAAAAAAGATATAGTTGCGATGGAGAAGGTACAGAGAAGGGCAACCAAAATGATAAAGGGGATGGAACAGCTCCCTATGAGGAAAGGCTGAACAGGTTAGGGCTGTTCAGCTTGGAGAAGAGATGGCTGAGGAGGGATATGATAGATGTCTTTAAGATCATGAGAGGTCTTGAATGAGTAGATGTGAATCGGTTATTTACACTTTCGAATAATAGAAGGACTACGGGGCATTCCATGAAGTTAGCAAGTAGCACATTTAAGACTAATCGGAGAAAAATCGTTTTCACTCAACGCACAATAAAGCTCTAGAATTTGTTGCCAGATTTGTTATGTTTTGTAGGGTTTGGGTGGACCCTTGGACACTGTAGCAGTTGACCACGCCCACGGGGGGAAGTCCCATGAGGGGCCACAGGTCAGACTCAGCTCTGGACTCACAAACACATTATATTTTTATTAGACAGTTTACGAAGCCACCAGAGGTGGCGGTAGTGAGTAGAAGATGGAGCCCGGCTGGGCTAGTATTCCTCAGGGCACTGGAACATCGGCTTCTCTGGTAGCAGGAAGAAGAACTGAGAAAATGAGTACACTGAGGTATTCACCGAGTCCCCAGTATGGAGAAGCCCCGAGATAGGGAGAGCTGGTCCTTGAGAAGCGAGTACCAGATCCCTGGGCACAGAGACTCATTGGCAAGTACTCACACAGCAGTTCTCCGTGGAAGATGGCACTAGTTAGTGCAGTTAGTGTAGCTGGGTTCAAAAAAGGTTGGGATAAGTTCTTGGAGGAGAAGTCCATTAACGGCTGTTAATCAAGTTTACTTAGGGCCGGATTTTCAGACTCCGCGAATAGGCCTACTTTTGTTTGCGCTTCAGGCGCAAACAAAAGTACGCTGGATTTTAGTAGATACGCGCGGAGCCGCGCGTATCTGCTAAAAACCTGGATCGGCGCGCGCAAGGCTATCGATTTTGTATAGCTGGCGTGCGCCGAGCCGCGCAGCCTACCCCCGTTCCCTCCAAGGCCACTCCGAAATCGGAGCGGCCTTGGAGAGAATCCTCTAACGCCCTCCCCTCACCTTCCCCTCCCTTCCTCTACCTAACCCACCCGCCCGGCCCTGTCTACACCCCCCCCTTACCTTTCTCCGGGGATTTACGCCTCCCGGAGGGAGAAGTAAATCCCCGCGCGCGAGCAGGCCTCCTGCGCGCCGGGCCGCGACCTGGGGGCGGGTACGGAGGGTGCGGCCACGCCCCCGGACCACCCCGGGCCGTAGCCACGCCCCCGTACCCGCCCCCAAAATGCTGCCGACACGCCCCCGAAACGCCACGATGACCGGGCCCGCCCCGACACGCCCCCGACACGCCCCCCTCGGAGAACCCTGGGACTTACGCGAGTCCCGGGGCTCTGCGCGCGCCGGTAGGCCTATGTAAAATAGGCTCACCGGCGCGCAGGGCCCTGCTCGCCTAAATCCGCCCGGTTTTGGGCGGATTCAGGCGAGCAGGGCTCTGAAAATCCGCCCCTTAGGGAATAGCCATTGCTATTAATTGCATCAGTAGCATGGGATCTTCTTACTGTTTGGGTAATTGCCAGGTTCTTGTGGCCTGGTTTGGCCTCTGTTGGAAACAGGATGCTGGGCTTGATGGACCCTTGGTCTGAGCCAGCATGGTAATTTCTTATGTTCTTATTATAGGCACCAATGTGCATGATCATAGTTAGTGTACACTCATGGATCTTAGTGTACACTAACCACTAAGGACTAGTGAAATGATGAGCTGCGAAGAAAGAAGGTGTGAGGGAGTGATAGTTTGCACCTGGCCGCATCACAGCGGTGTGTTTTCACCCTCCGCGATTGAGGCATGCCGCACACTATCTCCAACTTAAAGAATAACCTTATATATGAGAAAATCAATGTATATCCAAATGTATCAAAATTTCTCACTCAAAAATAAGACTTGATATGACAGATACATTAAATGATAAATCCTGCAACCTTCATATATGCACCTCAGTTCCCTTGTATGTATCGGGTAACCTCTGTGGAGCTATGAGTGCTTCACCGTGCTTTGGATTTAATCATCGGTTGCTAAAGGATCTAAAGTCTTTATAATAGCTGTTATATGAATACAGCTATAAACAAGTTAGTAATATACTTAACTTGAAAGTAGTGACATGTTGTAGAATGCCACTGTTATAACGTTCAAAGACAAAGTTCCCTCTCAGGTACCGTTTTGCAATTTGCCGATGTGGCTGTTTAAATGGCCGTCCTGACTGAGGGTTCCTTTCAGGTCTTCATGCCGCTTGCTGCCATATACGCCTGACTCTGCAGGGTTTCAGAAATCTTCCTTCTTCAGGGGTATTGCAAGCTATTATATATGGCAAAGTGATAAGTGCATAATAAACATTTTAGATGCATAAAGAACATATAATCTTCTGGCTTCTACAACATTACAAAAACTGTCTAAGCCTTATATAGAGGCACACTGTGGTGGAAGAAATCGTAGCTTAGATAGACTGTATTTAGTCCGTATTTAATCCGGTACCTTACCCAGTTTTGATTTCAAATCAGCGCTGTTGTAAAAAATCTTCCTGTCACCTCAGGGAAAATTTCAGCGTCTGACATGATCTCGTACATGCGCTGTCTTTGAACTAGTTGAAAAAAGACCGCAAAATTGCGTGATGATTTGACAGCACTGTTCTGAGTAATCAACATCCATGATACAGGTGTCCAAAATATAGAGTATTTTAGGGTGTTATGACAACGGATGCCACTCTATTTTATCATTTAGTCCCGCCGGTTCAATTGCTTGTAACATCAAAAATCCAGAAGTTTTCTCTTAAATTAAGTTTTGCTTTCCAGTCCCCTCCCCTCTTCGATGCTGTGATATGTTCCAAAATGGTCCATTTGTAATCTTTAAACTCATGTTGTTTACTAATGCTGTGTGCTACTATTGAAGCCTTGACATCCTTAGTGTTGAGACGGCTTCGATGTTCTATGAGCCTCGTTTTAATTTTTCTGGATGTCTGTCCTACATATATTTTAAGGCATGGACACTGTAATACATAAACCACGTAGTCTGAATTGCAATCCGTGCTACTTTTCCTTCTAACCATGTAGCCTGTATGGGGGTCCTGCCATGAAGTCCCTACAATGGAATTGTTGCAAAAATCACATTTACCACAAATGTTGTGCCCTTGTTCAGCCACGGTGGATGGAACTACTGTGTGCAGGGCTGCTCTGACTACCTGCTGTTTTATGTTTGTTCCTCTAGCATATGAGAACATTGGTGTGTCCTGAAAAACTGAATGGGTTTGAAGAACATGCCAATTACTTTGGATGATTGTTTTGATTTTTTTAGTAAGATTAGTATGTGGAAGTACACATACTAAAGCTTCTTTCTGTGGACGCGCTTTGTATTGTAATAATTGTCCCCTATCCGAGAATCTAGCTTTGGTGAAGGCTCTCTTAATGGCTCTTGATGAGTACCCTCTTTGCTTAAATCTGTTGTGCCTATGTTAAAAAAAACTTCTTGTTGTGAGCATAGTCTTCGTGCTCTAAAAAATTGGCCAACAGGCAACCCTTCTTTAAAATGCGTGGGATGATGGCTCTCAAACCTGAGAAGGTTATTTCGCTCTGCTGGCTTCCGATAAAGAGAAGTTTCTAACTTATTCTCATCCTTGTAGATTTGTATGTCCAGGAAAGATATTGTTTCCTGGTGATATGTTATAGGGATGTGAATCGTGTCCTCGATCGTCTTAACGATCGATTTCGGCTGGGAGGGGGAGGGAATCGTATTGTTGCCGTTTGGGGGGGTAAAATATCGTGAAAAATCGTGAAAAATCGTGAATGTGAAAATCTAAAAATCTAAAAATCGCAAAACCGGCACATTAAAACCCCCTAAAACCCACCCCCGACCCTTTAAATTAAATCCCCCACCCTCCCGAACCCCCCCCAAATGACTTAAATAACCTGCGGGTCCAGCGGCGGTCCGGAACGGCAGCGGTCCGGAACGGGCTCCTGCTCCTGAATCTTGTTGTCTTCAGCCGGCGCCTGAATCTTGTTGTCTTCAGCCGGCGCCATTTTCGTACAGAAAATGGCGCCGGCCATACGCGTATGGCCGGCGCCATTTTCCGTACGAAACGATTCGCGGCGGGAAATCGCTCCCTGACCCCCGCTGGACCTCCAGGAACTTTTGGCCAGCTTGTGGGGGGCCTCCTGACCCCCACGAGACTTGCCAAAAGTCCAGCGGGGGTCCGGAAGGACCTCCTGCCGTCCAATCGTGTTCATCTATGGCCGCCGCCATTTTTCGGCGCCATTTTGGAAAATGGCGCCGGCTGAAGACAACAAGATTCAGGAGCAGGAGCCCGTTCCAGACCGCTGCCGTTCCGGACCGCCGCTGGACCCGCAGGTTATTTAAGTCATTTGGGGGGGGTTCGGGAGGGTGGGGGATTTAATTTAAAGGGTCGGGGGTGGGTTTTAGGGGGTTTTAGTGTGCCGGCTCACGATTCTAACGATTTATAACGATAAATCGTTAGAATCTCTATTGTATTGTGTTCCATAACGGTTTAAGACGATATTAAAATTATCGGACGATAATTTTAATCGTCCTAAAACGATTCACATCCCTAATATGTTATGGTGAATTTCAAATTAGGGTCTGCTTGGTTAAGCCATTGAAAGAAATCTAGCAGTCCACATTCTCTTTCCAACCAAATGAAGAAAATGTCATCAATGTATCTTGTCCATAATTTTACATGTTGGAAAAAAGTGGATGGATATACTCGAGTTTCTTCAAATTCTATCACGAATAAATTGGCTACATCAGGTGCTAGAGGTGATCCCATCACGACTCCATGTTTTTGTAAAAAAGTTCCTTCATTAAAACTGAAAAAGTTTTTTGTAAGAATCAATTCAGTGAGTTGTATCAAAAAATCAGATGGGATGCGTTGTGGTCTTACTCGTCCTTCAAACAGGTCGCTGACAATATTTAGTGCCTCTTGTTGAGGAATATTTGTATAACGTGCTTCCACATCCGGTGTGACCAAAAGGGTTCCTGAGGGTAAATTGTCTAATGAAGATAGCTTTCTTAACATATGTGATGTATCTTGTATGAATGATTTTGCCTGCTGTACATAGGGTTGGCAAAATTTATCAATGAACTTTGCTAGAGGTTCAAGCACAGAGCTGTTTGCTGAAACTATGAGTCTATATGGGGGGTGTATTAAAGTTTTATGAATATTTGGCACCCCATATATTACTGGCATCCTTGGTGATGGAACTTGGGAGAAACATTATTTCTTTCATTGTGAGGAAACCTCTAACATTAGCTTGTTCCAAAATCTTCTGTATGTTGGCTTGTATCTCTGGAGTGGGATCAGAATCTAATTTTTGATAAAAATTCACAATGTGTGTTTGATGGCGTGGTTCTAAAAAAACTCTTTTGGCCTTGTGGTCGTGTTTGTTGGTCTTCGCTCACATCATCTCCTGATGAATCATCTGATTATGCAAATGTCACTTTCTTCTGTGGTTTCTGCTGTGTGTCCCCTTCTTTTCGATCTAACCATGGGTAGACATTTGAAGTTTCATAATCATGTTGATCCCTCTTAAATTTGAAAATTTTGTAGCGTTTAATATCATTTCTGAATTTATCTATAGTATGTTGGAGTTCTTCTAGTGTATGTTGAGAAGTTTCTATTGATACTTGTTTGTATTCCTCTTCCAAAACCACAATCTCTGCCTGGATTTCTTCTGTTGTGATTTTTGTGTATTCAATGATAAGTCGCATTAAGTCTAATGAGCATTTATTGAGAATGGCGGCCCATTTAGCCAAAAAATCTGCTCTCTGTAAACATCAATGGTTCTTTCTGTATCCTGAGACCTCGAGGGGTGATTTGATGTTTAACATACTCAATAAGTGTAGCTCCGTGTAATTCAGCCCTTGTAGATCTTTTTCGCAATTTGTTAAGATCTCCTAGGATATCCGTGACTGCCACCGGTGCAGGTGCGTCGGAAAACAATGAAACCTCCTGTGCAATGCTTGCTACATGTTCAGAGGTGTAACTAAAGATATTCTTCCAATCATGTGCTGCCATTGAGGCACACTATCTCCCCCATAATGCCACCGTAAATGGTATCGTTATTTCTGGCGCTACTGCCGGCGATAATGTCTAAAAATGTATCGACTGCAGCGGTACCAGAAAAAGAATTTTCCTAATCCTGCCCAAAACCTGCTCTCACCATTCCCCTTTCCCTCATTTAGATTTTAACATCGTGATTCAGTCTCTATCGCATGCATTATGGCGCTATTGCATGCGATAAGGCCCTAATGTCCGCGATAATGGCACATCACATTTTAAAGAATGACCCCCTTAATTACGGAAAAGCAAATGAAAAAACCTCCAACAAACCGTTTTGAAAATGAAATTGACTAAAAAATGACAGAAAATCAAAAGATCATGAAAAATAAAACATTGTACACCCCTAATATGTAGTAACATGTGTAGTGATTGATGTATTTTTGGTTACTTAGGGGTCGATGCAATACAGTGCGCTTAGCCGAGCACACTGTATAACCCGCACTCCGACACGGGTTAAATAGGCGCTAATCCACCCCCTAATGCAATAGGGGGATTAGCACCTATTTAACCAGCATTGGATGCGGAGTGAATGTAATAGCACTTATCACATGCAAATACATGTGAATGAGCCTATTACTCATTCACTCCGCATGAAAAAAAATAAATGTGTGTCTCAGACGCACATTTATCGCTCAGCTATTAATGCCTGCCTGGAGCAGGTGTTAATAGCTGAGCACAGGTAAAAGAAGTGTTATGTTCGTGGACCCTTGGGCCGGTTGGGACCGAAGATGGAGCGCTGTAGGGGTTCACAGCAAGGATCCCAACCAGGAGGCGGTTCGGAGGCTCGGAGCAAGCGAGGATACTGGACTATGGTGGAGTCCTTGCGACCAAGGACTCGGTACTCACTGGGAGGACTGACAACGTTGGACCCTGGCGATAACGGAGTCTTCACCCTGGAGACCGGCATTCCCCCGGGGGAAGCCCTTAGGAGTCCGGCCGCTGGGACTTTTGGAAATTCACCCTGGAAGCCGGTCCCCCCAGGAGGAGCCCGTAGGGACACGGCCGCTGGGACTTAGGCGACTACCTGGATGTGGAAGATGGTCCAGATGCAGGCGCTTCCTGCAGGTCGTGGGTTCCAGACGGCTGGCGCCTCCAGCAGGTCGTAGGTAGTCCAGAAGTCAGTCCAGGAGTCTGAGTCCAGGAGCAGTCCAAGGCCAATCCAGATTTCAAAGTCCAAGCACGGTCCAAATCCAATCCAGAGGTCAAAGTCCAAAGCACGGTCCAAAGCCAATCCAGGGGTCGGAGTCCAAAAGAATCAATCAGAGAGAAGGGCAAGGCAGAAGCGGGACGAAGCAAACCAGGAACACAGCTGCAGCAGGCTGAAGACCAGGAACCTTGTTGCAAGGCACTGGGGTAAACTAGATGCAGGGTACTTATACCCTGAAGGCGTCTGACGTCATCCACAGCTGCAAGGAAGATTTTCCCGCGCTGGCCCCTTTAAGGGGAGCTCCTCCCCGCATGCGCGTGTCAGGGGGCGGGGCCAGCCGTGCCTGATCGTCGGCGTCTCTCCCGAGGAGGGAGAGATGTGCTGGAGGGCCTGCCGGCCTGAAGAAGCTCCGAAACGGCCCGGGCCGCCCCCGAGGTAGGTGGAGGGACCGGGGCCCGGCCCGGGACCGCAACAAGAAGTACAGAAAAGCAGAAAAAAAACCCCTAATTTGGATACTGTATGGCCCCTCCCCTTGCAGGCACCATGCACTCATTAGGAATGCGGGCGCTGACTTTTTAGCGCCAGCTTTCCGCAATTTATATTGCATCGGCCCCTTCGATTTGTACTTTGAGAATCTGTAATACTGTCAGAGCCTGAAACTTTACTCAAAAACTAATCTATAAAAGGAACATACAGGTTTAATGGTGTATGGACGAGTTTATTATCAAGGGTTAGGCCGAACAGATGAACACATTCACAGGGGCACACAAGGGGGGAATGCCAGTGTTTGGCCCAACCCTATGAGTCTCAACGTGTGAGACAGGGGATTCATGATCACTTCCCAGGCAGACCATTAGCTCTTATAACCCCCCCCCCCCCCTCATTATAGCAGTAGAGTGGTTGGGGCATGGCTAGAGGAGACTAAACAAGCTGGAAGGGCTTTGATCTGAGAAGCTCCTATTCCCTTCAAGTTACAAGAACCCTCTGAGAGTCAAATCTGCTGCCTAAGTAGCAAAGACTTGCTCTTCAGGACCGACTGAATATTATTTTGTGATATAAAAGATTTATATTTTAGATTATTTGCAAATTCAGAAAGTTGTTTAAATACTCTAGAGCAGTGATATTCGCTTTCAGCCCTCGATGGCCAGGTTGGATTTTCAGGATATCCCTAATGAATATGCATGAGATAGATTTGAACGAACATTGTCTCCATTGTATGCAAATCTATCTGATGTATATTCACTACGGATATCCTGAAACCCTGACCTGTTGGCGGCCCTTGAGGACTAGGAGTGATTATTACTGCTCTAGAGATTTTTCTAAACTTGCTACTTCACAGAATTATTTCATTCTTAATTTCATTTTAGTTTTATACATAGAAATAAAGATTTGTGATATTAATTGCTTTGAAATTATTAAGATTATTTTTTGGCCTTAAAAATCTTCAGCAGTACTCTTTAGAATAGAAGAACTTATAGTTAGAAAGCAAAATGATTGACAATGATCGACAAACCTATTTTCTGTTCTGACATGCAAGGAGGTAACTGCTATTTAGCTCAATTATGGTGCCACTCAGCAGTGAAGTCAGGGAATGTCTATACCCTCTTCTCTGCCAGTTATATTATGTACAAAGAACTCTTGACTGTGTATACTGATTAACCCCTGAGCAAAGTTCAGTCTTTACCTAAACAACTTAGCTTTCAGAAGACTTGGCCCCTGGAACCAGAGCTTGTTCAATTATTCCACATCAAAGTAAAATGAGCTGTCAGGAATGTCAGGTTCAGAAAAGGGGCTATAATTTGAAGCAACTTCCTGTTTTGTTCTTTAGGTTTTATCTTTCATAATTGATAAGGAAATATGGCAACTTAGAGAGGTATCCTGATGTGTGTTTCATGTTATTTTTAAATGTATTATACTAGAAACTTTGATGTCTAAACCTTGTCTTTTATCTACTCATACTTTAACCTAAATAGATCTGACATTATGACATGGGTGACAGGAGTATAATCTAAGCAAAGTATCAGAGTCCTTCACTTTCAGCATTTGGTATACAGTATTACATTAACAATAATACGTATGGCATGCTTTTCCAGCTGTATGTATTCCCTGACTTGCATAAATTATTGTGCTAAAAAAGCACTGTGAAGTTAGTATGGTGATCATGTTAAAGCAGGAGTGTAGCCAGAAATAAACATAGATGGACATTGTGGCTAGCCTTCCCTTGCCCTATCCTATTTGACTCTTCATGATGGTGACTACAAAACCCTTTTAATTTCTTGCTACACTCTGTATCTATCTCTTCATTACCTTCCTGGCCTGACTCTGATGTTTCTCACTTCCCCTCTGTGGTTAAGGCAACTACTTTATATAAGTGTTAATCTCTCAGATTCTTAAAAAACAATTATGTGTATGGGCTTCTACTCAGTCCATGCATTCCTGAAATTTGAAGGGGCTGAGAGGATGGAGTTAAATAATTACTTGCAAATTATTCTCTTCAAATTAGCCTCTTTATAGGCACATGGGATCATCAGCGGGTGGTGATTCCATTGCCTCCAGATCCTCTAACACCTGCATCTTTAAGATGGTGACTCAAATGGGATATGACCCTGCTACAAGGGGGAAGGGGGGGTCCTGGCCCAAATGTGAGGTGACACAGGCTGCCTGAGGCCCACCTATGGCTATGCCTGTTACGGCTATGGCTGCTGTGCAACCACCTCACCACCAGGGGTCCTTCTAGAGCAGGCTCTCTGGGCTGGCCCAATCCATCTGCTCTATGTCCTGGATATTCTTTTATTGCCCTGCCTACCCTAGGCTCCAGTGCTTCGGCAACGAGCTCATTTGGGCTCCCTGCTCTAGTCTTCCCCTACCTTTCTGCGTGTGGCCTTCGGGCCTTCTGCCTTGCTTCCTGTGTGTGGCCTTTGGGCCTTCTGCCTTGCCTTGCCTTGCTGTGTGTGTGTGGCCTTTGGGCCTTCTCCCTTGCCTTGCCTTGCTATGTGTGTGTGGCCTTTGGGCCTTCTGCCTTGCCTTGCCTTGCTTTGCTGTGTGTGTGTGGCCTTCGGGTCTTCTGCCTTGCCTTGCCTTGCTGTGTGTGTGTGGCCTTCGGGTCTCCTGCCTTGCTGTGTGTATGTGGCCTTCGGGCCCTCTGCCTTGCTGTGTGTGTGTGTGTGTGTGTGGCCTTCGGGCCCTCTGCCTTGCTGTGTGTGTGTGGCCTTCGAGCCGGTTCTGTGACCCTGCCTGGACTTTGACTCTGTTTGCCTGCCGCCTGCCTTGACCCTGCCTGGACTTTGACTTTGTTCCCAGCCATCATCAGAGACCCTCCAGCTATCCCTGTCTCTCTCCACCTGGTGGAGAGAGACAGGGATAGCTGGAGGGGATAGCAGGGGATAGCTGGATAGCAGGGATTGTTACTGCCCAAACATAACAATGCCTCTGCATTAAAACCATTTTCAAAGCAGTAAAAATAGTGGGGTGAATTTTCAGAACATCATGCATGTAAAAATTAACATATATGTGCATAAGTAGCCTTTACTTGTGTATTCCATATTTTATAAAAGCCAAAAATCCATGTGTATTTTCTCATTCATGCACACATATATGCCCTTAGAAAAATGACTGATCTAGGGGCATTCTGGGCAAGGCCAACATTTACTTGCACATGTTGCTGTTTTAAAACACACATTACATAGATTTGCCTACTTATGTATTTTTACACCTGCTAATTATCTGGAATAAGTGATATTAAATGTGTTTATTGTGTACTAATGGCCAGGTGGGAGGTCTCCTATAGAGAAATAAATAGGTGAACACAGTGAAGCCCTCCCCAGAGGTGCACTCTCTCTCTCTCTCTCTCACACTCTCTCTCTCAGTGAAATGAGCACTTTGCAGATAGGAAAATGCCATTATTGCCAAAACGTTATGGGGTAGATTGGCGTACTTTTGTTGGCGCATCAGACGCAAACAAAGGTACACTGGATTTTAGTAGATACGCGCGTAGCCGCGTGTATCCGCTAAAATCTGGGATCGGCGCGAGCAAGGCTATCGATTCCGTATAGCCGGTGCGCGCCGAGCCACGCAGCCTACCTCCGTTCCCTCCGAGGCCGCTCCGAAATCGGAGCGGCCTCGGAGGGAACTTTCTTTTGCCCTCCCCTCACCTTCCCCTCCCTTCCCCTACCTAACCCACATGCCCGGCCCTGTCTAAACCCCCCCTTACCTTTGTCGGGGGGGTTTACGCCTCCCGGAGGGAGACGTAAATCCCCGCACGCCAGCGGGCCACTAGCGCGCCGGGACGCGACCTGGGGGCGGGTCCGGAGGGCGCGGCCACGCCCCTGGACCCCCCGGGCCGTAACCACGCCCCCGGGCCCGCCCCTGAAACGCTACGGCCCGCCCCGAAAATGCCGCGCGGATCGGGCCCGCCCCCTCGACACGCCCACGACACGCCCCCCTCGGAAAACCCCGGGACTTACGCGAGTCCCGGGGTCTGCGCGCGCCGGTAGGCCTATTGAACATAGGCGCACCGGCGCGCAGGGTCCTGCTCGTCTAAATCCGCCCGGATTTAGACAGATTTAGGCGAGCAGGGCTCTGAATATCCGCCCCTATGCATATTAGAAGGTGGCACTCTGGGGCTTTATTTATTTATTTTTCATTAATTTAAGGTTGATAACACAAGAAAATACTTGTATAATAAACAAGAGAGATACATTTTTTTTTAAAAAGGAAAATATATATATATCTCTCAGGTATTGAGAAAGGAAATAAAGGGGGAAGCATGAATAAAAGAGTAAGACAAAAGGAAATAGTTGAAAAGTACAAACCTGAGGAAAATAACATCAGAAATATAGTGAAACTCCTACAATATCAGGATCTACATTAGACATTATCTGAGTGAGAGTCCAAAAAGATTTTTAAATGAGAAGACTCAAAGAATATATATTTCCTAGAGGAAAATTTCCCCAGGCATTTGCATGGCTAATGCAAAAGAAATTGTGCACCTATGGCCAGAACTTCTTGGCGCATAGATAAACGTTTTTCTTCGTTCTTGAGATATACAATATCAGGATATACCCAGATCTGTTGACAAAAAAAATCAATGATAGTCAGTTGCAAAATAATAATCTTAGGAAAGAATCCCGGTCTTTGGAAAAACAAAAGAAACCAAAAGAGTTCCTTTAGTGCTCACTTGCAATTCTGCTGAATTTTCAAGGAACTGTGTCAGGTCCAAGGGATTTTTTTGATCAGGTACCATATTTTCTCTCATTTCCAAAGGAAGAAAACAAACCTTAGCAATCAGTGGCATAGCTTCAGGGGAAATTTTTAATTTTTTCCATAACTTTTTTCATCAATTGAAGTAGAAACAGAGATCACGGGAAAATTTACAAGTCTGAGGTTTAAATATCTCATGGCATTTTCTAAATATTCTAACTTCTTTGCGTGAATAGTACCCGCTTGAACCAAACTGGTTTGAATTTTCTGCATTAAAGTAATTTGTCTCTGGGGCTTATATTTCATATATTTGTTAATATTTTATCTAATGATGTTTAATATAGTATTTTTTTTCAGACGCAGGGTTAGCTAGCTTTTCCATTTGGTTCATAGGGCATTCCTATGTGTATTAGGCAGGAAGGAGAGTGGTGCATCGGCCATTAGGCAAACATCTTGACTTGGCTTTTTTAGGAGTTTCAGTACATTGGATGAGGCAATGAGGGTTGTGTTTCAATTATTGCTTGTTTTATGACATTACATAGGTAGTGTGCAATGACCAAACATATTGGGGTAGATTTTATAAATCTACGCACGCGCGTACTTTTGTTCGCGCACCAGGCGCAAACAAAAGTACGCTGGATTTTATAAGATACGCGCGTAGCTGCACGTATCTTATAAAATCTGGGGTCGGCACACGCAAGGGGGTGCACATTTGTGCAACTTGCGCGCGCCGAGCCCTGCGTGCGCTGCCCGTTCCCTCCGCCTCCCCCCACCTTCCCCTACCTTCCCCTACCTAACCCACCCCCCGGCCCTATCTAAACCCCACCCTACCTCTGTCACGAAAGTTATGCCTGCTCGAGGCTTGATAAGAGAGGAGACGGTCCGTGCTGATCTGCAGAAAACGTATGTGGAACCATTAGTGAATGGAACCAACAGATGTTTAAGCATTACTTACTTCATATAAGATATGTTTATACTTCGGATGTCATTTTAAATTCCATTGTGACACTTTCAGTGTTTTCAAATTCAAGCCCCTGAGGCAGCCACTCGAACGTGGCAAAACTCGGCCTGAGTCGGGCATTTTTAATGAACACGTCTCCACCCAATAACGATTTGGCAAAGATTTCTTTGGGCATCTATTTCTTTGTTGTTTCCTCACGGCTTTGTTAGATCGCCTGCCTTGCTGTGTTTTGGGGGTTATTGGATGGATGGTATTCATCTGTCTAATATTGGATTGGATCTTTTTCTCCATGACTTTCAGGAAGCTTTGGAACAAGTGATTGATCAATGTAAACAAAGGCCACAGCCTGGGGCGGGGGTGGGGTGCACAGGGTAATTTAATTCCCTGTGCTTATGGTGGGTACCAGAACCAAGCAATATGTTAGGCTAGTCTTTTATAGCTTGTCCTCTTGTGATCTGTCAGTCTGGCAGAATGAGGGCAAGGATGGTCCAGTACCGCTGGGGAGCTAATGGCATTATCTGAGCCCCATCTTCCTAGCTAGTGGTATGGCAGGTGAGGGGCTCATGACCCTTGTGATGTACAGAGTGTTACTTGGCTAGCTGGCTTTGAAAGCTGCTTAGCAAGTAATATGGCAAGTGGCTGTGGATGATTTATTGCTGGGTTAACTTTGGCTCGGGTTAAACATTGTGATTTATTTTACTGTTAATAAAGCTGTCTCCTATAATATTCCAAATTACTGTGTCTTGTGTATTATTTTATATATGTTTATTTAAAAAGGGCATTCTCCTGGTTATACTTGTTAATGACAAATTGGTATATAGTTAGTGTTTTTGTCATAGAAAATTGGTTGTGATTTGAAACCAGCCTCCAAAAGGTGAGTTTTTAGACTGGATTTGAATAAAGAGAGAGCATGACATTTTTTTTTCCACAAATTTTCTTCCATTTTTGTTTATTATAACAAACACTGATAAATTCCCAGGAAAAATAAAATAAAAACTGAAAATGAAAGTCACTATGTTTAGCGTATTAGTACCATTTAAGCAGGTATATACAATTGTTTCAACTATGTGCACTAAACAATATTTTGTGCGCTTTAATATATGGACCCCTATATGTACTGCAAGAATTCATATTGGGCTAAAATTTGAAACACTGCTAGAGTTACTATGTGGGACAGTGTACTCTTTTTTTGAGTTTCTGAATGTATTTGAACAGCCACACTTTGAATTACATAGGGGCCGATGCAATACAGTGCGCTGAGCCCAGCGCACTGTATAACCTGCAGTTGGATGCGGGTTATAGAGGCGCTAACTAATCCCCTTATGCAATAAGGGGATTAGCGCCTCTACAACTCACGTCCAGCGCGGTGTGAAACTAATAGCGATCATCACATGCAAATGCAGGCATTAATTGCTGAGCGCTACTAAAATAGTACAGAAAAGTAGAAGAAACTGCTTTTCTGTACTGCCTCCTACTTAATATCCTTGGGATATTAAGTAGGAGGCAGTTGTTCCTCCCACTTAATATCCTTGGGATATTAAGTGGGAGGAACAACTCTTTTAAAAAAATAATTTAAAAAAAAGTATTAAAAAAGCTCTGGCTGGCAGGGGTTTGGAAAATAGACGCTGGTTAATTCAATGTCATTCTCTGAACCCGACTACCGGCACCAGAAGGAGTGTCTAAATCAATATTAAAGTGTTTTGCACTTAATATTAATTTATTCACTCCTTCACTTATTGCCCGTTGGTCCTTTTCACTGACATTTGTCAGTGAAAGGAGCAATCCCCTTTCAGGACAGCCTTCTGAAAGGTGATTAGTCCTTTCACTGACATGTGAAAGTAAAGGGACCAATCAGCAATAAGTGGAGTGAATAAATTAATATTAAGTGCCCGACACTTTAATATGGATTTTATACACTCCTTCTGGTGCTGGTAGTCAGGTTGGGAGAATGGACGCTGAATTTA
This sequence comes from Rhinatrema bivittatum, assembly GCF_901001135.1. Lineage (NCBI taxonomy): Eukaryota > Metazoa > Chordata > Amphibia > Gymnophiona > Rhinatrematidae > Rhinatrema > Rhinatrema bivittatum. Next base: position 440,693,553 of record NC_042617.1, read on the forward strand.
TCAGCATCCATTTTCCTAACCCCTGCATGTACGCTGGTTAGGAAAACGGGACGCTGATAAATTCAGTGTCCGTTTTCTTATCCCGCAGACAGCCGCTGACAGCAGATCTCTCTCCAGCTTGCGCTGTCAAGGAGGTGCTAGGGACACGCAATCCCCCCTATCACCTCCTCTACTGCGCGAATTTAAATATTGCATTGCACCTCCAGGAGAGGTGCCTGGGGGCGCGTTATGAAAGCAGGTGCTTAATATACAGCGCCCACTTTCAGCACAAGTTTTTTGCATCGGCCCCATAGTGTGAGGATCACCATGCTTTATACTTCTGTACAATGAAGTTTTGAAGTTATTTTTCTTTCAAGGAACCTCCTTGCAAAACAGTGCCTCCGTAAAAAAAAAAAAAAAAAGGGACAAGTGTAAAAATGAAAGGATGATTTATGTTTAATTATCTCACATTTTAAAGAGTTTTTTAAACTTGATTTTGTACATAAAAAGAAAGGTTTACATTATTATTAGTGGTTTTTCCAATGAATGCATTGCAATATTGTTATATGATAAACCCTTTTTGTAAATTGTGCTGGATGTTGTAGATTGTTGGGTAATCTGTATTTATAAGTCACTTTTTTCTGTGCATATTTGTTATATATATGGCCTTTTCATTCATTTTTTTCTGTCTGGGAGAATAATAAAGGCTATGCATATTGCAGAATAACTCTTGCTTGGGTTGCTAAGCAGAAGAGAAAAACACTATGAATCTTCATGTTGAATCTTACAATGCTATTCCAATAAAAGAAAAGCATGCTGTTTAAAATTGAGCAAATAGAGAAGATCATTTTCCAAGGGATTTCTGCAGGTAAAACAGTGTTTATGTCAGAAATGACCTTTTACCAAATCAGCCACCTGATACATGTTTGTATGTCATATTTGCATGTACGTTTAGCTGGAATGAGTGAAGGCATCACTGGGTCGGACTTGTGGAGAAGTTTGCTCTTCTGTGTATGCTTTTGAAGTTTTCAAAGGTATGCAAATAAAATTGTCTGAACAATTTAACACATGTGTCTTTATCTTTATTCAAATTTATTAATCACCTAAAAAAGATTCCAGGCAATGTACAAATAAAACATACATAAAATCTAAAACTATACATAACACACATATCGAAGCAAAAATTGAAATCATCGAAAGATGTCAACAGGAAATGCTTTAACAACAGTCCAGTAAGCTAGTAAAATGCGTAGTTAAACATCCATGTTTTCAGTAAAGTCTTGAATGTTTTCAGACTGTCCGCCAGGTGCAATGATTCAGGAAAGGAGTTCCAGAAGACAGAGGCCAGAATAGAGAAAGCACAGTCTCTGGTGCTACAAAGCCTAGCATGAAGTGGTGAGAGCACATCCAGAAGGAGTGCAGTTGTTGAGTAGGACAGTAAAAGTGCAATAAGGAATTACACCATGGAGAGACAGAAGAGAAAATTAGTTGAAAGCAATGACTGCAACTTTGTAATTAATGTGTTTGTTGATTGGGAGCCAGAGCAGGTCTATAATCACAGGGGTAATGTGATCACGTCTTTTGGTGCTGAAGATAAGTCAGGCAGCAGCATTGAGAAGTATTTGAAGATGTTTTAACGTAACTGCAAGTAAACTAATAAGGATGGACTTGCAGTAACTGATGACTGGAAGAATAGACCACAGTCCGAAAATCAGACTTATCCAACAAATGTTTGAGACCACATAGAATGCAAAGCTTAAAAAACACGACTTTAGTATACTTTTAACATAAAGGCGAAATTAAAGTGAAGGGTCAATTTGAGATTCCGTATGCAGGAGTTAAGTGCAAAAGTGATATTCTCAAACACAATCGAATTCTGATGGATCTTAGAATGAGAACGATGAATCAACGTAAGAACATAAGAACTTAAGAAATTGCCATGCTGGGTCAGACCAAGGGTCCATCAAGCCCAGCATCCTGTTTCCAACAGATGCCAAACCAGGCCACAAGAATCTGGCAATTACCCAAACATTAAGAAGATCCCATGCTACTGATGCAATTAATAGCAATGGCTATTCCCTAAGAAAACCTGATTAATAGCCATTAATGGACTTCTCCAAGAACTTCTCCAAACCTTCCTTGAACCCAGCTACACTAACTGCACTAACCACATCTTCTGGCAACAAATTCCAGAGCTTTATTGTGTGTTGAGTGGGTTTTAGAAATGGGTTTTAGAAATATAAAGAAATAATGCAGTAGATTTTCAAAGGGTTGCGCGCATAAGATATGCATAAGATATGCATGCAACCCCCGAAAACTTCCCCCTGCCTCCCTCTGCATGCGCCGAGCCTATCTTGCATAGGCTCGGCAGTGCATGCAAGCCCCGGGACATGCGTAAGTCCCGGGGCTTGAAAAAATGGGCATTTTGGGGGCGGGGCCGTGGGCGGGACACCATCCCGGGTCGGGACCAAGGCCTCCGGAACAGCCACTGGGCCGAGGGATGGAGAGCCGGCGTGCGCAAGTTACGCCAGCCTGGAGGCAGGCATAACTTCTTCAATAAAGGTCGGGGGGGGGGGGGGGTGCGGAAGGAAAGTTCCCTCCGAGGCCGCTCCGATTTTGGAGCGGCCTTGGTGGGAACAGAGGCAGGCTGCTCGGCGTATGCAGGTTGCACAATTGTGCACCCCTCTGCGCGCACCGACCCTGGATTTTATAACATGTTATAAAATCTGGCGTAGATTTGTTCGTGCCGGGTTGAGTGATCAAATCTACGCCTGCGCGCATGTTATAAAATCTTGCCCAATGTATTGAAGCATAACCACCTCTTAATGGTAGAGAGGCACAAACTGACCAGTTCCACCATGTCTTTCCAGGATGGTCAAACCCGTACAAGAAACTGAATGTTTGTGTAAGGTTTGCACCCACCACACAGGCCAGCCAAAACTTTATACAGGGGAGATAAGTAAAGATTAAAAAGCATAGCTAAAAGTGCCGACCCTTGCAGCAGGCCAGTCACAATATCAGTCTAGTGTGAGTATTTATTATCATACTCAACACATTGTAATTGTAGTGCGAGTAGGTTTGGTAGATAATTTTTGAAAAGGAAAGTATACTTATATGCATAATCATAGGTGTAGATTTTGCTTAGACAATTAGTCTAACATAGACACAAATTTGCCATCTAATTTTTCCAGGCTGCTGCAAAATTACCCCCATAATAACTTATTACATAGAGAAATTATTGATAAAACATCAATATGAGGTAGCATGCTTTGTCTGAGATGCTATTTTTGTAAAACTTAGGGACAGCATCCAGAACTCCTTTGTTGGGAATTCAGAGTCTGTCATTTGGAAACTCTTGGACAAGTTACTATACCCTCCTCTATAATTAGGAAAATTAGTTTTCTGATTACTATGATTGTAAAGGTATTTGGCATCTGGTTTAGATATGATACTATATACATTTAAATCATATGACAGTAGCTTTTAAACAGGTGCACGGGCGTACATGTGCACACATTTCTGGCTCGCACCTATAGACACAGCTATTTTATAACACGCATGTATATGTGCGAAGATGCTGCCTCTATTGCGTAAGTGAGAGGATTTTAAAAGCCACATGTGCTGACACAATTGATCATTTTCCCAGTTCATTCCCAGTTCACTGAGTTAAAGGATAGTACTTCCTAACCCCGCTAGTTAAATAGCCTCCCTTCTCTACTGTTAGCTCCAACTCGTAAAACCCTACTGATCTTTGTAATTTATTCTTTTTATGACTTACACGCCATCCATCGCAGAAGTAAAGTTACATAGTAGAGGATCTTTGGCACATGCTTGTGCACATAAATACTAATGTGGTGGTTTCAGTGTAAAATCCTGGAATGTCCATACGCTCCCAGACCACACCCATGCGCTGCCCCTTTATGGAAAAATATTTTTGTTCACGTAGCAAGAGATATCCGTGTATCTGGGCAGCTATTAAAATTCAGTTGATGCATGCTGGCCTGACATTCGCACATCTCCCAGTTTTGTCACATGCTGGGCTTTTAAAATTCACTTTTAAGGCTTTTCTCCCATTTGTGTGTATATGAAAATACCTTGATGAATCAGGCACTTAGCCAGATAAACTTATCTGGCTAACTTGGCTGAGATGTTGTAAAGTGAAAACCTGCTGCAGAATATACTCATCTTTCTTAAAGTTAGATGGTAAGTTTATCTGGCAAACTTTAGGGCAACTGAATAGCAGTCCTAAACTTATCTGGCCTATTAAGCAGAGTAAGAGTGAAAATCATCATTTATCTGGCTCTGCTCCAGAACACATTCCCATCTCTCCTCTCACTTTTCCATCTAACTGTTTAGCTGGATAAAAAGCCAGCTAAGTGGTAGCTGCACAGCACAGCCAAATATTCATACAGTGCCACGTAGCCAGCTAAATCAGACGTAACCATCTAACTGGGAGATTTTTCAAAATGTTATAAATATAGCGGAAACAGAGGTGTACCTAGAGTATTTGGCACCTGGGGCAGATACTTCTTTGGTACCCCCTCTCAATATATCATTTTAAGATTTCCTAAACCGATAAATATTTCAAAATATCAGACACATCAAACAATATATGATAATTAAAATTAAGGATTTTAAAAATCTCCCACTCTGTTGTTTTGAGGAATAGTGATTTTCTGTTTTTTCCATTGTTGCTCTGCATACAGAATCTGGCTTGTGGTTTCCAGTTTAGTTTTTGTCTGCATGTGTGCATGCAAGAGAGAGAGAGAGAGAGAGGAAGTGGTGTGTGTGTTAACATGTGAGAGAGACACAGAAGAAGCATGTGTGTATATGAGAGATGGAAGAAGCATGTCTGTGTGTGAGAGTCACAGAGGAATTGTGTGTGTGAGAGAGTGACAGAGGTACAGAGAAAGTGTGTGTGTCTGTGTGTACATGCTCCCTCTGTCTTTCACCAAGCACATATGTGTGTGTATGAAAGAGAGGGAGCATATTGTGTGTTTATGTGTGTGTGAATGCGTGCCCCCAAATTACAACAATCTTAGGATTGTACCTCTCTCACACACATACTTCCTCTGTGGCTTTATTACACAGACATGCTTTCTCCATCTCTCTCTCACACACACACACAAGCATCCTTTGTGTCTCTCTCACATGCTAACACACACACACACACACACACATGTTTCCTCTCTCTCTCTCTCTCTCTCTCTCTCACACACACAAAAACTGACCTGCAAACCACAAGCCAGATTCTGTGTGCAATACAACAATGAAAAAGCAGAAAATCATTGTTCCTCAGAGCTATTCAATCAAGAAAAATAAATCAACCAGAATAGTAAAGCCATACTAAAAAAAATATGCATTTCAAAACAGCTGATTTATAGAATATTCAATAATTGGAAGCTCCTGTACAAATTTTAAAAAAATTCCTAAACATTGATAACATATTTAAAAGCAGCAGACATCAAACAACACCCAGCAATTAAAACTAATAAGGATTTTAAAAATACCCCACTCTCCATACCTGTCACCCTGAGATTGTTGTGAACTGGGGATACACACACAGAGACAGACACAGACAAAATATGCTCCCTCTGTCTCTCTCACACATACACGCTTGGTGAGAGACAGAGGGAGCTTGAGTGTGTGTGTGTGTGTGTATGAAAGAAACAGACTCACGTTTCCTCCGTCTCTCTCACACATACATGCTTCCTATATATCTCTCACACACAATTCCTATCTTACCCATGCATACACACACACATGCTTCCTCTCTCTCTCACTCCCACCCACATACACACTTCCTTTGCATCTCTCACACATGATTCCTGTCTCACCCACGCACACACCCACATGCTTCCTCTCTCTCTTCCACCCCCACCTCTGCACACAGACACCCTCTCATGCACACACACAGGCATCCTCTCATATGTATACACAGGCACACACATTCTTCTATACACTCATCATCTCATACATGCATAGGCATAATCTCATACACACCCACCCACCCACACCAACACCCTCATACACACACACTCACTCACATTCACACCCTCTTACACATACTCACACACACCCTCATACACACTCACACATCCTCATACACTCACACCCCCTCTCACACACACAGATACACATACCCTCAAACACCCCCCTCATACACACACACACACCCTCATACACATACACCCACACCCCCCCATACATACATACACACCCCCTCATACACACAAGCGTGTATGTTGTACATACACACACACCAGCACTTACTCTCACAAGTAGGGCCAGTGTTAGCATTTTTGCTGCCCTGTGCAAATAATTACTGTGCTGCCCTCTCACAAAATTCAGAATAAAGAGACTATAAACTATAAACAGAAACTGAACCAGAAACTGCAAACTGAAACAAGCCAGACTTTGTAATCAGTGCAGCAATGGAGAAACAGAAACATTGCCAGTCCTCATAAATCATTCATCAAACAATAAAATCAAGGAGTATAAATCAATCATATTAGTAAAACCATACTTGGAAATATTCTTTTTATAATGATCTAAGGAATAGAAAAACATCCAAGAATTAAGAGCTCATACAAAATTTAAAAAATGTCCCAAATAACACTAATTTATTTCAAAATGGCAGACACAGACACCCAATAAGTTAAACTAATAAGGATAGAAAATTCACCACTCTCCATACTTGAAAATGTTTTATTTCCAGGCATCCTGACTAAGGCATAGTAAGGCAGCACACATTTTCTTCACACACACACACACACACAAACACACACACACACACACACACACAGAGGCAGGCTCCCATTCACACACATACACACACACCTCCCAGAAAGGTTCCCATATGTACACACATACACACCAGACAGGTTCCTATACACACACACACATACCACAGACAGCTTCCCTTACACACACACACACACACACACACACACACACACACACACCAGACTGGTTCATATTCATTCACACACAGCCCACACAGGTTCCCATTCACATACATATACAGACAGATTCCTACCCCCCCCCCCAACACACACACACACACACATATACAAACATCCAAGTCAGGTTCTCATGCACACAAAAATATACACACACACACAGACAGGTTCCTATTCACACACAAACACACACACCCCAGATAGGTTCCTATTTTCATACACACAAACCTCCAGTCAGGCTCCCATTCACATACCACCCCCCCTCCAGTCAGGCTTCCATTCACATACTCCCCCGCCTCCAGTCAGCTCTCATTCACATATCCTCCCTCCAGTCAGGCTCTCATTCACCCCATCAGGCTCCCATTCAAACACACAACACCCCCAGGTCTGGCTCTCATTCACACACCCCACATCTCCACACCCCAATAAGACTCTCATGCATTCATTCATTCATTCATTCACACACACCTACCACTGGGAGCCATTTTGCTGCTACTCCTCATGTGCGGGCCCGTGCGCTAATCAAACCACATGAGCCTAGCACTTCCTCTATGCTGATCTCGTGCATCACGAGATCAGCATAGAAAACGTGCTAGCTGCATGTGTTTTTGAAAGTGAATGCTGGCACCGAGAAGGAGTAGGAGAACGGGCTCCTTCTTTCTTCAGCCACCAGTGAGATGGGGTCCAGCAGCAGCCTCATGGGCCAATTCCTATTCTGGGCTGCCAGTGGCCTCATGGGTCATTTCCTCTTTCAGCCGCCAGATGGGGTCCAGCAGCAGCCTCACAGGCCGATTCCTCTTCCGGCCACCAGTGAGATAGAGTCCACTGGTGGCCTTGTGGGCCTTTCCCTGCTCCCAACACTACCCCACCAGATGTGCTGTCTTCTCCTTGCTCCCGACACTACCCTCCAGAGTGTGCCATCTGTGCAATTGCATGGTTTGCACATCCGGTGGCAACAGGGCTGCTCACAAGATCGGTATCTCCTTTCTTCGGCTGCTGGTTCCGGGAACACCGGTGGCAACACTGGGCCTGTTCTTTGCCTCTGGCTCCAGGAAATGCCAATGGTGCAGCTGGCCTCCGCCAGTAGAAGCTAAGCTGTAGTATACCATGAGCTTTAAATTCCTTTTGTAAAAATCCAAGTCCATGCACAATTTTGGTCATACTTTATGAACACTATAGCACTTAATTTATCTGTGACTGATATTCTGGACTGGGAAACTGCATTTGGTGTTGCAATCTCTCGGGTGCCTGTCACTCACAATCAAGCTAAGGCTACCCTTTTGTATCACTCATCAAACCCTGAAGCTGACCATCACAGGTGCCACAAATGTCATAGCTGAAAAACATCAACTTCATGGTATGATTGTGCAAGTCCTTGGCTGCTCTGCAATATGTCCTCCAGAGACACACATTGGATGTGTGAATGTGCCAGACCCTATATTCGCACTGGCTGCAGATTCAGTGTTACCAGTGTGATGCTCCAGACGGGTCCTGACATCTTTGCTAAGCCATCACTAACAGGGCACAGCAGATCTGGCAGTCCCAGCAGTGTGGATATTAAAAGGTAGTGATGAACCCATAATAGTTGAACATCTCCAAATGGGAGGAATGGAAGTGGCACAGTTTTAAAGTGAGGCTGAAGAAAGAGTGTGTAATGGCTGGATGACCACCCTCCCCAAACCTTAGTGGCAAGTGCATTCTTTGGCCACACAACATTAGCAGGCCTGTCCAGCATGGGGAGAGAAAGGCAGGCCCTGCCAAAATGTTGTATAGACCTAACTATACAAAACACTTGTCATGTAAGCAATGCAGTGACATCTCCCACAGCCCCCCCCCCCCTCGCAGGTGTTGCTTGGTGCAAATACATAGGCAGAAAGGGGATAGAGAAAAAGGCATCTGTCTTACCTAACAGCCAGCTGTCACCATAGAAGGCATCCTCAAAATTTTCAAAGAGGCCTGATTGCCTGAGTATAAAGGAAGCGTGTACGTTCCTGGGTACCTAGCCACCAAGCTGAGGATGTGCAGTTGAGTGCCACACATCACTTGTTTGTTGAGGGAGTGGAAGAGCTTTTTCTTGCAGTAAACCGCCTTTCTATTCCATGGTGGGATGATGGCTACATGAGAGCAATTTATAGCTCCCACAACATTGGGAAAGTTAGCAATGGCATAAAAGCCTCTCTTCATGTCCATCAAGTCCTGCCTGTCCCAAAGGAATTTTAAGTAGCGATTAATGCGGTCAACTACAGATGTTTTAACCTGTCTCAGACAGCAGGAAAAACTGCCTTGGTACATTTCCCTGACAACCCCCTAGTGTCGTCTGGAAAGAGCTGGATGCCATGTAATGCAGGATGGCCAATAGTTTGGTGAGGCCAAGTATAATGTGAGACCTTTCCATGGGCCGATCCAGATCTCCTCAGATTTCCTCATATAATTCCAAGATATCCTGAGAACTGAGGTGATACCTGCTAATCACATAATCTTCTGTCATGCCCAACAAGGAGGTTAACGGTGGAAAGATGCACTCTCTGTATCTCCTCCATCATGCCTGCCTGCATGCCAAATGCAGTGGTGGGACCTCATCCTCTCCCTGCAGAGCCTGTGGCTCATACTCCAGGGCAGGCCCTTCCCTAGGAGGGCTTTGAACTTCTCTTGGCAGTTGTTGTTTCTGTTGTTGTGTTATGAATGAGCGGTGTTTGGATGGATCCTTGGGTACTGTGGCAGGTGACCACGCCCACGGGAAGGAGACCCGTGAGGAGCCACAGTTCTAGGCTAGACTCGGAACGCACAAACACAGTTAGTCTTTATTAAACAGCTTGAAGAGTGTCACCAGAGGTGGCAGTAGTGAGGCAGTCTGGTAGTTGCAGTCTCAGGGACCTCGGCAGTGGGAGCCCTTCTCACCCCGTTGGTATTTGGAGGTTCCGAAGCAGGTCTCCCAGCAAAGAAGTACTGTGGATGAGATAGACTGAGAGTTAGAGTACTCACTAGGTGTTTGCTGTAGATATGCGATTCCACCAGGTTGTAGAAGAAAGTACAGGTACCGAGGCAGGGAGAGCAGGTCCTCGAGGAGCGAGGACCTGTTCCCTGTAAGGCACCTGAAATAAAGCAGAGGGCCCCCGAGGAGCGGGTACCCAGGTTAGCAGTTACTTCGAAGGGCAGAGAGAGAGCTTCCAGCGGCAGCACAGAAGTGGCAGAGTAGCGTAGACAGAACGGAACGAATCTGGAATCAAGTCCTTGCTAACTCAATGAGCTAGCAAAATAGAAGATGTTATATATACCCGAATGGCATGATGTCAGTAAGGGGGAATGCCCCCGAGGTTCGCGCCAAGGGTTGCATAAATTCATGGGTGATGCGCGCGCATCCTAGTAGGTACCTGGGAAGAGCATGGTGGGAGGCAGTACCATAGTCGCTCTGGGGACGCTGGAGAGGTCAGCTTGTAGACACGGCAGTAGCCATCTTTCCTAATTAAGCGGGAGGAGACGTGAATAAGGTGAGGCAAACGGGGCGAAGCCGTTGAGCACCGACGGACCCAACATGTTGGTGATGTTGGTGTTCTTGCCTGCAGCGAGCAGCCTGAAGTATCTAGTTCCCCACTACAAGTAAACTTGATCCAAACATAGTAGCTTTAGGAAGACATGGCAGGTAATAAAAGCTGTTTTATTGGTCCAGGTGTCCTTGGTAGGAATGTCAGTGAGCATCCCAAAAATATTGCACTCTGAACTAATAGCTGCAATCCACGATAACAACAGGTATGGCATGCTAAAATCTTTTTCCTTTAGTACTGCCAAAAATAATAGGTGTAGTTAAATCCAAATTTAAATCTCACATTACTGTGTGTTAAATCGGCACTATTAGTGTTGTGACACACTCATCTGAATAAACTCTGCCACTTTGCATACTGATCAGACAATTTGCATGTTTTTGCATTGTGAAAAATAATGTGCCATGCCCTGCACCTAACACGCGTTAGGGCCTCACTGCATTTTGAAAATTGACCCAGTCTGTGGCACTGGATATCAACCTCTATGTTTTAGATGAAAATTCAACTAAATCCAGTCAGTCAAAATAGTACCTGCAGCCTAATTCTCCTCTCTCTTTCACATTCAACTATCAAAATAAAAATACATTGAATCCATTGTTCAATCTCCCCTCTTATCTTCTCTCCCAGCTGTCAAAATCAAAAAAATTCTACCCATTGACTGATTCCTCCCCTACTATAAAATTGTGTTTTTAAAATGTTCAAAGTCCAACAGAAATAAGAGGTTGTAAAGTAAACAATACACACAAAAAAAACAAAAAAAAACCCTTTTTTCTGCATAAAGCTTAAACCAACACTCTTGGTCTTTGAGAGTAGGAAAAAACAACTTCAGAAATTCACTGGAAGCACCAGCCCCCACTTTGAGATGTTGAAAATCAAGAGTCTTTAAAATCTCCTTCACAATATAATACATTTTAATTGAAGTATATGCTTAAAATTGGGTTTTAAACATGAAAATGCACTTTACTCAAGTAAGTGGGCTTTTGAAAATTGTTACAAGTTACACATCGAATTGTGCATAGGATTTACCCATGTAAGTCCATTTTACTCGAGTAAATGGCTTTTGAAAATTGCTATGACAGTATGTTACATTTACGCGTGTAACTCCTTTGAAAATTACCTCCAGAGTGAGTGCCCCCAGTCTAGCATTGCTGCATCATAGTGTAAAGTTCTTGCTTGCTGCCAGCCTTTCCCCATTCTGCTACAGCTCCCTCCGTTTCCCAATCCTATTCTCTAGGAGACTCTCTGGTTTCACAACCACTGCTTCTCTCAGAGCTCAGTACAGTCACCTCAGACAGAAGCCTCCCCAATACTGCATAGGCTCTTCCTCCTGGCTTACCCCCTTCCTTCCTGTGCCTGTAGCTTGCCTCCACTTCTCCACAACTCTCCCAAAACTCCAGTGCTTTCCCATTGAATGCAGGCTACGCAGTCTGCTGCTTTTATGGTTCCCAGGCTCAGCTCTGCCTACCAACACCAGGGGAGGGAGGACCAGAAGTCACCTATACTGTTCCCTGAGCTTATGAATGGAGAAAACTAAGCCTTGGCTGAGACTGGGGAGAGCCATTAACCCAAAGTAGCAGAGTTCCAGATGGAATTCTACTTGTTCTTGTGGAGGCTGTGCAGTGAAGGCTGGTGGAAGGAAATTAGGTGTCATAGGAGAACATTACAGCCTTGCAATCACTCCTGGCCCCACCCTTCCCACAAATTGTTTAAAAATATGCATTTATAGTAACTGATTTTACATAAAAAAGAACATTCAGTGTTCTAAGGGAAAAATATCACTTACATCATATGTACTATTTAAATGCACTGCTGTGGTACAAACCAGAAAACTCTGCATAGATCCCTGCAGCCATATGGTATTAGGACTATTGTAAAGCATATCAGCCCTCAGAAAGCTTTAATTAAACTGAACTACAATATATTAAACCTCCCATATGAAAGCAGCACTAACTAATAGCACTCAAACAGTAACAACCCTACCTATGAATAGGAAACACTACAAATATTTCCAGGCCCTAAAACACCAATACACCTCCCATTAGGAAAAGAGAAAAAGTCAGGCTGCTATACATCCCTAAACAGAAATTACATGCTAGTAGAATACCTCATCTTGGCTATATATACAGAACACAGACAAACCTTCACCAAACATGGAATCAAGAGATCATAAAGTATAAACAGAAACATGCATCCAAAAACTGAATTGGAAACCGCAACAAGCCATACTCTGTATGCAGTACAACAATGGAAAAATGGAAATATCACCATGCCATATAAAGCATCAAATTATAAAATCAAGAAATATAAAACATCATGATTGTAAAACCATACTTATAGAATAAATATTTCAAAATAAATGACAAAAAAAAATCAAATGATTAAAAATTCATTAAAAATTATTAAAATTTCCCAAACACCAATAAAATATTTCAAAACAACAAATATCAAATAACATGCAATAATCAAAATAAATAAGAATAAAAAAAAAAATCACCCGCTCTCCATAAGAACATAAGAACAGGCAAAGAAACTGGAATCCACAGCTAGATCAGTTAACAGACAGAGAAATGATGAAATGAAACTTGCTGAAGCAGAGCTGGAGCTGGAGCCGGAGCCTGGGAATGTTTTATTTCCAGTCATCCTGAGATTGTTATGGATTAATGGGAGGAGTGGGAGGAAGGCATGCAGACTTTCTCCTGACACACATTAACACATTTGTCTACCTACACATGTTCACACACGTTCTCTCTCTCTTTTTCCCATATGTTCTCTTTTACAGACACACAAAAACACATTCAAACAGATGCTTTCTCTCTCTCTCCCTCTAACACAGAGGCAGTCGTAACTTCCTTCTTGGGCCTGCTCAGTATCTCTCACAGTCATGTGCTGTCTCCTTCACATATACACAAGCTCTCAAATGCTCTCTTACACATGCATACACATGCTCTCCCTTTCCCTCTCTGGAATATGCAGGCAGCAGCAGTCTCCTCTTTGGCCTCACCACATACACACACACACACACACACACACACTCTTTCTATCACACACAGATTCTCTTCACATATTCTCTCTCTGTCACACACACATGCTGTCTCTCCCAGAATGTGCAGGCAGCAGCTGCAGCCTCCTTGGGCCCACACATCATCACTCACATAGCCACTCAAGCTCTCACACATGCTAATCTCACACCTTCACACACATTAGCTCTCATATGCTCTAATACACTCACACATGCTCTTGCTCACAGACACACACAAGCTATCATACAAGCTATTCTTCCCAGACACACACACAAGCTCTCATACATGCTATTACTAGAGATGTGAATCGTGTCCTCGATCGTCTTAACGATCGATTTCGGCTGGGAGGGGGAGGGAATCGTATTGTTGCCGTTTGGGTGTTTAAAGTATCGTGAAAATCGTGAAAATTGTGAGCCGGCACACTAAAACCCCCTAAAACCCACCCCCGACCCTTTAAATTAAATCCCCCACCCTCCTGAACCCCCCCCCCCCAAATGCCTTAAATTACCTGGGGGTCCGGAACCCCCGCTGAACGACCTCCTGCAGTCGATCTCCTGCCGGCGCCATTTTCCGTACGGAAAACGATTCGCGGCAGGAGATCGTTTCCGGACCCCCGCTGGGGGGTCCGGAAACGATCTCCTGCCGCGAATCATTTGGCAAGTCTTGTGGGGGTCATCTGACCCCCACAAGACTTGCCAAAAGTCCAGCTGGGGTCCAGAATGACCTCCTGCAGTCGAATCGTGTTGGTCTATGGCCGCCGCCATTTTGCGCCGCCATTTTGAAAAATGGCGCCAGCTGAAGACAACACGATTTTATTTATTTATTTATTTAAAAGTATTTTTATACCGTCTTTACAAACAGTGTTTAGTCAAAACGGTTTACATATATCAAAAAATAATAAAAATGAAAATAAAAACGAATTAAAATTAAAGTAAAAGTTAAAGTAAGAACAATAATGATTGAAAGTGGGTTGACATATAAAATATAAATTACAAAAATTTTCATTAATATAAAATAACAAATTGTTTAAAATAAAAATAGGTAGCATAAAGAAATCAATACACAGAACAAGAGAATGTTGGGTGCCTAACTGAAAATATGTATTCTGGAAGTGTGAAATGATTATTTAGTGGGTGGTATCTGAAATGCAGTTCGAAATAGGTGAGTTTTTAAAGATTTTTTGAAATGCTTAGGATTGGATATGGATCTGAAAGGATCTGGTAAAGCATTCCATAGAATGGGACCTATGACTGAGAAAGCTCTTTTTCTAGTAATATCAAGACGGGCTTGTCGAGGTGAGGGAATGTCAAGAAGGTTTTTTTCCAATGATCTTAGGTGTCTAGTCGGTTTGTAAATTCGGAGGATGGAGCATAAAGTAACCGAGTTGGGAGTGTAGATAAGAGAATGTATAATGGACAACATTTTAAATTGTATTCTATGTTTAACTGGTAACCAATGTAAAGACTGAAGTATTGGAGTAATGTGGTTTTTTTTTGATGAATTTGTTAGGATACGTGCTGCTGCATTTTGGATTAGTTGGAGTGAGTGAAGTGTGTTTTCTGGGAGGCCTATATATAGAGAATTACAGTAATCCAGTCCAGAGAAAATGAGTGATTGAAGAATAGTCCGGAAGTCATGAAAAAAAAGTAAAGGACGTAGCCGCTTTAAGAGTTGAAGTTTATAGAAGGAGTTCCTAGTTAACATAGATATGTGTTGTTTTAGTGAGAGGTCTGTATTGATAGTTATGCCTAGATTTTTTGCAGATTTTGAAATGGGGATGGTTGTTCCATTGAATATAAGTTGAGAAGGGGGGCCTATAGATGAGTCAGTGATTGATGAGAGGTGAACTATTTCTGTTTTTTTTGGATTTAGTTTCAGACGATTATGAGATAACCATATATCGATGGTTGTAAGATATAGTGATACTAATGATAGTGTATGGGTCCAGGAGATATTATATGGCACCATGAACTGTATATCGTCAGCATAGATTTTGAAGTTTATATTTAAAGAGGCTAATATGCGGCAAAGAGGTAACAGATAGATATTGAAAAGAATAGGAGATAGAGAAGAACCTTGTGGAACACCTGATGCAATGGAATATGGATCGGAAGAGTAATTGTTTATATTGACTTGTTGGATGCGGTCTGATAAGAATGAAATGAACCATTGTAGTACAGTACCTGTAATGCCTATAGATTTAAGAATGGAAATAAGTATTTGGTGATCAATGGTATCGAATGCAGGAGGCCGTTCTGGACCGCTGCCGTTCCGGACCGCCGCTGGACCCCCAGGTAATTTAAGGCATTTGGGGGGGGGTTCAGGAGGGTGGGGGATTTAATTTAAAGGGTCGGGGGTGGGTTTTAGGGGGTTTTAGTGTGCCGGTTTTCCTGCCCTCCCCCTTCCCCCGATTTACGATTTTTTGACGATAAATCGGGGGAATTGGTATTGTATCATGGCCCTAACGATTTTTGACGATTTAAAATATATCGGATGATATTTTAAATCGTCAAAAAACGATTCACATCCCTAGCTATTACTCACACTTACACACACACACAGTTTTGCTCACTCACACACAAGTTCTCATAAATGCTATTGCTTACACACACACACACACACACACACACACTCATATGCATGCATGCTCTCACTCTCTCTGTGTCCCTGGAATGTGTAAAAATCAGGCAGCAGTAGTCGTCGTCATCTCTTCAGGTGGCGCAGCCCAGCCAGACACAGTAGCCTTCTATTTTAGGCAGCTTGGCCCAGCCTGTTGCAGCAGCCTTCTCCTTAAGTAGTGCAGCCTAGACTGAATCAGCAGCTTCCTCTCACAAGCGGAATTGAGATGATGCCAGTCTTTCTCATTCTTTCATTAGATCTCTTCCTCGGTTGATGGTGGCAAAGTGAGGCCCCTTCTGCCACCAGCCGCAAGGGAAACACCAATGGAACCACTGGGCCTTGCTCTTCTGCTGCTGGCTGCAGAATAAATGTCAGCAGCCCCGCTGGATCTTCCTATTGCTGGAGGGGATTAGGAACCCCTGCCAGCAAGTCATTTTTCAGCACCACAGATGTTCCTGCAAACAGGGTGTGGGAACCCTGATGGCTTTAAAAATCAAAAGGCGTAGTGATGTGAGCAGTGCAGGAGTTTTTTGGAGGGGATACTTGTGGCTCTCAAAATTTAGCCTCCTGAGGCAGCTACCTCACCATGTTTCACAGAAGCAGGAAACTGGAAAAAAAAATCATGTAATAGGAGCAATCAGCCCACTGGGGGAGCCCTGATCCCCCGATAGGCCAGTCTGCCCCTTCTTATCTGGTTAAATTACAAGGGATATTCAGTGACAGGGCTATGTAGTTGAATATCTGCATATATCTCGCTACTTAGCTGGATACGTTGTATCCAGCTAAGTTAAAACTGCACTATAGCTGGTCTAACTTATCCGATTAACTTAACCGGATAAGAGCAAATATTGCTACTTGTCTAGTTAAGTTAACTGGATAAGTAGTGCCGCCCCGATCAGCCCACTGCCCACCCACAAATTGACTGGCTAAAAGATAGCTAGATAAGTGACTTATCCGGCTTTCTAGTGACCACTAAATATAACCTGATATTCAGCGGCCCACTAGATGGCCAGATAAGTCCTACTTATCTGGCTATTGAGCACTGAATGCACTTTGAATATCTAGCCCTGGGTGTTTAAAAGAAATAAGAGGACTGCATAAAGCATGTGGTAAAAATAATGTGATCAGGGGATTAAAGTTTCACATTACTGTTAGGTAATTTATGTTATAGGACATGTACTGTGCTATTTATGTTTTTATGAATGCAGATTGTAACTCACCTAGGATATTAGCTAAACACATAAATACATAAAATACCTGCGCCGCAAAAATGCCAATAAACTTTGATTTTTGTATACACTCAAAGAACCCCTAATAAGCTTGAAAATAAGTCTAAATTTACATTTATAAAGGCATACAATAGAAACAATGCATTAGATATACTATAATTGAGTTCATTACTATTGAAAATGTTTATTTTCGGTAATATAATTTCTTTGAAATGACTACACTGTGTGATGTGTGCTGTTTCCATAGTGAAAACCTGGTTCCTGATAGCATCACCTGTAGGGCCCTGAAGCTTAACTTCCTCCTGACCAAAGAGAATCCCTGAAATCTTCCCTTTCTAATAGGAGGAGATGAAGGGATGGGAGACTACACAAACCACAAAAATCACATATGAGCATCCTCCTCCTCATTCTCAGCCTCTGTGTATTGATACCACTCATCTTCCATAGATATTAGCTAAATTATTTGCTAATGATCTGAAGCTCTGAGCCCTTGTGCATTTCAATAGCTGCATCTGAAACTTCAACATGTTACTTAGCCTTCTGGCAGTATAGTGTCCATCCAAGTTATTTTACAGTAGGCTGCAGATTGCTTTGGATCACACTTTTCTGAATAAGGGAATGTTTATAAGGATAGGAAGTCTCTTCATTTGAAATCAGTCAAAAATCTGTCCTTGGGCAAAATTTTCTCCTGTATCACCTATAATATGCATTAGAAAGTAGATTCACTCTCTGATCTAGAGATGTGTACCTAATAAACATCCATCTTAAAGATTCCAAGCGGAAAGGAAAACACCACTCTTACTGTATATTTTTTTAAGTCAATTTTTAATTGTGATATTATATTACAGGATGTGTTTCTGCTGTGCCAACTGAGCTAGAACAAATGTTGCTTTTTCAAATTGCTCTGCAGTACAGCAGACTATAAAAATTCAGGAGTCTCATGCTGCTGCTCATTGCCTGGCTGAAAATGGACATTTTTTTCAGCACATGGCCGCATCATTGAGCCTTTGCCTTAGCATGGGCTTCATTTCAGCTGCTCATGCTTATGGAGGTGCTGGATCATTGACAATCTGCCCTATAGGATCCTCCTCCCCACTCTGATGACTATGTTGCTTTTGTTTAAAAATTGTGTACAAATGTAACTGTCTTTGTGTCTGATCCTCAGTTTATCACAATCTCACAAGTGTTTCCTCTCAGAGAACATAAAGATAAGAAAGTGCTGTAGCCCTCTAGGGATAGGAAATAACTAGAGAACCTGAATGTAATCCGCTTTGAAGTCCCAAAAAGTAGAATATAACAATATTAATAATAGAAGGGAGAAGGCCCACCATTCCATATCCACCTGACTTCTCTGGAAGAGACTGTGTGCTGTATTGGGAGACCTAGATATGTCAGAGGATCCTGCTGCAGAGCAAGCACGCGAGTAAACAGTAAGGATATGCTGCCATTTGAAATGAAATAGGAAATTTCAACAACATTATCAGACAAACAACCTAAATTTCATTTTTGTTGTTGTTCTTGCTCTTTTATGCATACCATTTGCAAACAAAATGCGCTAATGGAAAAAACAAAAAAAGAAAGAAAAATGAAACAAAATGAAATATAAGAAAATGACATGAGACAGCTGTCACAAGGGAAGAGCAAGCAGAGTGACCGCCCAGGGGGTCCATACTGACTATTTGGTTCAGTCTCGGAGTCTACAAGCACATGATCCCAAAAGAGAAGGAGGGGGAGTTGTGGTACTAAAAGTAACCATTGCCCTTGACTGCCCTGCAAATGAAATAAAAAGAAAATTCAGCATTTTTTTGCATGCACACCCCCAATAAAAACTACTCCCTGTAAACAACAATATAATGTCATCTCTCTATTCTCTCAATACAGCTCCAACAAAAAAACAAGCAATAGCTGGCTACATTTCAAAAGAATTGTCCTTGTGGAGCCCAAAAAAACAGGAAAAGTCAATGCCCGCTAAGAAAATGTCATATTTTTAATTGGTTCAGACTACATAATAATTATCAAAGAAGAAAGGCCCCAATCTAAGCCAGAATTATCTCTTCAAAGTCCAGACATGTGCCTAGATCCAGCAGGTTCACACATCCCTAATTAAAATCCAAGTTGTTAGATTAGTTTTATTTATAATTAATTTTACTTAAAATTTAATTCTTTGTTCCATTTCTACCTATTCAAAAAGGAACTCAGTGCTCATCTGCCACATTACAGTTATATACATATATATTTTTTTCATCTCACACATTTATATGATTATTAGGGGAGACTACTGATCATTTTGTCACAAAATCATTTTTCTCACAATGCCTTCAGTACAACTGATGTTCACTTTAATGATAATATAATTAAGCATTTCATTTTAGTGTCAGCTCTAAAATTGTACCTTTGACCATGTTTCTGTGCACTTTTTTTTTTTTTTAATCAAGATGACAGCAATAAAGATCAAAGGTGCCCAGGTTCCTATATCTATTTCAGACCTTACCCATAGCATTATCTGAGGCCTTTTTAAAAACTGTCCAGGCTTGGATATTTAGTTTTATCTGGAAAAAGAAGACCACCACGTGTAGCACAACAGGTTTTGTATCAACCAAAGGTGCTGGGTGGTCTTGGAGTCCCTTAAATTAAGAAAAGAAATATTATGTTGCAGCACAATTAAGGGTGGTTGTGGATTGGCACAGGATAGGAAACAATAAACTATGGGCTCTTATTGAATAAGCACAAGCTTGTAACGTGCCTATCTGGGGTCAATTTTGGTTACCTAGACATTGTAGAACGTTGGAACCACTCTCCTTCTAAACTATTGTCCCAGATCAGTAACAGGACTACATTAGCCCTGAATTCATCCCATATGGATAAGCCAGAAGACCATGGGTCAACATAGGGGCATGACTGCAAGTAGCAGCTGGAACATCTCTAACCCTAAAGGTAAAAAAATAAAATAGAAACATTTTAATGTTATTACTCTTATCCACAATATCTTATGTTGTTATGTAGGCTGCCTGAACTTTGCTGCATGTTTCCTCTTAGGGACATTTAGTTTGACATGTAAACTCTTCTGTTATTTTTTTTTTACTTAGAAAAATGTTAAGGTACTTTTCATGATAAGGCGATATCTACTTCTGAAAATAAATATACAAATATATATAATAGGGAAGCTTAGCAATACAGAAATAATGAGACAGTATTAATGGGAATATATTTCTTAAGTTAAAAGCCTGGAATACCAAACAGTATTCATAACTTTTACTAGAATACCTGTTGTAACTTGAAATAATAATAGTAAATTCTTTTTATTTATAATTATTTATTTACAATATTTTATATTCTGCCAAATTACCAGATATCTGTTCTTGGCGGCTTACAAAATTACATAAACAATAAAATAAGACATATATTAACAGAAATTCAGACATAGTTGTGACATTAAATTTAAAAATGGCTCTGCAAAATCATAGCTTTAAAATACAGAGGCTTCTTAAAACAAGAAGCAAAACGCAAAACCATCAAGATAAAGTAGACATAGTACCTGAGCATTAACTCATGAATGCTATACTAAAGAAAGAAGTAAAAACCAGAATCTGATTTTCAAAAACAGAAACTGGGAAATTCAGAATGAATTTTAAAATGTCATTCATAATCCTCCAAAATACATACCAAGGTATTGCAACATTTTTTGTGATATCGCAAAATATTCTGTGAATCTTAAGGATAAACATTGAGTTCAGGTAGTCCAAAGAAGGGCTACCAAAATGGTGCAGGGTCTGTGCCATACATCCAATGAGATCATTCTTAATGTCCTAAATATGTTGAAAAAAGAATTGAAATGCCAAGCATTAATTAAGGGCTGCAGTAAGTGAAATGGGAGATGGAGATGGCAGACTGGATAGGTCTTATGGCCTTTATCTATGGACATTTTCTGGTTCACACAAAATCTAATAGAACTAAACTGATCTCGCAGGAAACTGGAACATAAAGGCAAAAATCAAAAACACAGCCTGAAAGAATCAAATGCAGGTGGCTTCAGATGGCAAGTCCATTGCAGAAGCAGAAAGAGCAACTACTTAAAAACAAGCAAGCAGATAGCAAGACCATTGCAGAAGCAGAAAGAGCAACTACATAAAAACAATCAAGCAAGCAGAAAACTCACCTTGACAATTATTTGGGACCATCAACAAACCCCTAGGATCATCCACTCCCCTAGCTCCTCCCTCACAACTGAGACCCACTGCAATAAACTAGTTACTGTCTTCACAGACAAGATCAGGTGCATTCAATCTGACCTAGGTAAAGACCAAGTAGGAATCCCATCACAAACTCAACAGGCTCTGTCATCCAATTCTCTTGTTACCTTTCAACCACTACAAGATGATATTGACTCCCTACTTGCCACTGTCATGTTAATCTCCTGCCAGGTGAATCCCTATCCCTTTTGGCTAATTATACAAGCAAAGCCAGTCTGCTATGCCATGTTTAGACCATCACAATTGCATCAATAGCAAAGGCCCTCCTACCAAACTGCCTTAAAAAAGCAATAATAAAACCCACACTGAAGAAAGCCAATCTTGACTCTAATGGCCTGAACAACATTTGCCTGGTTTCAAACCTCACATCCTTAAGCAAGATAATTGAAAATGCAGCATTATTGCAACTGTCCCTGGACCTCTACCAATTTGGTTTCAAAGTATCCTACAGTTCTGATACTACACTAATAAGCTTGGAAGACAAACTCTGACTCTGTTTTGCCCTGAAAAATCAGTCTTACAAATACTTCTAGATCTCACAGCAACCTTTGATACCATAGAGCACAAAATTTAAATCACCTGATTAACTGACCTAAGACTATCAGGATCAGTAATTGCCTGACTCACATCCTTTCTCCATGACCAATTACTAGTCCCACTAAGTACAACCAAGATGAAACCTTAGCTAAGCTAAATGACTGCTTGGAAAAATTGCTGTTTGACTACAACAAAACAAATTAAGCTTGAAACCTAAATTATGGATAGGGAAAAATAATCCATTTGGCCATATTTTATACTGACTCTGAACAGAACAGCTCTACCCATCAGCTTCCAAGTCCAGAATCTAGGCTCCCGACTTAAACACCAGGTCCAAATCTGCGTTTTTCCACCTTCACCAATTTCACTGCTTTCTCAACTGCAGTTTGGGACCTTGAAATCTCTTACCTGGGCTATTGTAATTTGTTCTATGTCAGAATCCCCAAATTTCTACTTAATCATCTACTCTTGTCCAGAATGCTGTATCCCTTTTGATACTGAATGCAAATAAGTTTGAATATATAACTCTAGTTATGAAGACCCTTCACTGTCTCCTGATATCTACCACACCAAGTTCAAAACCTTATTTATGGCCTACAAAAACCTCAAAGGCCAAGCCCTAACCTAACTTAACAGTTACCTCTCTCCTTATTCCTTCTCATCCTCTGTGCTTACTATCTCAAGCCCAACTAATTGTATCATCCCCAAGATAAATGCACTTTATCAGCACCAGGAAGAGAACCTTTTCTTGATCTACCCCCAACTCTCTGGAATCTCTACCAACCCACACCGGACTCTATTGAAAACCTGGCTATTTAATGCAGGATTCAGCCTCAACCAACAATCATTAATATTAGTAATGCACTATTTTTAAACATTGATACTCTGTAACATACTTAAATTATGCACTAAAAAATAGTATCATATTATTCAAAAAACACAATGGGCCAGATTTTTAAAGGAGCGCGCGCGGGGTACATTTGTGCACACTACCCAGCGTGCACAAATATAAACCCGATTTTATAACATGCGCACGCTGTCCCGCGCATGTTATAAAATCCAGGGTCAGTGCGTGCAAGGAGGTGCACACTTGTGCACCTTGTGCACGCCGATGGCTTTCCCCGTTCCTTCCAAGGCCGCTCTGAAATCAGAGCGGCCTTGGAGGGAACTTTTTTTTAGCTCCCCTCCCCCCCACCTTTCCCTCCCTTCCCCTCTGGCAGGCGTAACTTGCATGTGCCGGCCAGGTGCCGGCGCACGAACCTCCGGCACAGCCGCTGCGCCGGAGGACTCGGAACCGCGCCTGGACTGCCCCGGACCGACTCCCCACCCCCGGCCCCACCCCCAGACTGCCCATCTTTGAAAGCCCCAGGACATACTCGCATCTCGGGGCTTGTGCGCACCTCCGAGCCTATGCAAAATAGGCTCGGCGCGCGCAGGGTTAGGTTTTCGGGGGGTTACGCATGTATATTATGCGCGTAACCCTTCGAAAATCTACCGCAATGTACATAATGTATTTGAACCTATTTTACTGTAACACACTTTGAACTCTTTTGTTAGAAAAGCATGACATAAGTAAATGATGATGATGATATTGTTCTAAGTTTCTAGATTTCAATATATATCCTAGAGAAGATGATAAGACAGTGAGGATGTGAAAGAGAAATTCAAATACCTCAAAGGTATAAATAATGCAAAAGAAGAAATTATTTTCCAGTGGAAATAGTGTGCCATGTGCCAGTTACCATGATTTACAAGGAAAGACAGAAAATTAAAAAAAAAACCTTTTCCTTCCCTAGGAAAAAATGGAACTTAGACAGGCAAAAGTAACACCGGCTGGACGTGCTTCTGCTCTCAGTTTAAGCAACTATAATCATGGAAGTAACCTCAAGGAGTTAAATAAATGTATATCTAGGAAGTTCAGTAGTCTTTTTTTGACCAGAAGTTCAGGTGGTGCATAACATAATAATGGAGAGTACATGTGGTATCCTACTTCTATGCACTCCAAATATCTTTTTAGGCCCTTCCAAACAACTTTTTGAGTATTTTAAAATGAATTGAATATTGGTTAAATATTCTCTATAGATATTCAGGCAAATCAAATATTTGGATGCTATTCTCTTCTGTAAGGTCAAAGCTATCAGAGGTGAATCAACCCAATAGTGTGAAAAGCATATCAGAAAGGGCATATATAAAATAAACTAAATTAACTATTAAGCAAGCATACATTTTAAGTGAAACCTTCAAATAAATACAAGTGAGAAACTTATTGTTAACAAAATGACTAGCTGATTTAACCTTAAATACTGAAATATTTCCATCTATGTTTATGAAATTTCACACACATGGCTTATATAACATGGGGCCTGCATAGTTCTTTTCTCAAAGACATATAAATCTGTAGCAGATAATGCTAGTAAAACAGGTTATATGAAACCTAAGAAATTACTGCTTGATTTGACCAATATTTATTGTCAGGATAATGTATAGGAATAGTAAAACAGAAAACCATGTTTCCATCTGTGCTGCATTACAATGTCATACAGAAGAAAAAGAGTCATCTTTCATCTTAAGATGGTAGGCCTTCTTGCTTTGATATCCTATGCTACCACATATGAAATAGTATCAAAACACTGACCATAAATTTAGTTCTTAACACTTTAAAAAGCTGAAAATTTCCAGCACTCATTTCTCAGTTCAACAAACTTGACTCCCTCAATGCATGGTAAAAAAAAAAAAAAAACATTGTAAAATACATATAATATGAAAAACTAACCAGAATAAAACATGCCTGATTTATGCTATATGGAGGATCCAGTCTTAAAATTCATGCTGTTCTATGTCAATATTTAAAAAAAAAAAAAAAAAAAAAAAAAACAGAAAAAAATGATTTTCTATTCATTATTATTCTCCATTGCAATTCCTCTATTACTGACAGATGTGGTTACATTTAAGTATTTACTAGAACATTTCTATGATATGGAAGGATTACCATGTGCTTGTAAGTCAAATATCTAGTGTTCAATTTTTAACCCTTTCACTGGCAAGGCATTTACAAAGTCTTTCCAAAGACTTGTGTGTTCTTTGCAAGCCAATGTTCAAACCACAATAAGATATTCTTGCTTCATGTGTAACCAGGAAAGCTATATATCAATTTATTCAGCATATCAATGTCCTTTAATAGAAATAGAGAAACTAGAGACCTACTATAAATTCAGCTACTATCTTGCTGAGCAAGTTAGCTGGATAAACGTATATGACTAATTTGGTGAGATATTCAGCAGCATGGCCGTGTCACTGAATTTACTCAGCTATCTTATAATTTCTTCTGCTAACTATAGGACAGCCAAATAAATGTCCTAGACTTATCTGGCTAACTAATCCAGATAAGGCTGAAAATCAGCCCTTATCTGGCATTGTTAGCAGGATAAGTAGATTCGCCAAGTAACACCCTTTTCTTGACCCTTACTTATTGGACTAACAGTTTAACTGGATAGTCAGATAGGTAGCAGCTGGTCAGCATGGCTGAATATTCATAGAGTGTCACTTAGCAGGCTAATTTGGAACTGAACTGGCTAAGTAGTACTGAATACTTGCCCCCATACAACAGGATGACAGATTAAGACAGTACATACTATCTAGTGTGCACGTCCATATCCCCTGCTCAGCTTTATAATCTCTTCCTGCTGCCTCAAAGATCCACCATGCTTGTTCTATGCTTTCTTGAATTCTGGTACTGTTCTTGTCTCCACCACCTACACAGGAAGGTTGTTGCATTCACCACCCTTTCTATAATTTCCTTAGATTACGCCTGAGTCTACCTTCATTCCCATGATCTGTCATTCTAGATCCTCCTTTCTGTTGAAAAAGATCTGTTCCTGTGAATGTATTCCTTGGAGGATTTAAATGTTTCCATCCTATCTTCCTTTTTCCTCCTTTCCTCTATGGTATACATGTTTAGATCTTTAAGACTGTCCCCATCTACTTAATGATGAAAACCACTGACCAATTTAGTTGTTGTCCTCTGGATGACTCTATCCAGTTTATATATTTTTGAAAATGTGGTTTTCAGAATTGTAAGTAGTACTCTACTCAGCAGATACTTATACAGAGGTAATATCACCTCCTGTTTCCTGCTGGCTGTTCTTCTCCCTCATCCTTCTGGCTTTTGATATCAGCCTGTCTAACTGATTGGTCACCATAAAATCATCAAATATGATCACTCTAGATCCCGTTCTTGTTTTGTGCACAGAATTTCAGGCCTTATACTGCCCACTTAGGGTTTTGCAACAAAATTCATCATCCTGCATGTTTTAGCAATACATCTTTGCTACCAGAATCTATACCATTTCTCAACCTTTGCTAAATCCCTCCTCATGTTTCCACAACTTCTATGGGGTCTATTTTGTTGCAGATTTTGGTATAATCTACAAAAAGTCAAAGTTTTCCCAATAGCCCTTCTGCAATATTGTTTATGAAAATGTTGAATAGAACTGGACTGAGGCCTGATCCCTGTGACATACCACTGATATTCCCCAATTCCTCTTCCCTCTCTTCCCATTAAATCATTTTCTAATTCAGTTAGGGGTAGATTTTTAAAAATGGCGCGTTCGCGTACTTTTGTTCGCGCTCCAGTCGCAAACAAAAGTACGCTGGATTTTAGTAGATACGCGCGTAGCCGCGCGTATCTGCTAAAATCCAGGATCGGCGCGCGCAAGGCTGACGATTTTGGGCAGCCGGCGCGCGCCAAGCCGCGCAGCCTGCCTCCATTCCCTCCCAGGCCGCTCCGAAATCGGAGCGGCCTGGGAGGGAACTCTCTTTCGCCCTCCCCTCACCTTCCCCTCCCTTCCTCTACCTAACCCACCCCCCCAGCCCTATCTAAACCCCCCCTACCTTTGTCCGTGGATTTACGCCTCCCGGAGGGAGTAGTAAATCCGCGCGCGCCAGCGGGCTGCTGGCGCGCCGAGACGCAACCCGGGGGCGGTTCCGGAGGGCACGTCCACGCCCCCAGACTGCCCTGGGCGTAAACCACGCCCCCGGGCCCGCCCCCAAAACGCCGCGTCGATCGGCCCCGCCCCCGACACGCCCCGACAAAAACCCCCTGGACTCACGCGAGTCCCGGGGCTCTGCGCGCGCTGGAAGGCCTATGGAAAATAGGCGCGCCGGCGCGCAAGGCCCTGCTCGCGTAAATCCAGGCGGATTTACTCGAGCAGGGCTTTTAAAATCCGCCCCATAGTTTTCTAACCCATTTAGTTACTTTATACCCAAACCCTGGAGGACTCAGTTTGAATATATGCCAGTTATGCAAAACCATGTCAAAGGTTGAAAACCAAGTAGACTGCATATAGCACTCTCCTCTGATCTACAGTAAAAGCTGTCCTAAAATTAGCAGGATAAAGTTATCTTGCTAACATAAGAACTTAAAAACATAAGAAATTGCCATGATGGGTCAGTCCAAGGGTCCATCAAGCCCAGCATCCTGTTTCCAACAGAGGCCAAACCAGGCTAACTTTAAGATAGCAGTCTATGGCTGCACTATTAATTATACCTACAAATTTAGCAGATACTTTTGGCTAATTTTGCTAACCAGACAGTGACTGAATATGGACCTCTTAGAGTTTAAGATTAGTTGTTGCCTCCTCAGCAAGCTGCTCCTGGTATTCTATTTTAATCTACCTTAGTAATGTTTTTCACCTAATTTACAAGTGTTCATGCTCCTTTGATACAATAATAATAATAGAGGCATCAATATGATAATTTTCACAAAATTTAATGAAAAGAAAGGGGTGGGGGACAGACAATATAAATGATCTTTAAAACTAATAACATAATAACCCATCTGGAGGACTTTTTAAAATAATGAGGCTTATTTACTAAGCCACATGTTCAGGGATGGATTTCTCCTACTGCTATCCTTAGGCACTGTTAAGCCATATTGCCCCTTCATTTTCCTCACATAAAATCTCTGCTTTCTTAACCATACCCCGTGAACCACCAATTTCCCTGTTGCTTCCCTGACCCCTCCCGAACTCTCATTTGATTCTCACCTACTCATACTGAGCCTGAGATCTTTCTTCAATCCCTGCTACTGCCCTTCCATAGAGCTCAGTACAATGGCTCTAGCTCTGAATTTATAAGAAATCAGGGAGCATGACATCAGAGTCAGATCAGGCTGAGCACTCACAGGTCCTGCCTCCTCTTGGTTTCTATGTGGGGGTTGGGGGCCTATGAACGCATGGCATAGCCTTACTCAGTTCTTGTCTTCACTCTTTTAATAGCAGGAGAGCTGGAAATATAGCACTGAGCTCTGCATGGACAATAGGAGGGAAAGGCTCACAGGTCCAAGCAGGAATCAGGTCAGGGGAAAGAGAGAAACCCATGGGGGTGGAAGAAGGCATGATGTTTGCTGCCTCTGAAATTATGCAGTCCTAGTGTGTCCACATATGTTTTTGTGTGCACTATTGGGAATTTTGCATTCAATTTTTCTAAAATTCAAATGAGGTTGGTAGAAAAATTGTGTACATGATTTTGCTACAAAGTTTTTTTTGCAAAAGAAATAACAACACCCCATTAAGGTATAATTATTTATTTAGCAAAATGTGGACTGCGAAGCCAATTTTGTTCTCATTTTTGCACCATGCTCATATTAATGAACTGCTTTCCATAATTTTGCATCACAACAGCTCATTGGGGTTGGCAGGGTGAAGTGGAAATAGAAATAGGACGAGTGATTTCTGTGAATCTGATGCAGACCAATATAGTGCAGTGCAGTGGAGTGTGGTTTTCTGAAGACAGATTGAAGTGAAGAGAAGCACAGCTATAGCAGTCATCTAGGTCTGTTTATAAAGCTTTTTTTGTATGTGCAAAAGTATACGAGTGTGTGTATGAGTATATGTGTATGTATGATAGAGACACTTGCACACATCGTGAGGGATAGCCCTATAAAGACAGGAGAGTTTGAGCCACCACTATTAAGCTGTTGCTAACTCTGCTTGTCAAGTTGGCTCTGTAAATTCAGTCTATAAACTAGATTGAGTGTGTGTGACAGACACACTCATTCAGTTGTAGAGTGGTACTGTGAGAGCTGGTAAAGTATGAATATATTCTATTGTGATATAAAAAACCTACAGTAGACACTTCAAATCCCATCATGCCACTGCAATGAAAAGGTAGAGGAGGGAATGGCAGGAGCAGAGGATTTGCTGCAGAGCCAGTCCAGCCTGTGAGAAGTACAAGTAGTGCTAGTAGTAGTAAGAGAAAAGGGTGCCATGCCTCTAAACTTAAAAGAGACTTTTTTTAGATGCAGAAGGCCAGAAGTGGAAGCCAGCTCAAACAAGAAGAAACTGCAATTGGGAAAGCATGTGCAACTGCTGCTTTGCCCCTGCTCCCTCTTGTTTTGGAGCAGGGGCAAAAGACAAGAGAACCATCCATGGCTGAAGTTAGCAGGACAGGAACAAAAACAGGGCAGAAGAAGTCCATTGCCCCAAATTAGCAGCATGCACCTCTCTAAGTAGTACTTCTGAGGTAATGGAAGCAGTATATTCAAAAACTAATTCTGAGGAAGAATCTTGTTTCAGATTCACAGAATCAAAAGCTATTGAAAAACTAGTATGACTGAAGAAAATGTGTACCTCTAGTCAGCATCATTTTAGCTGCCAATGAGGTGATAATTGATATTGAAGATGTTGAGAAAATCCCCCAAGGAAGATCAGGCAGTGCAGGTAAAGAGTGTGAGCAATACTCCTGGACTTCTTCCTCATGATCTACCCTCAACTGTCACAACTGGAGGTCTGGCTAGCACTGGGGAACCCCCACAGCAGTAGCACAGTACTTCTAGGCAGGTCAGAACAAGGTCTTCTACCTGGTCTAGCCACCTTTCTCGCAGGTTGAGTCCTTGGGTTCTGGTGGCTGGCAGGACATAACTGGAGCTGGAACATGGCACCAACTGGGAGCTGAAACAAGGCCCAGGTTGAGCTGGAGACATGGCTGGTACTGAGGTAAAGCAAGGCTGGAAACAAGGCTGGTACTGAAGGCAGGTAGGAGCTGGATACATACATGGCTGAAGACATGGATTGGAGCAAAGGGCAATGTTGGGACTGAAGACAGGCAAACAAGGGCATGAAGTGAGGGTAAGATATGGACTGGAAACAGGAAGTGAAATGGGCAGGACAAGGACTAGACAGGACAAGCAAACAATAAACATGAAGGCCCAAACAGGGTACAAAGTAGTGCTAGGCAAACCTAGAAGGCCTGAAGGCTGCAAGGTTGAATACGAAGGCCCAAGAGGCCACTGAGCTAGGAAGGAAGGCCTGGAAGGCCACAGAGAGAGACAGGGAGGCCCAGAAGCTACAGCATGAGGCAGAGAGACCTGAAAGGCCATAAGGCAATCAGGAGGCCAAGGAAGGCCACAAGGCAAGGTAAGAGGCTGAGGTATGTCACAAGGTAAGGCAGGAGGCCAAGGAAGGTCACAAGGTAAAGCAAGAGTCCAAGAAAGGCCACAAGATAATCAGGAGGCCCAGAAGGCCACAGGGCAGGAAAACAAGGCAAGGATGACCAGGTCAAGGAGCCTATGTGACTCAATGAAGAGGCAAGGATAGAATGGACAGGCTGGGTTAAGTAGAGCTGGAGATACTGCCTCATTGGATCAGGGAGAAGGTAGCTAGAGCAGATGTGAGGGAGGCTCGCTGATGACTGCTGCTGGCAGGGGGACTGCATAGCAGGCAGAATCATGACATCAACCT
Organism: Rhinatrema bivittatum; assembly: GCF_901001135.1. Lineage (NCBI taxonomy): Eukaryota > Metazoa > Chordata > Amphibia > Gymnophiona > Rhinatrematidae > Rhinatrema > Rhinatrema bivittatum. Next base: position 440,724,426 of record NC_042617.1, read on the forward strand.
TAACTCCGGTGCCAACATCAGTCTCTAAGAATGCAGAGAAAAGGTCATGCAAGACAACCCTGATTTGGAGGCACTTTAAAATAAGAGAAAACCCTCATTTTATTCAGTGTATTGACTGTAGTAAGGACCTCAGTCAAGGGAATGTACTGGGCATCTGGAAATGCTGGTATGCAATATCACCTGCAGAAGCAGCACCCACTAGCATTGCATCAAAGAAGAGTGGTAGTACTAGCCTGTCGGCCCCTTCTGCCATAGGAAAGGGATTGAAAAGGGAAAGACTTTCCACAAAGGTGATCCCACGGACACTTCTACCAGTCAGGTGGCAGGCCAGCAGCCCTCTGCCATGCGTCTACATCAGCAACCCACCATAGAGGAGATTGGGTTGTATTCTATATCACTGCCCTGGGGCAAAAGGCAGGAGGCATTGAAAATAGTAATGAGATTTATCAGGGAAATGATTGCCCTGGAAGACTAGCTCCTGCAGACAGTGAAAAGCCTAAGCTTTAGGTGACTGATGCACCTACTATCTCTCAATTACAAAGTGCTATTGAGGACTATATTTAGTAGGCAGATTATCCCCACTTTGTAAAACCAGTGCTTTAGCTGTATGCAGGTATAGATGACTAAGGCAGAGGAGAGTAGCGTGCATTTCACCAGTGATACATGGACCAGTACGAATGTTACACATGCTTATCTCTCTCACTGATGGCACATTGATGGGACCTGACTGAGGCCAGGGTCAGGCAGCAGTTTTGGCATGAATTGAGCATCAGTAGATCTGATTGGCTTCTACTACACATGTCATGCAATATCCTATCAGCATAGGAAAGATGCTGGAGGATTGGAAGCTAGACTGGAGAGGCAGGAGTCGTCATGCAGGTTATTTTTGAGACAGACAATGGTGAAAATATGATAAAAGTCATGGAAAATGGGGGCTCTCTGCGGATATGTTTCTTTGTATACTTGCCTTACCTGGCAGAAAGGAATGCCCTGGGGCTGGTACCAAGGAACATGGGATTCTAGTCCCTAAGGACCAGACAAAGAGATGGAGGAAAATGTTGGCATTCTCATTGAAGCTTGAAGGGTGGGCAGCATCTCTGTAAGAAATGGAAAGTATTCAGGATGCTTCATAAGCATCTAATTCAAGAAGCTGGCACCCGCTGGAATTCCACTTACATGATGTTGCAGAGGTTAGTGGGCCAACAGACATCCCTTCATGATCTGTCTCTGGAAAGAGATAGGTGTGGATCACCCCTAGGACATCGTGACTGGATAGTGATGAGGTAGATTAATAGTAAACTTGATTAATAGCCATTAATGGACTTCTCCTCCAAGAACTTATCCAAGTCCTGAAGCTTTTCAAGGATGCCATGGAGGATCTGTTCCAGAATCACCACCCTTGGTGCAGTTATTCCCTTAGTAAATTTTCTGAATGAAAAGTTAAAGGGTTTCCATGAGCATGAGAGAATTGAAGCAGAGGTATTGCCATTTATGAACTCCTTGTAGCAGCAAGATTGAAACCTCTGATAGAAAACAATACTTATACGCTTGTCACACTTTGTGATCCACAGATGAAAGGGAGTCTTGCCCTCTAGTCCCAGCATCTCACATATATAAAGGAAATATTGCCAGCTAGGGTTTGTGAGCAGCATGCCAGAGGCAGTAGAACAGTGAGAATATAAAACAGGAAAGAGTGACTATCCAAGAAAGTATTGCAAGCATGAGCAACATCCTGTCAGCTACCACTTCCTTCCCAACCTCAGAATATAAGGACACGTTTTCCCCCACAGAATCATCTCTTCTGACACATGCCAAAGCTAAACCAGCTGGCAAGAGAGACCCTCACCCAACTCCAACAAAGAAGACACCAGCACTATTTTCTGTCCACCATCCAGCATGCCTAGCAAATGTGTTTTCTCTAGCAGGGTATATTGAGTTGTTATCATTCAAGGCTGGTGCCAGTATTGATGAAACTGTTGGTCTTTTTGAAAATCATCTACCTTTGCTGTATTTTCTGGAATTTCCATGTGAATAGCAAGATGACTGAAAGTAACTTGGAGGTCTTGCTGTCACTCTGCTAACTGCTAGGGATGTGAATCGTTTTAGGACGATTAAAATTATCGTCCGATAATTTTAATATCGTCTTAAACCGTTATGGAACACAATACAATAGAGATTCTAACGATTTATCGTTATAAATCGTTAGAATCGTGAGCCGGCACACTAAAACCCCCTAAAACCCACCCCCGACCCTTTAAATTAAATCCCCCACCCTCCCGAACCCCCCCCCCAAATGAGTTAAATAACCTGCGGGTCCAGTGGCGGTCCGGAATGGCAGCGGTCTGGAACGGGCTCCTGCTCCTGAATCTTGTTGTCTTCAGCCGGCGCCATTTTCCAAAATGGCGCCGAAAAATGGCGGCGGCCATAGACGAACACGATTGGACGGCAGGAGGTCCTTCCGGACCCCCGCTGGACTTTTGGCAAGTCTCGTGGGGGTCAGGAGGCCCCCCACAAGCTGGCCAAAAGTTCCTGGAGGTCCAGCGGGGGTCAGGGAGCGATTTCCCGCCACGAATCGTTTTCGTACGGAAAATGGCGCCGGCAGGAGATTGACTGCAGGAGGTCATTCAGCGAGGGTTCCGGCGCCTCGCTGAACGACCTCCTGCAGTCGATCTCCTGCCGGCGCCATTTTCCGTACGAAAACGATTCGCGGCGGGAAATCGCTCCCTGACCCCCGCTGGACCTCCAGGAACTTTTGGCCAGCTTGGGGGGGGCCTCCTGACCCCCACAAGACTTGCCAAAAGTCCAGCGGGGGTCCGGAAGGACCTCCTGCCGTCCAATCGTGTTCGTCTATGGCCGCCGCCATTTTTCGGCGCCATTTTGGAAAATGGCGCCGGCTGAAGACAACAAGATTCAGTAGCAGGAGCCCGTTCCGGACCGCTGCCGGACCCGCAGGTTATTTAACTCATTTGGGGGGGGTTCTGGAGGGTGGGGGATTTAATTTAAAGGGTCGGGGGTGGGTTTTAGGGGGTTTTAATGTGCCGGTTTTGCGATTTTTAGATTTTTAGATTTTTCACGATTTTTCACGATTTTTCACGATATTTTACCCCCCCAAACGGCAACAATACGATTCCCTCCCCCTCCCAGCCGAAATCGATCGTTAAGACGATCGAGGACACGATTCACATCCCTACTAACTGCCATGTCTCTGATGTATCTCTTATGGTGCCTTTCTGCCTCTCTGTTTAGTTGCCATACTACTGATACTACACCTTGGATGTCTTTCTGCCACTCTGCCTTCCTGCCATGACCCTAAAGTACATCCTTCAGAGTCTTGCTGCCACTGCCTAGGACATGCCCCTGATTCTCTTTGGTAGTCTTGCTGCCACTGTGCCTAGCTGCCATGCCCCTGGTGCTACATTTTGATGGTCTTGCTTCCACTCTGCCTAGCTGCAATGCTACTGATGTACCACCCTGAGGATGAGGGTTTGATTCCTCCATGTTGTTTGCTGCTTGAATTCCAGCCCAGGTCTCCTACCTTTCCTTATACTGGTGTGTTTTGTTTCCAAAATAAAAATGAAAAAAGTAAATACACATTTCTTCCCAATTCCACTTCTTTTCTGGTTTTACAATTTGCTATCTAAGCCTGATACTATTACTGTCCCTCTTGCTCCTGGCTCTCTGCTTTGTAGAATGCCTGTCATGTTGGGTACCATTTTGCCACTTTGCAGTTCATCTGGATATTTTCATACCACTGTTGGTGCTACTTCACTGCCTTGGCCTATTAATACAACTATTGTTAGTTCCATTTGCTCTGCTCATATTTCCTTGGGGGTTTTAATGCCTTTGTGCTGTTTGTGATTCTTTGCACTCTATAATTTGTGGGGTTTGATATGTATTTGCTGCTTGCTCTTTGTGCCTTTGAGGTTTTAATGTCTGTGCTGCTTGAAATTCCCCACATTGGGGGGGGGGGGGGGGGAGAGGTTTGTGCTGTTTGTGATTCCATGCACTTTACATCTGGGTGCTTTTAATGTCATTGTGCTGTTTGTAATACCACATAGAGATGTGAATCGTGTCCTCGATCGTCTTAACGATCGATTTCGGCTGGGAGGGGGAGGGAATCGTATTGTTGCCATTTGGGTGTGTAAACTATCGTGAAAATCGTTAAAATTGTGAGCCGACACACTAAAACCCCCTAAAACCCACCCCGCTGGACTTTTGGCAAGTCTTGTGGGGGTCAGGAGGCCCCCCCAAGCTGGCCAAAAGTTTCTGGGAGTCCAGCGGGGTTCAGGAAGTGATTTCTTGCCGCGAATCGTTTTCCATACGGAAAATGGCGCCGGCAGGAGATCGACTGCAGGAGGTCGTTCAGCGGCCTCCTGACCCCCACAAGACTTGCCAAAAGTCCAGCGGGGGTCCGGAACGACCTCCTGCGTTGAATCGTTTTTGTCTATGGCTGCCGCCATTTTGCGGCGGCCATTTTGCAAAATGGCGCCGGCTGAAGACAACAGGATTCAATTGAGGGGGCCGTTCCGGACCGCCGCCGTTTTGGACCACCGCTGGATCCCCAGGTAATTTAAAGCATTTGGGGGGGGGTTCGGGAGGGTGGGGGATTTAATTTAAAGGGTCGGGGGTGGGTTTTAGGGGGTTTTAGTGTGCCGGTTTTCCTGCCCTCCCCCTTCCCCCGATTTATGATTTTTTAACGATAAATCGGGGGAATTGGTATTGTATCGTGGCCCTAACAATTCTTGACGATTTAAAATATATCGGACGATATTTTAAATCGTCAAAAAATGATTCACATCCCTAATACCACACTCTATGCAGTAATGATCTTGCTGCCACTCTGCCTAGCTGTCATGGACGTTTTGATGCCACTCTACTTTGCTGCCATATCCTTGATATAACAACCTAGGGTTTTGCTTCCACTCTGTTGCTACACTTTGCTAGACTTGCTGCTACCCTACCTAGCTGTCATGCCCCTATTGTACCTTCTTGTGGGTCTTGCTACCACTCTTTTTTTCTGTCATGCCCCTGATGTAGCCCCTTTGGGTCTTGCTTCCATTCAACCTTATCTGCTATATTCTGGATTCTACAATTTGGGGGTCTTGCTGCCACTCTTCCTTGCTACTGTACCCCTTATTCTAGACATTGGTGGTCTTACTGCCACTTTGTCTTGCTGCCAATCTGAGGTGCTAACTTGGAGATCTTGCTGCTATACAGCCTATCTGTCATGCCCCAGACTTTACTCACTAGGGTCTTGCTGCCACCCTCTTTTGCAGCAATAACCCAGAATCAACAACTTGATGGTTTTGCTGCTACTCTCCCTTGCTGCTATAACCAAACTTATTACCTTAGCGATTTTGATGCCACTCTGTTTTGCTTCCATAACCAAGACTCTACACCTTGGTGTGTTTTTGTCACTTTGCACCTCTATTGGTGTCTTGGAGTCTTCATGCCATTCTTGGGGCTGTTTTGTCCATCAATCAGTGCCTGGGTTATTTTTCTGCTATCGTTAATTCTTCATTCCTCCTTCATGGTGCCCTAGGTTGTTCATGCCACTCTTGTTGCCACTTTTATGCTCTCATGCTGCCTTTGGGGCTTCATGCCACTGTTATCGTGCCTTTATTTGAGGCATTGGAGTGTTTTTGATACTCTTTGATGCTGCTTTGCTTCTCTGATGCCATCTTGGAGAATGCCTGTGCTTTTGCCCCTTTATGGTACTTTAGGCTGTTCATGACATTTTTTGTGCCACTTTGCCTCAATCTTGGTGCCTTGTAGTTCTCATCTCCCTATTGATGTTACCTACCCACAATTTTTATTAGAATTGACTAGAAACATTTATCTGAAAACTCAAAATAGGGTACATTGCTTCCCTAATTGACTTTCATTTTAACCAAATAAAAAAAAAAAAAAGAAACAAGCTTTTCTTTTCATTTGAAACTAATGAAACCAACTGGGGTGACCTACAAAATGAATAAAAGAACCAAAATTGAAATTTTGCCTCTGTATATTCCTATTAGTTAACTACACCTCCTGTGGTAGCAACATTTAATACAATCTGAATTAAACCTTTGGCGTAGTGATGAGCTGCAGTGCATGCATTTGCGTGCCATGCAGTTCATTCATTTGGTATGCGTTTTAACTGATTTGTCTACAAAACTAGTGCATGTTAATTTATGATAGTGTGCTGCAGGGATGTGCTTTCATTTTATATTAATTTGAAAATGAGATGAAAGAAAAGCAAACAAGGCATTATTTTGGCTTACAGCTATACCTCTACTTTCATACATAGAAACAGAGACATGATGGCAAATAAAGACCATATGGCCTATCTAGTCTACCCATCTAACCAATTCATCTAGCCCTTACAATTCCCATCATTCCCTCAGAGATCCCTTGTATCTATCCCATGCTTTCTTGAATCCAGATACAACAAAATGACATCGACCATCCTCAGGGCCAACCAGTGCCATTTTGAAAATGAATCTAGTGGGGCAGGAGTAATTAGGGATCAATCCTGCTCCATTTGGATTTTTAAAGATTCACTGAGGAGGTAAGATGGGGATGGGGAATGGGCAAAAGGGTGCAGGAAGGCCAGGAAGGGGGTGTTCATTTTTTAATGTTTTTGTGGTCCTGGTGCAGTTTATTATGACAAGGGGAGGGAGACAACAGCATTTTATTTTCAATTTGTTGTTCTTTTATTTTTTATTTTCATTCCTTTATGTATATTTTGTTTCAAATAAGTGAAACAGAGAGCTAGACTAAATAATCACTTTCCAAATGAGGAAATGTCATTAGTGGAATGCCTTAGGGATAAGTACTGGGACATGTGCTGTTTAACATATTCATAAATGATCTGGAAAAGGGAATAATGAGTGAGGTAATCAAAATTATATTTGACACAAAATTATTCAAAGTTGTCAAAACAGCAGTGGATTGTGAGGAACTGCAGAAGGTCATGCAAGACTAGGAGACTGGGCATTTGAATGGCAGGTGAAATTTAATGTGGAAACATGCAAATGATGCAAATAGGAAAAAATAATCCCATCTTCAGGTACACAATGCTGGGGTCTATAATTGGGAATCACCACCCAGGAAAAGGACCTTGGAGTCCTTGTGAAAAATAGATTGAAATCCTCAGCTACATGTGTGGTGACAATCAAAAAAGTAAACAATATTAGGAATGATCAGAAAAGGAATGAAGAATAAAATGGGGTATCTATGGAAATATTTCTTTACAGAGAGATCCTCAATCTGGTGCCTCTGAAGTATAGTTCCTTGGGGGCCAGCGCAACTAGATGGACTTGTGACTATGAGCATAGAGGCCAGGAAGGCAAATAATGGTAAGATGACTGCTGAGGGCATTTACAGGCTTGTTGCTAGCTTCATAGTTTACCAGCACTTATTAGTAATTTATTCACTTAGGGCCTGATTTTAAAAAGCATTTGCATGCATAAAACTGGGTTTTATTCGAATAAATGCACTTTACTCAAATAAGTGGACTTTTGAAAATTGCTACAATATATGCCATTGAATTGTCCATAGGGTTTACTTCTGTAAGTGTTCTTTGTGTGAGTAAATGGCTTATGAAAATTGCTACGATTGTATGCCACATTTATGCATGTAACTCCTTTGAAAATGACCTCCTTAATTTTCAACAAAGGGACTAATCCCCATTCATAACTAAGGGACCAGTATTTATTCAGAAATTCTGAACAAGAATTTGTCCCTTAGTTGACAGTGGATTGAATAGATTTATATTAACGTTTGGTAAGCAATTGCAGTGACTAGGAGGACTATACATAGTCTGCTAGAGCTGGAAGAAAGAGATAAGCCACAGTCCTCTTCCCAGCTTGCTTGTATAGTTTCAGAGGATGGGCTTTTGGCTTCTGGTGTTACGCTCGCTGCCTGCAGCAGCCCCATGGTGCGGCCCTCTCACCTCTCTACACAAGCTTTGGGCTCCAGCTCCTCGTCGCTGGTGATAGTGGGCTGCCAGTCCTGACCTCAGTATTCCGCCAGCACCTCCAGCCTTGTTCCGCCAGCCGGGACCTCCAGCCAGGATGCCTCCATCCGTCGGGTTTCTCTGCGGGGTTCGTGGAAAAATGCCGCCAGTGGCGCCGCACCCCTCCCTAGGCGCACGCGTGTGTACCAATGAAACCTTTAAAGGGCCCGCGGCTGGAACCTGGCCGCGGACTCAGATGCTGACGTCAGTCCCCTCAGCGCTTAAATGCTCAGGCCTCGCATTGAAGCGTTGCGTTTGCAAAAGATCTCCTTGGTCTCCTGTTCCAGGTTTCCTTGTACTCATTGCTTCTCCGTGAGTCTTGCTTTGTGTTCCTGTTTCTCCAAGTTCCTGGTTCCTGTTCCATGATCATCTCGTCTGTGTAATGATTGACTTCCTGGTTCTGACCACCACTATGCCTGACCTTGCCTGCCTTCTCCAAGCCTGACCACTGCTATGTCTGACCATGCCTGCCTTCTCCGTGCTTGAACATTGCTATGTCTGACCATGCCTGCCTTGACCATTGCTACGTCTGACCATGCCTGCCTTCTCTGTGCCTTGACCATTGCTACATCTGACCATGCCTGCCTTCACCATGCCTTGACCATTGCTTCGAACAACTTCGCCTCAGACTTTCTTGAGTCCAGAGTTCCACGTTGCTTGCTACACCTTCTAAGTGCTGCCAGCTTCCATTCAAGCTTGACAGTGACTCCTCTGTCCCTATCCTCTGGACACGGACTATTAAGGCTTCAGCCTCCCTTTGCTCAGGCACCTTCAGTTCCTTCTTGTTCCTTGGTGCTTGAGTTCCTGTTCCATATCCTGTCTAGGATAGGACCACACCATCTGCTGGCTTCTGTCTCTGGGTTGAACCATCTACTATCTGTAAACCTTGAGGCCTGCCTAAGTCCTGCTGGCCCCGGCACCCAAAGGTTCAATCCTAGGGGAACGTGAGCTAGTATAGTTGAAGCTTCAGTGGCCTCCAGCTTCAGCCCACTCTGCCTGCTGATGGTGGAGACCCGTAGGCCCTCGCCTACAGGTCGCGTCAACCCCACCTCAGCCCAAGGTTCCACCTCCTATGCAACTTCTGGAGGATGGAGAAAGGGGAAGAGGGGCTGTCCACAGATTTACTTTTAAATCTGGAGAATGGGAGCGGAATTCCAGGGTTCATGTATCCTGCTGTTTTCTGTTACAAATTGGAGGATGGGAGAGGGTTCCAGGGCATCCTAGGTCTCCTACAATTAGCCCCTTTGTGCGCCCCTTCGTGCGCTTCTGAGTACCAAACTGACTTATTCCTTCTTCATTTATAGATAATGAGTATTACTATAAGTAAACCATGAATATCCCCATAATATCTGGTCAAGGCAGATATGGACCTCTACTTCCTAAAAATAAACAATCAAGACAACGGCAAGTAACTCCAATAATGATTCAAAATTCTCATTTAAACCTTTGTTCTATTATGTTTACAACCCTGACAATTCTCCTAATCAACATCCAATCCATTAGAAACAAAACACATAATTTACGATTTAATTACTACATCTTCTGCAGATATAATTCTCTTCACAGAAATATGGTTATATGAACACGACATTGTTACACTAAATAATCTATGTCCTAACGGATATATCCCTATACCACAGCCTCGTGCAGACCGAGGAGGCGGCGGATTATTAGCCATAAACAAATCCTCTCTGTCCCCATGTAAAAAAGCCATTACTTCAAATGCATCAAGAATAGAAATTTTACTAATTACTACAAGTATCCTAAATATCTGTTTAATCTATAGTCCTCCAGGTTTACTTCTAGCACAATCCTCCTCGCTGCTCGAAACTATAGTAACACTACCGTGTGACTTATCAAACACCATCATTGCTGGTGACTTTAATTTATACTTCAACAAAGCTCAAAAAAATTCTTCTGAAATTAACCTAGCAGATGCACTATTTGGCTTAAACTTTACCCCCCTTTTGAAAGATCCTACTCATAGATTAGGAAACACTCTAGATCAAATTTATTATAACCAATCTGTTATTGAATTTGTTTCTGATATCACTCCTGTTCCATGGTCAGATCATTATCTCATAACAACCACAGGTAAAATAATGATTCCACAAAAACATTAAGCCTCTCATTTCCAAGATAATTTTGAAACCCTACGTCAAAAAAAGATAGACACCAAGCAATTTCTTGACATTCTAATTCCAAAAATTAATCATATCCCTCACACCGAGATTACTGAAATGTTAACTTTCTGGAACAATTCTATAACAATTGTTTTAGACTAAATTGCCCCACTAAAACCCCAGAAAACCTCTACAAAATTTTTTTTTACATGGTACAATGATTCCTTAAATATTTCCAAACAAAAACTTCATAATCTAGAACAAAGATGGTGAAAGAACCCTCTTCCATCTCGTAAACAAGAATACTGCATTCATCTACAAAAATAAAGAAAGAAATAATAAATTAAAAAAAAAATCTTTATTCCACAAAAATAAAGATGGCAAATGGTAATCCCAGAACACTATTCTCAATAGTAAAAGATTTAAGTACTACACATACCTCTGTACCCCCCGAAACCTCCAATGATTTTTGTAATAAAATTGCTGCAGTTTTCAAGAATAAAACTGAAAATATCTCAAAAGAATTCAATTCTCTACCCATACCAAAAAACAATTTACCACAGTCCACATGTATATTTTCTGAATTTTTTCCAATAAATGACAAAACAATCACCAATATTATATCGAAATCCAAACCATCAAACAGTCCATTTAATCCTTGCTCGGGCTTTTTACTCAAAGAATCAAAAGAATCTCTTGCTCCAACTATTACTAAATTGGTAAATGTGTCACTACAACAAGGCATATTTCCAGACTCTTTAAAAAAAACTGCTATTTTACCTATCCCTAAAAAGAAAAATCACGATCCTTCTGATTTCATCAATTATCGACCAATTGCTTTACTACCATCGATTGCTAAGTTTATTGAATCAGTTGCATTACACCAAATATCCAATTACATTGAAGAAAATAATATTTTACATAATAATCAATATGGATTCAGAAAAGCTCATAGTCAGAATCATTACTCATATCATCATTTGACACCACCATTCGAGGTTTTGATTCAAATACTAACTACCTGTTAGTCCTAATTGATATCTCCGCAGCATTTGATATAATAAATCATGACATTCTAATTTCCAATCTTTCTCAAATAGGTATATCAGGTACTGCTCTACAATGGTTTTCCTCATTTTTATCAAACCGTAAACAAAGAATCATATTAAACAAACACCAATCAGACTGGTACTCCACTCCAACAGGAGTCCCTCAAGGCTCAGCTCTTTCAGCTCTCTTATTCAACTTATACCTACTACCTTTATGCCGTCTTTTGGCTGGCTTAGATTTAAATTTCAAAATCTATGCTGACGATATTCAGTTTACTGTACCCTTCACTGATTCTTGGTCTAAAATTTTTTCTCTTCTACAATTATATCTCTCCACAATAAAAACATGGCTTTCTCATAACAGGCTGAAATTAAATACAAACAAAACAGAGCTAATTTATCTTTCCACTGTACCAGATTCTATTCATTAACCGCCCTCAACATTTACATTTGAAAACCAAACTATTAATATAAAATCTCATGCAAGAAACTTAGGAGTTATCATTGACTCCAGGCTCACAATGACTAATAACATATCCGAAACGGTAAAAAAATATATTTTTAAAATTTACATGTTAAAGAAGCTTAAACCCTTACTTCTTCCAAATGACTTTCGATTGATCACCCAAGCATTGATATTATCCTCCTTGGACTACTGTAATTCACTATATCTTATAGGGATGTGAATCATTTTTTGACGATTTAAAACAATCGTCAGATATATTTTAAATCGTCAAAAATCGTTAGAGCCGCGATACAATAGCAATTCCCCCGATTTATCGTCAAAAAATTGTAAATCGGGGGAGGGGGAGGGCGGGAAAACCAGCACACCAAAACAACCCTAAAACCCACCCCGACCCTTTAAAACAAATCCCCCACCCTCCCGAACCCCCCCAAAATGTTTTAAATTACCTGGGGTCCAGTGGGGGGGTCCCAGCACGATCTCCCGCGATCTCCCGCACTCGGGCCATGGCTGCATTAATAGAAATGGCGCCGGTGGCCCTTTGCCCTTACCATATGACAGGGCATAGGTAGTGCCGGCGCCATTTTGATTCCTGTCACCCGACGTCACAAGTGCAGGAGATCGCTCCCAGACCCCCGCTGGACCCCCAGGGACTTTTGGCCAGCTTGGGGGGCCTTCTGACCCCCACAAGACTTGCCAAAAGTCCAGCGGGGGTCCGGGAGTGACCTCCTGCACTCGTGCCGTATTGCCAATATTCAAAATGGCACCGGCGCTACCTTTGCCCTCACTATGTCATATGACCCAGCTTTCTCTCTCCATGCTGGAGAGGCCTGCAATGTTACATGTCCAAACAGTGTACTTGCCACAATGTTCTGGGTATGACCAGGCACTACAAACTTTCTATTGGTTTACTTCAGGCAAATAGTTATTCAAATCCTCTTATTTGGAGATGTTGAAATGTCACTTGTAAATCAAAAGTTTTTCTGCCCACCATGACATAGGGCTCTTAAGAAATGCCTAGATTTGGCATATAGTACTGGAAATCAGCAATAAACATAGAAACATCATGGTAGAAAAAGACCATATGGACTATCTGATCTGCCCATCTTCCCAACTAATTTAGCGTTACAACTCCCATCATTCCCTCAGAGATCCCTTGCATCTCTCCCATGCTTTCTTGAATTCAAATACCATGTTTGTTTTCATCACTTTAGCTTGGAGGCCATTCTGTGCATCCACTACCCTCTCTGTAAAGAAGTAATTTCTTTGATCATGAATGAGTTTATCCCCTTTCTCTCATCCCATGACCCCTCATTCTAGATCCTCTTTTCCATTGAAATAGGCTCACCTCCTGTGCATGAAAACCTTTGAGATATTTAAATATCTCTATCATATCTCTCCTATCTCCCCTTTCCTGTAGGGTATACATGTATAGCTATTTGATTATATCCCTATATGCTTTAAAATGGAAACCACTGACCATTTTAGTAGCTATCCTCTGGATTGGCTCAAACTAGTTTATATCCTTTTGAAACTGCAGTCTCCAGACTTGCACAAAGTATTCCAAACGAGTCTTAGCAGGGACACAATTCAGGAGTAATATCACCTCCCTTTTTCTTCTGACCATGCCTCTCCCTATGCAGCCACGCATCTTTCTGGTTTTTACTGTCATTTTATCCATCTGTTTGGCTACCTTAAGATCATCAGATACAATCATCCCCAGATTCTGCTCTTCTTTCATGATTACAAGAATTTCACTGTAAAGTTTGACTGGTCATGGGTCAGCACCACAATCGGCATCACTCACCCCAGGATGCCACAAGGAGCCCAGGGACACTGCCATCCTGCCCCCATGCTGGCTACACTATGCTCCTCCTTAGGAGCATGCAGATGCAACTTCCCCAGATTTCGAGGCCTTGTGGTGGGAAAAGCATGTTGCGTGACCCACCCGCAGTTTCCCTGGAGCAGCACATGATTCCTTTGTATTTAGGCAATCGACCATGTTTGAATATTTTGAAGGCGGACTCTCTGGTAACAGCTGCCTTGTAGGTAAGAGCAATGCTTCTTTCTACACTCCCTCTCCAGCCATGTGTTTTCAGCAAATTACACTGACAAGGGCTGTCAGGGATATTACAGCATCAATGACAAGAAAAGTGTCTTATACAGTTAGGTCTACAACAAATCGAGCCAGGGCCCAGCTTTCTCTCTCCATGCTGGAGAGGCCTGCAATGTTGCATGTCCAAACAATGTACTTGCCACAATGTTCTGGGTATGACCAGGCACTACAAACTTTCTATTGGTTTACTTCAGGCAAATAGTTATTCAAATCCTCTTATTTGGAGATGTTGAAATGTCACTTGTAAATCAAAAGTTTTTCTGCCCACCATGACAGGAATTCCAGGTCTTGTGTGCCTTGTTAGTGATCTGTCAGCCAGGATGCCAGCCACAGCTTGTCTTGATCATCAAACAGATTACATAGAAGCTGGAGGCTGTGAATTTTGGCTCTATCATAGCATAAGCAAACACTTGTGCGTTCATATTGTGTCACAGTAAAAGGTGACATGGATTTTTGGAATGGACTTTTAAGGCTCATTTTCAGCTAGAGCCTAGCTTCTATTGTCTTATAACATGCAGTGTGTTGGCAGCGAGATTACAAAGTCACAGTGGTGTGAAAGTTGCTGTCATTCTTTCTTTGTCATAGGAGATTCCAGATATAGTTGCAGGACTTGGCTTCTCACACTAGTTGTAATTTCCAAAATACCAATGGCGACGAGGTACAATGAGGTCTTATGTTCTACCTGCTGTGTTATAGAATGCACCTTTGGAGTTCTCAAAAGTAGATTTTGCTGTTTGGACAAAAGGGGGGAAGCTTTAATGTATGCCCCACCCAGAGTTGCTGAGATAGTTCTACTATGCTGTATCTTCCATAATCTTGCTCTACAGCATGGTATCCCAGTAAACATCATTCCATAACTATCCCAGGATTCCCCATGTCCTCCCTCAAATGCCAGGGAGACCACATGGATTGGCAGCCAGCTCTTTGGCACAGCATCATACAACATTACTTTGCCTGTTAGTCCTCATTTACTCCTTCCTCTTTCATGGAAGAGAGCCCAGCAGGATTTTTAAAGCTGGTCTCATCTCTATCTTTCTTTCACTGACACAGACTGGTCCTCTGTCTGGGTCAGTGTGTCATTGAAATGACTTAGGCCTTGTTAGGCCACATAGTCATAATGGAGCAATAGGTGCAATAGACTCTAGTAGACAAAGCACACATTAAATAGACCTAACACCAATGAGATATGGCTGGCCTAATGATTTCTTAGTGATTGTCAGTTAAAAAGAGTCACATCTTGCCATTGCCTTCATGTAGGACAGCCATCACAGTGTACAGAGCTTGCCATAGCTTGCACCTTCTTACTTGCCTTCGCTTGGATCCTAGCCCTCCCATATTTTCCAGATAGTGGCCCAGGTTTGATGGGACTCTAGCAGAACCTAGAACATGGAGCCAAGTACTCTTAAAGTCATATAAATCACAAGTACCTCAGCAGCTTAAAGGCACAACCTGAAGCTACAATTTGACACTTACAATCATCAATCACAGACTCTTCTTGATATAGCCTGATTCCATAGCTGAAATCCATGAGCATCTGAAGATATCCACATGCACATTGGATGCATAGTGTCACATGGGCCTGCAAAGGCACAGGTGACATCTCTGCCTGAGCTGTTTCTGAGGCAGTGCTGACATTGGAGTTCTCACCTAGCAGCCCTTCACTTACATCCTGTTGGAAAGCACATTTCAAAGATATTGGCAATCCAAAACTTATCACAGGTCATTACAAGCTAGAATATCTCATTGGGGCTGCACATGACCATACACAGCTGAGTCCTGCTACAACTAGAAAAGCAAACAGTCAACTTTCATGTACAGATGGTGAGGGCCTTGGGTGTCATGTTGGTTATATTAGCTGTTGGGGGAGGTTAGACAAAGATGCTGGTATGACTGGCTGAAGATTGGATTGGGAATAGGATGTTGTCATGCCTTCACTTGTAGTAGAAATTCATGTCAGAAATGTATAGGTCAGTGTATACTTAATGATGACTACAACAGCACCCACACGTCACCTAGCAAAAGGTTCACCTCATTGAAACTAAGGCAAAGCTGTGTTAGAAACTATTTCCCTAGCCTGACATTTCACAGGTAGCCACTGGGAAATATAGAGATGTATGCTGCATGGCCCTTTGTCTGTCCAGCTTTATGTCCTGCTTTATGTCTGTCCTGCTTTGTCTGTCCAGCTTTATGTCCTGCTTTATGTCGGTAAATGGAAAATAGGCAGAGTAGTTTGCTTGTTCCAAATGGTAGTAGCAATTACAAACCTTATCCTATCTGATGCCACCCTTAAAGCACATAAGGTGAGGAGTCCCAGGGAGAGAAACTTGCAGAATGGTCATTTTCCAAGCAGAGTCATTACCTTTCTGGTATTTACTGGTTTGAGGTCCTTACTTGTCGACATTGCTGGAAAGAATTGTGGACAAAATAGCAGAGTAGCAGTCCTATAGGATAAATCTCCTATGGTGTTTGAACATTTTGGACATTGTGGATACTGAGAGCAAGGCAGGTGTGTTGATAGACTCTCACTTGAAGCATTAAATCTAGAGAAGGTGTTGTCAGCTGATGACCTCATGAGCCAGCAACCGGCCTCTATCCAAAGCCTGGCACTGTGCCAAATGTATGGGCCTACTGTTCCCAGA
This sequence comes from Rhinatrema bivittatum, assembly GCF_901001135.1. NCBI lineage: Eukaryota > Metazoa > Chordata > Amphibia > Gymnophiona > Rhinatrematidae > Rhinatrema > Rhinatrema bivittatum. The sequence goes on from NC_042617.1 coordinate 440,740,815, forward strand.
GGTATCATGTGGCAGGCATTATGACTTGTTCACTTTCAGCATTGTTATGTAGAAAGACAAGCATTTAGACCCACCTGAGGGCTGGAGGGGCCCATGTCTATAATTTAGACATCTTATCATATATGCTTCTGACAGATGTCTGTCATGCTGCCAGGAGTAAATATTGTTTTGTGAAGACTAATGACTCAGATGACCTTAGCAGGTAGGGATAATCTTGGCACAGACATCATTGATAGTTGATGACAAACAGGCCAGGAATATCCCAATTGGACATGGGTAGGTAAACTACATGCAAGAGGTAGTCTGTACAAAACAATGTCAGAACAAATCTATGGGTCTGCATGCGTCTGGGCAAGTGATGTGCTATGTTAGCCTCTGTCTATATCAATGTCTGGGGATGATGTAGGGCTAGTATTTCCCTTCCTTACCACAACAACGCATACACCATAGCATGCATTCTGTGTGCTCACATTTAACACCCACTGGCTTTTGACACAATCAGGCCTGTGCTTCTACTCTTTGTGATGGATGCCTCAGATAGGTGAATGTGTAGGAGGTGAAGAAAATGCCCTATTTGTTTCCTAATTGTTATGCTCAGGCTTGTGAACCCTTGGCCTGACGGAAGGATGGTGTACCTTAGGAGGAAGTTCCGTAGGTTCTTCCATCGGGTGGCGAGGCAGAACAGAAGATGCAACCAGTTGACCCTTGGCATTGGAGACTGAGGTGACTGTGGAAGCAGACGAAGAGTCGTGACGTCGAGGGGAAGAATGGAGTCTTCATCACTGGAAGTCTGCGGTCCCCCCAGGAGGAGCCCATAGGGACCCGGACCGCTGGGACTTAGGTGGACCTTTGAGAGGTCAAGGAGTCGAGAGTTCAGTGCAAGGGCTAACTGGAGCTTCACCCCTGGAAGCCCGCAGTCCCCCCGGGAGGAGCCCGTAGGGACCTGGGCTGCTGGGACTTAGGTGGGCCCTTGAATATGATGATCCAGAAGAAGTCCGAGGTCATGTGCCAGAGGGTCATGTGCCAGAGGGTCGTTACTTACCAGTCCGAGGTCGTATACCAAGGGATCGCCACTTGCCAGTCCGAAGTCACACACCAGGAATCACCGCTTGCCAGTCCAAAGTCACACACCAGGAATCACCGCTAGCTGATCCGAAGTCACACACCAGGAATCATTGCTAGCCGATCCAAAGTCATGAACCAGGAACACCAAGACAAGACAGGAACAAGGATCCGAAGTACAAGAACTCACCGAAGCAAGCAGACTTAAATAGCGCTACAAGAGATGTTGCCAAGTCGAGGAATGAGCAGAGGAAGCCTCCTTTTATACCTCCTCTGCTCTGGCTCATAGGGAACAGCTGTGTGTAGTTAAAGGGATCAGGTCCCTTTAAATCTGATGGGGAGGCGCGGCCTTGCGCCTAAAGATGGTGGCAGCCATCTTGGATTTCCTCCACGGAAAAAACGCTGCTGGATGCTGCAAGGGAGGAGCAGGGACGGCTCCCCACCCGGCGACCACCACTGGGGCCCATGCCAAAGCCACGGGCATGGTATCAGGGGCTTCCCCCGGAGCTCCCGCGACGGGTCGCCGTCGCAGGCATGGTAGGGGACAGCAGTCGTGGCCTTCCACGGCCGCGGAACACAACACTAATATTCCACCTTGGCCTGACATTGTTTATTCATAGAGTTGAGATGGCGGGTGGCATGAAAATTGGCAGCATATGAACTCAGATATGTTGTTGTACTTTGATAGATGAGTATATATCTGCCTGTAGTGTTTCCCTCCTCCCCACCACTGATACCTCAGCGTCTCCCACCTAGTACCTGGAATGGGCCTATTTGTTCTGCTATTTGGAGGTGTGCCTGTTTGGAAGAGTTTCAGCTGCCAGGGAGGCTGTGATTTTTTTTTTTTGGGGTGGGGTGGGAGGGGGGTGGTTAGATGATGCCCACTGAACTTGGGGATGCTGGGATGGAGGGAAGAGGGAGGGCTAATGACATTCTCATGGCAGCTACTATCAAGCTCTACTGATAAATGGGCTGGAAATGGCTCTGTGCCAGTGTTTTGCTGTTAGCTAGGGAAATGGGGTAGCAATAGTCCTGCCAGAACTCCTATTAGAGTTTCTGCTTTTTGAGACAGAGGCCTACTTAACCACTTATCTATAGAACATATCCTGGTTACTAAATGTAGAGCGTGCTACACAAGGCAGCCTCACCTGAGGCTTACTCTGCCATATGTACATGTTGGCAGATTAGGCCTACAAATTATCTGCCCTATGTAGCAGCATAAACTTTGGGTGCATAAAATAGGTGGAAATGTTTACAGGTTCTGCTACTGACTGGAGTGACCTCACTTGCCCACTACACAGCCTCATGATTCTGCATCTCTGTCTATGTGCAGCCTTCTCTAACACCATGTCAGCTGCTGTGTGACAACTGAGGAGGAGTCATGGAGTTGTGTAGGTTAGAGATTCCCCACTGCCCAAGAGCACACAGTGATGAGGTCTGCTGTTTCCTGGGACCAGGCAGACTCTCACCCCTGTACTGGCTCTCACCCCTCTACTGGCCTAGGTTGTGGATCTGTACAAACCTCTTAGTTAAGGATGATCTTTGTGTGAGATCATCCATCACTAACAGGTATAGAGCAGGTTGAAGTCTGCAAGCTGGCACAGATCATAAGAAAATAAGAACATACCACTTGGCATGCATGGGTCAGTCCAAGGGTCAAACAAGCCCGGTATCCTGTTTCCAACAGTGGCCAAGCCAGGTCACAAGTACCTGGCAGGATCCCAAGGGTTAGTTAGATTCTAAACTGCTAAGCCCAAGAATAAGCAGTGGATTTCTGCAACTCTACCTTGATAATGGCTAATGGACTTTTCCTCCAGGAACTTAAATGCAGCTATACTTATAGCTTTCACCACATCCTCTGGCAATGAATTCCAGAGCTTAAATATGCATTGAGTAAAAAAATATTTTCACTTATTAGTTTTAAATATATCACCTGGTATCTTCATTGTGTGTCCCCTCATCTTTATACTTTTTGAAAGAGTAAACAACTGATTAACATTTACCCATTCCATTCTACTCATCATTTTAGAGACCACCACCGCTCTTCTCCAATCACTCGGCACCTGTCCCGTTTCCAGGGATCTATTAAACAGGTCATGCAGCGGACCCACCAGAATATCTCTGAGCTCCCTCAGTATCCTAGGATAAACCTCATCAGGCCCCAAGGTTATTTCCACTTTCAGTATGTTGGTATATTTTAAAACATGAGGGTATAATTAAAATTACCAGTTTTCTGATTCCTCTACCAGTTCAACCAGTCCTTCTACAGGTTGTTGAGACTCTCCATCCCAGCCAATATTAGACAATAAACAAGTTTGATATCACTTTCATAAGATAATTAGGAGGTATAAAAGTAAACGAGTTAGTTGCCAAATTACACACATAGGTTTCTTAAAAAATAGCACCTTACATCTGTTGGCCATGTCCTGGAATGTCCTTAGTCTGCTACTTTTTTCACACATATAAATGCGATGTTTGCAAAATTGCGATTATAGGAGTACAGGCTATGTACATGCATATTGCATATATGCTAATTTTTATACATTCAGCTTTGAAATTTACCTCCAAAAAGAGGGTGTTTAATAGATTTAGGAAAGCTGAGAATAAACCTAGAGCTATGTTTTCAGTGGTAAGAGAACTTATAGGAAAAGATGCAATTAGGGAAAAGATCAGATTGGGTACTGGCTATTAGACTGGCTCAGGGTTCTTCTTCTAAGATATTAAATGTATCAACCTGTTTGGCAAAAATACAGTTTTGGTAGGAAAGAGAGGATTTTGAATGCCACCGATGTTTTGACTGGAGAAAAGATTTTATATAATTTGATACATTTGAATTGTTTTACATTATTGGAACTGAAAAAGATACTATCAGAAATGAGAGCTACTTTCTGTCTATTAGATCTCTATGTGTCTACCCTAGTAAGGCGGGTCTTTCAGAAGGAATTTTGTGGGAATGTATTTTTGCATTTGGTAAATGGCTTTTTGTTGGTGCATTTGGTCCTCTTTTGTCTTCAAACATTTATTTATTAAAATATTTATATTCTGCTGATAGTAACCATTATACTCTGTGATTTACAGTTTTAGCATAAAATACAATGGTTAAAATGACAAACCATTAAACAAAACTTAAAATACAGTAAAATACATAATTTCATTCATCATACACATTTCTCCTGAGAAAATATTTATAAGCAATAAACTTTTTCTAACAGTCCTATTCTGAAAAAATGTTTCCCTTGAGACCTCATATTGCTCCAACTGTAGTCCTGTGTCTAACATTCCTTTTGTTTTGAAGATTATAAAGAAGGCAGTTACTCAACAACAGCATCTTTTTTCCTGGAGAAGTCAGGTGGGTTGGTCCCCAAGACTACCCACATTCCCCTCTCTTGTTTAACATCTTTTAACATCTTTTCAGCATGCTTTTACAATATTTGGAGTTAAAAGGGCACCTTCATGCAGACAACATACAGACTGTGGTGCCAATTAATGAAGACAGGATCTCGTTCTGTTCAAAATTAAATAGTAAGCTGCTAGAAATCTCAAATTATTTTTTGAGAAATGGGTTGGTGATGAGCACTAAAAAACAGAGCTATGATGATCGGAGACCCTGATATACAATCATTTTACTTGACAATTAAGATGGAAGTGGAAATGGTTAAGCTTACAGTTTATGATAAAGATCTAGGAGAGGAATTGGATTCAGATTTCACTCTGGAAAGGCAGGTTTCTCAAGTAGTTCTGATGGACTTTTAGGATCTCTGTTGGTGAAGAAATTGTGCCCTTTCTTGAGTTTGAGAGCTTTTAAATTTGTGATCCAGGCTATGGTGAATTTATATCTGTACTATGTAATGGTCTCCATATGGGCATTACTGAGCAACTCTCACATAGGCTGTAGACAGTCCAGAATGCAGCAGCCAAAGTAAAACTGGGCTGCAAATCCAGAACTTGATTCTCTCTTGTTTCAAATTGGTTGCCATTAGGGATGTGCAGCAGGGATGGATTCGTCCCATTCGGTATTCGTATTCGTTGGGACCCAAATCCATTGCATCTGTTCTCGGGGGACCCCAATCCATTCATTAGTTACATATTTATTTGTTTCCTCAAAAAAGCCCTTTAATTAAATTAACTACAACCCCCCCACCACCTTCCTGCCCCCCCCCCCCCAAGACTTTCCAAAAGTCCCTGGTGGTCCAGCAGGGGTCCCGGGGCGATCTCCTGCACTCGGGATGCCGGTATTCAAAATGGCACCGAAACCTTTGCGCTTACTATGTCACAGGGACTACCGGTGGCATTGGTTGGCCCCTGTCACATGGTAGGAGCAATGGACGGCCGGCGCCATCTTGTGACAGTTGAAATGCAAAAAAGTAGAAGCCCATTACAAGACACCAGAAGGCAAGACAAGAAAGGCAAAAAGAGCCACACCCTAAAAGCAAAAAAGGGCAAAAAGAGCCACACACAAGTAGCAAAAAGGGCATAAAAGGCAAGCCACACACGAGGCAAAAGGGGCATAAAAGGCAAGGTACACGAGAAGCAAAAAGGGCATAAAAGGCAAGCTACACGAGAAGCAAAAAGGGCAAGTCACACAAGAAGCAAAAAAAAAAAAAAAGTCACACAAAAGCAGGGCATAAAGGCTAAAAAGCCACAAAAAACAAAACAAAAAGAGCAAAAACAGCACAAAAAAGCAAAAAATGGAAAACAAAACAAAAAAAGCAAAAAAATGGAAAACAGCACAAAAGAGCAAAAAATGGAAACAGCACAAAAAAAGCAAAAAATGGAAAACAGCACAAAAGAGCAAAAAATGGAAAATAGCACAAAAAAGCACAACTATAAGTAACTATAGACCAGTGAGCCTGACTTCAGTGCCGGGAAAAATAGTGGAAACTATTCTCAAGATCAAAATCGTAAAGCATATAGAAAGACATGACTTAATGGAACATAGTCAACATGGATTTACCCAAGGGAAGTCTTGCCTAACAAATCTGCTTCATTTTTTTGAAGGGGTTAATAAACATGTGGATAAAGGTGAACCGGTAGATGTAGTGTATTTGGATTTTCAGAAGGCGTTTGACAAAGTCCCTTATGAGAGGCTTCTACGAAAAATAAAAAGTCATGGGATAGGAGGCAATGTCCTTTCGTGGATTACAAGCTGGTTAAAAGACAGGAAACAGAGAGTAGGATTAAATGGTCAATTTTCTCAGTGGAAAAGGGTAAACAGTGGAGTGCCTCAGTGATCTGTACTTGGACCGGTGCTTTTCAATATATATATAAATGATCTGGAAAGGAATACAACGAGTGAGGCTATCAAATTTGTGGACGATACAAAATTATTCAGTGTAGTTAAATCACAAGCAGACTGTGATACATTGCAGGAGGACCTTGCAAGACTGGAAGATTGGGCATCCAAATGGCAGATGAAATTTAATGTGGACAAGTGCAAGGTGATGCATATAGGGAAAGATAACCCTTGCTGTAGTTACACGATGTTAGGTTCCATATTAGGACCTATCACCCAGGAAAAAGATCTAGGCAGATAATACTTTAAAATTGTCGGCTCAGTGTGCTGCCACAGTCAAAAAAGCAAACAGAATGTTAGGAATTATTAGAAAGGGAATGGTTAATAAAACATAAAATATTATAATGCCTCTATATTGCTTAATGGTGAGACCACACCTTGAATACTGTGTACAATTCTGGTCACCACATCTCAAAAAAGATATAGTTGTGATGGAGACGGTACAGAGAAGGGCAACCAAAATGATAAGGGGGATGGAACAGCTCCCCTATAAGGAAAGACTGAAGAGGTTAGTGCTGTTCAGCTTGGAGAAGAGGCGGCTGAGGGGAGATATGATAGAGGTCTGTAAGATAATGAGAGGTCTTGAATGAGTAGATGTGAATCGGTTATTTACACTTTCAAATAATAGAAGGACTAGGGGGCATTCCATGAAGTTAGCAAATAGCACATTTAAGACTAATCGGAGAAAATTCTTTTTCACTCGACGCACAATTAAGCTCTGATATTTGTTGCTAGAGGATATGGTTAGTTTGGCCTCTGTTAGAAATGGGATGCTGGGCTTGATGGAGCCTTAGTCTGAACCAGCATGACAATTTCTTATGTTCTTATTTAGTTCTTCTCCCTTGGTAGGAGAGTTTTCCCTTGCTTGAGTTTACAGCTCAGCTAAGCTCATGGCCAGTCATTCACTGTTGCCCAGCCTAGATGAGTCACCTTCTCTCAGCCAAAAGACCAAGACCCAGGCAGGACCATGGAAAAAGAATATATGCACATCTTTCAATCCTATCTGGCTTTTTTTTCTGTTGTCTGAGAAATGGGTATCCAATAGGGATGTGAATCGTTTTTGAACGATTAAAATTATCGTCAGATAATTTTAAAATTGTCCTAAATCGTTAGCGTGCACGATACAATACAAACACCCCCGATTTATCGTCAAGGGCATTTGTATTGTATCGTTAAATAGGGCACGGGAATTATTTGGGGGAGGGCGGGAAAACCGGCACACCAAAACAACCCCTAAACCCACCCCGACCCTTTAAAACCAATTCCTTACCCTCCCCCACTCTCCCGAACCCCCCAAAAATGTTAAGTTACCTGGTGGTCCAGTGGGGGGGTCCCGGCACGATCTCCTGCTCTCGGGCCATCGGCGCCATTTTGGCTGCCACTAATTAAAATGGCGCCGATGGCCCGAAAAAAAAAAAACCCCACCTGACCCTTTAAATCGACCCCCCTTAGCCTCTCCAACCCTCCCGACCCGACCCAGCGCTATTTTTTTTTTTTACAGAGGCCCGCGCCGCTAAAAAAAAACAACCCACCTGACCCTTTAAATCCACCCCCTCAAAACCTTTTAAACTTACCTGGTGGTCCAGGGGGGCCTTGGGGGGCCTCGGGGAGAGATCCAGGGGGGCCTTGGGGAGAGGAGAGATCCAGGGGGGCCTCGGGGAAAGATTTCCCGTTCCCAGGCATCAGCTGTTCTAAAAAAAAAAAAATGGCGCCGATGCCCCTTTGCCCTTACCATGTGACAGGGTATCCGTGCCATTGGCCAGCCCCTGTCACATGGTAGGAGCACTGGATGGCCGGCCGGTAACCACCTCTGCAAGATAATGCAGCAGACTGGGACAGCATGGAACAGCATGGGATCCCCGGTTTCATGCAGTGCCCCTGCATATTGCTCAACACTGTTCTTTAAACAAAGGTGGTAAGGTACAATGATTCTGTGTTTGATGTCAACATGGTTTTAGCAAAAGACATTCTTGCCTCAACAATGCCCTTACTCAACAACACCCTTACTTAGCCTATGCGCCTCCCCCACACCATTACTAGGGATGTGCATTCGGATTGACCGCATATGGAAAACGCAACTCAATTTTTTTTTTTTTACTTAAAAAAAAGATGGGGCGTATACGAGCAGATTTCCGACATAAATGAACATAGATATGTCGGATACGGCGAATCGCCATGCGCGCGCTTTCTCGCCGCCATTACCTGCGACTTGAGCTCGGAGCCCCGGATTACCTGAAAATGGCGGCGCCCCTGCGGTAACCATGCCAACCTGTCTGACCCTGTCCTGTGAGTCTCAGTGACTCACAGGAAAGGGTGGGACAGGTCGGCATGGATACCGGAACGCAGCGAATCTGCGTTCACCTTTTCAGAGAAGCACTGAATGCAGCGAATCGCGCTGTCATTCCGTGCTTCTCTGAGGATTTCCTGACGAGCCAGCAGCACTATAAAAGCAGCAGCAGCACGAGGACTGACGGACATTGTCAGCGATTCAGTGGGGAGGTGGGATCGGGATCGTGCAGGGTGGGCTTAGGCAGGCTGAGGCAGAGAAGATAGCAGAACCCGATTTGATAGACAACACAGAACAGAACCAGATTTGATAGACAACACAGAACAGATTCTTTGTTAGGGAAAAAAAAAAAGAACATTCTTATTGAGTGAGTCTGTACATTTTATCCTGGGCAGTGCCAGGCAGGGCTGGCAATACTCTGCCTCATATTTGCTATTTTTAAACAGACTTAAAAGCATTCTCCTTGAGTGGTTCAGTGCTGGCTGGGCAGCAGTTCCAGGGCTGGGAGTACTCTGCCTCATATCTACTTTAGTTCTATGTGCACTGCAGTGCACACAGACAGACACATTCCGTGCATTGCCAGGCAGGCAGTGAGGCAGTGGGCATTGTAAACAGAGTGAACATTGCCCTTCAGCGAGTCTGTTACATTTGCTATTTTTAAACAGACTTAAAAGCATTCTCCTTGAGTGGTTCAGTGCTGGGTGGGCACTGGGCAGCAGTTCCAAGGCTGGGAATACCCTGCCTCATATATACTTTAGTTCTATGTGCACTGCAGTGCACACAGACAGACACATTCCGTGCATTGCCAGGCAGACAGTGAGGCAGTGGGCATTGTAAACAGAGTGAACATTGCCCTTCAGCGAGTCTGTTACATTTGCTATTTTTAAACAGACTTAAAAGCATTCTCCTTGAGTGGTTCAGTGCTGGGTGGGCAGCAGTTCCAGGGCTGGGAGTACCCTGCCTCATATCTACTGAAAAGGAAGCTTGTTCTCTGTGCACTCACTGCATACACACAGACAGACACATTCCGTGCATTGCCAGGCAGGCAGTGGGCATAAACAGAGTGAAGATTGGCCTTAAGCGAGTCTGTTCAATTTGTTATTTTTAAACAGACTTAACCGCATTGTCCTTGAGTGGTTCAGTGCTAGGTGGGCAGCAGTTCCAGGGCTGGGAGTACCCTGCCTCATATCTACTGAAAAGGAAGCTTGTTCTCTGTGCACTCACTGCACACACACAGACAGACACATTCCGTGCATTGCCAGGCAGGCAGTGAGGCAGTGGGCATTGTAAACAGAGTGAACATTGCCCTTCAGCGAGTCTGTTACATTTGCTATTTTTAAACAGACTTAAAAGCATTCTCCTTGAGTGGTTCAGTGCTGGGTGGGCAGCAGTTCCAGGGCTGGGAGTACCCTGCCTCATATCTACTGAAAAGGAAGCTTGTTCTCTGTGCACTCACTGCACACACACAGACAGACACATTCCGTGCATTGCCAGGCAGGCAGTGGGCATAAACAGAGTGAAGATTGGCCTTAAGCGAGTCTGTTCAATTTGTTATTTTTAAACAGACTTAACCGCATTGTCCTTGAGTGGTTCAGTGCTGGGTGGGCAGCAGTTCCAGGGCTGGGAGTACCCTGCCTCATATCTACTGAAAAGGAAGCTTGTTCTCTGTGCACTCACTGCACACACACAGACAGACACATTCCGTGCATTGCCAGGCAGGCAGTGAGGCAGTGGGCATTGTAAACAGAGTGAACACATTCTCCTTCAGTGGTTCAGTGCTGGGTGGGCAGCAGTTCCAGTGCTGGGAGTACCCTGCCTCATATCTACTTTAGTTCTATGTGCACTGCAGTGCACACAGACAGACACATTCCGTGCATTGCCAGGCAGGCAGTGAGGCAGTGGGCATTGTAAACAGAGTGAACATTGCCCTTCAGCGAGTCTGTTACATTTGCTATTTTTAAACAGACTTAACCGCATTGTCCTTGAGTGGTTCAGTGCTGGGTGGGCAGCAGTTCCAGGGCTGGGAGTACCCTGCCTCATATCTACTGAAAAGGAAGCTTGTTCTCTGTGCACTCACTGCACACACACAGACAGACACATTCCGTGCATTGCCAGGCAGGCAGTGAGGCAGTGGGCATTGTAAACAGAGTGAACACATTCTCCTTCAGTGGTTCAGTGCTGGGTGGGCAGCAGTTCCAGTGCTGGGAGTACCCTGCCTCATATCTACTTTAGTTCTATGTGCACTGCAGTGCACACAGACAGACACATTCCGTGCATTGCCAGGCAGGCAGTGAGGCAGTGGGCATTGTAAACAGAGTGAACATTGCCCTTCAGCGAGTCTGTTACATTTGCTATTTTTAAACAGACTTAACCGCATTGTCCTTGAGTGGTTCAGTGCTGGGTGGGCAGCAGTTCCAGGGCTGGGAGTACCCTGCCTCATATCTACTGAAAAGGAAGCTTGTTCTCTGTGCACTCACTGCACACACACAGACAGACACATTCCTTGCATTGCCAGGCAGGCAGTGAGGCAGTGGGCATTGTAAACAGAGTGAACATTGCCCTTCAGCGAGTCTGTTCAATCTGCTATTTTTAAACAGACTTAACCGCATTGTCCTTGACTTGGTCCGTTCATTTTGTTATTTTAAACAGACTGAGCATTCTTCTTGAGTGGGTCTGTTAATTTAGTTATTTTAAACTGACCGAACATTATTATTGTGGGACAGTGGGCAGTGTTACCACTAGTACTCATTGACATTAAATCCATAATGTCAGGGAAAGGGAGATGCAAGCAACTTAGTGGGAATGGCAGCGGAGGCACCGCAAAAGACACCAGCGCAACACCACCAGTACAGGTAAAAAGGCAACTGTCGCAATCAAACGTCTTTGTAGGGGATGGCAGTTCCATGGCAAAAAAAAGAAATCAGACCATGAAACTTTGCAATCGCCAGCACCTGTTTCTGGCACTGTAGTTTTGGAGGAGAGTGAAGAGGAGGCAGAGTCTAGCCAGACAAAAGTTACACACCCAAGAGCAGCCAGGGGACAGAAGTGTCCTGCAAAACTTCGCGGTGACAAGGTAGCGCTGGCACTGTTAGCTTCTGATTCAGAAGAAGAATCTTCTTGGATGGGATTCTCATCAGAAACGGAAGATGTAATACCTGAGCAATCTTCGGTAGAATTGTCAGTTAGTCCTGTTTTAGCCTCCACCTCCAGAAATCTGTGGCAGGGGAGACATTCCACTGATATCGAGGAGGAGGAAGAGCTGTCAGAAGGGAGACAGAGGGTGACTGTTGCCCCCGCTGGCATTGCTTCGCCGGGTGCAGTGGGTGCACCACCCACACCCAGTAGTACCTCAACTCCAGTGCCACCATCCACCCCCAGGGCGGGAAAGAGAGGAGGATCACAAAAGAAATCTGCGATCTGGGCACATTTTAAAGTGACAGAAGACCCGCGTTATGCTCGGTGTAATTACTGTGCCAGGGATATTAGCAGAGGCAAGCAACTGGGACATCTGTCAAATTTTGGCATGGAGTATCATATTAAGAGGCAACACCCAACAAGATTACTGCCATCTGGGGATGGTAGCATTTTCCGTCAGGGGACCCCTTCCCCTTCCAACCAGGGTGCAGTGGTAGGAAAGCAGCAGAGTCAGCCCACGCCCTCATACCCTTCTAGCAGTCAGGCGGCAGACCAGAAACCCACTGACATGTGGGAGAAGCGACAATGCACCATGGAGGAAATGGGGTGGAGTGCGGTAACGCTATCCCGGGGTAGGAGGCAGGCAGCCGCAAAAGTAGTAACCAGGAGCATTGGGGAAATGATTGCCCTTGATGACCAGCCCCTGCAGTTAGTGGAGAATGTGGGTTTCAAACGTTTCTGAAGGTCATACTTCCAAATTACAAAGTCCCCTCCAGAACCAAATTTAGTAGAAAGGTCATCCCCAGCCTGTACAAGCACTGTGTCAGTCGCGTGCAAGCACTGCTAGGAAAGGCAGACGGAAGAGTGCATTTCACCTGCGATATCTGGACCGCCATGAATGCTGCACACTCTTACCTCTCTCTGACAGCACACTGGTGGGACATGGCAGAGGCAGGGGCAGCCAGCAGCTCTATTACTGAACAAGCATCAGGGTGGAGGTGGGCTTTACTAAACACACACCTGACGGACCATTCCCATACCGCTGCCAATATTCTAGCATGCATCAGAAAGATGCTGGCGAGCTGGAAAGTACACCAGCGAGACAGTAAAACGCGGGCAGGCTTTTTTGTCACAGACAACGGTGCAAACATGGTTAAGGCAATAAGCGATGGGCGGTTTAAGAACATCCGATGTTTTGCACACACTCTGCATCTGGTAGTGAAGTCAGGTTTGGGCTTGGAGTCCAAGGACAAGGAGACTGAATACCTGCGTCGGTTAATACACAAGTGCAGGAACATAGCAGCACACTTCCACAGAAGTGTCAGGGCGGGGCAGGTTCTCCGAGAAAAGCAGACTGATTTGGATATGGCAGAGAAGCGTCTCATTCAAGACATTCCCACCCGGTGGAATTCCACCTTTATGATGCTGGAGAGGTTATTGGAGCTGCAGACACCCCTTCATGAACTTTCTGGTACAATAGACATAGGTGTACAGAATCCCCTAGGGCATCACGATTGGTTAGTCATGAGTCAGCTGTTAAAAATCCTGCAGCCCTTCAAGGACGTCACGGAGGAGCTGAGTTCCAGAAGTTCCACCTTGGCTGACATCATCCCTATAGTGAAATTCCTGGATGACCATTTGGAAGGCATTAAACGGCAAGAGGGAATGACTGCTGAGGTGCTGCAGTGTGTGGACGTTTTGCAGCAGCAGGTGAAAGACAGATTAAGGCCTTTAACAGAAGACAGCACATACATGCTCGCCTCTGTCTGTGATCCCCGTGTGAAAGGTAAAATCGCCCTACAGACCAATTGTCTGTCATTTGTGAAGGAGCTGTTGTTAGCACAGGTCCGTGAACAGGAGCACCATAGGCGGAGACAGATTAGGCTTGAAGCACAGGTGGAAACAGCAGGCACGTCACAGAGTTGTGCTGCTGCTAGCCCTGGCAGGAGAAGGACTGTGTCAGTGACAGATACTATTATTAGTGCGTCCACCTCAACGTCAGAACGCCCAAGGCATGTTGGCCATAAAGATACATCAGTTGTGCAACGGGCGAGAGAGAAAGTAACTGGATTGAGTGACTCTCAGCCCTCCCAAGCACAGGAGGAGACAGCAGCAGAGCTGTCAGTGAAACGGTATCTCTCAGAGCCGATAGAGAACACGCAGACAGATCCGCTGGCATATTGGGCACACAAGTCCACTGTCTGGCCACACCTAGCCAAAGTGGCTGAAGGATATCTGTCATGTCCACCAACCAGTGTGCCCAGTGAACGTGTTTTTTCAATGACAGGGGATATCATGAGCCCTCACCGCTCAAGGCTGTCACCGGTCTTGATGGAAATGCTAGTGTTTTTGAAAGTAAACCTGCCATTTCTTGGCTTTCCTGATTTTCCTTGTGAATGGCAAGATGAATAAAAGCTATTGAAAGGAGCCTTGCAGCAGTTCCAATTGCCTCCTATGCTCAAGATAATGTAAGCACTGCAGCACATGTTCTTGACATGAATCGCTGTGCCTGACCGGCATCTACTGTGCAGCCCTTGTGTTCCCACAAGTGTTTTAACTCCGTTGCTGTTCCTGCCTGTACCTCCAGGCATTGTGTTCCTACTGGTGTTTTAACTCCATTGCTGTGCCTGCCTGTCCCTCCCGGCCTTGTGTCCCTAGCCGGGATTGACCTCTGTCCTCCAATGATATGCCTGTTCCTCCAGGCCTTGTGTCCCTAGCTGGGCAGTTCCGTTTTGTTATTTTAAACAGACTGAGCATTGTCCTTCAGAGTGGGTCTGTTGATATTGCTATTTTAAACAGACTGAGCATTGACCTTCAGAGTGGGTCCGTTAATTTTGTTCTTTTAAACAGACTGAGCATAGTCCTTGAGTGGGTCCGTTAATTTTGTTCTTTTAAACAGACTGAGCATGGTCCTTCAGAGTGGGTCCGTTCATTTTCTTATTTTAAACAGACTGAGCATTCTTCTTCAAGGCCGAAGTGGAGAAGGGTTCCATGTGAACAGCAGTTCAACATGGGTCAGTCGGTCCTAAGAGATAGGCGAGAGCCGTTCCGAAGGGACGGGCGAAGGCCTCCGTCGCCCTGGGCCAATCGAAAGGGAGTCGGGTTCAGATCCCCGAACCCGGAGTGGCGGAGATTCGGCGCTGGGCTCTTCCCTCTTCACTCGCCGTTACTGAGGGAATCCTGGTTAGTTTCTTTTTCTACGCGGCTTGTGTCCCTAGCTGGGATTGACCTCTGTCCTCCAATGATGTGCCTGTTCATCCAGACCTTGTGTTCCCACGCGTATTCTTATTTCTGAGAGATTTTCCGATTCCTTTGTCATCAGCTAAAGTGCATAAGATGCGTTGATGAATAGTTTTGAAGATGACACATCTGGCTTTATAGATGATACGGAAGTGGACGGGTAGCCAATGTAACTCTTTCAGAATGGGAGATATGTGGTCTCTCTTTCTTGCGCCTGTTAGTAATCGGGCTGCTGAATTTTGAACCATCTGTAGTGGTTTGGAATAGGATGAGGGCAGACCTAGCAATAGGGAACTGCAGTAGTCTAATTTCGCAGAAATGACTGCTTCGATGATCGTTTGGAAGTCTTGAGCATGGAAAAGAGGTCTTATCCTCTTCCGAACCTGGAGTTTATAGAAGCAGTCTTTGGTTGTTTTGTTGATATGTGCCTTGAAGTTTAGCCGGTTGTCTATTATCACTCCTAACTCTCTAACTTGTGTGGTAGGTAGGTTGGTGGGAAGAGTAGTGTTGGAGATATTGTTTTCAGGAGAGATGAGTAGGATTTCTGTCTTGGATGAGTTTAAGATGAGGTGTAGGTTGTTTACTACTTGTTTGATTTTCTGGTGGCATGTTTCCCAGTACTCAAGAGTTTACAGTATGTGTCTTTGATAGGGATGATGATTTCAATATCATCTGCGTAAAGGAAGTACTTTAGATTGAGGTCGGTAAGAAGTTGGCAGAGAGGAAGAAGATAGATATTAAATAGGGTCGGAGACAATGAAGAACCTTGAGGGACTCCTATGACAGAGTCAAATCTTGAGGATTCCTTGTTTTGGAGTTTAACTTTGTAACCTCTGTAATTGAGAAACGTTTTGAACCAGGATAGGACGGTGCCGCTGATTCCTATGGACGAAAGCTGGTTTAGGAGGATGGCGTGGTTGACCGTGTCGAACGCTGCGGAAAGGTCTAACAAGATCAATAGGAAAGAGTTTCCTTTGTCGAGGCCCATTAAGATATAATATTATATCTTATAGTTGTGGTTTGGATCATATTCTTTAGGTGAAGACGGTTGTCTATAATTACTCCCAGGTCTCTCACATGGTTGTGGGTGAGAAGGTGTTTGTGATGGATCTGAGATGGGAGGTTTTCTTGCTTGTAGGAAATGAAGAGGAGTTTAGTTTTAGAGGCATTGAGGACCAGGTTTACACTGTTGAGGAGATTAGTGGTGGCTTGTAAGCTGTTGTTCCAAAGTGCGATGGCTTTGTTAATAGATTCTGTTATGGGAATAAGAATCTGAACATCGTCTGCATAGATGTAGTGAATGAGGTTAAGACTACTTAACAGTTGGCAAAGGGGAAGGAGGAAACGGCGGGGGAAACGGCAAAGCTGCTGCCAGGGGGGGCTATAACACGCGCCGCCGGAGCGGCGGGCCACCTGCCCCCCCTGGGCCTTCCCAGCCGACACGGAGCCGGTTGTGGCGCTCCGCCGCGGAGGAAATGCGCCCTGCGGCCATCCGGGAGGCGTTCCCCGCCCCCCCGCGAAAGGGGTGGGGGATCCGCCGAAACCACGGTCCCACCGAACCCGCCGGGTTCAATCCTCCAGGCGGACTGCACGCACCCCACCCGTTTAACTCTTAACTGTTTCCCGCCCTTTTGAACTCGGTCTTGAAAGTTGTTTTCAACTTTCCCTTACGTACTTATTGATTTTATTGATTTCCTTTATTTTTTTTATTCCTGGACGGGGCCGGGGCCGCGGACTGCACGCACCCCACCCGTTTAACTCTTAACGGTTTCCCGCCCTTTTGAACTCGGTCTTGAAAGTTGTTTTCAACTTTCCCTTACGTACTTATTGATTTTATTGATTTACTTTATTTTTTTATTCCTGGACGGGGCCGGGGCCGTCTGGGAGGCGTTCACCGCCCCCCCGTGAAAGGGGTGGGGAATCCGCCGAAACCCCGGTCCCACCGAACCCGCCGGGTTCAATCCTCCAGGCGGACTGCACGCACCCCACCCGTTTAACTCTTAACGGTTTCCCGCCCTTTTGAACTCGGTCTTGAAAGTTGTTTTCAACTTTCCCTTACGTACTTATTGATTTTATTGATTTCCTTTATTTTTTTTATTCCTGGACGGGGCCGGGGCCGCGGACTGCACGCACCCCACCCGTTTAACTCTTAACGGTTTCCCGCCCTTTTGAACTCGGTCTTGAAAGTTGTTTTCAACTTTCCCTTACGTACTTATTGATTTTATTGCTTTACTTTATTTTTTTTATTCCTGGACGGGGCCGGGGCCGTCCGGGAGGCGTTCCCCGCCCCCCCGCGAAAGGGGTGGGGGATCCGCCGAAACCCCGGTCCCACCGAACCCGCCGGGTTGAATCCTCCAGGCGGACTGCACGCACCCCACCCGTTTAACTCTTAACGGTTTCCCGCCCTTTTGAACTCGGTCTTGAAAGTTGTTTTCAACTTTCCCTTACGTACTTATTGATTTTATTGCTTTACTTTATTTTTTTTATTCCTGGACGGGGCCGGGGCCGTCCGGGAGGCGTTCCCCGCCCCCCCGCGAAAGGGGTGGGGGATCCGCCGAAACCCCGGTCCCACCGAACCCGCCGGGTTGAATCCTCCAGGCGGACTGCACGCACCCCACCCGTTTAACTCTTAACGGTTTCCCGCCCTTTTGAACTCGCTCTTGAAAGTTTTTTTCCACTTTCCCTTATGTACTTATTGATTTTATTTATTTATACCGGCATTGCATCCTCTGTAGGCTTCCCTGGTGGGTCTTGTGCATTTGAATAAACGAAGAGGAATTTGTAGGTCGATTATGGTGTGTTGGTGAATGATTTCTTATATCAAGGTGATGGATTTGTAAATGACTCTGAACTGAATTGGTAACCAGTGGAGGTCTTTTAGGACTGGGGAAATGTGGCCTCCTTTCCTAGTGTTTGTTAGTAGACGGGCTGCTGTGTTTTCAACCATTTGGAGTGGTTTTGTGTATGAGGAATGGAGTCCAAGTAATGTAGAGTTGCAGTAGTAGAAAATGAGGGCTTGGAGGATGGTTCTGAAGTCTTTGGCGTGGAAGAGTGGTCTTATCCTTTTTTAAACTTGCAGTTTATAGAAGCAGTCTTTGGTGGTTTTATTGATATGGGATTTCAAGTTTAGTTAATTGTCGATTAGCACACCTAGATCCCTCACATGAGTAGTTTGTAGGTTGGTTGGGAGACAAGCTGTGAGATTGTCAGGAGTTATGAGTAATACTTCAGTTTTAGAGGAGTTTAGTACCAGATTTAGGTTTTGAGGAGGCTTTTGATTTCTAGGTGACAGGAATCCCAGTATTCGAGGGTTTTTGTGTATGATTCTTTGATGGGGATCAGGATCTGGATGTCGTCAGCATAGAGAAAGTGTATTAAATTGAGGTTGGTAAGGAGTCGGCAGAGTGGTAGGAGGTAAATATTAAAGAGTTTAGGGGATAAAGAGGAACCTTGTGGGACTCCGATGGCCGAGTCGTGGCATGGTGATTCTTTGTTCTGGATTTTTACCTTATAACCTCTGTTGGTTAGCAACAATTTGAACCAGGCGAGCGCCAATCCAGAGATTCCGATTGCTACTAGCTGTTTCATCGGTCTCGTGCCAGTATTCAGCCTTACACGGAGTTTACCACCCGCTTTGGGCTGATTTCCCAAAGAACCCGACTCAGAGAAGACCCGGTCCCAGCGCGCCGGGGGCCACTACCGGCCTAACACCGTCCGCGGGCTGATCCTCCATCAGAAGGACTTGGGCCCCCGAGCGGCGCTGGGGAGGCGGTCTTCCGTATGCCACATTTCCCGCGCCCGCCGGACAGGCGGGGATTCGGCGCTGGGCTCTTCCCTCTTCACTCGCCGTTACTGAGGGAATCCTGGTTAGTTTCTTTTCCTCCACAGCTTGTGTCCCTAGGTGGTCCCTGCGGGTCGGTACGGCAAGAGCGGTATTCAAACAGCAAGCACTGGGGTATGAAAATACAGACCCCTGTGTACTTACTTGGTAGAGGTTTTGCTAGGAGTAAGAATTTGTTGAGGATAATGTCAGTTTCTTAATAAGATCTCATGCTTTGACTGTTGAGGAGATTAGTGATGGCTTGTAAGCTGTTGTTCCAAAGTGCGATGGCTTTGTTAATAGATTCTGTTATGGGAATAAGAATCTGAACATCGTCTGCATAGATGTAGTGAATGAGGTTAAGACTAGTTAACAGTTGGCAAAGGGGAAGGAGGAAACGGCGGGGGGAAACGGCGAAGCTGCTGCCAGGGGGGGCTATAACACGCGCCGCCGGAGCGGCGGGCCACCTGTATATACAATATATACAGCTTCTGAGCAGAGAATTTATTGATGGTGCGTGTTAGGTGGAGTTCGGGAAGGCTTGCCTGAAAAGCCATGTCTTGAGTCTTTCCAGAAAGGTTAGGAGGCGAGGTTCATTTCTGAGATCTCCCCGTGTACAACATTTTGAATTAAACATGCCACTTTATATTGTATGCGATATTGGATGGACATGGACAGCATTCCAGGTCAAACCCTTTTAGAGACGTCAAGCCTCGACAGACAAAGTAAAGAGTAAGAAATTGTTGAACTTGGAGGTGGACCCTTGTCCGGGGGAAACGGCGAAGCTGCTGCCGGGGGGGGGGGGGGGGCAATAACACGCGCCGGAGCCGGTATTTACCCTTAGATGGAGTTTACCACCCACTTTGGCCTGCATTCCCAAACAAACAGACTACGAGAAAACCCGGTCCCGGAGCACCGGGGGCCACTACCGGCCTAACACCGTCCGCGGGCTGAGGCTTGATGAGAAGGACTTGGGCCCCTGAGCGGCGCCAGAGAGGCGATCTTCCGTACGCCACATTTCCCGCGCCCGCCGGACGAGCGGGGATTCGGCGCTGGGCTCTTCCCTCTTCACTCGCCGTTACGGAGGGAATCCTGGTTAGTTTCTTTTCCTCCGCGGCTTGTGTCCATAGGTGGGATTGACCTCTGTCCTAGAATGATGTGCCTCTTCATCCAGGCCTAGTGTTCCTACTGGTGTTTTAAGTCCATTGCTGTGCCTGCCTGTTCATCCAGACCTTGTGTTCCCACACGTATTATTATTTCTGAGAGATCTTCCAATTCCTTTGTCATTTTCTGAAGTGCATAAGTAGGGTAGCTAAATGAGGAGAATATTGGAGGGGCGAAGTTCCATATTCAAAGCTGAGTAGCTGTACTTATCTAGTGAAAGTTTGAAGGATCAGGGAAGGCTTGTAAGAATAGCCAAGTTTGTTAATAGATTCTGTTATGGGAATAAGAATCTGAACATCGTCTGCATAGATGTAGTGAATGAGGTTAAGACAAGTTAACAGTTGCCAAAGGGGAAGGAGGAAACGCCGGGAGGGGGGGCTATAACACGCGCCGCCGGAGCAGCGGGCCACCTGCCCCCCCTGGGCCTTCCCAGCCGACCCGTTGCCGGTCGCGGCGCACCGCCGCGGAGGAAATGCGCCCTGCGGGGGCCGGGGCCGTCCGGGAGGCGTTCCCCGCCCCTCCCCCACCCCCCGCGAAAGGGGTGGGGGTGGGGGATCCGCCGAAACCCCGGTCCGACCGAACCCGCCGGGTTGAATCCTGCGGGCGGACTGCACGGACCCCACCCATTTACCTCTTTACAATTTCACGCCCTCTTGAACTCCCTCTTCAAAGTTGTTTTCAACTTTCCCTTGCGGTACTTACTTATTTATTTTATTTATTTAAGGTTTTTTTATACCGGCATTCATGAAATCGTTCACATGATGTCGCTTTACAGAAAACAGGGGTGCAAAGAAAACAACCTATAACATAAATACACGTGGTGAAGAGATGCAGTTACAATTAACTGGGGCTATGAACTGGGAGTGTAAGAAATAAAGAGGGATAGAGGAGGTTAATTATATACATGTGTAGAATATAAAAATATACAAGAGTACATTACAAATATGGCGTCCAATATATACAGCTTCTGAGCTGAGAATTTATTGATGGTGTGTGTTAGGTGCAGTTCGGGAAGGCTTGCCTGAAAAGCCATGTCTTGAGTCTTTTCCGAAAGGTTAGGAGGCAAGGTTCATTTCTGAGATCTGGGGGGATGGAGTTCCATAACGGTGGACCTGCTGTGGAAAGGGCTCAATCTCTAAAGGTGCTGTGATAAGTGGTTTTGGAGGGTGGAACAAGGAGGCATCCTCTGTAGGCTTCCCTGGTCGGTCTTGTGCATTTGTATAAACGGAGAGGAATTTGTAGGTCGATTATGGTGTGTTGGTGAAAGATTTTGTATATCAAGGTGATGGATTTGTAAATGACTCTGAACTGAATTGGTAACCAGTGGAGGTCTTTTAGGACTGGGGAAATGTGGTCTCTTTTCCTAGTGTTTGTTAGTAGACGGGCTGCTGCGTTTTGAACCATTTGGAGTGGTTTTGTGTATGAGGAAGGGAGTCCAAGAAATGTAGAGTTGCAGTAGTCTAATTTGGAGAAAATGAGGGCTTGGAGGATCCTGGTTAGTGTCTTTTCCTCCGCGGCTTGTGTCCCTAGCTGTGATTGAACTCTGTCCTCGAATGATGTGCCTCTTCATCCAGGCCTTGTGTCCCTAGCTGGGATCGACCTCTGTGCTCGACTGCTGCGCCTCTTCATCCCGGCCTTGTGTTCCCACAAGTGTTTTAACTCCGTTGCTGTGCCCGTTCCTGCAGGCCTTGTGTTCCTCTGGGGATAGGGAAATACATACAGTAACTGAGTGTAAGCAAGTATGATTTGCATTGAATACAAGAATGTCAGTATATAAAAATGACAAATAAATATAAAAATAAATGAAGTGCTATAAACTTTTTAAAAAAAGAATATAAATCCATAAAAAAAAAATTGTACTATCCGAGTATCAGTGTTCATCCATGTTCCTACTGGTGTTTTAACTCCATTGCTGTGCCTGCCTGTTCATCCAGGCCTTGTGTTCCCACAGGTGTTTTAACTCAGTGGCGGTGCCTGTTCATCCAGGCCTTGTGTTCCTCTGGGGATAGGGAAATACCTACAGTACCTGAGTGTAATCAAGTATGACGTGCTAGAAACGTTTTCGAATAAGAATATAAATACATTAAAAAAACACATAATTACTATCCGAGTATCCGTGTTCATCCAGGCCTTGTGTTCCCACAGGTGTTTTAACTCAGTTGCTGTGCCCATTCTTCCGGGCCTTGTGTTCCCACAGGTGTTTTAACTCAGTGGCGGTGCCTGTTCATCCAGGCCTTGTGTTCCCACAGGTGTTTTAACTCAGTGGCTGTGCCTGTTCATCCAGGCCTTGTGTTCCCACAAGTGTTTTAACCTGGTTGCTGTGCCTGTTCATGCAGGCCTTGTGTCCCTAGCTGGAATTGACCTCTGTCCTCGAATGATGTACCTGTTCATCCAGGCCTTGTGTTCCCACACGTATTCTTATTTGTGAGAGATCCTAGGCTCCAATTCGTTTGTCATCAGCTGAAGTGCGTAAGTACAGTCTGAATTCACTAGACGCCAACGGAATTCACTAGACGCCAACGATATTCACTGGACGCCAATGTAAACACCGGGTACACACAACTCTAGGGGTGGACCCGTTCCAGGGAGTCCTTCCCTGAACAAGCATGAGGGTGGAGGTGGGCTTTACTGCACACCCACCTGACGGACCATGCCCATACCGCTGCCAATATTCTAGCATGCATCAGAAAGATGCTGGCGAGCTACCAGTGTTTTAACCTAGTTCCTGTGCCTGTTCATGCAGGCCTTGTGTCCCTAGCTGGGATTGACCTCTGTCCTCGAAGGAAGTGCCTGTTCATCCAGGCCTTGTGTTCCTACTGCTGTTTTAACTCCATTGCTGTGCCTGCCTGTTCATCCAGACCTTGTGTTCCCACACGTATTCTTATTTCTGAGAGATCCTCCAATTCCTTTGTCATCTGCTGAAGTGCGTAAGTACCGTCTGAATTCACTAGACGCCAACGGAATTCACTAGACGCCAACGATATTCACTGGACGCCAATGTAAACACCGGGTACACACAACTCTAGGGGTGGACCCTTTCCAGGGAGTACTTCCCTGCACAAAGGAAAGGGAACTCTCTCCTGGGCCAATTGATAAGAAAACCACAATTCTGCAGCCAAAAATAGGCTGGAAATCCTTCCCCCATTGACTTTAATGGGCGACATATGTACATATACCCAACTCATTAGATTTTTTTTATGTCCATATTGGCCGCAAGTGGGACCCCCTTTCGGACATAAGAAATATGAACATAAAATTTTGCTCTGCACATCCCTAACCATTACTATTAATAGAGAACTGGAAAAAATATTGTTACTGTTGCCTATGATGTTAAACCATATTGTTTAAAGTTAACTGTTTTTTGGTTGTTCCTATGTACTGCTTACCTTGAACTTCCCTCCTTTCGCTCTGACCTATCATTTTCATAATCCCAGGCACCTTGGCCTAACTATAAGTTAAGATATAATCTCCTTTTCCTTTCCACATGTCATACTGTAAACTGAATATCGGTATATAAAAGCTTGAAATAAATAAATAAAAGCAATCTTTTAGTTATTTTGAAGGTATAAATGAATGTACAGATAAAGGTGATCCCGTTAATACAGTGTATTTGGATTTTCAGAAGGCATAAGAACATAAGATATGCCATACTGGATTAGACCAAGGGTCCATTAAGCCCAGTATCCTGTCTCCAATAGCGGCCAATCCTAGTCACAAGTACCTGGGAAGTACACAAACATTAAATAGATTCCATGCTATGAATGCCAGCAAGAAGCAGTGTATATCCCCTATTGATTGACAGAGATGTGCTTTGGGTAAAAATTTTGTGTCGGGCTTCATTTTGGACCCTTTGGGAATTTCATTTTTCCCATGGTTTGGGGTTTTTTTTTTTCAGGGGCCCCAATTTTCGGGTTAGTGCGCACTATCGGGAGTTAGTGTGATAACTCCCGTTAGTGCACCCTAACTCCCGATAGTGCGCACTAACCTATTTTTTGGTTCTCCTGAACCATTCCGAATTAGGCAATTTCATTAACAATTGAACATCCCTATTGATTAATAGCAGTTTATGAACTTTTCCTACAGGAACTTATCCAAAACTTTTTTAAACCTAGCTACACTAGCTGCCTTAACCAGAGCTTAATTGTTCTTTAAGTGAAAAAGATTTTTCTGATTCCTTTTAAATGTGCTACTTGCAAACTTCATGGAGTTCCCCTTTATACTTCTCTTATCCAAAAAAGAAAATAACTATTTCACATTTACCTGTTCAAGTCCTTTCATGATTTTGCAGACCTCTATCATATCCCTCCTCAGTCATCACTTCCCCAAGCTGAACAGTCATAACCTCTTTTGCCTTTCCTCATACGGGAGCCAGTCTCATTTGGTAACAATTTTCTGTACTTTCTCCAGTGCAATTATAACTTTTTTGAGATGTGGTGACCAGAACTGCACATATGCAGTCTAAACATGGAACAATACAGAGGCATTATGACATCCTTCATTTTATTTTCCATTCCCTTCCTAAAAATTCCAAACCTTCTGTTTGCTTTTCTGACCACCACACTTCACTGAGCCAATGATTTCAATGTAATAACAACTATGATGCCCATTTCATTTCCTGGGAGATAACTCCTAAAATGGAACCTAGCATCATGTAGTTACAGATTGGGCTATTTTTCCCTATATGCATCACCATACACTTGTTCAATTTATATTTCATCTGCCATATAGACTCCAAATCTTCCAGCCATGCAAGGTCCTCCTGCAATTTATCATAATCCGCTAGTGATTTAACTACTCTGAATAATTTTGTGTTATCTGCAAATTGGATCACCTCACTCATTGCACCTCTTTCCAGATCATTTTAAATATAGAGAAAACACTGGTCCAAGTACAGAACCCTGGGATGTATACCATCCAGTTGAGGTGATTTGTTAGTCTTCAGTTTGTTGATCTGGCTTATTATATCATTCATGTTCATCATGATTTGTGTCCATTCATCTGAATCATTAGCCTTGAAAACTGTCTCCTGAACGCATATCTCCCTAACATCCTCCTCAGTAAACACCAAAGCAAAGAATTAATTTAGTCTTTCCACGATGGCCTTATCTTCCCTAAGTGCCCCTATAACCATTCAATCATCCAATGGTCGAACCGACTGCCTTGCAGGCTTCCTGCTTCAGATATATTTTTTAAAAGTTTTTATTATGAGTTTTTACATCTATGGCCAACTTCTTTTCAATTTCTCTCTTAGACTTTCTTATCAATATTTTATATTTAACTTGCAAATGCTTATGCTTTTTCCTATTTTCTTCAGATGGATCCTTCTTCAAATTTTTGAAGCAAAATCTTTTGGCTAAAATAGTCTCTTTCACCTCACCTTTTAACCATACTGCAATCGTTTGGCCTTCCTTCCACATTTCTTAATGCGTGTAGTACATCTGGACTGTGCTTCTAAAATGACATTTTTTAACAATGCCCATGACTATTGTACACTCAAAACCTAGGTACCTGTACTTTCATTTTTTTCTCTAATTATTTTTCTCATTTTATCAAAATTTCCTTTTTGAAAGTTTAGTGATATAGCTGTAGATTTACTTATTGACCCTATTCCAGTTATTAATTCAGATTTTATCATGTTATGATCACCATTGCCAAGTGGCCCACCATTACCTCTCTCACCAATTCCTGTGCTCCACTAAGAATTACATTTAAAATAGTTCCCGCTTTTTTCAGTTCTTAAACCAATTTTTCCATAAAGTTGTCATTTATTCCATCCAGGAACTTTATCTCTCTAACATGTCCTGATGTTACATTTACTCAGTCAATATTGGGTACTTGATATCTGCCACTTTACAGCACTACCAATTTGAATAGCTTCTCTAATTTCTCTTAGCATTTCATTGTCCATCTCATTTCTTTAGCAAGGTGGATGGTAGTGTACTCCTATCATTATACTCTTCACAAAAACACATGGGATTTCTACCCAAAAAGATTGTATTATGCATTTACTCTCTTGTAAGATCCTTAGCCTGTTGGACTCTGCCATTTCAGACCTAAAGCACCAGCCCTCCCCCACACCACCACCAATTTGCTTCTCCTTATCTTTGCAATATAATTTGTACCCTGGTATGATACTATCCCATTGGTTATCCTCCTTCCACCATGTCTCTGAGATGCCAATTATGTTATCTCATCATTAACTTGTTAAGTTCGTGGACCCTTGGGCCGATCGGAGCCTGAAGAGGAGCTGCTGTAGGTGTTTGCAGCAGCGACCCCGACCGGGCGGCGGAGAGGAGAGACTAGTGGCTGGCCGAAGGTGGAACTCTGGGAGCCCTATGCGACCAAGAGCTCTGGCGAGGGCAGAGGTGATGAAAGCGCTGGCACTGTGTCGAGGAGAACCTTCGCCCTGGAAGCCGCTCCTCCCCCGAGAGGAGCTCGTAGGAGTTCGGCCGCTGGGACTTAGGAGATTCACCCTGGAAGCCGGAGTCCCCCCAGGAGGAGCCCGTAGGGACCCGGCCGCTGGGACTTAGGAGGGCCCGCGGGGGCCTGGTCAGCTGTGGTCCAAGGTTGAGTGCCGAAGGGTCGTTGCTCGCCAGTCCAGAATCAGGAACCAAAGGATCGCTGTCAGCCAGTCCGAGGTCAGGAGCCAGAGAATCAACGCAAGCCAGTCCGGGGTCAGAAGCCAGGGGGTCAACGAAAGCCGGTCCGGGGTCAGAAGCCAGAAGATACCAAATACCAGTCCGGGGTCAGGAGCCAAGAAGATACGTCAGCCAATCCGAGTCCGAAGCCCAAAGGAGACAAGACAGTCCAAACGCAGCAACAGAAGGCAGGAACAAGCCTGGGAACCTTGTTGCAAGGCCAAGACTAGGCCCAGCTGCAGGGTTTAAGTACCCTGCAGCGTCTGACATCACCAGGAGGCGTCCCCGAATATTCCCGCGCTGGTCCCTTTAAATATAGACCCGGGACGCGCGCGCGCGTCTAAGGGGCGGGGCTTATCGCCGCGAGACGCCGGCTGCTCCGGCGCGGCAAGGAGGCAGCAGGGGAAGCGTCTGCAGGCCCGGGCGAGGTGGGGAGACGCCGGGCCCGCGGCGGCCGAGGTCCCTGGAGGCCCGGGGCGCGCGGGGCCCGAGCGGAGCGCCGACGAGGTAGGGGAAGATTCCGGGGGCAGCCCGGAATCGCAACATAACTGCTATATAAGTCTCCCGACTTTCTTCTTAAACTTCTGGCATTGGCATATAGACATTTCAAAGTGAGATTTTGGTTTGTATTAAAAATCGTCTTTTCATTTGACAGGGATGATTTAGAATCCTTTACCTCATGTGATACTTATAGGGACATGGTCTACTTTTTCTTGTTTTGGAAACTCTCTGTTGGGATGCCCTAACTCTCCTGCTTCATTAGTATCTTTTGAAAATACCTCCCTCTGAGCCATGTACTGCCGAGTGACTGTTGGCTTTCCCCTTTGATGTGGTTTAAAAGCTGCTTTATCTCCTTTTTAAAGGATACTGCCAGCAGCCTAGTTCCATCCTGGTTAAGATGGAGCCTGTCCCTTCAGAAAAGATTCCTCCTTCCCCAAAATGTTCTCCAGTTCCTTACAAAACTGAATCCTTCTTCCCTGCACCATCGCTCATCCACTCATTGAGACTCTGGAGCTCTAACCTTTTTCCAACCTTTTAGCTAGCTTTTATAACAAACATACAATCTCTACACTTTTTTGCGCCTTTTGTCTAGCTTTTTATAACAAAAACACAAACGGTAAGCTTTTTTCTACTTGTTGGCTAGTTTTTTTAGTAGCAAACACATACAAATTAAAGAATATCCTCCAATAATTTACCTCTCCCCAAAAGTTTTTAAGATCTAAAATTTCCCAAAGCAATACTTACTGATTCTCTTCAGCCACCAGCAAGACGATCCTCTCCTCTCAATGCGACCACTGAGAGGTATTTGGCTAGGTCCCCCATGAAAGACTCCTCCAGAAATTACAAAGTCATGGGATAGAAAGCAGTGTCTTTCTCTGGATTAGGAAGTGGTTAAAAGACAAGAAACAGAAATTAGGACTAAATATTTGGTTTAGGCAGCTTCTCTATCTAGTACATGAGTGCCCAATGTGCTTAAGCACCTCCATGGTCCCTATGAGAGCATTGTGCCAGCTCTGATTAGGTTGGATTATTTTTTGGGTCATGAATGAACATTGAAGGGGCCTGGAGAGGCCTGGCCCAAGGCACTGAAGGCCTGCTTTTTTCTAATATTTCATTTAATTGTTGCTTTGTTTTGGGCTTTTATTCCATTTTGCAAATAAACCGAACTGGAAAATACATTAAACAAACTGATAATGCAAAATCCCACAAAGCAAAAAAAAAAAAAATCTGAAATGAAAAATTAGGGATGCACATCCCTACTAGATAACTTCTCTTCCTACCAGCTTCCTGAATATTAATCTGAATATAATCAATTGCTAAAAAGACTTTCAGAATGTATTAAGAACTTTATCCTCATATTATTCATTTCCTAATTTGCAGTCTTGCATGAAGTCAGTGTTGACATGACTCAGTTCCTATTCCAACCAAGTGAAAAAAAAATCATATTAAAGCAAAACAATAATTATCCAGTACAAGGCTGCTAGAGTTTTAAATAAAATCTCCTGTTATTGAACGAATATAATACCAAAGAAAAGTCACTTGAGTTTATAAATGCCAAGGCAACAGGAAAGTATTAATTTTAGCAGCATGAAATGTGCATCGTGTCTAAAGTTCTTGCACTTGTACATTAATACTATTGCTCTTCATGTATGGCTTGCATATCAAGCTTTAATTGCTACAGATTTTTTAAAATCTGGATTTAATCAAGCACTTGATAAAGCAATTGACCACCTAGTCATGTTTAATACAACGTCAATGAATACTGCTTAATTAAAAATACATTCTCTCACAAAGGTACATTGTAGCAACGACCTTAGCTTATCTGAGTTTGTACCATGAAAAACTATTGTTTAACTAATCTACTTAGAAATGATCAATTACAGTTATAAGATATGTATTTTAAATTCAGTATCTCTGCAATGCTTTTATCCACGGTGCCTCACAGAGCAAACAACATATCACATTAAACAGCACATGATAAAGGAAGCTGAGGTACTTTGGTTAAAGCATGATGAAAAGATAGAAACGTAGCTTGGATCGTAAAGGGTGTTTCATACATCGGAAGGAAAGGTGCAAGTAGAAGTGAAAAAGATCCTGTCTGGGATGTGGTCTGGAGAGGAGAGTGCAATTTACGGCGCAGGTGAGTTAGAATTAGAAATGGCATAGCATGAGATTAGGAAGGCTAGATGAAAGGTAGTCAGATCATGAATATATTTGAAAGTAAGCAGGAAAACTTTATATTGGCACTGATTCTTGAAAGGGAGGAAGTAGAGAACATTATCAGGTCGATACAGTAACGTTGAGTTAAAGATTCCCGGTCTGTAACGTGCTGGGAGCGCACAATACAGACGAGTAAGGCCATCCAGCGATACAGTCTCCAGTTTCACGCGTCCTTAGCGCTTCCTAAACCCTTTCCTAAACCCTTTCCGCACCCAGCAAGTAAATGAACGAAAAAGCTGTATAATGAAGGAATTAGCTATTCCCCTGCGATACTGTAACGGGCGCTGATATTATCTCCTCCGTAACCCGCTGTTCTGCCGCGGCCTTAACCTGCTAGTTTACCGCCTCCCCCTAGTAGGAGTTAGTGTAGTGTAGTGTAGTGTAAAAACATTGCTTACCCGCCCTGGTCCCGTCCGGTCTCCTGCAGCCCCGTCCGGTCCCCTCCTCCCGAAGCAAAAAAAAAACAAACGAAAAAGTAGCAAGGCTCGGCCCTGCTATGGTAAGTGTAAAAAGTGTAAAAAGTGTTAAAAACAAAAAACCTGTGTGTTATATAAAAAAATAAAACAATTTTAAATACCTGTCGGAGGGCCGTGGGTCCAGGCGGCTGGTGGGCGGCGGGCAGCCATCAGTGGCATCCGGTAGTCCCTTCCCCTTCCTCCCTCCCTCCCCTGCCTGGATGAGCGCCAAAATCGCACGGGCGGGTCGGCAGGGAGGGGGGGCGGCAGCGGGGGGGGCGGCAGCAGGATCCGGGAGCGGCGGGTAGGCAGCAGCGGGGTCCGGGGGGGCAGCGGCAGCGGGGTCCGGGGGCGGCAGCGAGATCCGGGGAGCGAGTAGTGGCAGCATGTTCGATCGGGCAGGCAGGTAGGTGGCAAAATAAAGATGGCTGCCTGCACGGGAAAATCGTGCAATTGGCCGCTGAAGACGTGACGTCACGACGTTTGGCGTCACGGGGTGTGACGTCACGTCTTCAGCGGCCAATTGCACGATTTTCCCGTGCAGGCGGCCATCTTTATTTTGCCACCTACCTGCCTGCCCGATCGAACACGCTGCCGCTACTTGCTCCCCGGATCTCGCTGCCACCCCTGGATCCTGCTGCCGCTGACCCCCCGGACCCCGCTGCCGCTGCCCCCACGGACCCCGCTGCTGCCTACCCGCCGCTCCCGGATCCTGCTGCCGCCCCCCCGCTGCGGACCCGCCCGTGCGATTTTGGCGCTCATCCAGGCAGGGGAGGGAGGGAGGAAGGGAGAAGGGACTACCGGATACCACTGATGGCTGCCCGCCGCCCACCGGCCGCCTGGACCCACGGCCCTCCGACAGGTATTTAAAATTGTTTTATTTTTTTATATAACACACAGGTTTTTTGTTTTTTACACTTTTTTACACTTCCTGGTGCCTGTCATTTCAAATGTCATTTGAAATGACAGGTACCAGCGCACCCAGGTTACTGTATAGGCGCTGTTACAGCGCCTATACAGTAAAATGGGTTGCGCGGGCATAACCCTTCCCTAACGCTTCACAGCCGCGGCATGCATTTGCATGCGATTAGAGGAGAGTATCGGGGAGTTAGTGAAGAGAACTGTGCATGCGGGGAGGAAGGGTGCGCCTGACACTGCCGCACTGTTTTTACCGTGGCCTTACTGTATCGAGCCGTAAGTGAGGGAGTGACATGTTAAAAGCCAAGACAATGCAGCAAAATGTTTTAAATTCTTTAATGTGATAAGAAGTTGGGGGTGGGGGGGGAGGAATGACCAGCAGTACATTGAAACAATCAAGATATATTGAAAAAATGCAAGGGGAAAATGAATAGTCAAAGAACAGAGAAGGAAGAATTTTCTAATATTGAATACCAGGAAGATGACAGTTGTCAATGTACAGGTGTTTCCAAAAGTATAGGTACCCCTGGTTAAAAAGTTATATTTCAATGATTCTTTACATGAACAGAAGCTGTCACAACCTCCATTTTTCTACAAGTTTTAAGGCAAAATTGCTATTGAAAATAATAACAGTGAATATGGCACGTGAAAAAGTCTGACACCCTTCCAGTTCATCCATAACTACTATTAAAAAAAAAAAAAAAAAGTTGTTAATGTGGCACAAAATGTTAATTGACTTGTCAGGCATTCAATTAGTCAAGGGAAGACAATTCCACAGTGAACAAATACAAGGGAAATGTATTCATTTAAAATAAATATGATAAATAGTAGGGATGTGAATCGGGCTTCGGACGATTGAAAATATCGTACGATATTTTCAAAATCGTCAGAAATCGGGGGCTCCCCCAAAACGATAGGAAAACCCCACAAAATTGTTTTTGGGGGTTCTCTTATTGTTTTGGGGGAGGGAGCACTGGATGGCCGGCGCCATCTTTAAAAATGTCACGGCCATCCAGTGCTCCTACCATGTTACAGGGGCCGGCCAATGGCACGGATAGCCTGTCACATGGTAAGGGCAAAGGCCATCGGCGCCATTTTTATTAGTGGCAGCTGACGGCTCAAGAGTGGGAGATCACTCCCGGGACTCCCACTGGACCACCAGGTACCTGTAAAAAGTTTTTTTTTGGGGGGGGGGAAGCTAAGGGATTAGTTTTAAAGGGTCAGAGTGGGTTTTTTGTTTATCAGCTCGGGCGCAGCCGATAAACAAAACCGCGATCAGGCCAGACGAAAAAAACCCCACGATGTGAATCGGAACTGGATTCAGAACCGATTCCGGTTCCAATTCACATCTCTAGTAAATAGAACAAAACAGAGCATTTTGGGATCACTATGAATGGAATGAACTGAAAATGGCCTCTCATGAAAATACCCCAAAATACTTGGGTATTGTCATAAAAGACATGGCCACCCCAGAGGCCTTCCAAACCCTCTCCTGCCCCTCAACAAATCCTTGGATCGTAGGCTGAGCTCATCTGAGGCTTGCCTGGGCCCCTCTGACCCCAAAAATCCAGCCTTGGAGTCTGGGCTTACCAGACTGGGCTGAGCCAAGCCAAGCCAGGGTATTCTTAAACCCCTCCAACCTTGTGCTTAGCTTGCTGGGCCAGGGACCTCCCATTGGGGTACCCAGGAAAGGGGCAGGAGTGAGACTGTTGTTCCTACCCCCACTGATTCCTGTCAAAAAAGCCACCTGGATACATTTATGTGCATAACTTTACCTAAAAAATGTTAGGATGCACTCAGCAGCTAAAGTTAACCTTGACCCTAGAATTCCTTCATCAATGCTCTTTTTTATCTGGATACATTTTGTGCACACAATAAGTTTTGTGCACAAAAATATATGCGGTTGACAGGGGGATATATTCAAATCTTGGTTTTTGTTTTGATCTATTGGCTGCCTTTGACGCAAGCACTTTCAAACTTGAGATGAATGATTGAGAAGACTGGGTTGTTAACTAGCTCAAATACTTCCATAAGAGTTAGACTCAAAAGTTTCCTGGCCAAGAACTATTTACATGGATGAGAAGATGTTTCAATACATCATGAGCAATTCAGAAAATCACGGGCTTTCATACAATGCATGTTACAATCACAGCTGACCACTCCATGCCTTTTCTTTCCTTCAGCCATAAGAGAGAGCTGATTTCTTTAACACATTTAACAAATTTCTAATTCAATGGGCACACAATTTCATAGCACAAAATTCCATGACAGTATAATACACCATCACTTTTCCCAGTGGACTATTCTTCACCCCTCAGTGGTCCTGGACCTCTTTATACAAATTTCCACATTACCATCCTGCAAGCTGGGTTCCACTAGCAAGGACTTCTGGCAATACTTCCGTTTGATTCATCCACAACTTTTTACATGATTTTTTTTTTCCTCTTGGAGCATCCAGATCTTAATCTTTTGGATAGTTCCTTAGGAGGAGAACAACATCTCTGCACACTCTGGCCACTGGCATCTCCATGTCACCACTATGGTAAGAGAGGAGGAAACGTCTCCTTTTCATCTGTGATAGATTTACCA
Source organism: Rhinatrema bivittatum (assembly GCF_901001135.1). Taxonomy (NCBI): domain Eukaryota; kingdom Metazoa; phylum Chordata; class Amphibia; order Gymnophiona; family Rhinatrematidae; genus Rhinatrema; species Rhinatrema bivittatum. Next base: position 440,774,137 of record NC_042617.1, read on the forward strand.
GACCCCACACATTAAGAATAATGAAAGGCAGTCCCCTAATGGTTTAACTCACCCACTTCACCTTTTGCCTGTAGGGTTCTTCTATTGGGAAGAAAGAACCCACTCCTTGCCATTCTGGTTCACCTGGGCTCCAGTCCAACCATGAAGGGGGCTGTACTATAGTCCACTTCTTATCATGCCTCTCCCCTAGAGAGGGAATGCCCCAGCAGGATCCCCCTCCCCTTGGAGGGTCCCGAGGCCTTCCAGCCTACATGTTGGGTACTCCATGTACCCAACATGTAGGCTAATTCCTACCCTATACAGGACAGGGCAAAAACCCAGCAAAACCTTTCATCTTGACACTGCTTGCTCTGTAGCGTCCACCAATAAGATAATCCCAAACTGTTAAGAGAATTTTTTTCCAAAAGCACCTTAAACCAGAGCTTCTAAAACTTTGAGCCTATGTGACCCCATTTTAGTATTTGAAAATTGAACTGACCCTAGATGACCATGATGGTTTATTTTCTGAATGAAGTTTATTGTGCATTAGAACACAAAATTATGTATATTGGTACAATTGGACATTGCATCTGCTTTTGATGCTATTCCACATGATAGGTTGGTATGTAGACTGCAAGAATTTGGAATTGGGGGAATCATAGTACAGCTGTTTTCCTCCTTTTTAGATAATAGGAAGCAGAGAGTAGGTAATAATGGAGAAATTGTGGGCTGGTTTAATGTTCAGGTAGGGGTACCACAATGTTATTTAATATTACTTGAGTCCTTTAATGAACTTGCTGTATGCTTTAGGGTTAGTTTACGAATGATACATAAGAAAATAAGAACATAAGATATGCCATACTGGGTCAGACCAAGGATCCATAAAGCCCAGTATCCTGTCTCCAATAGTGGCTAATCCACGTGACCTGGCTAGTACCCAAATATTAAATAGATCCCAGGCTACTAATGCTGGTAACAAGCAGTGGCTATTCCTTATTTATTAATAGTGGTTTAAGGCTTCTCCTTTAGGATCTTATCCAAATCTTTTTTAAACCCAGCTACATTAACAGCCTTAACCACATCCTCTGGCAATGAATTCCAGAGCTTAATTGTGTGTTGAGTGAAAAATAATGTTCTCCAATTTGTTTTAAATAAGCTACTTGCTAACTTCATGGATTTCCCCCTAGTCCTTCTAATATCTGAGAGAGTAAATAACTCATTTACATTAACCTGGTGAAGTCCTTACATGATTTTGTTGACCTCTATCATATTCCCCCTCAGCCATCTCTTCTCTAAGATAAACAACCCTAACTTCTTTAGCCTTTCCTCATAGGAGAGCCATTCCATGTCCCTTATCATTTTGGTTCCCCTTCTCTGCACTTTCTCCAGTGCAACTATATCTTTTCTGAGATGCGGTGACCAGAATTGCACACAGTATTCTAGATCCGGTCTCACCATGGAGTGAATCAGAGGCACTATGACATCCACCTTTTTTATTTTCCATTCCCTTCCTAATAATTCCTAAGAATATAAGAATATAATAAATTGCCATACTGGGTCAGACCAAGGGTCCATCAAGCCCAGCATCCTGTTTTCAACAGTGGCTAATCCAGGCTACAAGTACTTGGCAAGTACCCAAACACTAATTGTATCCCTTGCTGCTGATGCCAGTAATAGCAGTGGCAATTCCCTAAGTCAACTTGATTAATATCAGTTAATGGACTTCTCCTCCAAGAACTTATCCAAACCTTTTTTAAACCTAGCTGCACTAAGGGGTAGATTTTGAAACTATGCGTGGGCAGCCATGTGGGCACACTACCCGGCACGCACACATGGACACCCAATTTTATGCAGGTGTGCGCGTATTATAAAATTGGAGGTCGGCGTGCACAAGGGGATGCACAATTGTGCACCCTGCACGCGCTGATGCCCGCGGCCTTCACCCGTTTCCTCCAGGCTGCTACGATTTCAGTGTAAAAATAGTTATGTGTCTAAAGGCCCAAACCTGTCCCCTGCCTCCCTCCCACCTGCTCTAAAATGACCTCGGATCCAAACCTGCTGGCCCCTGCCCCAGTAAGTGTAATTTAAAAAACTATTAGTGCCATGAGTAGGATTGCCAACTGGCTTCAGATATTCAGGACAGACTGACCCAGTCCTGTTTTTACCCCATGGCATTCAGGGACTTGTAGTCCTGCTTTTCTTAGGTACTGTAATAGAAAAATCAGAACTACAAGTCCCTGTATGCCTTGAGCTAAAACCAGGACTGAATCAACCTGTCCTGACAATCTGGAGCTATTTAGCAACTCTAGCCATAAGTCATAGGAATTTCAACCTCATCCTCCACTCACACCCCTGCTCCCAATTCCTGTTTTTTTTTTAATTTTATACTTTGTAGATGCCCCTTTTCACTTCCATCCTCTGTCCCCTCAAATCTGCATTTCTTCAGTCTGGATCATGGTAGCATCCAGCTATGATCTGGGTTCAGTGCTTTTGCCATTGCTAGATTACTATGATGGGTATGCTGCCATCATAGTAACTCACTGTTGGGAAGGTGGGGGGGGAAGCCATAATTCTGAATATCTGCCCTCAGTGCAGAAAACATTGGTCACAGAATGGGTAAATAATAATCAAAAAGCCCATTTCTGCAGGTAAAACAGTTTTACCCATGAAAGGGGTTTCATTATTATTATTTTTTTTTTTTTAATTTGTAAGGTTTTTAATACCGGTGTTTGGAAAAAAAAAAAGTCACATCAGTTTACAGCATTTACATTAAACATAAAAACAGTGTATAAACATAATAACAAAACTTCAATACAGATAAAAATAAACATAAGACTCAATATAATAACATTAACTTCTATCCTTATTACAATATTAAGATGATAAGCAAATTAAAATACATATAAAAAACAAATAAAAAACATAATAATCCAAAAATGAAATAGTACAGTTCTTAGGTACTGTCTCAATATGCCCTCAATATTGTTAGAAACTATTTTCCACTCTAAATAAATAACATTTAAGGCAAAGACAGTAAGTGCTGAATGGATAAAGCCCAAAATCTACTGCATGATAATATGTGATAGATAGACATCAGTAACAGAGAAGGGATAGGTAATGAAATAATTAAGGACAAAATAGGTAAGCAACAAAAGGAAATTGAGGGGGTCATTTTCTAGCCCTATCACACGCGAAAAGGGACTTTTCGCATGCGATAGCTAGATAGGGGTGGAATTGGGGTGGCGTCGGGACGGGAAGAGGAGGAGTCGGGGCGGCGTCAGGGCGGACGTGGCGGAAACTTCGCTGGCAGCGATAAGGTAAGCACAGTTATCACTGCCAGTAGCGCGCCCAATAGCACCACCTTTCACGGTGGCACTATTGGGGGCAAAAGCCGGCAGCGATAACACCGCAGTGGTGCGATCGCTGCCGGCTTTCGCAAGCCCACCCCCTGCTTCGCCCCCCCCCCCCCCGCCTCCCGTCACTGTGGGATTCACAAACCACTGCAATATTAGAAAATCCAGGCCTAAGAGAGAGTATTAATAAATACCATCATTTTAGAGAATCATGTGTGCTCAAAGTCTTGCTAAATCCTGTATAACTTACCTTTTATCTCTAATTAAAAAATATTTTTCTAAACAGGAATTACAGATTTCAGTTTTCTTTTTTAATGTCTTACTTCCTTATTGATTCCTATGGAATTGGGCCTTGGAGTTGGATGGGAGCATATATTCTAGGGATGTGCAGACCAAAAGTTTAAGTTCATAAGTCCATAAGTCGAAAGGGGGTCCCATTTGCGGTCAATATGGACATATGGAGAATTCCATAAGTTGAGTCTATGTCCATATGTGCAAATAAAAATTTAAACCCCTCACCTGCCTTAATCCCCCCCCCCCCCCAAGACTTACCAAAACTCCCTGGTGGTCCAGCGGGGTCAGGACGCCATTCCTGAACTCCTTTGCAAGGAGCACGTGATGTCGGCCTCCTGACCCCCCCAAGCTGGCCAAAAGTGCCTTTTGGGCCCAACGAGGGGTCCGGGAGCGAACCCGAGGGGAATCACGTGACGTCGGCGCCACGTCAGAGTGACGCGGCATCACGTGATTCCCCTCGGGTTCGCTCCCGGACCCCTCGTTGGGCCCAAAAGGAACTTTTGGCCAGCTTGGGGGGGCCTCCTGACCCCCCCAAGCTGGCCAAAAGTGCCTTTTGAGCCCAACGAGGGTTCCGGGAGCGAACCCGAGGGGAATCTTCTGACGTCGGCGCCACGTCGGAGTGACGCGGCGTCACGTGATTCCCCTCGGGTTCGCTCCCGGACCCCTCGTTGGGCTCAAAAGGAACTTTTGGCCAGCTTGGGGGGGCCTCCTGACCCCCCCAAGCTGGCCAAAATTGCCTTTTGAGCCCAACGAGGGTTCCGGGAGCGAACCCGAGGGGAATCACGTGACACCGACGTCACGTGATTCCCCACGCGTCCGCTCCCGGACCCTCACGGAACTTTTGGCCAGCTTTGGTAAGTCTTGGGGGGGGGGATTAAGGAGGGTGAGGGGTTTAAATTTGTATTTAGATCAACAATTGCGATTTCCAACGTATTCAACATAGCTATGTTGAATAAGTTGGAAATCCGATCGTTTAAGCCTCATCTTTTTTTTAAGTTAAAAAAAAAAAATAAGTTGCGTTTTCCATTTAAGTTCAAAACGAATGCACACCCCTAATATATTCTATGATGCAATGTGGCAACAATACTATTTTTTTTTCCATAGGCATGGACCAAGCAAGACTCTACTTTGAATAAGACCCTTTATCATATATTACCTTGGGTAATATTTTCTTAAAATATATACTGAATTAAAATGCTATTGTTTTGTTATTTTGAAACATCTTGGCTCCTCTGAAAAGAAAAATGAGTGGCTTTTTCTAGGATGTCACTGTCTTTTGGTGGCCTAATTAGCCCCAGTGGGCCATAACACTCCTGGTTTCGGTAGTAAAAAAAATGTTATCACTTCTGCCAGAGAGTGACAGAGAGCATTAATTATGTTGACATCAGAAATGAGAATGAATCATTTTCAAATAAATCTACATACAAAAAGACTTAGAAAATTTGCCTAATAACTGTATGAAAAGCAAATGCAGCTTTATTAAGAAAACGAGCAACTTAAAAGCATGAACTCATGGACATATTCTAAATGCTGGTGTGTTGAAAATACAAAAATGTAAACTACAATAATTAAAATGCCATTTTAAATCATATGCATCCCTACAAACAATAAACAGCATTTGCAAAAAAAATGCTTGCATATAAAATAGTAAAATAATATTCCAGTTGGAACTATGAGAAATTTAAAACCCATTTTTTATGGGAATGACACAGAATGATGTGTATAATTGGCGGGGGGAGGGGGGAATCTCTTCTTGCTTTTACCCTCCTTTGGCTGCTGTTGACTGTACTTACAGCATTTCAAAGACGAACCACTGCTGCATTTTAGGCAGGGGGTCCTCTCCACCCTCATCACATCTCCAGGGTAGGGGGTCTCCCCCTCACTCATTGCACACAGTAATCCGTCCTCCTCCCTCCCTCCCAGCATGCACACACACACACACACACACACACGCACACGCACATGCACGCACACACACACACACACACACACATGCAGAGGTCCATCAGAACTAAGTCTAGTTTTGAAAATTTTAACCATGTTCACTGTAAGAAAACATTTTCTGAAACAGGAAACAGAGAGTAGGATTAAATGGTCTGTTTTCCATAGTGGAAAAAGGAAAACAGTAAGAGTGCCTCAAGGATCTGTTCTTGGACCAGTGCTTTTTAATATATATATAAATGATCTGGAAAGGGATACGATGAGTGAGGTCATCAAATTTGCAGATGATACAAAATTATTCAGAGTAGTTAAGTCACAAGCAGACTGTGATACATTACAGGAGGACCTTGTGAGACTGGAAGATTGGGTGTCCATATGGCAGATGAAATATAATGTGGACAAGTGCAAGATGATGCATTTAAGGAAAAATAACCCTTGCTGTAGCTACAGGTTGTTAGGTTCCATATTAGGAGTTACCACCCAGGAAAAGGATCTGGGAGTTATAGTTGATATTTCATTGAAATCATCGGATCAGTGTGCTATGATAGTCAAAATAGCAAACAGAGGGCCTCATTTTCTAAAGTATTGCAGGCCTGCGATACTTTAGAAAACTGTGCTAATGGGAGGGCGGGGGACAAAGCGAGGGGGCGGTCCTGCGCTAACCGGCAGCGATCACGCAACCGCGGTGCGATCGCTGCCGGTTTCGCACCCAATAGCGCCACCATAGAAGGTGCAGCTATTGGGCGCGAAATAGGACGCGAAAAGGCCCTTACCTTTTCTCTGGCGGCACCGTCTTCGCAGAGTCGGCCCCAGTGATGCCCCGACTCTCCCCGATTTAGGGAGTGCAGGCTATCGCAGGCCTGTGCTAGCAGTGCAAGCCTGCGATAGCCTTGGTAAATAAGGCCCAGAATGTTAGGAATTATTAGGAAGAGCATGGTAAATAAAAGGGAGAATGTCATAAGGCCTCTATATTGCTCCATGGTGAGACCGCACCTTGAATACTGTGTGCAATTCTAGTCACTGAAAAAGAACATAAGAATATAAGATATGCCATACTGGGTCAGACCAAGATTCCATCAAGCCCACTATCCTCTCTCCAACAATTGCCAGTCCAAGTCACAAGTACCAGGCAAGTACCCAAACATTACATTTTCCCTTGCTACTAATGCTGGCAACAAGCAGTGGCTATTTCCTATTGATAAATAGCAGTTTATGGACTTCTCCAGTTTATGGACTTCTGAGGTTATCCAAACCGTTTTTAAACCCAGCTACTCCAGCTGACTTAACCACATCCTTCTGGCAATGAATTCCAGAGCTTAAATGTGCATTGAGTGAAAAATAAATTTCTCTGATTTGTTTTAAATGTACTACTTGCTAACTTTATGGAGTGCCCCATCATTCTTATATTGTCCAAAAGAATAAATAACCATTTCACATTTACTCGTTCAAGTCTTTTCATGATTTTGTAGATTTCTATCATATCTACCCTCAGCCATCTTTTCTCCATGCTGAACAGCCCTAACCTCTTTAGCCTTTCCTCATAGGCTAAAGAGGTTCCATGCCCCTTATCATTTTGGTCATCCTTCTCTGTACTTTCTCCAGTGCAACTATATCTTTTTTGAAATATGGCGACCAGAATTGTACACAGTACTCAAGGTGCGATCTCACCATGGAGCAATACAGAGGCATTATGACATCCTCCATTTTATTTGCCATTCCCTTCCTAATAATTCTTAACATTCTGTTTGCTTTTTTGATTGCCACAGCACACTGAGCTGATGATTTCAATGTAATATCAACTATTTTGCCCAGATCTTTTTCCTGGGTAGTAACTTCTAAAATAGAATCAAATAATATCATCTAAATACAGCATGGGTTATTTTTCCATATATGTATCACCTTTCACTTGTCCACATTATATTTCATCTGCCATATAGACACCCAATCTTCCTGCAATTTATCACAATCCTCTTGTGCTATTTAGGGTAGAATTAGACAAGATGATCTCAAACCATTTGATCAATACCTCAAATACACCTATTTGCATATGTTAGCCACTTCTCATTCTGAGTGATCTAGTTCAGGTGTCAACACCATGGGTGCATCATCATGAGTGCATCAATGTTGGATCAGTCCTACATGCTAGCAATCACTTTGACCATATTGACAGTAAAGTATGCAACCTAAGGCTGAATCTAGCTGGATATGATTCAGCAGAAATTTTGGCTAAAGATAACTGGACCTTTGAAAACTGACCTTGAGGAGGGTAATTTTCCAACAGAAATGGTCTTTTACAAAACTGTCCACCCAAAATGTGGGTACATTTATTTGCATAAGCCCTGTGTGCTTATAAGTTTGCTTGGACTGAGTGGAGGCATTCCCTGTGAAGGGTTTTGGACTTGTGCACATGCTTTCACGTTCCCCAAAGTATGGGGGTAAGTTTTCCATGCATGGAACAGCAGCTGTAATTGCGTTCAGGTAAATTCAGTGAAATAATTTTCATAATGCACTTATGTACATAAATCAGCTATAAAAATGGGTGTACCTTACATGCATATTTGCTATCTGATTTAGGCAGGCTGCTATAAAATTGAATACATTACCAGTTTCCACGATTCATGGTCTATGGATGTTGACCTGGAACTGTAATGGATTACTTATTTAAGTAAAACTATACTTCTGAATTAGAAGTATTATGAGAGAAATTATGTGACTGCTAATTGAGTAGATGAAAAGTGTACAAGGACCCCCTCAAACATTATTGGGCCACCTATGAGTTTAATTCAACCTTCAGACACAGTGAATGAACTTGGCCTGTTTTTCTTTGACCTCAGGAACATCCTCTATGGAAACTGGTTTGCACAAGTGAAAAATAAAAATCATTAGTCACTCTGGACTGAGAATGTGGCATTTTCCCCATAATGGAAATGTTGGCACCTCTGCCTCACTTGTATGTGTAATGTATTATACTGGATGATGACACACTGTGTCACAGAATGACTTCTGCAGCTGTCTCTCTTCTCTTGCTGCATACATAATGCCAGATGCACTCCATGAAGATACAAGTAAAAAAAAAACCTCACAAATCATTAGTCATTCTGGAATGGAACTGAGTCAGTGCCTCACTGCAGGGAGCACTCAGGCACATTATGTCATTCTGTATGTCTCTGAATCTGTCTCCCACAGACTCTCTCATCAACACTCCATGCCCTTTTCTGTTTTACCTAATTTTCTAGAGGTGTGCATGTAAATATTTTTAATTTTGTTTTAATATTTTCATGTTGATTTGTATAATTCATTTTTAATTTTGTTTGATGTCTATTTTGGTTTGTTTCATTTATTTAAACCAAAAGAAGAAGAAAAAAAAAAAAGAAAGGAAAGGAAGGGGCCAGATTCACAATGCTGCCAAATAAAATAATTAGCACCCCTGTCAGGGCTTCCCTTAACCCCCTCCCTCCCCCAGCTCAATGCAGCTTATCCATCCATGGGTTTCAGTAATCCAAAATAGGGGCAGGAGCAATGCCCGGTCACTCCTGTCCCCCTGGTTCCAAAATGAAAATGGTACTGGCCATCCCCAAGGCCAGTGCCATTTTGTTGTATGGACAACCCTTTATGATCATACAACAAAATGGCTGCCTGGTACCATTACCAAATTGGGAACCAGAGAGAAAGAAACGATTGGGGATTGCTCCTGCCCCATTTGGATTACTAGAACCCTACTGATGGGGTAAGCTGCTTCAGAAGATACAGAAAAGCTAAAGGGGGGGGGGGGGGGGTTGATTTTCAGTAACATGGGAGGAGGTGGATGGCAGGGATGGTGGAAGACTAAGCTGGGGATCTAGGGTTGCATTATAAAACAGAAAAAAAAAGAGATTTTTATCTGATTTTATTTATTTTTTTATTTAAAAAACACACATAAATAAAGAGTGTTTTGCTGTATTTTATTACAAATGGCATTAATACAAAATGATGCTGGCTGGAAGGAATCAAGAGGATCCATGGTGCCCAGTAGATGTAGTGAATGGGTGGGGAAATGAGGGGGCGGGGACTTGATGATTTCTCTAAAAATATCAGAAAGGGGGGGGGGGGTGGGCAGCCATGCAGCGCTACAACCACTTCTTTTTCAGTGGGTTAGGGAGTGGGGATTGGGTGCTAGTGCACATTTATTTGAAATTATTCTGTGGAGTGGAGGACTGAATACCTGTGAACATTTTTTTAAAAAATCACTTTTTTTTTTTTTTGGCAGTTAACCAGCTACATTATTTGAATACAGCCAGTTAAGGTAACATCATCCAGGTACAAATATTCTGAGGCACATCCAGGCTTGGCCAAGTAATTTATATGGCTAACACTGAATATTGAAGTAAGCTGGATAAGTTATTTGGCTAAGTGAATTCCATCCTTGGATATCTCCAGAATGCCTTCTATTTATCTGGATACATTTCATCTAGTTATAAGTAAATTTTCAAAAGGGTTATGAGGGGGAAAAGGAGCATATACATGTGTAAGTAGCCTGTACTCACATACGTGTTATTTCATAAGCATCAAAAGCACATGTGTATTTTTGGTTTTATTCGTATCTTTACCTGGGCGAAAAGGAGCAGTCTAGAGGTGTTCTAGGGTGGAGCCAAGAGTTACATAAGGAGTTGCTATTTTATAATTTTTCCTCATATATTCAGTACATTTATTTGCACAATTGTAAACCTATTAATGAGCTAACACAATTGATATCAAACTCATCTATTGTCTTTTATTTTTGGGAGGGAAGTCTGGATGAACTGAGGAAAGTTCAGGGTGAAGTATCACGAGGGTCTTGGTGAACGGAAGATGGACTGGCTGAACTGGCGGAGGTATTGGCAAGCTAGTGATTTCAAGTACACGTGCATGTTTTAAAATATACCTGCCTCTCAGTATAAATCAGGGTTCTACTGTGCATGTTATATTTTGTTTTACACATAAAATATACCCACACATGTTTTTAAAATAGAGAAAGGGCATGCTTTCCTTACATTGGAAATCTTCACGTGAACTGAGTCAAACACATGTACTTTCATAGCAGAACTACACAGTATTTTATAAAACTGTGCAGCTGCTACTGCACAATTTATAAAATACTAAGACAAATCTCTGCACATCCACTTATGTACATAAATGCTCTACTGCAAATAGTTTTGAAAAGTATCCTCTTAATGACTTAATCAGAAAAAATGTATCCAGTTAAAAGGAGCTAGATATTGAAATCTTGGGGTTTATCTAGCTATCTTGAAAGTTATCTGGACAAACTCCTTTGAATATTCACCTAATAGTCTCTAAACCTTGTGAAAAAGGAAGAGAGAAGGTAAAGCTGTGAAAATCAAGATAGTGGATTGTGCTGCTGATACTCTTCCCTCAACACAAAGTGACTTTTTAGTACTGTGGTAGTAGCAATTTTCGAGGTAAAATTGTCAAATAAATAAAATAGTATATATAATTTGCAAACATCACTAATATAGAAACTGGAAGAAGGATAGAAGAAAAAGAGACACGGATCTCAGCCACAGATGAGTAGAGCAGAGAGAAGAAGTAGCCATAGAAACTAGAGATGTGCTTCGTGTTTAGGTATCGGGTCTGGCTTCGGTCGACCGATTCGTTTAAAAATTTAGTTTTTCGCGTGTGTTTTGGTTTTTTTTATACGAACGGAGTTAGTGCGCACTAACGGGGTTAGTGCGCTCACTGTTACCGTTAGTGCGCACTACCTAAAGTTAGTGCGCACAGCCAAAAATTGCAACTTTTAAGTAAAACGTATCAATTTTTAAGGAGTCCGTTAGCTAAATGTACGGTTCCCAGCTCCCACTGGTTCGCACCACCTGGAAAACAGGCAATGGGAATGTAGAACCAGTATTTTAAATCATCCGTAGTTAGTGCGCACTAACGGGGTTAGTGCGCTCACTGTTACCGTTAGTGCGCACTACCTAAAGTTAGTGCGCACAGCCAAAAATTGCAACTTTTAAGTAAAACGTATCAATTTTTAAGGAGTCCGTTAGCTAAATGTACGGTTCCCAGCTCCCACTGGTTCGCACCACCTGGAAAACAGGCAATGGGAATGTAGAACCAGTATTTTAAATCATCCGTAGTTAGTGCGCACTAACGGGGTTAGTGCGCTCACTGTTACCGTTAGTGCGCACTACCTAAAGTTAGTGCGCACAGCCAAAAATTGCAACTTTTAAGTAAAACGTATCAATTTTTAAGGAGTCCGTTAGCTAAATGTACGGTTCCCAGCTCCCACTGGTTCGCACCACCTGGAAAACAGGCAATGGGAATGTAGAACCAGTATTTTAAATCATCCGTAGGTAGTGCGCACTATCGCTGGCTAGTGCGCACTATCGCGGATTAGTGCGCACTACCTTGAGCATGCTCTGTGAGGTCCCCGGAGGCCATTTTGCTTAAAATACACGCACTAATAATTATTTTCTTACTACGTGCAGTCTCTGAGACAGAGCAGTGAGCTGAGCAGCACGCGCAGTGAGCTGACTCTGAGCACTGTGACACCAGTAATATAATAATCATTCATCAATTCAACAGACGTTGATTCATTCTTCCCACATTATCATCAACTCTACCACTGTAAGTGTATAATATAATAAATATATAAGATTTTGTTTTAGTTTTTATACAACAGTATTACTTTACTAGTAGTTACTTAGTTGGTTAAGAAATAGTTAATGCACTTTTTTTCGGTGAAGTAGCATAAAATAATATAAAAATAATATTAAATGAAGTTACTTACATTAGGGGAAATTAAAAGTTTAACACACAAAAGTACTTCATTTAATTTTATGCTAATTTAGTGAAAAAAAAAGTTTAACAGAAATTGTCAGTGTCAGACAGCTCCCTCTCTGCATGAGAGGCTGGCTGGCTTCACAGACAGGGGGGGGGGGAGCTCAGCTGCCTGACCCTCACTCCTCCCCTCCCCCCATGTCCCTGCCACTGAACTGAATAGTGTACTGTCACTGTGAGGGTGAGGGCTGAGACAGCTCCCTCCCTCCCTGTCTCAGCTCTCACCCTCACAGTGACAGTACACTATTCAGTTCAGTGGCAGGGACATGGGGGGAGGGGAGGAGTGAGGGTCAGGCAGCTGAGCTCCCCCCCCCCCTGTCTGTGAAGCCAGCAAGCCTCTCACTACGTAATGCAGGCAGGGAGGGAGCTGTCTCAGCCCTCACTGTGAGGGTGAGGGCTGAGACAGCTCCCTCCCTGCCTGCATTACGTAGGGGGGGGGGGAGCTCAGCTGCTGCCTGACCCTCACTCCTCCCCTCCCCCCATGTCCCTGCCACTGAACTGAATAGTGTACTGTCACTGTGAGGGTGAGGGCTGAGACAGGGAGGGAGGGAGCTGTCTCAGCCCTCACCCTCACAGTGACAGTACACTATTCAGTTCAGTGGCAGGGACATGGGGGGAGGGGAGGAGTGAGGGTCAGGCAGCTGAGCTCCCCCCCCCCCCTACGTAATGCAGGCAGGGAGGGAGCTGTCTCAGCCCTCACCCTCACAGTGAGGGCTGAGACAGCTCCCTCCCTGCCTGCATTACGTAGTGAGAGGCTTGCTGGCTTCACAGACAGGGGGGGGGGGGGGAGCTCAGCTGCCTGACCCTCACTCCTCCCCTCCCCCCATGTCCCTGCCACTGAACTGAATAGTGTACTGTCACTGTGAGGGTGAGGGCTGAGGGCTGGCTTCACAGACAGGGGGGAGCTGCCTAGCCCCTCCCTGCATTAGTGTGTGAGCTTCTGAACAAACAGCTGTCCTATAGCACATACTTTTTTTCATCTTCTTTTTATTTTCTCATGGTAGGATGGAACGTGAAAGGGAGTCAGATGACAGGGGGAGGGAGTCTGACTCCTCCCCACCGTCCTCCTCCAAGGTGGCAGCAAGGTCCAGGAAGCCCCGCTTTACCCAGGCCGACGTGGACCTCCTGGCCCGGCTGATGCTCCTGGATGAGGGGAACCTTTACACCCCCCCAGGCAGCAGGCCTAACCTGCAAAGGGAGACTGCTGCCTGGGCCTCTCTCCAGGAGGAGTTTTGCCGGCGGGCCTCCTACCCTCGTGAGGTGGAAGACCTGAAAAAGAAAGGTGAAAATAATAATGTTGATCATAATATTCAATTATAAATTATGTATATTATTTTGTCATTGAAAATTAAATAGAGTATGATAGTAATACTAGCTACAGTAGCTACTAGTAGCATACATTGAGTTATATAATTATAATGTAATAATTAACTACTATAAGTAATAAAAGTTATAATGTTAAGTAAATATATTTTAAAAAAACAGAAATACTAGTAGCTAGCTACTAGCTAGCTAGCTACTAGTGTACCACCCTTACCCTATACTATACTAGTATTAATACTTAATAACTAGACTACACAGGAAATAAAATTATCTGTGGTATATTATTGATATTTATATATTAATCGTTTTGAAATGGTGGTATTTGGGATTTTTTTGAAAGCCACATTGAAATATAAATAAAATAGTATTTATGTATAACTAACTTTTGTATGTTGCATAAAAAATAATCTAGTAGGTCAAGGCAAAACATGGGCATGTTGTAAAAATTAATCAATGTTATTCTTTTTCCTGTATATCCCTCTAATTTTCAGGTCGCCATCTGCGATTGCACGAGGGTAGGTGGCTCGAGGAGGTCCGCCGAACCGTGGCCCGTTCCGTGCCTGGTAAGTTGTTTTCAGAATACTACACAAGAACAACACACATTACACAAGTATTCAATTAATTGTAATGGAATTTGTGTTTAAAAATGTTTCTTTACTATAACAGTGAATGAATCATTGTGTCTGATCTCATTCTTGTTTTTAAAATTCTAACTGTTCTCTGAATTTTGATTTGTCTTGTACAGAACCACACCCAGGCAGGGACGAGGCGGGGCTTCCTGGGCCTAGTGGGAGGCAGAGCTGTCACCAGAGGAGGACGGAGGCAGCAACCAGTAGTGGTCTAGGTAGGAAATAATATATCTCTTGGCACGGCCAGTAAAGTAGTATATATTATCTGAGGCTGAAAAACAAAATCTTTTTTTTTTTATATCAATCAGTTTTAGTGGCTGGGGATTGGGAATGGGGGGAAGTGTGTATTTATTTATTTGTATATATTAAATGACACTGAGTGGCTATGATAGTAAACTAAAGAATTGAAGGTGAAAAAAAAGAAGAGGTTTGTAGTGTATCTCCTACCATCATATTCTGTGTAACCTGAGATTGACTATTATTTCTCCTTCCAATCCTTCAAATTATGTATTCTCTCTAATCTATGTTGATAGATTTGATATCCCTCCACTCTCCCCCTCACTCCTTCTCCCCTGCAATGGACTCCTCATTTTTCTATAATCCTCAAGGTCAATAAACTAAATAAGGGGTAGATTATTTTATAAACTTGCTCGCACGCATCCAGTATTTGCTTTTTTATTTGTCATATCTGACTATGTGTAATGTATGTATAATGTATAGTTCTGTGTCTCATGTTGAATTATTATTTTTTTTTAATTTCTTTACAGGCCAAGATAAAGCTGCCACCAGCCAGCGGCCCACCACTTCCACCAGCACCACCACCAGCGCCAGCGCCAGTGCCAGCACCAGCACCAGCACTGCCGTACTTCCTCCAGGATCTCCTCCAACCTGTAAGTGCTGTTGTGCACAATATTCAAAGTTGGAGGAGATCCTGCAGGAAGTACGGCAGTTCAAGGCGAAATATGATGCCGACTTCATGATGTTGCAGCAGAGGGTCGGAGAGGTGCAGGCCAGTGTCAGCAATGTGGAGAGGAGGTTGTTAGCCCTGGAGGAGGCCCCTCAGGAGCAGAGGGAAATGGCTTCTCCTCCTCATGAGATGCCTCATGAGGAGGAGGTGCCAGTTCCCTCTGCTTCAGAGCAGGTTTCTCCAGTGGCGGCACCCTCCTCTCCACATGAGCCTGACCCTGCTGCAACATCATGAAGTCAAGGCATCATATTTCGCCTTGACCTGGGCTGCTGGGCTGGTTTTTTTTTATTTTAATTTATTTTTTTTGACAAAAATGTTTGTCTATTGTAATTTGTTAATGTCTTCTAATAGTTAAATATTTGTAAAAAAAATAAATGTTTTAACATTGTGAAAAATGTTTGTTTGTTCTTTTTTTATATATTATTTTATTAGTCATTTAACTAATAATAATTATTCATAAATAATATAGTATGGTACTACTAAATTACAAAGAGCAGACATGTACGGATGTATGTCTATTATAATCCAACATATTTCATTGTTTTAGTAGTAACTAAGTTAGTCATACACTTCCATACAACATTCAGTCTGGCTGAATTAGCACAAGTTGTATACTTGTGAGCAGTAGCGCCAACGTCAAGGCTTCAACCGTGGCTACTGACCATTCACACATCTTTCAACCTGGCCAATACAATATTGTGCACTGTGTGCAGTGTGTGCAGCACTCAAGCTACTGCAATGACTCACACGTCAATGCCAAAAATTGCTCCATGACCAAGACAGCCATTTGAAGCAAAAACTTTAATGCTTGTGATACTAAAGTAGGAGTAAGGACTAGGAGAAAGCAGACTCATGAACAAAAAATCCTTCAGAAATGTACAACTTCTGGGTGCTCAGTTTTCTCTTTTTATTACACTCAAGGGTGTTTGTATATATTTGGTTAATCAATATATTGTTACAGTAGTGGATATAACAGTAACAGTTTATATCCAACTAGTAGCTAGTAGTAGTAGCTACTAGTTGGATATAAACTGGATATCCAAGTAGTAGCTAGTAGTAGTAGCTAGCTAGTAGCTAGCTACTACTAGTACAACCACTAGCTACTTTGTTAGAGTATCAACCTCTCTGTGCACTGTAAGTGCAATTTTATATTGTATTGGCCTGAAATTCTTTCATACTTCATTCACACAATCATGCTGTCGGAGATGGACGCTGAGGCAGAAGAACCCAGCGAGGACTTGCCTGCCTCAGAGGTGGACACTGGGGGAAAGGAGCCTGGGAGTGAGAAGCCTGTGTTGGAGACGCAGCAGGACAGAGTGTTCATGTCTTGTGACTCCCAGACTGGCTTCTCCTGTGGGCCACAAGAGGCAGCAGCGGCAGTGTTGTGGCCGCTGCTGCCTCTTGTGGCCGGGCACCCCAGCAAGCGATGCGGGGAGCACAGCTGCATAGAGCCAAGCCTCTCTTCCACCCCTTGACCTTGGATCTCGGCCCTCGACAAGAGGCTCACTCCTCCCAGTCACAGGGAAAGTTCGGATACCCAAGCTGTGGAAAGTTCGTTTTGATAAAAACCAATTGCTCGACTAAGTCTGGAGACAAACGTGCACGGTGTGGACTCACTATGTTCCCTGTCATTGAAAATACTCTTTCACTTTGCACACTTGTTGGCGGGCAGGAAAGAAAGTGCTGTGCTAGTATTGCAAGATCAGGCCACATTGAAGCTTTCTGTGCCCAATATCTCAAGGGATCTGAGTCCATGCTCTGAATTGGCTCAGACAGAAAACTCTTAACATGCAGTTCTGAAACATTCTCCTGCAGGTAGGACTCAGTAGTAGTAACTCTTCTGCCAACAGCTGATGCGATTGCTTGTGACATGGCAGGCAGTTCATTAAATGTGGAATGACTCATATTTTGATGTGTTATGGAAGGGGTAGGGGAGCAGCTGATCATACTAGTACTTGAGCAGGATGGAGTTGGAGACTGAGAGGATAATACTAATTCTTTTTCATCGTTACCAGTGGAACAGACCCTGTTAGACATTATGTTTTCAACCATTGTAATCAACTTTTTTTTCCAATGTGTAAGAGCATTGTTCTTGAGAGCAATACTGCCTTTCACACGTGGGTCACACATCGTGGCTAACATATAGCAATCCCTTTGCATGAGAGGTTTCAATCTTTTTTCAACTTGCTCTTTTAAGCATTTAACAAGCATTAACACTTCCTTAGAGAAATCTGGATGATGCAGAAATTCCTGTAATACCTCCTCCAGATAGTTTATTACAGGGATGACACCACCCAAAGTGGCATTAGCTGAACTCAATGCATCAGTATATACTTTGAAAGGCTTGAGGACATGCACCATGTGTGCAATGTTTGTCCAGTCCTGACATCCAAGAGGATTTTCCAATCCAATTTCAGTTGCCATTGCCAAATCATGAAGAGGTGTCTGCTGTTCAGACAACCTCTCCAACATAAGATAGGTGGAATTCCATCTGGTAGGCACATCCTGAAGAAGGTTGTGCAAAGGTGCGCCAACTGCTATTTGCCTCTTTCTGAGTTGCTTCCCACTTTTTACACTACGATTGAAATGCCCAGCTATTTTGCGACACTTTTCAATCAACCGCTTCAGGAGTTGACTACTACAACTAGTAGTAGTACCACCTTCCTTGCCACTAAGCCCCAAAGCATCCCTCACTATCAGATGCAGGGTATGTGCAAAGCATCGGATGCCGCTGAATCTGCCATCAGCCAGAGCCTTAATAATATTGGAACCATTGTCAGTAATGAAAAATCCATTTAAGCATTCCATATCACTGCTTCTAAGGAGCCCATTCCATTTTTCCATCATCCCCTGAATTGCGTGTAAGATATTTTCTGAAGTATGTCTCTTGTCTAGCACTTGAGCATGCAGTAAAGCCCAATGGTATCCTGGTGAAACCTTTTTGGAGCTGCTGCCACTGCCACTGCCAATGCTGCTAGTGCTTACAGGTATTAATGCCTCATCCAGCTGCCACCAATGTGCTGTTAGAGACAAATATGCATGCATTGCATTCATACTAGTCCAAACATCAGTGGTGAGATGGATGCTCCTCCCCTTTGCCCTTGCCATCATAATCTGCATTTCAGCACGACATTTTCTGTATAGGGAAGGAAGCACCTGACGGCTAAATGTACTTCTTGAAGGAAGTTTGTAGTAAGGGGCGAAATAATGGAGCATCCGCTTAAATCCCTCATTTTCTACAATCTGCAGTGGCTGATCATCCAAAGCAATCATTAGAGCAATATGTCGTGTACCCACTTTAGACATTGCCTGCTTCCTGCTCTGTGACATTGCAGAAGAACACCACCCCATCTGCTCCATGGTAGCTTGCCGCTGCTGCTGGGGATGAGGAAGAGGAGACTGCTGCTTCTGCAGATGCACACAATCTGTATCTTCTTTAGTACTACTACTTTCCTTCTGTGGCTGCTTCCCTGTTGCTTTACTTGAAGCCTGGGCAAGCACGGTGGGACCAGCTTCTTCTGCAAGCAACAGTGCTCTATGTTCTCTTTCAAGGTGATATTTCATGTTGCTGTTAGTAAGATGTCCAATAATTCTTCCACGGCTCACCATCTTTTTACAATGGATACATTGTCCAAATCTCTGGTCAGCCACAACATGATAATGATTCCAAATCTTTGATGTCCTTGTACTGTTCCTTACTCTAGGCTGGATACTTGTCATTTTCATACTAGTAGTAGAAATAGTAGTAGTAGTAGTAGTAGTCACACGTGGATGTTCAAATGGTGTAGGGGACAGGGTACCAGCAATACTGCTGGCACTGGCAGTAGTTGTTTGTTTTGCAATCTGACTAACATTGTCATTGCTTCTGTTCTCCTCCTCCTCCTCCTTCTCCTCTGAATGTTTACTAGCCAAAAACTCCTGATCATCATCCTCCTCCTCCTCCTCCTCCTCCTCCTCCTCAATATCTGATTCTTCATCATCATCAAATATTTTCTGTATCACCATTCTTTCATCTAATCTTTTCACCTTTCCCTCAAATTTTGCTCGTTCCTTCCCTTGCAACAAGTTTCCTTGCACTTCTACATCCTCTTTCTTCTCAAAAAATCGCAGTTTTTTCCTAGGGACTGGCAGACAGCTCTTTCCAGTAGCACTATCACTAGCAACACGTTTTTTTCCAGAGGGTACTGGTAGGGGCATTATGATCCTGTGGTCAAAGAAATATATAATAAATATAGTACATTAAACAAGTTAATAAATTAGTTTGGTATTCATATTTAAAACTTTATTGAGCTAATAGCATTAGCTAGCTAGCTAGCTATTGCTTGCTAAGGCTACCCCCAGACCACAGGACAAGAAGGATATAGTGATTATTTTTTATTAGTCAGTGAGTGACACTGACAATTGATAATTTGATATAGTATACTTCCTAATATATTATATTGCAATTTATACCATGCATTGGCCAGAGCATCAAACTGCAGCAGACTGAGACTGAAACTAGGCTGCAATACTTCAGTTCACTCATTACATTAGCCTCCTGGCAGGACTGGCTAGGCTTTTCTGTTAATACTACATGCAAGCCAAGCATTGAGGTTAGAGAAGTCCTATTCTTATTTTTTCATATCCTTTTCAGGCCTATTCTGTTCTTTGGACTAAAATAACTTCTCCCTCCCACTTCAAGTCTTACCCACAAATCTCACACACAGGAGCAGAAGCCTTAAGCCAAGCACAAGAAACATAATATAGGATATTGGACAGACTATTGGCCAATTATAGGTTTAGTAGTAGAATTGATTTGATAGTAGTGACTCACTGGCTTTAATAGCTAGCCATAGCCAGTGACACTAGGCTAATAGCCAAGCTAGCTATTAGCCTAGTGTCACTGGCTATGGCTAGCTAGCTATAAACACTATTAGTGATAAATCTAGTAGATTACACATACATCTATATAATATTGATAAATATAATATTATATAATTTTATATATTTATAAATCTATTAAAACTCTACTGCTACAATGTTCAGAAAGCAGTCAAAGCACCTACCTTGTCCTTTATAAGCAAGCACTGCTGCTGGACTGGAGTGCTGGTGCCTGCCTATGCCTAGGCTAGGAATGCTGCGAACGAAGAGCTCACTCAAGAAACAGAAAAAAAGAGTAGAGCTCAGCTCAGCTCACTGGTTGTGGCTATTGGCTATTTTGGCTAGTGGTACTTGGCTGCTAGCAGTAGCTATATGCTACTGTGGCTAGTGGCAATGGCTACTGGCTGGCTGGCTGGCTGGCTAGTATCATAGGCTGATACTAGTATCAGCTAGCAGCTAAGCCAGCTAGCAGCTACCCCTTATTAATAACAATAAAGGCTGTATAATATTAGCTATCAATCAACAGCTGCAGCTAGCTATAATGACTGATTGACTGATGTTTTCTCCTCAAACCCACAAAACAAAAGCAACACATAAGCAGAGCACCCCTTATTATATAGCTATTATAGCTACCTATTGACTAAAAGTAGGAGGGAAAATAAACCTATTAATTTAAGTGGCCAATTCAAAAATGATGCAAATGAATATTATGCATAATATATCAAACAAATTCTAGTCACATGATTGATGACCTAATCACAATATCCACAGACACACTACTACAGTAGGATTAGAACTTCAAGCTAATAGCTCTATCCCCCATTCCCATTCCCCATCCCCCATATAAAACAATCTGTAAAAAACAGCACCTTGGCTGTTGGTAACCTTGGTAATGAATAAAAAACAAGAAGACACCCAATAGGAATACATATTCAACCTTCAATTTAAAAAAAAGTGTCAATTTAGTATCAATTTACGTTAGTGCGCACTAACATATATCACCGCGCACTGCCATGTACCGAGTGCGCACTAATAATCCGTTAGTGCGCAGTATGGTGAGGCGCCATGTACTGCGCACTACGTCCAGCGACTGCGCGCTAACGGATAGTCCATGCGCACTAACATCCGTTAGTGCGCAGTAATAAAAAAACCGACTTTAACCCGAAAATTCGTGGAATTTTGATTCTTTTTCCCAACTTCCCCAACAATGACGATTTAGACAATGTCGTTGGCATTGACTAAATCGTGAAAAACGATTGCACATCTCTAATAGAAACCAGGGTTCAAATCCTGATGATGCTCCTTGTGACTGTGGACATATAATTTCACTCTCTGTTTCCTCAGGTACAAACCTAGGGCCTGATTTCCTAAGGTTTTTTCCCCATTCTGTGTCTATGGGGGGGAAAAGCTTATGCTGCAGAACCACAAAATATTGCAGAAAAAGTATTTCAAAAATTATTTGCCTGAGAGAGCAAGGCAATATTGGAGAAATTGACCATCCCTATTACTCTTCTGGTAGAGAGTGCATCAAGCTAGGGTGGGAGAACATTGA
The DNA here is from genome assembly GCF_901001135.1 of Rhinatrema bivittatum. Taxonomy (NCBI): domain Eukaryota; kingdom Metazoa; phylum Chordata; class Amphibia; order Gymnophiona; family Rhinatrematidae; genus Rhinatrema; species Rhinatrema bivittatum. The sequence continues at coordinate 440,795,851 of NC_042617.1, forward strand.
AGAAATATCATCTTTGTATGACTTTCCTCACTCAAAATCACAAATCTTCACTGATGTGTACTATGATGTTCATACATTTCACTGTGCAGGTAAAACTGGCCCCCAAGCCCTACACCACCACCAAAACCTCACCTCAAGTTATTAGCCTGCCCTCCTATAATGGTATAAATATTTGACTACTAAGTGTGCAACCTTAGAGGCTCTCTCTTTCTCTCTGTACAGCTACCTCTCTTTCTACCTCTTATCCCACTCCATTTCTCCTCTCTCCCCACCCAAAAAGGAATTTGTGATATTTATAACAAATTCCATTTTGGGCATATCGCACAGCTTAAGGCTAGGAAAAAAGGCATAGTTATTTACAGCAGTAAAAACGTGCATTACGCTATTGTATGCTGTGTTAATGCCCATCATTTTCATAGACCCCACCTGAACCCCTCCCAAACCCCTCTCCTTTGAATACATTTCAAAAATTTGCATTTGCATCACACAACGCAATAAATAATGCATGCATTATGACATTATCGTGGGTGTTAGGGCCCTAACACCCACGATAATGACCTAACGCACTTTGATGAATGAGGTGAGGTATTTATGAGTTATCCATCTAAATGCCAACATTTGGATATTTCAACCACTTATCTGGCTAAGGTTTAGCTGGATAACTCATTTTGCAGCTACGATTTAGAACCCAGCTTTCAAACCTATACATGGTACTGCATTTGTAGTGTAAGTAAATTCAAGGATATTAATGCTAGTAATAATATATAAACGGTGTGGTGGGAGTTTATAAAATACTATATATTTCTGATCCAAATGTATGTGAGTAAGTTTCAGTATGTGTTAGGGCCGCCAGGAAGACCAGGCTGCAGGCGTCTTCCCTTACCCATGGTCCGCGTCCCTTGCTCTCTGTCGGGCTCCGTGCTGCAGCTGCTAGCCGGTGTCACCGCTCCCCAGGCTGTCCTGCCACTGTGCGGGCTCTGATGCCACTGGTCACGACTCCTCCTGGCTTCCCCTAGCTCGTGCACATGCCGGAGTCCCTCCTCTTAAAGGGGCCGCAGTGGGAAATTCCAGCCCAGCCCATAGCTGATGTCAGGACTCCCTGTATTCAAAAGGAGGCTTCCTCAGGTTCTCTGTGACTTGGCAATGAATTTGCTTCGCTTCAGTGGAGTCCTTCCTGCTTCAGTGGTATCCTGAGTCCTGTTCCTGCCTCCTGATTCCTGCTCCTGTATTCCAAATCCTGTTCCAATATTCCGAGTCCTGTTCCTGCCTTCCGTGCGTTCTTCCTGCTCCAGCTCCCATCCTTGATTCCTGCAGATGGATTTTCTGGCTTTGACCTCGGACTGGCTATCGGCGACCCTCTGGCTTCTGACTCAGGACTGGCTATTGGTGATCCCTGGGCTTCTGTTCTTGGACTGACCTTGGACGATTCTGCTGGCGGTTACCACTCTCTTCACAGGGGCCCACCTAACACCAGCCAGCTCCCGAACCCAAGTGCTCAACCTGCGGGGAACGGGGTTGGTATTGGCAAAGCTCCAGCCAGTCCTCTGCACCAGCCCGGCCTCGCCTTCCGACGGTGGGGACCTGTGGGGGTTCGCCCTCTCAGGTTGTGCCAACCTCACCTCGGGCAAAGGGTCCACACTCTCATCCGTGCCGTAAAAGTATGCTCATATATTTCCAATGCAAGAAAACTAATTCTTTCTCTATCCATTTTATAAATATATGCATATATATTTTATGCATGAAATAATCATAATACTATGTGAAGAAACACCCAGAATTCAATGCAGAGGCAGGTATCTTACAAAATATGCATGTATGCTGTTTTGAAAATACTTGTGTTCATACTTGGAATTACCAGTTCACTGATATCTCCACCAGTTCACCCAGTCCTTCTTCAGTTCACCAAGACCCTCTAGCATTTCACCTTTAACTCCCTCCAGTTCACCCATACCTCCCAAAAAAATTGCAGACAACATACAAGTCCAATTTGATTAGTGTGTCAATTAGCAGGTGTAAAATTGGACAAATAAGTTTGGTAATCTTTATGCATATATCTCTTACAAAATAACAATTACCATGCTTTCTTCTGAATTCCGTCCTGGAACCTGTCTAGATCATCCCTTTTCCCCCTGGTAAAAAGTACACATAAAACAAAAAATAAATGCGTACTCTTGATGTTTATAAAATAGCATATATGTGCAAATATACTACTTATTAGGGATGTGCATTCGTTTTGAATGAATTAGGTAATTTCAATGAAATTTCCTAATATGCCCTGTTTCTAGGAACCCGAAAATTGAAAGGTATTTTTCCAAAATTTCAGAAAAATGTGTTTTTCGGGTTAGTGCATGCTAACGGCCTTTAGTGCGCGCTAAATCCCTGTTAGCGCACACTAACATTTAAATGTTAGCGCGCACTAACAGGGAGTTAGCGCTCCCTAACCTGAAATTTCGGGTTCCCTGAAAAAAAAAAGCCCGAACCGCGGGAAAAATGAAATTTCCTGCAGCGGGCCGAAACCGAAGCCCAAACCAAATAGTTTGGGCAATGCACATCTCTACTACTTATACTTGTATATTCTACTTTTATGCAAGTAAACCTTTGAAAAGTCACCTTTTAGAGTATATACTAACACAAATTATACAAACTTAGATAAATAGAAGATGATGAAAGATAAAGACCATATGGCACATCCAGTTTGCCCACCCATACCTCTCGCTAAGCTTTACAATTCCTCCCTTTCCCTCAGAGATCTTCTGCACTTGTCCCATGCTTTCGTCCACTCTAACAATATCCATGTCTCTCCAGTGGGAGGCCATTCCATGCATCCACTACATTCTCCATAAAGAAATATTTCCTTAGATTACTCTTGATTTTAACCTCTTTCAACTTCATACCATGACCCCTCAATCTAGAGCCTCCGTTCTGTTGAAATGAAAAATACATGCTTTCTGTACAGTTAATCCTTGGTGATATTTAAATGTCTGCATTATATCTCCCCCTTTCCCTTCTTTCCTCCAAAGTATATATATTTAATCTATCCCCATAAGCATTATAAAGAAGACCGTTGACCATTTTATTAGTTGCCTTCTTGACTGACTATACCTGGTTAATATCTTTTTGAAGCTGTGGTGACAACATTTGTGAATGGTTTCTCTACTGACAGGGTCATTTATCAAATAGCGTTATGGCGTTTTCGCATGCGTTAAGCATCTTTAACGTATGTGAAAACACCCTTAACGCATGCAATAGCACCATAATGTACGGTACGATGCAAATCAGAAAAAGAGGAGGAGTTGGGGCAGGTTCACTGTTTTGCAAAGCTTTAACTACATCTTTTTCAGTAATGTTTAGGCTTTATCACACTCTTTATCACACTCGAGGTGAGCTTTAGGTATTAGTGTAGGGGTTAGGGGCCTGGGTAACATCAAGCTAGGTTGAGAGAACATTGCACAAATCTCATCTTTGAGTGAGTTTCCTTACTCCGAAGGTCATCAAATCTTCACTAGAGAGCACTGTTCTGTTCATATGTCTCACTTTGAATGTCAAAGTGGCCCCTATCCCCTACACTAATTCTTAAACCTCACCTCGAGTTACTAGGTGGGCCTCCCATGGAGATATAAATACCTATCTAGTGGGTGGGTATTATGGCTAGGTTCTCTCTCTCTCTCTCTCTCTCTCTCTCTCTCTCTCTCTCTCTCTCTCTCTCTCTCTCTCCCTCCCCCAATATTGTTTCAATAAACTGCCTATTACCATAAAACATGCCCCTTTTTCTATTGCATGCAATATTTAGTACATTTTGATAAATCCAGGCCTGAGGTAGGATCAATGACCGATTTACCTACTGAGCCAGAATTGTGGTGGGAGACATTTGATCATATGAGGAACATTAACAGAGATCTCTTTGCTTTTGATTTCAAATGTGCAACAATTTACTCTATTAAAGAAGCCCTTGCTCGATCCATTTAATCTGAATAACTTCTGCCCTATTTCTTTGATGCCCTTTTTGTCAAAGATCTTTAAAATTGCAGTTTCAAACAGCTAAATATTTATTTGAAAGATGAAGACATACTTGATTAGTACCAGTTTTTTATCAGGAAATGCTTTAGCGTAGAGATTTTGTTGTTATCCATGTTCCATGTTTTTAAATGTAGATGACGGTATAGAAAAGCATAAATAAATAAATAAATAAATAATAGGATTGATCAATTGTTGGTGTTTTCTGCACACCCTTTCTGTCCAGGACAGGAGTGGGGAAAGAAAACAGACTTAGTTTTAGGGTACTTGTCAGGTATTTGTAGCCTGGATTGGCCACTGTGGAAACAGGATGCTGGGCTTGATGGACCCTTGGTCTGACCCAGTATGGCAATTTCTTATGTTCTTATGTTGATGTCTCAGCCATATTAATACCTTAACTATTGTATCTTATTCTTGAGACTGAAGGATATTGGAATTATGGGGACTCTACTAGTTTAGTTTACATCTTACCTTAGAGGAAAATTCAACAAGTGAGGATTGGTAGTTCATTTCAACATATCTATTACCCCTATCTGTAAACCTCTTGCTGAACTTGATGTTGGCCACAATATGTATGCCCCTAACATTCAATTCTTTATTCCTAAAGCTGCAACATGATTAGAAACTGTTGCTTTAGCCTCCATTTACTTATTAAGCAGTAGTGGCTCCATAAAAAATTTGCTCTAAATGCTGACAAAATGGAGGCTATCATCCTTAGTCATTACCTCAAGAATGATACCTTTTTGGAATTCCAATCTGATGTTTGTTCAATACCCATCTGGATATCTGGATTGAGTCAGATCTATCATTCTGTACCCAAGTACAAGCGTTAGTAAAAGAGACCTTCTTTAAATTTAGACTAGTCCAGAGACTGGAATCATTTTTAAATTACGGGTATTTTCGCTCTGATTTGCAGGCATTAGTTTTATCACTAATGATCTATTGTAATTCAATCCTCAGGACTCCTGGAATCACCCTTAAAGCCCTTCAGTAAGAACAAAATGTGGCAGTGTGAGTATTAACCACCAATACTGGTAGGAGGAAGCAAATCACGCCAGTTCTTCAGTCACTACGCTGACTTTCTATGCAAGTGCGAGTGAAATACAAGGTAGGATTTTTAATATATAAGTTCTTACACAATAACATCTACACTGGATATCTGCTATTTTGCAGATCTTAATTTTCACTATGTGTATTATGATATTAATCTGCTTCAGAACCCATCATTGTGATCCACTTATATGGCAAAAACTCACAAGAAGACATTTTCAGGCACCGGTCCTGCTTTGCACTGCCTGAAAGTCATTGTGCATTATCTTCTATGCAGAGATTCAGAAAGCAGCTGAAAGTGTTTTTCTTAACACAAACATTTGAGGTATAGACATGATTATGTTCCTCCTTTATAACCTCTGTAATTTTGTTTCTTTTGGGAAATTTTAATTGTAGTTTTCTCATTGTCTAGTTTGTTTTGTTGAGTGTTATTATTATGTAGATTTGTATTGTTCCTCACTTTGGATAATGGATAAGGTGGGTTTAAATCTTTTGAAATAAATAAAAATAATTGTACAAGTCCTTCAAATGAAGTCTCATCAGAGACTTACAGAGACAATATCACCTCCTTTTCCTTGCTAGCTATTTCTCACTCTATGCACCCAAGTTTCCTTCTGGCTTTTACCATCATATTTTAACTATCTGTTTGGTCACCTAAGATCTTCAAATATGCTCACCCCCAGATCATACTCCTGTTTTGGGCATAAAAGCACTTCTCCTCCTATACTGTATCACTCTCTTGCATCTTTTTTTTAACCCAAATAGATGGATTTGCATTTTTTAGCATTAAATCTTAACTGCCAGAACTTAGATCATTTCTCAGCCTTCAATAGATCTCTTCTCATGTTGCAGATTTTGGTATCAACTACAAAAAGGTAAACCTTACCCAGTAGCCCTTGCATACTAACTATTATGGAAATATTGACCTGAACTGGATCAAAGACTGATCCCTTCAGCACATCACTGGGTGGCAACCCGCTTTTTGAAAGCATGAACTCCATTTAAGACTACCCAGTCACTCTAGGACCCATACCTTGGGCTCTCCATTTCATTATAAGTCATCTGTGTAGAACCATGTCAAAGCCTTTGCTGAAATCCTAATATAATAGATCTAGTGCTTTCCCTGATTTAACTCACTGGTCAGCCAATTAATGAAATTAATCAGATTCATCTGACAAGACCTACTTCTGGTAAAACCATGCTGCTTTGGATCCTGTACTCCATCCTCTGTTTTAGCAGATTCCATTAATTTATTCACCACGAAAGTCAGACTAACTGGCCTATAGTTAGTTCACAGCTTCCTCCTTAATTCCACTATTATGAAGAAGAAGAACCATATCTTCCTGCCTTCAGCCTTTTGGAACCATTCCCGACTCTAAAGAAACATTGAAAAGATCAGACAGCTGAGTTACCAGAATGTCTCTAAATTCCCTTAATATCCTCAGATTATCCCATTGCTTTATCTACTATTAGTTTTGTTAGCTCAAAGTGAATATAGTCTTCTGAAAACTGTGTTAAATCTAGCTCATCTCCATTCTTATTTGTGATAGTTTTCTGTGGTCCTACTTCAAGCCAAGCCAATTTATTTATACTCCTCTTTTTGGCACTTCAAAGTGGATTACATTCAGGTATAGTATGTTACATTTACACGTGTAACTTCTTTTAAAATTACCTCCTAAGGGGTTATTTTCAAAATGATTTACACATGTAAATGTAACTACTATTGTAGCAATTTTCAAAACCAATTACCTATATAAAATGCACTTACATGGGTGCATCCTATGGACAATTCAATGGCATATATCGAAGCAATTTTCAAAAGTAAATGCACTTTAGTCAAGTACATTTACATGTGTAAAATCCAGTTTTACACAGGTAAATGTTGTTTTGTTTTTTTTAAATCATACCCTTAGTTTGTACCTGTGGCAATGAAAGGTACAGTGACTTACCCAAAGTCACAAGGAGTGATAGTGGGATTTAAACCTTGGATCATAGTCCACTGCTTCAACCACTAGGCTTTTCCTCCACTCCAAGCCCGTCCTCAGTGAAAACTGAACAGAAATCTTTGTTAAGCAATTTTGCTTTCTCCTTGTCAGACGCTATAAATTGCCTTGCTTCACTTCCGGGTCTTACAATCCCACTCTTCCATTTCTACAGTCACTAACACATGCAAAATAAGTTCCTTCCAATTCTGCCTTCGATCTCCTGACCACTTTCCTAGATTCTCTTAGCTATTCCGGATATTGTCTGTTTTCCTCTTTCTATGATCTGGCTTTTTTTTTTTTCTGTTACTTTTTCAACCACTTCCATAAAAAAACACAGTAGCCTATTTTAATTGTTATAACTTAAACACATAGAAACAGATAGGGTCTAGATGCTATATCTACTTGAGTACTAAATTGCATTTGGCCATGATAAGAATATCATAACACAGTAACATAATAATTGACGGCAGATAAAAACCAAAAAGCCCATCTAGTCTACCCAGCAGTGATTTTATGCACAGTCTTCCCAAAGTAAATCAAATTCCCACCAGGAACCTGCCCCCAGTCCTGTTGCAGGTTATCCCAATCTTTCCAGGAAGCACAGTACAGCCAATTGTTAAATAGCATTTGGCCATTATAAGAATGATTATGTTCAGTTCTTTTTTCCTCAACACTTTGTCTCCTTGTTTGTAATCTGTATAAGAGTTAGGTGCAAGGAACTGTGTGTTACTGTTGAAGGAAGAAGTAAGAAAGCAACTAGACCCCTGGAGAGGAGAGTAAAGGAGACAGTAGAGTTCTTTGAAAAGATGCAGACTGTACACAAAAAAAGAAGGAACTTTTCAAGTGCTGTCTTTAATTTTTGAAAACATTTAAAGAGTACAGCCGAGGCTTTTATATAATCCCCAGGTCCATTTTACTATGATTTATTTGTCCCTGCAAGAAGGGCAATTACAAATAGTTCCAGCTGGAAGAAGTTGGGGAAATGCCTCCAGAGGCTACTTGCCAGGATGCACATATATTCATCTTTTTTACATGACTGAGTGGGGAAAACCATTGGAATATTCTACTAAGGACATTAATCATCTACTAAGTGTGAACTTCTGTCCCAGTACACGAATATTACTTGACTAATGGACTATTGTCTATAATTGGTGGATATAGCAACAATTTTGTGTGTATTCTTTTGTAAAGAATCCATCTAGCATGTATCTGCTGTTTTTGTATTTTATACATTTAATTTTTTATGTTTTATATATACTTTTGTGATAAATAGTCCCTTGGAGCAGGTGTTTAACCGAAGAATGTCCATGTTGCATTGATTTTTAAGGTATATGCTAACAATCTTTATGCATAAAATATATTGCTTTCTAATAAAGGGTGTTTTTTTTATAAATTTAGTTTCCATTTTTTTATATACAGTATTTAGAGCTTTATAATCTACTTTCTTCTGCTGTTTTATCTTTGCCACTACTTCTTCACTGTATTTCTTTGCTTACTGTGATGGGTATACCTCTCTTGTTTGCCAGGAAGCCCATGTAGCCCAGGTCAGGCCCATTCGACACCAGGTGAGGGAACACAAGACAGCAGAGCAGGGAAAGGAAAGGATAAAAAAAAGGGGAAGGGAATAGATGTCAAACAGGGAAGAACTGCCCAAGCACACACTTCCAATGTTTATTAAAGATATAAAAGAAGAGATGTAGGAGGAGAAACATGCAAAAGCACTGGTGAAGGAACAGGAGCTGGAGGCTAAAACAAGCACTATGAAGCTAGAGGCTGAAACAAACACAGAAAAACAATCACATTATAAAGCTGGTACTGGAAAACATTGGTGTATTCTTCAGGAAAGAGTCCACAGGAAAATCCCCAGCAGCAAAGGACCACATTTGAAAAAGAATAGGCATCACATGTCAGTTGCCTCAGGGTGATTCCCAAGACAATAAAACACATTAAACATTGATATCAAGACATTAAAAGTGGCATTAGAGAAAATATTTATTTATTTATTTATGTATTTATTTATTTTTAATTTTTATATACCGATGTTGTACAGATATGTGGTCCTATTTGTCTTCTTATCTTTTTTCCTGTCCTGCTTCTGACTCAGGGTCATTCTGGCCTCTAATTTGTTTCTTTCTTTCTCTGTCTATCTCTCTCTCTCCTGTTCCCTTCCTTTTCTCTCTATCACTATCACAGTTCTAGAGCCTGTTTTTTTTCTGCACCTAGGGCAGATAATCAGAATTACACCCTCCCTCCCCCTTCATTTATCAATGGCTTATCTGGCACAGTGGTCTGTCCTTTGGCAGCTCCAACAATTTAACCCCTCTCTCTCCCCCCTCCTGCTCAGCATTTCCCTTTTTCTCATTCTCCATCTCTCACCCTTTGTTTGTTCTCTCTCCTCCACTCCATGTCATGCCTTGCATCCCCTCTTCATCTCCCCTGTTGCGGTTCTGGCCGCGAGCGCTGCGACCAGACCCTTACCTCCGTGTTTCTGGACCTGTTCCCGCTTTCACTGGCCTAGTTCCTGTCCTGTTCGGTGGCGTCCCTGCGAGGGCCGCGCTGCCGGGAAGCCTTCCATGGATGCCCCGTCTCTAGGTGCGCATGCATGCCACTTGGGTGCTTTTCTAGGCCGGTTCCTGCCAGTGGTGACTCCGCCCAATTCCTGATGACAGACGCCATGGCCTTGATAAGCCAGCCGCGGCCACCCAGTCTTTACCTTGCAATGGGCTTACCTACCGGATCCCTGTTGCGCTGTGCCCCGGATCATCCTGCTTTGCTAATCGCTCCATTCCTGCTTGCCTGCTACAGTACCTGCTTGGTTCTTGCTTGCCTGCTACAGTGCCTACTTGGTTCCTGCATGCCAGCTACAGTTCCTACAGTTCCTGCCTGGTTCCAGCCTGGTTCTAGTACCCGAGTCTAGCTACCGTTCCTGCCTGGTCCCAGTAACTGAGTCTTGCTACAGTTCCTGTCTGGTTCCAGTACCCGAGTCTTGCTACAGTTCCTGCCTGGTTCCAGAACCCAAGCACCGTTACAGTATTGATCTACTATCCTAGTCTGGATCCAGTCCCTATCCTGATCCACCACCGCCTAAGTCCCAGCAACCGGGCCCCTACAGGCTCCTTCCGGGGGACTTCGGCTTCCAAGGGTGAAGCCACCTAAGTCCCAGTGGTTGGGCTCCATTGGACTCCTCCCGGAGGAGTACCAGCTTCCAGGGTGAAGAGCACCTCTACGTCCAGCCTGAACATCTGCCTCCCAGCCTGTGGTATACTAGAGACTTTTGAATGCCCTCCTCCATGCGCATACACAACATGTTCCATGTGTCATTGCTGAAGCCTCTTGTTTTATCCAGGTACCACTCTCGGGCTCCTGAACTTTCGGACCCTTCAGTACCAGACGAGGTTACGTATCAAGTACATGAGGTCTTGGATGTCCGGTTTCACCAACGCCGATGGGAGTACCTGCTTGCCTGGGAGGGTTGCGGACCCGAGGATAATTCTTGGGAACTGGCCCGTAACATCCTTTACAAGGACTTATTACGGCAGTTCCATCTGGACCACCTGAGTAAACCCGGACCGGCTAAGAGGGGGAGTAAGAGGGGAGGTACTGTTGCGGTTCTGGCTGCGAGCGCCGCAACCAGACCCTTACCTCCGTGTTTCTAGACCTGTTCTCACTTTCACTGGCCTAGTTCCTGTCCTGTTCGGTGGCATCCCAGCAAGGGCTGCGCCGCCAGGAAGCCTTCCATGGACGCCCTGTCTCTAGGCGTGCACATGCGCCACTTGGGCGCTTTTCTAGGCCGGTTCCTGCCAGTGGTGACTCCACCCAATTCCTGACGTCAGACACCGCGGCCTTGATAAGCCGGCCGCAGCCACCCAGTCTTTGCCTTGCAACGGGCTTACCTGCTGGATCCCTGTTGTGCTGTGCCCCGGAGCGTCCTGCTTTGTTAATCGCTCCATTCCTGCTTGCCAGCTACAGTGCCTGTTTGGTTCCTGCTTGCCAGCTACAGTTCCTACATTTCCTGCCTGGTTCCAGCCTGTTTCCAGTACCCGAGACTAGCTACAGTTCCTGCCTGGTCCCAGTATCCGAGTCTTGCTACAGTTCCTGCCTGGTTCCAGTTCCTGAGTCTTGCTGCAGTTCCTGCCTGGTTCCAGAACCCGAGCCCCGTTACAGTATTGATCTACTGTCCTAGTCTGGATCCAGTCCCTGTCCTGATCCACTACCGCCTAAGTCCCAGCGGGTTCCTCCCGGGGGGACTTCGGCTTCCAAGGGTGAAGCCGCCTAAGTCCCAGCAGGTTCCTCCCGGGGGGACTTCAGCTTCCAAGGGTGAAACCACCTAAGTCCCAGCGGTTGGGCTCCTACGGACTCCTCTCGGAGGAGTACCAGCTTCCAGGGTGAAGAGCACCTCTGCATCCAGCCTGAACATCTGCCTCCCGGCCTGTGGTATACTAATGACTTTTGAATACCTTTCCCAGTCTCCTGCAGGTCAGCACAAGGGTCCACTAAACTGACATTCCCTAACATCCCCTACTCCTTGCTGTGGATCCCGTTCTTTCTCTACCTCTTAACTCATTAACCTGCATTTCCTTCTTTCTCCTTTACCCACCCCTTATCTTTCATTTCTCATACCTTCTCCTTGCCCCACATTGCCCCTCTTCTACCCATTCACTGTTATCCAGCAGCATTTCTCCTCTCTACCGCCCTTTCCTTGTCTAGCAGCTTCCAACTTCTCTCCTTGCCCCTTAGTCTGCAGCTCCTCTGTCTCTCCCAACAACCTACTCCGCAACAGAGGCCCCCTCTTCCTCAGAACCCCCTATAAACTTCTCCCCAGCAGTAGCAGGTTCCCTTTCTCTTTCTATCCCCCCCCCCCCCCCAACTCCTGCACAGCAGCTGTCCCTTCACCCCCTTCCCAGAGGAGGTCCTTTCCTCTCTCACTCTCTCTCTCTCTCTCTCCTCCCTCCTATATTTCTCAGGCTGTGGCACTTTAAATCTTTGTGCAGCAACAATAGCTGCAGAAACTTGAAATAAAAATCAGCATGAGGCTTTTGAGCTATCACATGCCTACTGGCCCTGATAAAGTCACAACCCTTCTCCCATAGAAGTTTATTCATGGATTATTCCTGATTATGGATATTCCTGAAAACCTGATTCCTATAGGTCCCCCAGACTTTCCTCGGTCTTTCAGCCTTCATCTTTGCACCCTAGCAATTAACTTTCAGGCCCATAGGCTGGCCCTGAAATTTTGATTATTAAACCCTATATTCATCATATCTCCATTATAACACTTTCCATAACTCTCCTGTAAAATCATATAAATGGACATTTTTTTTTAAAATAGGGATGAGCATTCATTTGAAATGAAATAGACAATGTCAACAAATTGTCCATTTCATTTCATTTCATTGAAACCACAAAACAAAAGAAACAAAATACTAATTCATTTTAGTGCACACTATACTGAAAATGTTACAAAAGTGTCAAATGGGGAAGCAGTTTGATAGCTAGAGCTAAGGTATTTCATTTCCCATAGCTGTCTCTTTAGTTACGTGTTTGAGTTACCAAGATTGCAAAGTGTTGTGTGGGGGAAGGTGCCACCTGCCTGGTTACAAGTATAAACAAACAAATAATAATAGCATCAAGGTCTAGTCAGCATAAGCATCCAATTCAAGTGCATATTTTGTATTTGCTAACACATGTTCATTTTGCGAAAGGGGCCCTTGCATTTTGGGATATGCAGACTTTGAATCACCCAATCCTACTTCATTTTTTAAGAGTACATGGTAATTGGTAAAAGTATATTTTGATTCAGCCAATTATGTGATTATATTTTTATTTGCTAATTTGACCTTGAGTACAAATATACTGAGGGGGGCTCTGGTTGTCTACTGATTTTCTTTGGGTGAATTGAGGCGACATCAAAGCTATTTGTTCTTTTGAGAGAGAAGTTAACACTATTTTGAGATTTCAAATTAATCATCATTGTATCAATAATTAGTGACTGAATTGTTTTAGTTAGTCTCAGTCTTGGGAGGCACTAGGCCGGTAAGATAGGGCATTAGTGCATAGGCTCTATGTTATGCAACATAGTAACAATGTGGTCTTACACTAACTGCTGCAGTGCTTTGTCATTAATCTGACAAAGTCTCACAGACTACTTTGCTCTTAGTATGAAATGTTAATGTTCTCTGTTTGTCTTTCATCTTGTGACCTGGCCTCTGCCCTTTAGTCTGTGGCCATTGGCTGCTGGCTTGTGACCCACTGGCCTCAGTGGGCAGTTTATATTAATATCTAGTGGTGGGTACACAGCCATACACTGCACAGTACCATTTCTCATTTCTAAATTATAAATTTAAGTGAATCACTCCTACATATACCAGATAGTGTAACACTTGGCAGGCAGACAATCAGCACTGAAAATTACATTTTCTTGGTGTTTGATTTGCTGTCATTGATTGATTATTGGAGGGAGTGTCACACTATCTTTGCTAGTTAAGATGTGTGTTTGCCATCTATTGTGTGGCTGAGAGTGATAGTGAGAGAGAAAGAGAGAGAGAGACTGGGGTGAGGGGTGACTGGTGAGAGAGAGTGAGAGAGAGAGATATTGGATTAGGGGGATGACTGATATAGGGGGAGATTGGTGAGAGAGAGGAACTGGTATAGTCATTGACTGTAAAAGAGAGAGAGAATGGAGTAGGGGTGATTGGTGAGAGTGAGAGACTGGTCTGGGGTAGTGGTAGTGGTGAGAAAGAGAGAGAGTGGTTAGGGGTGGGGTGATTGGTTAGAAAGAATGAGATTGGTGTGGAGGGGGACTGGTGAGAGAGAAAGATGGAGAGAGACACTTGTTGGGGTGACTGGTGAGAAAGAGAGAGACAGTTTGAGAGTGACTGGTGAGATAGTGAGAGAGAGAGACTGGTGTGTGTGGGGGTGACTGTTGACAAAGTGAGAGACTGGTGCTGGAATAACAGATGAGAGATAGAAACTGATTGGGGGTGACTAGTGAAAGACAGAGAGACTAGAATGAAGGGGGACTGGTGAAAGAAGGCAAGACTGAGGAGTGACTGGTGAAATAGAGAGACTGAAATGGTGGGTGACTTGTGAAAGAGAGGGACTAGTAACTGTTGAGAGAGTGAGAGACTGGTGTGGGGGTGACTGTGGAAAGAGAAAGAGACTGGTGTTAGGAGGGACTGACTCCACTGGTGAGAAATAGAAAGAGAGGTGTGGGGCGGTCACTGACTGGTAATAAGTTGTGGGGATGACTAATGAGAGAGATAGAGAGACTGATATGAGGTGGAGTGACTGGTGAAAGAGAGACTGGTGTGAGGGGACTGGTGAGAGACTGAGAGAATGGAGTAGTGGTGACTGGTGAAAAAGAAAGAGACTGGTTTGGGGTTGACTAAAACAACTTATTCCATTTTTAAAAAGGCTGAAAGGAGGCAGGTAGTGCTGCACTGCTTATTACATATTCAAGATCATAGTGCACTAATGGAACTTTGTGCATTAGCGCGCGTGTGATGGGGCGTGGCCAACACCACTGGAGATGCCGAACTCTGGCGTGAGGCCTGGTGCGCAGTGGAAGGCCCGGCAACTGCCGCCGTGGGACGCCGAGGCCTCGAGGAGCTCGCAGCTGCCACTGGGGAGGCTGACCCGTGACCTGCAGAGGAGCTACCAAGGTGAGCAGGCCCATGCGCGGGCTGGGTGCGCAACATTCCAAGTGTCTTTTTTGCAGAGTTTTCTGGTAGGCACCACAGGAGTGCATGTAAATATAATACGCATGTTGTAAGTGTTATTTTTGCCTCAGCAGACTGTACTTTTGAATGTTCTTTTTCATGCAAAATGTATTATAAATGCATAATTTAATTGTGTGTGTCTGGAAAGGATGTGGGGGTGTGTGAGGTGGCGTGTGTGCAATCTGTAAGGTTTGCCTAGGGTACCTAATACCCTTCCCTGTCCATGAGTTCTGGGGTGGGAGGGGGGGGGGGTGCCAGTTTAAACAAATATAGATTGCAGGATGGAGCTGGGCTTTTTTTGATGGGCCCAGGATGAATACATTGGGGGGGGGGGGGGGGGGGGGAAGCACAGTAATTCTTCGCACAGGGCAGCAAAAAAGCTAGCACAGGCCCTGCACTGATGCTAGTTTCATGGCATGTTTCCTAGTCCTAACACTGTTTGAAAGAGTAAATAACCATTGCCTATTTACTTACACACCACCCACAAGTTTATAAATCTCTATCATATCTCCTCTCAGTCATCTCTTGTCCAAACTGAAGAGCCCTAACAAGCTTAGCCTTTCTCCATAAGTGAGCCATCTCATCCCCTTTATCATTTTTATTGTCCTTCTCTGCACCTTTTCTAGTTCCATCACATCTTTCTTGAGATGGGGCAACTAGAATCGCACACAATTCTCAAGGTTTGGTTACACCATGGATCAACAGTGAAACATTATGATAGTCAAAATGTTATTCTTCATTCCATTCTAAATAATTGCTAACATTCTATTAGATTTTTGACCACCACTGCACACTAAGCTAAAGATTTCAATGTGTTATCCTCAGTGACTCCCATATTGTTTTACTGGGTAGTCCTAATACAAAACCCTGCATGTTTGTACCTATAACTAAGATTATTTTTCTCAGTGTGTATTACTTTGCACTTATCCACATTAAATTTCACCTGTCATTTAATGCACTTTAGTAAAGTGACCCCCATTATGGGGTAATTTTCAAAAGGATATAAATGCATAAAACACAGTGGGGCATATAAATCTGCTTTTGAAAATTATCTAGGGGGGATAGTCCATGGAAAAGTACATATGGAACATGATTTCATATATCATTTTTCCTAGGATTATTGATAGCCATTCCAGAAGGCAAAGTCAAAGCAGGAAAACATTTACATATCTACTGATGATTTTCACAAGTATGCATGCAAATGTACATGTGATATGTTGCACGTGCTCAGGTGCAGCTGTACCTTGCAGTGCAACAAATCCCGGCAGCACCCGGGAATTTTCAAAGCAGACTTATGTAGGTAAGTCAGCTCTGAAAATTCAGTTTAAAGTCCGCAAGACCTTTATACCTGCAGACCTAAGTCCTCTGGAGGCTGCTGAAAGTTAACCTCCCAATGCATATGGAATACCTTTCAAAAAATCATTAGATCACTCAAGTGGCTAAAAAAAATTGTAAAATTTTAATCAATGCTCATAGAGTAAGAAGTATCTTTATTAAATTGTATTGCTATGAAATTTGATGGCTTTAGTGGCCAATGGAAACATAAGTTTACCTTTCTGTTTGTGTTGCTTGTATTAGTTTCCTTCAGATTTGTGCCCATACAAAAGTAATATATTGACTTCTCACTATATTAAACTTAGTTCTGAGAAGAAGAAGCATGATAAGGGATGGGAGAGAATTTAAAAGTGTTAAATGAAAAGTGCAAGGTAACATATTGTTCTGATTTTCTTTTGAAAGGGATCTTGATGCCTAATCATGGAATTAGGTATCCTGGATCCCTCGGTTAAAAAATGATCCCAGGCACAGCGACTGAATCTATTTGCAATACTTAACAACATATTCAAATTTAACTACTGAAAAGTGGGCAGTCAAGCTGGCAAAAGTGGGATGGGATAGGGAAATTATGTATGCAATATTCAATTTTCAAGCATGCACATGCATTTTTCCGGTATATAATTGGCCTGTATATATAGCAGGTGCATTGTGTGCTGATACTTTTTTTTTTTTTTTTTGCCCAGTACTATTGTAGCACATTTTCTAAGGGAAACCACCCAGGCATTTTCTCTTTAAAAATGTTCTGCATAATGTACGGGTACCAAAATACCCATTTACCTTTCACCTGACCAACTTACTGAAACCTTTTCCCAAGATGCTTAATCAACTTCCCATTTTCCTTCCTCGTTGTGATTGCCTTTTCCTCACTTTCTTGTGACTACTATGGCTACCCAGTCAGACCTCTAAGTGATCCTACCCAGACTGCAGTGACTACGCAGTGCCAGTTAATTAGCATTTCTGCTACCACAGGCATTCCTGGAAGTTCTGTACAGCTCTGGCAGTGATTCAGCATTTCCAGGAATGGTGATGATTTAGCAAAAGAGCACAGATGGAGAATAATTATTAGAGACACTTATGCAGCATTATGAAGTAATGAGACTACAGAAGGTACAGCAGAGTCTTCATTTAATATTATTCACCAAATGAATTTGAAACAGGTTTGTTTTCGGTTGTAAAACCACTTTACAACTAAAAACTGAACTGTCTCTAAATATCTAAGTACCGGTATATATATAAATCTGGTTTTGAGTGTTCTATTTGGAAAAACCTAAATGAGGCATGTAGTATTCATAAAGACTAGTCAAAAAATTGAGAGAGATGCAGGTTGTAGCATGGCATAGGTATCCCTAATGAGTTGAATTATACCTTATAGACTGGATTCAAAATATATGGATCTGTGATGATTCCAGTGTCATCTTGGAGAGAAAGAGGGCAGCAGTGAAATGTTATGAGGAAACTTTGGGTCTACTGCATGCAGGAGTTAGAGTAACCTGACTGGCACCCTGAGGGTTGAGATGGGATTAGTTGATGCCAATGGCACTCAATGCCAGGTATATTGAATCACTTCCTTCTCCCAATATAATCCTTGTCCACTTCGCAGAAATGACCTGAGCAAACTAAAAGTCATAGTGCTCTTCATTAAAATGAAGAGACCAGGCCCAGCTAATGTCTTTCTTCAAAACAGTGATTTGGTCTGCTATCAATAGGAGATTTTAAAGGGACACACATGATCAAAAAGTCATAGATAAGTGTCAGGTTAGGGCCACAGACACTGGACATAGTGCTCTCCTGGGATTTAAACCCCAGGTTTTAAACAGCAGGGAAAACAAACATTGTTTGCTTCACCTTGAGTAATAGAACTGAACATGTAAAATTTCTACAGATCATAGCCCGAGAACCAAGAGTCAGTTCAATCTGGGTCTGTTATGACAGTCGGCCACGGGCAGCCGCAGCCAACCCAACTCACGTAATGTATTACCCTGTGCTCCTCTCCAGGTGAATTCGCTTCCGCCGCGTACCTCCTGGCTCTCAAGACTCCTCGTGGCGGCTGGGCGCCGCCGACCTGCATGCCGACTCCAGGCCTTCCTAGGCATGCTTGTGCGCCACTGGGCCTCCCTTTAAAGGCCCAATGGCGGGAACCTCAGGGGCATCCCTGACTGATGATATCACAAGCTTGGGATTCATAAGCACCTCCTTTGGCCTACGCAAACCGACTTGGCAACTTGTTCCTTCGCCTCACTGGTGCTTGTTCCTGTCTTTCCAGACCCGTGGTTCCTTCTTTGGATCTCCACCTTCTGATCTAGACTCTGGCTCGGGTACCCACTCCTCGGGGGCCTGCTTGCACTTCCTTTGGGAGACCTGGTCTCCAGGCTTCCCTGCTCCTCAGGGTACAACCTGCGCTTCTAACCAGAGGTCCTGCCTGCTCGCTTCTCTGCTCCTCTGGGTTGCCTCAGCACTGCCTATCAGAGATCCCATCTCAATGCTTTTGCACTCTTTGGGACAGTCTCTACCTTATCACACCAGAGACTTTGACTCTATGCTTCCCCGCTCCTCGGGGCAGCCCCTACATCACTTTATCAGAGACTTTGACTCTACACTTGATGCTACGCCTTTACACCAGCGGCTTTATCTACGCTTCCCCATTCCTCGGGGTAGCCTAGTCAATACATCGGAGGCCTGTGCTTCCCCGCTCCTTGGGGCAGCTCTACATAATCACACCAGAGATTCTGCTGCAACGCTGTCCTGCCCTCGGGACAGTCTCTGCATCAATACTCCAGAAGATCCTGTCTTCAAGCTCCCCATTCCTCGGGGCCTGCCTAGCACTCCTCTGTCTTGGAGGTTCCTGCTCTGGTACATTGTGTCTTCAGTCCTGTCTGAGTACTGTGACTCCTCTGAACTGTGCCTCTTCATCCCACTTCTCGGGGTGCCTCACAGTATATCTCAGTGTAGGTACCTGCGATCACGTGGCAGTGACGCAGGACATTCTCACTCTACTGAACTACAGTCGTGTCCCCTGCTGCAGCTGACCTCGCCTCCTGATGGTGAGGACCTGTGGGGATCTACCCCTCAGGTAGTATCAACCTCCACCTCTGGCCAAGGGTCCACAAAACCCATGAATCCTAACAGGGTAGAATTTCAAGTTACATAAATACAGATATTCACATAGATACTCAGGTTCAGATTCAAAGAGTATACATCACCCAGATGTTAAAGTTCAAAACAGAGATCTATGATTCAGCCCTCAAGCCTTCAGGTTGCTGGGGACAGTTTCCTGCAATGACAGCTCTCCTTTTGAGTCCCTTAGGACCAGTTCAGATCCTGAGGGGAAGGGTTACCAGTTCAGGCTTGGATAGATAGGCAAGACCTTCCTTCACACTCAGCTC
The DNA here is from genome assembly GCF_901001135.1 of Rhinatrema bivittatum. Lineage (NCBI taxonomy): Eukaryota > Metazoa > Chordata > Amphibia > Gymnophiona > Rhinatrematidae > Rhinatrema > Rhinatrema bivittatum. The sequence continues at coordinate 440,815,336 of NC_042617.1, forward strand.
CACATCTTAGGAGCCACTTTGAGGCTCAGAGGCAGAGGTCATTTCGTCAAGAAGGACAGACCACAATTCAAACCCAGGTAGAGCTCCTTTTACCCATATGATAGGCTACAGTTTGCAAATGAAGCACCATTAGGCACAATCTCATCATGCAGGATGGTGCTGAATTCTGTCATCAAGACGTGGTCCACTTGCCAGATAAAAAGATGGATATCATACTTAACTCCTTCCAGCAAGCCCAAGGAAGCAGGTATGGCATGAAGACACAGCTAGTGGGGCATGAGTAAGATCATTACAAAATGTTTGCTTCTCACCCATGGTAGTAAGGTGATTGGGTCCCAGAATTCAACCTAGGGAAAATCTTTTGTTTGGACTGTCAGTCAAACAGAAGTTTCCATATATATATATATATTTGTCATCTGGACTGAGTCAGTTAAATTGAGTGTCTTAGACTCCTGGAAATGATGTGAGTGATGGCAAGAGAGCTCTCTGTGCTGAAAAATTCCAGATTTCTTTGACACAGGTCAGACTTTTTCAGCAAGTTACCATCAACTAGAGACCTGGTCATTTGACAGATCATAGCAGTCAGATTATTCAGCATATTAAAATGATCAGGGACATTCTCTGCAGTGCAGTGCCAATAATATTACTGCAGAGAGGCTGAACCCTAGGATGTAATCATACAGGGATAGGAATGCTATAATAGATTGTAAAGTGTAATTATGTTGCTTGCTGTTGTAATCTGTCCATCTACTGCAGTTTTATGCATGTCTATTTGCCATATAATTTACTGTATAATAAAAGCATCATTTTGCTTCCACCCTTTGCTGTCTATCAAGTAGATAATTGAAAGATGGAGCCAAGGACAGGATTGGAGTGGGGAGCAGGGATAGAAAGGGGTGTGGCATGGTGAGCCAGGCCATACCACCAATGCCCATCTTAAGGAGATCACTCAGCTTTGCTAAGATGGCAACCTACCATAGCCACCATGTGGTCTGTGTGGCAATTCCCAAACTTTATTCTTGCAGATATATTAATAAGGAGAGGGCAGATGAATGAGCAACAAGTGATGTTTATGCCACTCACACTTATTTAGCAATTATTTGCAGCACCAGGCATGACCTTGTTTACAAGCTGGAGGCTTAGAAACTTCCACTTGAAATGTTAGCAAGCTGGTCCTTCTTTGAGCAGTGAAACTTATCCAGCTATTAACATCAAAAGGAACATAAGCAATGAGAAAAAGTGGAGAAAACTAGGGATGTGAATCGTGCTTCGGACGATTGAAAATATCGTCGATATTTTCAAAATCGTCAGAAATCGGGGGCTCCCCCGAAACGATAGGAAAACCCCACAATATTGATTGTGGGGGTTCTCTTATCATTTTGGGGGAGGGCGGGAAAAACGGCACACAAAAATAACCCCTAAACCCACCCCGACCCTTTAAAACTAATCCCTTTGCTTCCCCCACCCTCCCAACCCCCCAAAAAAACATTTTACAGGTATCTGGTGGTCCAGTGGGGGTCCCGGGAGCAATCTCCTGCTCCCGGGCCGTCGGCTACCACTAATCAAAATGGCGCCAATGGCCCTTTGCCCTTACCATGTGACAGGGTATCCGTGCCATTGGCCGGCCCCTGTCACATGGTAGGAGCACTGGATGGCCCGCGCCATTTTTAAAGATTGCGCCGGCCATCCAGTGGCATCCTGCTGCATGGTGTTTGGTGGCATGTCAGTGGTGTTTTGCCATATTTAGAGGCAGAGTGGCTGGTCCATCTACAAAGTTAAGAGCAGTGGTTCACGGGGACAGCCCACAGATCACCAAAAGCAACACTTTCTCATCAACCCACTAATGTATCATCTCATCAAATACTGAAAGGATCAAAAACCCATCTGGTCCTTTTGGATCCTTTCAAAGCCAACCGGATAAAGTCAACTATAATATTTTTAGTGGACAAGGCTATCGGATCATTCCTGGATTAAGGAGGGAAACCCCGTGGAAACAGGCCTTGCAGATTCTCCTAGGATAAGTAGTCTTAGCCCCCTTTTGAACAATGTTGTATTTGCCTTTAAGTTTTCCTACAGTCAAGTCTCCTGAAATTTATTTATTTATTTATTTACTTGTTGAGTTTTATATACCGTCATTTGGTGAAGCCATCATAACTGTTTACAAAATTCAAGTTGTAGTTCTAGAAATAACTCTAGATACCATCTAGACTGCATTAGTGACTCTTGAACAACCTATTTCTTCTATTGCAAAATTGGCTTCTAGTATATTATTGTGATCTCAAGTAAGGAAACAAATCTATTCTAATCAATCAAACTGTGAAGATTGTAAAACTAGAACAAAAACATATAGCACAAAAGTGTGGCTCACCGTAGGCTTGAGAATTTGGACAATCATGTTAAACATATCAACTTTTGCCTTTGGAACTTCCATAAAGGTGCTATATCGTCTCATTCAGATTTTTTTTAATATAACTATAGAAAGTCAAAAAGTTTCCTGCAGAAATATCCTTCCTTCCACTGATAAAATATTTTAGTTTTCCTTTGGGGGAAGGAGTTTAAATCAGGGAGAAAGCCAAGGAGGGTATAATTGCTCTTTGAACAGGCTTGATTTAACTGGGTATTAGAAAGATCAACTGAAGATGAGATGAATAGAGCTACTCTCCTTGTGACTTCTGTGCTTGCTTAGGACCCTGCCATGATGATATTCTATGCCTCTTTTTCTATGCTGCCAAGCTCTGTGTTTTGGGCATAGAACCTGATTTTTTTTCAGGCTTTTGTAAAATAGTAAAGAAGCACAGGAAAAAAATTTCTGGGGATATGTCCGGTTAGTTTTCCTAGGCACTAAGGGGTCGTTTTTAGGACCCGCTCACACAAGTCCATGTACGCATGGTTCCCGGCGCATACACATGGATGTGCTGATTTTATAACATGTGCATAACAGCATGCACATGTTATTAAATCCGATGGCCACGCTTGTGTGGGCAGCCCGAGACTCGCGGGGGTGGGGGGGAGAGATTTTACAATGCAACGCGAGGCGACATGAGCAGGTCTTCCCCAGTTCTTCCTAGTTCCCTCCCAATTAAGGAGTGGACTGGAAGGGAACTTCCCTATACCCTTATCTAACTTTCCTATCTTTTTCCCTCTCCTCCCTGACCCCTACTTACTAGAGATGTGCATTTGTTTTTGCCGAATTGGAAAATTGCAACAAAATTGTCCAATTCGGCATGTTTCAGGGAGCCCGAAAAAAATCAGGATTTTCCCGTTTTTCGCAAAAATTTGTTTTTCTGATTAGTGCACACTAACGGGAATGAGTGCGCGCTAACTCCCGTTAGCACGCACTAACAAAAACTAACAAAAAGTAACAAAAAGTAACAGAATCTAACGTTTTTTGTTAGTGCGTGCTAACAGGGAGTTAGCGCGCACTAATGGGAGTTAGCGCGCACTAACTAAAAATCGATTTTTCGCAAAAAAAAAAAAGACCCGAACCGAAAAAAACCAACATTTTCCATGGCGGCCGAAAATCGAAGAACGACACGAACACAAAAAACGATGCACATCTCTACTACTTACTACCTAACTCTTAGATTTTGTTTTATTTTTTACCTTGCTGCTCCCTCGGAGCAGCAGTAGATTCCACACACCAGCCAGCTGCCAATGTGTGCTGTCCTAGCCCATCCCCTGTCCCGGTCCTCTGGAGAGGCCCGGCACTTTGGCACTTAACAGGGTTTACGTGCGTGGCTGGGCCCTTGTGAAAATGCGTGTGGCGCACACAAGGCCCAGCCAAGTGCGTAACTCCCCATTTTTTCACACGTGGACCTTTTAAAATCGGTTTATTTGTTTATTATACAGGGCGGGTGAAGTAAATAGCACAAACATATAGTGAAAATACAGTATAAATAATGTGTGGCACACAATGTTGACTGGTCAATACATATGAACAAACAGACTCTTTATTGTAAATACAGTCACATCAGTGGTACAAATTCAAAGGCACAAATAATGATATATGGTATCTGAGCAAGGACCCCAACACAGCCGTGTTTCGCATCAGGGCTGCGTCAGGGGGATCACAACTTCCATATATCTTAATTACTGAAGCATTTCAATGTAAAATGACCAAATAGCTGACTGTATACAATAGAACTAAAGAGATGTGCAAGGGTTCAAACACAACTCTGTAATTTCTGAAGTCAGTGTCACAACCAGGACCAACATCGGAAAACAGTGAGGTGGTTAAAGAACCTTTGCCACCAGTTGACAGAGAAGAACCGCCATGACTTGAGACGGACAGTAGATTCTTTGCACAGCAGGGGATTTTTTATTAGAAGCTATCAGCCCGAACTCGGGCAGTGATGATATCTTAGTGATTTAATCATTCAGGAGGGAGATCCTTACGAAGCTTCATGTAGCTAGTTACAGAATACCAGTTGGACTCAGTCAATATTCAGCATACATAGGGTATATTAGCTGATGCTGTGGCGGTCCTACAAACATAAGAACATTTTTGCATAATCATGCTCAATATTATCTTGAAATAAATGACTGGGAACATTGTTTTTTCTATATTTTGAAAGTTTACCTAATGCCATAATGAAGCATAAAAACTGAACCCTAGCAGTAGCAGAAAAGAACTTCTGATTTGTCATAATGAATACCACATCCATAGCAAAAAGAGATGATGCTGAGTGCTGCCTGCTGTAGCCTTTTTAGCTATACATTTAAATTATCCCATTGATAGTATTTGTAGTAGGGATAAGGAGGGGAAGTGAGAAAGAGGGTTGTAATAAATTTATTTTAAGGACCAGCATGTCTGTGAGTGATACAGTTAATGGAATGTATTTTGTGATAAATCATTTTGCTCACATCATATATCTGGTTTTGTATATTAAATAATGCCATAATCATAAATTTAAATAGTAATACATAAGATTACTTTGGACATATCATCTAAAAATTACCTTTGCTCACAGATTCTCATTGTTTTGCTTTTAATCATTCTCTTAGTATTGCTATGTGGTAAAGATATTATTTTAGAGGCATCATTGAAGTCTGGATATTGCCATGCATGATTTTTTAAAAGCTTTGCAAATTCAAATATACTGCAAAATGATAGAAATTCATAGAATGCATTTCTGTTATAGATACTCACATCTTTAAAGCTAGAAAACTTTATATGTCTTAAGAGATATGTTTACAGGTTTGATATATTATAAAAAAAAACCAAACCAAAAACAGAGCCCCTACATTTGGCTTCTAAGTTAGGGCCCTATTGTCAACCGATCTTAGAATCCCAAATTTTTAAGCTCCTGGCTATCAGGGCCCTCCTACCACCACTGGGGGGGGGGGGGGGGGGCGAGAGAGAGAGAGAGAGAGACTAGCCATGATACCCTCACATTAGATAGGTATTTATTAGGGATGTGCAGCAGGGACGGATTCGTCCCATTCAGTATTCGTATTCATCGGGACCCCAATCCATTGCATCCGTTCTCGGGGGGCCCCAATCCGTTCATTAGTTACATATGTATTTGTTTCCTAAAAAAACCCATCCCAACCCTTTAAATTTAATTAACTACAACCCCCCACCTTCCTGACCCCCCCCCCAAGACTTGACAAAAATCCCTGGTGGTCCAGCGGGGGTCCTGGAGCGATCTCCTGCACTCGGGCCGTCAGCTGCCAGTATTCAAAATGGCGCCAATAGCCTTTGCCCTTACTATGTCACAGGGGCTACCGGTGCCATTGGTCAGCCCCTGTCACATGGTAGGAGCACAAGATGGGGGAGTCAGGAGAGTGGGGGTTTATTTATTAGTGATACGTTGTATTCGTGGGGGTTTCATGACCACCACAAATACAACGAATATGGCATATACGTTGTGGATTACCAATACGTTGCAAATGAATGCACACCCCTAGTATTTATATCTCTATGGGAGGCCCACCTAATAACCCTTCAGAGTGAGGAAACTCACCCAAAGATGAGATTTGTGCAATGTTCTCTCAGCCTAGCTTGATGGAATCTCTACCTGGGTAACATCAAGCTAGGTTGAGAGAACATTGCACAAATCTCATCTTTGGGTGAGTTTCCTCACTCCGAAGGTCATCAAATCTTCACAAGAGAACACTGTTCTGTTCGTACATCTCACTTTGAATGTCAAAGTGGCCCCTAATCCCTACACTAATACCTAAACCTCACCTCGAGTTACTAGGGGGGCCTCCCATAGAGATATAAATACCAATCTAGTGCAAAGCTATTATGGCTACTTTCTCTTTCTCTCTCTCTCTCCCTCTCTCCCTCTACAGAAGCTTAAAACAGCATTTTTTTTTCTCATTTGCATCGCACCATGGTGCTTTCGCACACATTAAAGACGTTTTTTGCATGCAAAAACCCCATATAGCACTTTGTTAAATGACCCCCTTAGGCTCCTAAATTAGGTATCTAATGCTGAAAATCAGTGGTATGCAGCTAACTTAACCAAGCCTAATTCTGACCCTGCAACCACCCATATTTAGATCACTAAATTTAAGAGCCTAGTGAATCTAGAACCCTAAATGTAGGGACTCAGCCCAAAACATTTTGAAAAGAGTACATTTAGGAGTCAAACTACAAAAGTTAGGAGTCTAAACTCTTTGAAAATCAGTCTCTTACTTAGCGATTTTGCTTTTCCCTTGTCATTGTCTGTACATTGTCCATATATTTTCTCCTCTGTCTCACAATTCTACTTCTGAACTTCCTTCTTTAACTGGCAGGTCAAGTAGAAGAATGGCATTTTGATAAAAGCAGCAGGCTGAAAATCAGCGAAGCCAGGGGTTCAAATGACACTTCTCCAATGATGCTGTTTGTGACCTTATACAAGTCACTTTGTCCTACCTTGTCTCAGGCACCAACTTACAGGTTGATTTTAAAAGAGTTGTTAGCAAAAAATTACCCACATCCACACAAATGTGGGCCGAATGTGAACGAGGATTTTAAAAAGCTGCAATGTACATGCATATGTACCTGGGTGCACGTGAGGAATAAGGGGGTGTAAAAGGGACAGGGAATGGGCTGGGCGTTGGCAAGACATGAGCATTCCAGGGTGGGACTGAGACTTATGAGTGAATTTTAAAAGCCCAACATTTTATTTATTTATTTATTTATTTATTAACTTTTATTTACCGACATTCGTGAAACACATCATGCCGGTTTACAAAAAACTCAAAGGAGGAAAGTTACAATATAACAATAAAACAGATAAATAAATAAAACAATAGAACAATAGAGCAATAATACAGGGGATAATAATACATGTACCAAATAATACATGTACCAAAATCAGGAGACACACAATTATGACAGGCCGGTGCATGCCGAGAAGATTTTAAAAACAGCCTGAGTACGTGCGTATGTCTCCCGCTGCGCACACACATGAAACGTTCCAAAAAAGGGGTGGGGAATGGGTAGTGTCTAGCAGGGCATGGGCTTTCCTGGATTTCAATGTATTCGCACAGGCGTGCATCGGAGTGCCCTGCCACAAAACTTTACTTCTCCTATGGAGGGCGTGAAAGTAATAAAATAAAGAGAAATAATTAGCTCGGCTGGGTTTTAAGGGTCAGGGCTAACAGGGGAAAAGGGAGGTTATTAAACTGGGGTGGTTGGAAGTCCTATCCGTTACCTGGGTGAACTGGGAATGAACTGGGAAAACTGGTTGTGGCACTGGCACATGTGTCTATTAAAATCCCCCCATTTACACAGTAGAAGCAGAGTTTGTGTGCTTAGGTGTGAGTCCATTTAAAATTGCGAGCACATGTTCCCACGTTCAGGCTATTTTATAACATACAGGCATATGTGTCCGTATGTTATAAAATGGCTGCATCCCTGGGTGCGGGCTGACAAATGTGTGCACATGTGTGCCCTTTCACCTGTTTAAAAATTGCCATCTATGCACTCCAGAGTTTAAAAACAAAATCCCCATCTGGATAACTTTACTGCTACTCCTGATAAGCATCAAGTCTGTAGATTTCAAGTTTTAGGGATTATAGGAAAGGATAAGGGGTCCCTTTCCTATAATCAGCGTGCAGCATGAAGAACCAGATGGGTCTGACAGATCTTGCTATTATCTGGACAAATTGGTGGACTAATTGGAAAACTGGGAATGTGCCTCATGCGAGCATGTTTTAAAATTCACTAGCATACGTGCTTAAAAGCCCATTACTGAAGACACACATGCGCTAGCTGAGCTTGAGTAACCTCTTAAAATTAGGAGCATACTCACTCGCAGTTGGTGCATTTTAAAACATACGCGCGTAAATGCGCGCACGGTTAAGAATTCTAGCATATCCTTTCTCTCGTGCCGATATGAACTTATATGGCTCATTTTTAAATCGACCTGTTAGATTGTAGGACTTCACTGGGACAAGGACCTACCACCTGTACCTGAATTGTAACTCATCTCGAGTGCAGGCTCGGAAATATGAGTAAAAAGAATCCAAATCCAGAAATCCATGTTTGAAGAAGATCTTGTTACCCTGCTTTACCACCTTAGCTATCTTTCTTTCTGCTTGTGCTTTTGCAATCCTGACTACCTTCCCTGCTTTTCACTACTTTTCCAAGTATTCTTCTCTATCCTTCCATTGCTGAGATAACTCATACCCTTTAAAAGCTAATTATAATGTTTTATTATTGATGTTTTATGTTATGTGATGTAATTTTTAATTATGAATATTTTGCTGCTATCTGCATTGATTAATTGTATTAGAAATTGTGGAATACAAGAATAAATAAATAAATAAAAATATATAAATAATGTTTTTGCTTTTACTTTTTCAGGTACCTAATTTGAAATTATCATGGATCTCTTCTTATACATTGTAACATAAGAAATGTTGGAAATTATTATATAAAAGGGATCAATACCCATAAACCCATCTGTCTTTCTATAGGCACAAGTCTCTAAATAAAGGATTGAAATTCACTGAATATGCCATGCAGAAAGAAACTGTGAATATCTCAGATTTCGAAAACCAGAACCATCAGATTTGTGTTTTCAGAGAACGGAGCTCTCCTCCTCCTCCACCTCGCCCCCCACCCTGAGAATAAAAAAGAATTGCTGTCTATGGGATGTTAGAAGCTATTAGAGCTGTTAGAATGTTCACCAGTGCATCATTCCAAATGTCCTCTCCTCCTTTCCAGCCCTTTGCCAAAGAGCATCACAGACAGAAAGGCAGAGACAGGGAAAATAACTGAAGCAACTGCCAAAGAATGGCACAAAAAGGTGCTTTCAAAGTATGCATACACATCCCTCCCCCCCCCCCCCCCACACACACACACATATCCTAGCCACAAAACCCAACACCACAGACCTCCCACACCCAACCCAACCCAACTATCACCTCCCACACCCTCATAGCTACAGCTACCATTACCTATACAAACCTTACCCTACAACCCACCTATACCCCCACATTCTCACACCTACCCAAACATTCACCATACCCATCCCTCCTCAACAAACCCCACACCCACATCTACCTCACCCACAAACCCCATGCACACTTATCTCTCACCTTTCACCCATCATACACCCCTTCACATGCAACCATCAATCCCCACACCCACTCCAACTATGTACATATAAATTCCCCCAGAAACCTACACATCCACACATGTCCTACATAATTTCCTGTATCTCTCTGACACATGCATCTCTGCACACACCTGCTCCCAGTACACCCTTAGCAGGTGACACAAAAACAAATGATTGAATTTAATTTAATTTAATTTAAAAAGTATTTATTACCCACTCCTCCAAAATACAGTCCCAGGTCAGAATAGAGTATAATATGCATAAAATATTATTAACATATAAAAACAGCACATATCTAGACATCAAATAAGACTAATGTAAGCCCTTTTTGAATAAACACACATTAGAGAAAGAAAGTGAGAGTAAACTCCTGAAACAGGCATCATGCCACTCCAGTAAAGACAATAGTAAATAGATATGATTTTAGGAGTTTCTTGAATTCCTTCGTGTCTTTTGCCAGACAAATATTACATGAAAGGGAATTCCACATTAAAAGATAAGATAAAAAAACAACCTCTCCTGTACCACGTTTAGACACACAATTTTAGGAGAGGGAATGTCAAGCAGGCATTGGCTGGAGAAGCATAGAAGGCATGATGGAGTATGAGTGCATAATGCAGATTCAGTCCATGGGGAAGACACATTAATATGCAGTACATTATGTATAATTACCTCATTTTTATATTAAACATGGCAGTGGACTGGTAACGAATGTAAAGCTTTCAGGATGATATAGCATCTTACTTCACCCCTCCCTCACATATGATCATACACACATACTTGCCTCAACCATACCCCCCACAAACGCAGCTCCTCCACGTACATCCAGCTTACACATAATCTCCACCTACACATATAACCCCGACCCACAAACCCCACACACGCTCCCTCACAACCTCACAAGCACATCTGCAAATACACACCTCTAGCAGCTAATCCCAAGTTCTATGCAAGCACACAGACATCCACTAGACACAACTCCACTCAACTCCACACATGCCACCTATGTCACCTCATAAACTGACCCTCTCCATTTCCCCACAAATCTTCCCACATCCACACACACAAACCTTCATCAAATCTGTGCTGGAAATCATCCCTTAAGCAATGCCTCAGCATGCTTCCCCTTCCTGTATTTCCTTTCCTAACACAAAGATCTGACACCTGTATTATTGCTTCTTTTAGTTTTGACTACTATTATCATCTCTTCCCTCATGGGTTCTGTAATTATGCATAAAGTGAGCCACTTGAAGGAGTGCATGATGTCTCTACTTCTCATTCTGCACATTCAGGGGCGCCTCAAGGCAATCTGCTGCCTGAGGTGAGGGATGAGATGGCACCCCCCCTTCCCCCCCCCCGCCCCAAAGGCAAAGCACAAGTCAAATCATTGAGAGGATCATAGGGGCAGAGAGTCCCCTTGGAGCATTGCCCTTCTGGTGATTGGCAATGCTACAGAAGGGGGAAAAGAAGGGTCGGAATTCCCAAAGAAATGGCAGACAGTGCATCACTGATGCACTGTCTGCCATTTCTGTTCAGATGTCTGTTCAACATGAAATTAAGTACTTCTCTATATTCTACTTTAGTGAAACAAAACATTTAATAAAGAAACTTGCAACCTGAGCTTCAAAACATTAACATACTATAGAAAAACTAAACAAAAAACTTTATTATTAATTTATTATATTTACAGTGGTTAAATTTAAAGAGCAGGCTGAGGCTAGACTGGCTACTGGCTAGTGGCTACTGCTGGCACTGTCACTGCTGCAGCCTTCTGGCACTTTTTTTCTCTTTCTGGCTAGTGCGTGCTATATCTGGTAGCAAAATGGCCACGAGGGACAACACCAAGCATGCGCAGCTTAGTGTGCACCTCTAGCTAAAGAACATTTCTTCAAATGTTACTTTTAAACCATTAACAATGTTTTGATAGTGCGCACTAACTCGCGTTAGTGCGCACTATTCAGAAAAACAATTTTTTTGCAAAAAAATCATGCCGATCAGATTTTTTTCTCCCCCCAGCCGATCCAGATAGTTAAAACGATCGGGCACATGATTCACATCCCTATCACTGGATCGGCTGGGGGGAGAAAAAAATCTGATCGGCATGATTTTTTTGCAAAAAAATTGTTTTTCTGAATAGTGCGCCATTTTGCTACCAGATATAGCACGCACTAGCCAGAAAGAGAAAAAAAGTGCCAGAAGGCTGCAGCAGTGACAGTGCCAGCAGTAGCCACTAGCCAGTAGCCAGTCTAGCCTCAGCCTGCTCTTTAAATTTAACCACTGTAAATATAATAAATTAATAATAAAGTTTTTTGTTTAGTTTTTCTATAGTATGTTAATGTTTTGAAGCTCAGGTTGCAAGTTTCTTTATTAAATGTTTTGTTTCACTAAAGTAGAATATAGAGAAGTACTTAATTTCATGTTATGTAAAGTTTCTTTAGTTTAATACACAAAGTACTTCATTTTATTTTATTCTACTCTAGTGAAAAAAAAAGAAGTTTAGTTTAACACAGGAACTGCAAACTTGAGCACAATTTTCTCACCAATTTTATCTGCATGGCCCATCTGAACTTCTGAACAGACATCTGTCCTTCAGAGACTGCCTGGCCCTTCACCTCTCCACCCCATCCTCTATCCCATATTCCAGCAGTGTGGGTGAGGGGGAGCAGGGATGTGAAGGGGAAGACAGCCCCTGCATTCAGGTCTGATTTTCTGAAGAAAGCTGTCCTTCAGAGACAAGGGAGTCCTGCTTGGCCCTTCACCTCCCCCTCCCCTTCTCTTTCCCACATACCAGCAGTGAATGGTGGGGGGGAGAGGGATGTGAAGGGGGAGACAGCTTCTGCATTCAGGTCTGATTTTCTGAAGAGAGCTGTCCTTCAGAGACCAGGGAGTCCTGCTTGGCCCTTCACCTCCCCCTCCCCTTCTCTCTCCCATATACCAGCAGTGAATGGGGGGGGGGGGGGGAGAGGGATGTGAAGGGGGAGACAGCCCCTGCATTCAGCAGCTCTGATTTTCTGAAGAGAGATGTCCTTCAGAGACCAGGGAGTCCTGCTTGGCCCTTCACCTCCCCCTTCCCTTCCCTTTGTCAAGCTACCAACCGTTTCCATTTCCCATCCCCCATATATTAAACCATCACCTCAGTGGGAACCTTGGTAACATCAATAGATAAGAGGGCAGCCAATAGGAATACATATTCCTTCCTAACTGACCTTAACTGACCTGAAAAGTGTCAAAATGTTTCATTTTCTGTTAGTGCACACTAACAATGCGTAGTGCGCACTAACCCAATTAATGATTTTTTTTAACGATAAATCGGGGAAATTTCTATTGTATCGCACTCTTTAATGATTAATGACAATATTAAAAATATTGGATGATAATTTAAATTGTTAAAAAATGATTCACATCCCTAATCACTGATGATATTTCTTGGAAACTGGCAGTCCTGCTACCCTCCCAGGAACCCTATAACCTGCTTCCCACATTTCCACAGCATTTGCCCCCAGAGAAGTGGGAAATGGGTGAATAGTAGGGGGTCAGATTGTGGCACACTCTCTCCAGGTCAGTGCAAAGATATCAGGTGCACTAGGCTAACTTTACACACTAGCCCTCACCACATACAATTAAAAACTGTGCATTAGGAGTATTTAATACTACATCTGAGAGTCAATATAAGGAAAAATAAAAAGGAGAATATAAACCAGAAATATATATTCAAGATAGGTACTTTCCACAGTTTTATATTTATATTACCTGACACCTAGGTTACCACTGGGGTACCACTGGGGAAGAGGTGATTGGTTCCCTAGCGACAATAAATTGGGTCAGTTGTTCCACAAGATTAAAACAAAAAGATTCATTTCCTCTTTTAATTAAACATCTACATGGGTATTTCAAAAGAAATGAAAAACCCAGAGTTAAAACTCTGGGTTTTAATACTAGAAATTCTCTACGCTTACTACGCGTGGCTGTTGCAAGATCAGGAAAAATTTTTACATCCTGTCCCATATAGGAGACAGGAAACTTTTGGAAGTAGTGTCTCATTAACTTGGTAATATCTCCAGTAGTGACAAATGATACGATTAAAGTGTTCCTGTCGAGAACCTGTAAGGTTGAATCTTCCAAAAAACCCGTAAGGTTTTCTGGAATGACTCTCAGATGTAGTATTAAATACTCCTGATGAAAAAATTTACTAATAATGATTCTATTTCAACATAGATATTTTTTCTAATGTTTATTTGTATAATGGTATAACTTTATTTTGTTGAAGTGAAGAAATTGAATTGTGAATTTCAAATGTTGTATTTGAAATGAATGACATATTGTTGTTAATTATTTGAAAAATATTATAAATAAATAATTAAAAAAACAAAACAAAACTGTGCATTTATAATAACAGATTTTACATGAAAAGAGATATTCATAGCCTTCAGAGGTAAAAATATCACAGCAACATGTATATTATAGGGGTGTGCATTCATTTGCAACATATTGGCAATCCGCAATGTATAGGGCCATATTCGTTGTATTCGTTGCATCACGAAACGTATCGCGATTTCCCACAAATACAACAAATCTTCACCAAATTATTCAGCCATCTAAAGGAGCGAATTTAAACAAAACCCCCAGCATCCTGACACCCCCCCCCCCCCCCAAGACTTTCCAAAAGTCCCTAGTGGTCTAGCGGGGGTCCGGGAGCAATCTCCTGTACTCAGGCCGTCGGCTGCCAGTAATCAAAATGGCGCCAATAGCCTTTGCCCTTACTATGTAACAGGGGCTACCGGTGCCATTGGTTAGCCCCTGTGACATAGTGAGGGCAAAGGCGATTGGCGCCATTTTGTGTACTGGCATCCAACGGCCGGAGTGCAGGAGGTTGCTCCTGGACCCCCGCTGGACTTTTGGCAAGTCTTGTGGGGGTCAGGAGGGTCCCCCAAGACGTGCCAAAAGTCCTTGGGTGCAGCCCAAAAGTCCCTGGGCGCAGCCAATAAACAAAACCGCGACCGGGCCCGATGAAAAACCCCCCACATGTGAATCGGAACTGGAATCCGAACTGATTCCGGTTCCGATTCACATCTCTAGCTCATAGTGCTGAAGTCCAATAGATATCAGTTTTGATTAGGGTAGGATTTAAGACTTTGACAACCATTGGCCAGACTGGAATATGAGATTCTAGGTCCAAATATACTTTCAATTTGGTACCATTTGGCCCATCTAAATAGATATAGATATCAGTACATTCTCATAATAAGGTCTGAAGGTGAACAATCACCACCAGAGAGAGTATAATTCACTTTACAAACAGCGATGCAGTAAAGCGGCAGGAGCTCCCGGGGATAGCACTGCTACTCTCTGTCTTTCTTTTATGTTTCTTCTCTTATCACATGCTAGACATGGGATAGCATGGGCTAGCCTTATGCGGCTCTCTCTCGCTCGGATTGGGGTGGATGAAGGGGGACATTGCAAGTAATATGCTGCTCTGCTCCACCAAACGCCCTCCACCATCCCTCTCAAGACTGACACGGCGAGAGCCCAATCCAGTGCTCCCCCTTCAAAAAAAGGCGGGTTTCAGAGCAGGTAAAGTCCAATTGGCGCATCCTCCATGCTCCGCTCTCTGCCTTAGGCTGGCGAGAGGGTGGGGGGTGTGTTGACACGTGCGGTGCTGGGAGATGGGCCTGTGCCACCGCCACTGGTTGCTCGCCTTTTGTTTTGCTCCTAGGGAATGGGTGGCGGCACAGTCGTCCCGCACTCCCTCCGATCCTTCTCCCCTTCCCAGCAGCATCAGAGCAAGCTATGGACCCGGCAGCATGTCCTGGCCAGCTCTGCCCAGCCCAGGGCTCTGAAAGTTTGGCAGAGGTGCCGGGAAAGAAAGTTATGAGAAAGAAGGACTGAGACGGGGCCCCTGAAGCGTGATGCCTAGGATAGCTACGGCTCTGATTAGATGTGCGCAAGTTTATCAACACAGAGGGCAGCTGAGTGTGAGGCAGTCAGCAGCCATGGCAGGGGCAGGCAGTGTGAGGTAGACGTCACAGCAGCATTCTGAGAGGGGCATTTTTTGCTGCCTCAAAATTCTGAAGCAGCCGCCTCACCATTCCTCATTAAAGAACCGCCCCTGTGCACATGGGATCAAAATTTGGTAAATTAAAATCCTTGACTAGATCTCTATTCTTCTTTTCTGCCTGTGCACTGCAGTGATATCAGAGAAAGTGTAGTGTTTTCCAGACACTTCCCAATAGAAAGTGTCTCAAGTTTTGAATAAAACCAAGAAACTCAGAAGTTTCTGGGCTTTTTCTCTGCTGAAACAGGTCAGAACTAAAGGACAGAGCTGCAAGAGTGGGAGTAAGTGCTCCAAAAACTGTGGGAGTTCTGAGCAGGTATTTCAGTAAGATTCCTAATGAGGGGAAACCTATCCCAGGTTTCTTGCTTTTGTGGAGGATTTCATTCTGGTACAGGGATTCTACTCTGTATAATCAGAGGTGGAAGAATGTTATTATCAGTACTTAGGTACCAAGTATAGAAATACCTGGGAATATCCTGAAAGGGGTGTGGAGTTAGAGTAAGCCCCACTAGCTGATGAACTGTGTATGTGACTAACTAGAATTTTGCCCATGGTGGATGAAACACAAAGGAACTTGGTTTCATTTATGAATGGGTCATCAATCATGTTATGTTTCAGTAACCTTTAATCTGGGAGCAACCCAAACTGGAGTGGATGTGTCTTTTTCCCCTGAATCCCAAAAGAGTGTTCTAAGCCCCAAGTGTCTTGAAGAAAGTATTCACCCCCGCCCCCGAGGAATCCTCAGGAGCCCAAAGGGTTGTATGGTAGACAATCCCCTTAGTCTCTTCAGGTATGTATAGATAATCACCCAGGTCTCCACTAGATGGCCTTAGTCAAAGCCCTGGGGGATAGTGAGGAGATGCTTGTATCTTTTAGAAGTGCACTTCCCATGAGGCAGGCTGGAGTGGTGAGCTCCTGTGTGAATAAGGGGGAGGAAGTAGAGAGGTTGATGAGGCATTTTTGGTTGGGGTTAGGAGAGTAAGGATGTTCTAGTTTTCTCTGCTATTTTGTTGAGCCTCCCAGCAAACCACTTTTGAAAGGGGTTTCTCCCTTACCAGTTTACCCGCTGCTTGGAAGTGTCTGCCTCAAGTCTGGATTTTGCAAATAGTCTGAAATCTTTTATGGATTTTTTTTTTTTTGGCTCTGTTTTGTGATCCACTGATCCTGGCCTGGGGAGGGACTTCCCTATTAGCAAATGAGAGAGTTTTACCTATTTGAGTTTGTGAAGAATCCTACTGTTGGTATTTTTATTCCAGAGTTGGGACAGGAAATTTGAGTCATCATTAGAACATAAGAACATAAGAAATTGCCATTCTGGGTCAGACTAAGGGTCCATCAAGCCCAGCATCCTGTTTCCAACAGAGGCCAAACCAGGCCACAAGAACCTGGCAATTTCCCAAACACTAAGAAGATCCCATGCTACAGATGCAATTAATAAACTTGATTAATAGCCGTTAAAGGACTTCTCCTCCAAGAATTTATCCAAACCTTTTTTGAACCCAGCTACACTAACTGCACTAACCACATCCTCTGGCAACAAATTCCAGAGCTTTATTGTGCGTTGAGTGAAAAAGAATTTTCTCCGATTAGTCTTAAATGTGCTACTTGCTAACTTCATAGAATGCCCCCTAGTCCTTCTATTATTCGAAAGTGTAAATAACTGAGTCACATCTACTCTTTCAAGACCTCTCATGATTTTAAAGACCTCTATCATATCCCCCCCTCAGCCGTCTCTTCTCCAAGCTGAACAGCCCTAACCTCTTCAGCCTTTCCTCATAGGAGAGCTGCTCCATCCCCTTTATCATTTTGGTTGCCCTTCTCTGTACCTTCTCCATCGCAACTACATCTTTTTGAGATGCAGCGACCAGAATTGTACACAGTATTCAAGGTGCAGTCTCACCATGGAGCAATATAGAGGCATTATGACATTTTCCGTTCTATTAACCATTCCCTTCCTAATAATTCCTAACATTCTGTTTGCTTTTTTGACTGCTGCAGCACACTGAGCCGATGATTTTAAAGTATTATGCACTATGATGCCTAGATCTTTTTCCTGGGTGGTAGCTCCTAATATGGAACCTAACATTGTGTAACTATAGCAAGGGTTATTTTTCCCTGTATGCAACACCTTGCACTTGTCCACATTAAATTTCATCTGCCATTTGGATGCCCAATCTTCCAGTCTTGCAAGATCCTCCTGTAATGTATCACAGTCTGCTTGTGATTTAACTACTCTGAATAATTTTGTATCATCTGCAAATTTGATAACCTCACTTGTCGTATTCCTTTCCAGATCATTTATATACATATTGAAAAGTACCGGTCCAAGTACAGATCCCTGAGGCACTCTACTGTTTACCCTTTTCCACTGAGAAAACTGACCATTTAATCCTACTCTCTGTTTCCTGTCTTATAACCAGTTTGTAATCCACGAAAGGACATCGCCTCCTATCCCATGACTTTTTAGTTTTCGTAGAAGCCTCTCATGAGGGACTTTGCCAAACGCCTTCTGAAAATCCAAATACACTACATCTACTGGTTCACCTTTATCCACATGTTTATTAACCCCTTCATAAAAATGAAGCAGATTTGTTAGGCAGACTTTCCTTGGGTAAATCCATGCTGACTGTGTTCCATTAAACCATGTCTTTCTATATGCTCTATGATTTTGATCTTGAGAATAGTTTCCACTATATTTCCTGGCACTGAAGTCAGGCTCACTGGTTTATAGTTACCCATATCACCCCTGGAGCCTTTTTTAATTCCTCACCCAGAAGTTGGCTAAAAGATTGAGGTTTTATCGCCTCCTTGAATTTTTCATCCTAAGAGGTCCAGCAAGCAGATCACGGAGAAGAACAGGAGTGAAAAGTTTTGGAGACTTCTGGAGACCATCATTGGAATCTTCACCCCAGGGCACAGGTCAGAGATTGATTATGGAACAGCTGGAGACTCTTTGGACCTCAGGTACTGCATGAGGGAAAGGTTTTCATCACATTTAGGATAGCCCATCTACCTGGGATACTTATCCATCCACTCCCTAATGGGTAAGAAACTCTCGGGGTCCAGTTTGGGACACAATTCCACAGATGAATAAAAGACCTAAGGCAGTGGGATCCAGTGAGTATGAGAACAGTTTATTCATGGATATTAATCATTTTGACAAATCAAGGTGTAAACAGGGTACCCCTAAATAAATAAAAAGAATAATAATTACCTGGATTATGCACTCGTGAGACCCTGGGAGTGAGTTGCCCATGGAGAAGGAGGCTGCAGCCTATTTGTGGAACAGCTGGAGACAGAATCTTCAGCCGGCAGGAGAACCCAGAGTAAGTTTGGGTAGTGGGAGAAAATCCTCAAACAAGACTCAGGCAGCACTCAGGATTGCTGTAGAGGTCCCAATAGGTATTGCAGAACTGTGGGAAAGAAAGCGCTGCGGTGCTGTGAGAGAGGGATGAGAGGCCGGACCACCTAGGGCAGCGTCAGGCCGCTTCAAACCACTAGCTCTCCTGATACTGTCAGAGGTGAAAGGAGCCCGCCAGGAAGGGGCCACAGCAATGGATCTAGTAGTGGGGGCAGGCCCGTGACAGGCTTCCCAATGTCAGCGGTTGGGCTCAGGATGCCTGAGACGAGCCACAGAAGCCATTGCTAGGGCTGCAATGGTGAATGATAAGCCGCACTAGTGCCGTGAAGGTGAAACAGCTGATGGGAATTGGACCACGTGAATAGATGATAGTAAGCCAGCTATTGCTCTCATCCAATCCACCTGCTTATGTCCTGAGCTGTTCAGGTGAATGTATGGGGGTAGCATCGCTGTGATTTTGATTAAAAAGGTGGTGATTGGCATCAAAGGGCATTGGAAAAGCCCCTGATTTGATAAAGCTGGCTAGGTTGTGATCCTGCTTATGTAACTGATGACATCAGCAGGGACCTGAGACTCTGAAGGGGAGACATGTGTTGAGCTCGGAGGTGGACCCTTGTCCTGAGGCAGTGGAGAGACACCTCCTGATAGGAATCAGAAAGCAACTGCCCCCAGGGGGCAGAGCACTGGAGGAGACAAAGGGTTGGGTGAGCTTCACCAATGGCAGCCCGAGGTCCTCCCGGGAGGAGCTCGTAGGGACCCGGGCCGCTTGGACTTACGTGAGCCTTGCAGGGTCTCCTGGGAGAGTAGAAGTCCGGCGTGCCTACTGACACAGGGAGAGCGCGATCGGGTTCGAGACTAGAGGTCCAATGGAGCAAGGAGGACCAGAATAGCATAGGTGATGACAAGGCAAGGAACAGAGCCAGAATCTAGTGATGAAGTCAGGCGAGCAAAGGTCAGAGTCCAAATGTCAGTCTGTGGAATGGTCAACAAGGCAGAGGTCAGATACCAGAGGTCAGACGAGGTCACAGGCAGGCCAAAGTCGGGAGGCAGGCAGGCAGGCAGGTCAAGGAACAAGCTGAGGTCTTGAGGCAGGCGGCAGACAGGCAGGCAGGTCAAGGAACAAGCTGAGGTCTTGAGGCAGGCGGCAGGCAGGCAGGTCAAGGAACAAGCTGATGTCTTGAGGCAAGTGGCAGGCAGGCAGGCAGGTCAAGAAACAGGCTGAGATCAGTAGTAGTAAGACAGTCCAGAGGTACTACCTGGGGAAACATGCAGACGAACACAGGAACAAGTCGAGCAGGAACTAGGATGCAGGAACAAGGAAGGAACAGGACTGGAACAGAAGGATCCTGGAATGAGACTTGGAACAAGACAAGAGCAGGAACAAACGCAGAGGCAATCTAGCACACAAGCCAACCCAATTGCCAAAGCAAGGAAGCACAGACAGAAACTTCCTTATATTGGGGGATCAATCAGGGCACGTCGCGGAGCTGAGGCCCGCCCCTGGCCCTACAATAGGCCGGGTGGTCCGCGCATGCGCATTGAGGCGTGGCCAGCATCGGTGAGGATGCCGAACCTCGGCGTGGGGCCTGGTGCGCAGAGGAAGGCCCGGTGACCGCTGCCGCGGGACGCTGGGGCCTAGAGGAGCTGGCAACTACCACTAGGGAGGCCGACCCAGGACCTGCCATGGGACCGTGAAGGTGAACAGGCCCGTGTGTGTGACAGCTGAGGATGGGGCGCATAACAGCATGGATTTTATTAAAAATAAAATTAATTAAAACAAAATAAAGGTGGTGGCCAGGTAAGACAACCGTGGCTACCTGACTGACTCTACTTTCCCAGGTCCAGAGCCAGTTTTAAAGGAGGTAAATGTCATGATGGGAACCCTGCCAATTTAGCGGTTAAAATGCCCCCAAAACATTTTTTTAACCCTTGAATTTAATTTGAGTTCACGAATAGGGATCCCAAGACCCCTAGCTCAGATGTTTCAAAGATTGTCAGGAAAATAATGCTAAGGGGAAAACGTACATGCTAGTGAAAGATTTTTGAACTTTTTTAATGCTCAGGGTGGCATGGGGAAAAATGAGTGAACATGGAAAATATTTTAGCCAATGAGAAAAACCCTTTTAAAAATCAGATAGATAAGAAAATGAATGCTTTTAAAGTAAATGGTAGCATCCGTCCACCCCCTAAAGACAGTGGTCAGACCCATAGCTACCAAGTGAAACTAGTACCACCATAGCAACCAGCACTGAGATTAAAGCCGTAACCCAGGATACCTAGTAATGGCTTCCCTGGCAACAAGTGAAGAGGCAGGCCCAGCGTCACAAAGTCAGGTAGAAGCATATGAAAATATGTGAACACTGAGAAAGAGCCAGCAAAAGTAAGATTAACAAAAATTTAGTAAAATTAATACCTGAAAACCCAAATAAAAAATAGAAGCATTATATAAGACTTAATAGGCAAACCAGCTAGCGACAGGGACCATTCGCTAAGACGATATCAGTGAGAGCAATGATCTCCAAGGGTGAAAAATCTGTGACAGTTTAGAACTAGGAACAGAAGCCATGGGAGATTCGGTTTGAGCAAAGGCAAGCTGCTGTGGCTCATCGCCGAGGCCCATAAAGTTAATTAAAACACAATAACACTGGCAAGGGCAGAGGAGAGGGTAGTATGAAAATAAATGTGTATATGATATTTAGTAATTAAAGATACAAACCAGCCAAGGTAAGAAAAGAATAGGAAATAGGTAGCCACCTGCTGACTTATGGACATTAGCGTCAGCTCAAATAGGCTGCTGAGTGCATAAAAGCAGAGATTGCACCAAGGGTGTATTGGGTTGCATGTACATTGATTGGCAGAGCACAAAGAAGAAACAAATTATTGTTACAGAGTAACCCTGATAGGGAGACTGCTGGAGTAAAAAAAAAGGTTTCTCAGAAACAATACTAAGGCACTAGTGATAAGCGCTACTAGCAAGGCAAAGCTTTAAACTATAAGAGGGAGCTTATCAGGATGCAACTAAGGAAGTAAACTAAGAAGGAATATCAGGACTGGGAAATTAATAAACAGGGGGTAATCTGCACAGTGCAGCAGATACTGGCATAAGCTTGCTGGGCAGACTGGGTGGATCATTTGGTCCTTTTCTGCCATCATTTCTATGTTTCTATAAATAAAAGTGACATTGGCACAAGGAGACACCCCTCAGTTGCAGCAGGTGGTCCTGCAGCCTGAGAGTACAATTCTGTGAAAATGTAATAGGGATCTGCCCTTGTCCTTTGTTAGGGGAAATAATAATTATTCTTTAATTTCTTATTTACGGAGAAATGTATCATTTCACATATGAGGAGTTTGGGGAGAAGGAGAGCAAAAGTTGATATCAGTGAAGATTTTTTCATCAAGCTAGATAGAGAGTACTTTGTACAAATCAACTCCTCTTTTACCTTTCATCACTCCAAATGACAGAAAATCTCCACTGATGTTGTTGACATTACTGTTCGTACCTCTGACTGTTTATGTAAAACTGTCCTCAAAACCTACCCCACTCCCCAAACCTCATGCCGAGTTTATAGTGCCCCCTCTTACAGTGGTATAAATAGAAAACATACATATTACTCTCTCTCTCCCTCTCCCTCACTCTCTCTCTCTGCCCCCTGCCTGAAATCTCCATTTGTGATAAAAGCCTTTTCGGTCAGTAACACGCCAGCAGTGGATAATCAGCGTGCGATGTGAAAAATAGTGCAGGCATGACAAATGTATCATGTGTTGCGGAAATTACCTATGTGATGCAGGAACAGGGCAATCATCCTAAACCTGCCCCCTTTTTATCGCAGGTGCTATTTCTGCTATATTATAGCATTTTGATGAATCTGTCTTAACTTTCATATCCAAAAAGTCTTTGAAGAAACATATCTTAGGGAACATGCATACATTAGATAGTTGGTGGAAGACAGGTTGGTCACAGAGAGTCTTTCTTTTTTATTTTGTTTGAGAATAGAGTAGTAGGTGGAAAGGAAAATGCCAGACCAAGAGTTCCAGACAGCATTTCCCCAGCCAAAAAAAGATTTACAAAGAAACATCAACAAAATAAGTGTTTGCACACACTACCTCACCAGCACCACATGGAAGTGAAGAAAGCACATAAAAAAAAAAAAAGGAAACAAAAATAGAGATACACATACACAAAGAAACAGAGGAATAAAAAACAGTAAATAACAGAAACAAGAGAAAAGGGAGGAAGG
Organism: Rhinatrema bivittatum; assembly: GCF_901001135.1. Classification (NCBI taxonomy): domain Eukaryota; kingdom Metazoa; phylum Chordata; class Amphibia; order Gymnophiona; family Rhinatrematidae; genus Rhinatrema; species Rhinatrema bivittatum. The sequence continues at coordinate 440,838,547 of NC_042617.1, forward strand.
ACAGAAAAATATACAATTTACACTTACCTGAGGAATAAATGCTTGATTACCTGAAAAGCATAAAGCGTACACAAAGACTCAATTTCTTAAATGAAACAATATTAGTAGCATTAGAGAACATATCTACTTATTAATGAAAATAGAAAAAAATTGTACTTATTTGATAGCATTATAGCTGTAGTTAAGAACCGTTCTGAAATATAGTAGAGTTAAGTGCTAAAAATTTGTTTAAGCTGCATAATAAAAACAATTATCATTTAACAGAATAGCTGACATTAAAAATAAATTAGATTTCTATCATTGATACCCACAATTATCCTTTCCCTTTCTTTATCCTTGTTCTCCCTCCCTACTACTGACAGACTTGATCAAGAGAGTTTCACTTCTGGCACTGACCCCTCTTAGGATAACACCAAGAATCTCCTACAATTCACTCTCGGCCAAGGACATCAAAGTGGGTGGACGTCCCACCTGAGAGGGTATTTTACAGAAGTAAACTTTTATTTTGGAACACTTGACAGTGTCCAGCCTGTTTTTTTCAGTGTACCTGCCTGAAGAGCTACTAGTAACAAAACAGGGAAGGCATTCTTACCTACCTTGGGCATTGAAGGACAACATTCCCCCCACACCCCAGGGAAAAATGACTGGTAAACCACGTCTTTCTATATGTTCTGTGATTTTGTTCTTTAGTTTCTTTGATTTTTACTGGCACTGAAGTCAGGCTCACCCTTATATAGCTTCTCGGATCACTCCTAATTCTGTTTTAATGATTGGTGCCACATTAGCCAATCTCCAATTTTCAGGTATCACAGATGATTATTAATGATAGGTTATAAATTACATTTAATAGATCCATAATTTCATTTTTGAGTTTTCAGAACTCTGGGGTATAAACCATCTGGTCCATGTGATTTGCTAAATATTTATTTGTCAATAATTGACAAAATAAAAGATGGAAAGTTATGTTGTGTTTGTATTTTAAGATTTTATGACTGCATCATTTACTTTGATGTATTGTCCTGATTATGAATGATTTTTACTGTGAGCCATTTAGAATATTAGATAACTTGGCATATAAATACTAGAATAAATAAAATAAAATAAGTAAATAAACTGGTCTAGAATAACAGTATCACAAGATCAGCACCTCCAGCCCCCAAATTTTGAAAAGGTTTGCAATCCTGCACCATTTTGGAAGCAGGATATTAGTATTCCTTTAACAAGTTGCCTGTATTTTGACTGCATTTCTTGCATTTTCAGTCTGATTCCCAGGTCTTCTATATTTTTCATCCTATATTTTTTTTTCTTAAGTTCAAATCATTTTTTGGAATTAAAAGTTTGCAGCTTTGATTCTCACCCCATCCCCTGTTTTTAATAACCTCTCTTATTTTGTTCACTCTTCAACTTTTCAAACTATATTCATCTTTAACATGTGGAAATGATAGCTACATGTGGTTCTAATAAGGCTAAGCATAGCCGCCCTCCAGTGAACTTAAATATATATTTGCTAGCATGCTTTGGTAAAATAATGCAGAAAATATCTAAACAAAAATTGCTTTTATATACAGTATGTTAAACACTAATATATATTTAATATATATCAAAATTGAAAACAGGGATCATAATGACTTTTTTTCTATTTTGCCTGTCAATTATATTATCTAAAACACATTTTGCTAGCAGTGCTGCATAAATCAGATAAATGATAATTAAGAAATATATTGTTACGCTGGAGGTGGACCCTTGGCCTGATGCAGGATTGGTACGGCCCTCCGGTCTGACATGGAGAGTGCCTTCCACCAGGAGGCAGAGCACAGGAGGCCAGCTGGAGCTTCACCAATAGCAACCCTATCATTACCCGGGCCGCGTGGTATTGGGTGGGCCTCGCAGGATCTCCTAGAGAAGAAGTGCTGAGGAGTGCCCACCATGACAAGGGTGCGTGGTCGATGTCCAAACAAAAATGTCCAGAGGTCACAGGAGGCCAGAACAGAGAGTCTGAGTGGATAGCGAGGATCAAGATCAGAGTAACAGTTCAGAATGGACAGCCAAAGCAGGGGTCAGTACCTGTAGTCAATCCATAAGTAGTCAGGTCAGGCAGAGGTCATGTTCCAGGCAGCGATCAGGAGAAGTCAGTGGTCAGGCAGAGGTCAAGTTCCAGGCAGCGATCAGGAGTAGTCAGTGGTCAGTGGTCAGGCAGAGGTCGGTTCCAGACAGCGATCAGGAGTAGTCAGAGAACAGGCAGAGGTCAGGTCCAGGCAGCAATCAAGAGTAGTCAGGAGGAAGCAATGTTCAGTACCGTGAGATCAGTCCGAAGGGTACTACCAGGGATGGAGAGACGAAGGAACAGGAGATGCTGGAACAGAAGACACAGGAGATGCTGGAACTGGAGGCGCTGGAACAGGAGACACAGGAGACGCTGAAACAAGAGACACTGGAACAGGAGACGCTGGAAGGCAAACTAGAGACACCGGAATATACGACCCGATTGCCAAGGCACCGTTCAGGGGAATGGGCCTTGCTTTATATACCTGGGGAGCATGTCATCATCAGGGAGTGCCGGGTTCGGGTTTCCTGCACTTGTCCCTTTAAATAGGGTGACGTCGGCCGCGCGTGCCTAGGGGCGGGGTCGAGGAGCAGGAAGACGCAAGGGCGGCATCGGAAACGGAGAGTGGGGGGAGCTGGGGACGCCGCGAGCTAGCTGCGGTTGCAGCTGAGGACAGCCCGGAGCTTGTGGATGGAAGGGAGAGGTGAGCAGGCCTGGCCGCCAACATATATAATCTGAGATGCAAAAAAAAAAAAAATTGTTTATAACATTTTTGCAAGGTTGAAACAGGAAATGTTTAATTAATATGTATACTACATGTTTTTTTTTTAATATTTTTTTTGAAAGAAAGATTTACATTCATTTGGTTCATACTTACTGTGATAATCTATTGTAATTAATCATGTTCAGTTAGCCAAGTTTCTTCCAAAATATCCAAAGATTTGTGCACATAATAATATCACCAGGCAAATGTAGCTTTAACATGTTGATTCTATTAGCAATATAGATGTTTTCAATGGCCAGTCAAATATATTTAATGTATTAGTGGAAAAAATGTTTTTTTTTTTAAGTAAAGTGAAATTATGATAATGTTTTGGAATGTGTCCATTCTGTGCTGGGCTCATTTTGAAATCTACAGCAATTTAATCTTGTGGACCCCCGCCCCTCCCAGGCAGCTTAGTGAAGGCAGTGCATAAGCCTGGGAGATATAGAAATCCGCACTGCTGGACTGAAATGCAAGGAAGAGCAGCAGACAGACACGGCTGCAGAAATCAGTTTTCTTCTAACTACTGACTGACAGGGAATAGTAGGTCCTGCCATCCCTCCATATTTCTGTGCCATAGTCTTTTAAGTATTATTGGTTGAAATTTACTGGTTTTATAGCTTTAATAAGTACGTATTCAGTTAATTAATAAAGAAGGGGAAAAACCTGAATAGAAAAGAATAGAGGTGGAAATGGTCAAGGGAGGTATAACTCTTTATTAAAATTTGTTTTTCCTCAAATACAGCCAAAACAGAACCAAAATGTATTTCTTGTATAAGTGTCTTCAGAGAATAAAAATTAATTTGGGAAAAAAAAATTGTTTTCTCATAGTTATGTGTTCACATTTTGAGAAAGGTTAAATGAAGGTGCTATTCCTGCCCTTTTCAAAAGGATTCAAGAGCACGGTCCTCCTACTGTCGCCAGGATGCACCCCAAGATGTTCAGGCCTCAGTTTGGCTTTAGGACGGGGGTAGGCAACTCTAATCCTGGAGTGCCACAAACAAGACTGATCTTCAGGACATCCACAATGAATATGGATGAGGTATATTTGCATGTGCTGCTCCCATTGTATGCAAATACATCTCATGCATATTCATTGTGGATATACTGAAAAACAGACCTGTTTGAGATACTTCAGGACTAGAGTTGCCCACCCCTGCTTTAGGAGATAGATGGGCTGTATGAGGAACCCAAGAAGGTGTAATTGAGTTTCCTATACAACTCTATTAGTTGTGTGTTGTGCCTATATAAATTTGTGTGTGTTTGTATTAGGGTTGCTAACTGGCTCCAGATTTTCAGGACAGGTTGATCCAGTCCTGGTTTTACCTCATTGAATGCTGGGGCTTAATCTGATTTACCTATTGCATTCCCTCAGAAAATCAGGAGTATAAGTACCTGCGTGCGAAGGAGGAAATCTAGGACTGGATCAACCTGTCCTGAAAATCTGGAGCCGGTTGGAAACCCTGGTTTACATGCGAGTTGATGGGGTTGCAAGCAGTAGTTGCCATTCAGGCATGTATTCTACTGTTTTCTCCTGTTCAAACTACTGTTACTTCCAGCATTTGGACTGTCCTTTTGCATTGGGTTGAATTTTGAAAAAGTTTAATTGGCTAACTTCAGAAGTCAGCTGGGTAAATCATTGCTTTTTTAAATTTCCCTCCTTTGACTGAATTAGTTCTCCTAAATTCACATGGTTGCCAAATTTGGCAGGGTAAAAAGCAGGTGGCTCCACTATTACTCCCAAGATGGGCTTACAGTTTAGATGATTAGCACTGATTAACAGTGCAAAGTAGTTAAATTTAAGCAGGCCACCCAGTGACACATAGGGCAAGTCTAAGCCAAGCTGGTCAAAGTTTGTCTGGTTAATTAAGACAAATTCATAATTAAAAATTCTATCCGCTTAGTTATGGCTGAAAATTCAGCTAAAATGATTGGCTAAAATCAACTTGTTATTTTTGCAACTCAGTCACTTTTTTAACATTCATGCGATTATGTCCATCTGTGCCTGCCCCCTCCCCACCCCCATATTAGTGTTGGTAATTCTAAATAAGTTGTTGCAACCCTTGCTTATCTAGCCGCTACTTTTAATATCTACTTTCTGAATCAGAGTAGGTTTTGAATTTGAGATCTGGTGTCACTGTCTTCATTTAGATCAAGGGTAGGGTACCCTTCTTGGATGAGGGACTGCATTAACAATGATGAGGTTTTCAGGGAGCCACATTAGCTGGCTCTTTGGAGGGGGGAACCATTTCTGAGCTGAATGACTGGGAGGGTTTCCCTCTGAACCCAGTGGTGCCACCTTCCAAAAATGTCCTGTCTTTCATCTCCGCAGCACACAACCCCTTTGCCTTTTTCCTCACCATAGGCAATTCCACCATCTTTCATCTCTCTACCCAAGCCACTCAACGTCATCTTTCATCTACCCCACAAGCAGCACAACACTCATCCCACATAATTTCTGTCACATCTTCCTCACACATAAATTTCATCTGCTTCTCTCCATCATCTACAGCCTCTTTTTATTTTCCTTTGAGCCTTCACCAGCAATCTCTTTCTCCTGTTTTCCTCTACTCTCCCTCCTCTTCAACAAGGAAGAGGCTACAGCAGGTGTAGTTTGACTTCATGAGCTGGAACAAGAAGAGAGGTAACAGAGACAGCAAAAAATAGTATCAGGGCCAATAATGGTGGTATCAGTGATGGCAAGCAGCATTTTCGTGTCCATACAGACACACCTCCTTGAATGAGCTGCTGGTTTGGGAGGCGGGTTGGTGAGTGTAGCAGTAGAAACAGAGCAAGAGGTCTCTCTGTGATGAAATGCTTTCAGGGAGAAAAGAGTAAGTGCAGCAGTGGGAAAGAGAGAGGTCTTTTGGCAGTTTGGATGAAAATGAATAGCACCCCCAATTTAAATGGTGTTTAATGCTTCCTGTAGCCATGCCCTTTTGCATATGTTTTGGTCCTTGTGCCATCAGCTATGCTCCTACCAATATTCACAAGGTTGCTCTAATAGCTTGCTCTATCAGGTGAGTTGGAGGCCTGGAGGATTTAAGAGGAGGTAGGGGATATCGTGATGTGTGCTATATTAACCTAGGAACACATAAAATGATAGCAGATAAAGGCAAACATTTTCCACCCAGTCAGCTCAGCAAGATGGTTAGGGTTGTAACTGCCACTATGTACAAATTAACCCCTCAACTTCCTTTTAGGGTTCTAGCTGACACTCCACAGGTTACCCTCTTTTCTTCTGTTTATGGTTGTAACTGGGTAGGTTACACCATTCTGAAAAGTTACTACAAGTTATTTCAGTGCTATGTTCCCAACCTGTTTCCACTGGAGATCCTCTAGGTTTATCCCACATCCTTTTGAATTCCACCACCAGTTTTGTCTGTACCAGCTCTTCCGAAAAGGCATTCCAGACATCCTACATACTTTTCTGTGAAAAATATTTTGTGAAGTTGATCCTAAGATTTCCCTGCTAGAGCTTCATAACATGACCCCTAGATCTACTGCTTCCTTTCCACTGGAAAAGGTTTGTTTCTTATGCATTTCTAATCCTTTTCAAGTATTTAAAAGTCTGAATAATATCCCCCTGTCATCATCTCCTCTGGGGTATTCTCGGAAAGTAGAGGTACACTAAGTCCTGGGGCCACACTTTACTCTCACAGATCACAACAAGCCCAAGGTGCCAGATTCTTTCTAGAGGAGGAAGATTCAACCTTCAGGGCCCTAGGCTCCTGGGATGGTCACCAAACTGAATTTCCCAATCTCTCACTGAGTTTTCTCTGTCAGCCTTACATACTGTTTAGATGTTCTTGCTTTTGAGTGCCTCTGACTCTCAAAGAAAATGCTGGGAAGTGGCAGAGAAGCTTAGACCGGAGGCAGTCCAATCCTTGCAAACTCAGTTTGTTAGCAAACGAAGGGCAGGCTAAATACCAGGATGTGATGACGTCTCTCGGAGGGGACACCTCCGAGGTTCCCGCCATGACATGGATATAGACGTGGGTGGCGTGCAGGCACACACCTTCGGAGGCCCTCTGGAAAATCATGGCGAACACCATCCCTGTTGCCGATCTGGGGACACCAGAGAGAGCGGCATGAAGACGCGGCAGCAGCCATCTTCCCAAGGCTTGAGGAGAGAGAAGGAAGAAAGGTGAGGCACAGAGGTCGAAGCCATCTGAGACCGACGGATGCAACAGTACCCGCCTTCAAAGGACCCCCTCCAGACCCCCTACCTGCTCTAGGTTTTTGAGGATGCGATCGGTGAAATTGATGAAGCATCTCTTTGTCCATGATATTAGCCAAAGGTTCCCGAGTTTTCATCTGATCCGTATCCCTCCCATGACAGGAGGTGTTCCCAAACTCTGTCTCTCTTTCTTACATCAAGGATGGCATCAACCTTATATTTGATGTCTTCTTCTGCATCAACCGGGGTTGGTTCAGATGTCTTGGTGGAAAACTCGCTAAGAACAAGTGGTTTCAGCAGTGAAACATGGAATGAATTGTGAATTCGCATAGCTGGAGGGAGTCTCAGATTATAGGTAAGAGAGCCCAACCGTCGAATAGGAAAGGGTCTGACAAAGCGTGGAGCAAATTTAGCAGATGGAAGATTAAGTCTCAGATGTTTAGTAGAAATCCACACTTTATCTCCAGGCTGGAATTCAGGAGCTTTGCTACGGTGAGCATCATAGCCTTTCTTTGCTCTAGTCCTGCTTTTTGGATCATCTCTTTAGTCTTTCTCCAGAGCTGCTGTATATTTTTGGCAGTAGATTGTAGGGATGTGAATCGTTTTTTGACGATTTAAAATATCGTCCGATATATTTTAAATCGTCAAAAATCGTTAGGGCCACGATACAATACCAATTTTCCCGATTTATCGTCAAAAAATCGTAAATCAGGGGAAGGGGGAGGGCAGGAAAACCGGCACACTAAAACCCCCTAAAACCCACCCCCGACCCTTTAAATTAAATCCCCCACCCTCCCGAACCCCCCTCCCAAATGCATTAAATTACCTGGGAGTCCTCCGTAGCTGCGGTCCGTGGCTAAATCGGGGGAAGGGGGAGAGCACGAAAACCGGCACACTAGATCGTGAGGTCTTCAGCCGGCGCCATTTTTCAAAATGGCCGCCGCAAAATGGTGGCGGCCATAGACGAAAACGATTCGACGCAAGAGGTCGTTCCGGACCCCCGCTGGACTTTTGGCAAGTTTTGTGGGGGTCAGGAGGCCCCCCCAAGCTGGCCAAAAGTTCCTGGGGGTCCAGCGGGGGTCAAGGAGCGATTTCCTGCCACGAATCGTTTTCCGTACGGAAAATGGCGCCGGCAGGAGATCGACTGCAGGAGGTCGTTCAGCGAGGTCCGGAAATCTCGCGAGGGTTCCGGACCTCGCTGAACAACCTCCTGCAGTCGATCTCCTGCTGGCGCCATTTTCCGTACGGACAATGGAGCCGGCCATACGCGTATGTCCGGTGCCATTTTCCGTACGGAAAACGATTCGCGGCAGGAAATCGCTCCTTGACCCCCACTGGACCCCCAGGAACTTTTGGCCAGCTTGGGGGGCCTCCTGACCCCCACAAGACTTGCCAAAAGTCCAGCGGGGGTCCGGAACGACCTCTTGCATCAAATCGTTTTCATCTATGGCCGCCGCCATTTTGTGGCGGCCATTTTGAAAAATGGCGCCGGCTGAAGACCTCACGATCTAGCGTGCCGGTTTTCGTGCTCTCCCCCTTCCCCCGATTTAGCCACGGACCGCCGCTACGGAGGACTCCCAGGTAATTTAATGCATTTGGGGGGGGGGGGTTCGGGAGGGTGGGGGATTTAATTTAAAGGGTCGGGGGTAGGTTTTAGGGGGTTTTAGTGTGCCGCTGGACCACCAGGTAATTTAAGGCATTTGGGGGGGGATTTAATTTAAAGGGTCGGGGGTGGGTTTTAGAGGGTTTTAGTGTGCCGGCTCACGATTTTAACAATTATGACGATACTTTACACACACAAACGGCAACAATACGATTCCCTCCCCCTCCCAGCCGAAATCGATCGTTAAGACGATCGAGGACACGATTCACATCTCTAGTAGATTGAGCTGCCGGGGACGACACAGAAAGTGGAAATGGTAAAGGTGGTAAATGTTGTCGTCCAAAGACCACTTCAAATGGTGTAGATCCAGTAGATGATGCTGGATGCGAATTGATGGCAAATTCAGCCCAGGGCAACAGTTCAGCCCAGTCATTCTGTCGTGAACCAACATAGGCGTGGAGGAACTGTTTGAACGTTCTATTCATTCTCTCAGTTTGGCCATTCGACTGAGGATGATACGCAGAGGTGAAGTCAAGTGTGATGTCGAATTTCTTACACAAGGCTTTCCAGAACTTTGCTGTAAATTCAGCTCCTTTGTCAAAAACAATATGTTTAGGCTAGGGATGTGCATTCATTTCATTCATTTATTTCGTTTCATACATTTCCCATTACATGTCAATTAGATGTGCATTCGTTTCATATATTTCATACATTTCATATTACATGCTTGTATAGGAAATGGATGAAATGGATGAAACAAATGCACATCCCTAGTTTAGGCATGCCATATAGGCAAAAGATGTGACTGCTGAATAACTTAGCAAGATCCATGGCTGATGGCAAGCCAGGGAAAGCCACGAAAATCAGTCCACTGAAACCCAAATGGTATTGTTACCGCCAGAAAGTGGCAGGTGCACCACAAAATCTGTTGCAATATGGGTCCAGGGCTCATCCGTTGCTGGCAAGGGTTGAAGCAGGCTCCAAGGTCGTCCAGGTGGAGGTTTATGTCTGGCACAATTGGAACAGGAGGCGATGTAAGCTAAAGTGTCTTCTTTCAAGGTGGGCCACCAATAGTACTTTTGTAGCTTGGCCAGTGTTCGCCGTTGACCAGGGTGTCCAGCCAGTTTCGAATCATGAGCCCATCTTAGCAATTTCTTTCTTAGATTGCAGGATACAATGGTCTTGCCCGGGGGTACCGGATGTGTAGCTGTGAGAATCACTGTCTTCGGGTCAATAATATGCTGGGGCTCATCAGGTACGTCCTCTGAGAGGAAAGAGCGAGATAATGCATCTGCTCTGACATTCTTGTCACCAGGGTGATATTTCAGCAAAAAGTCAAATCTGTTGAAGAATAGGGACCATCTCACCTGTCTATGGTTGAGGCGCTGAGCATGATGGAGGTACTCCAGATTTTTGTGATCAGTGTAAACAGTAATCTGATGTTGGACACCTTCAAGCCAGGGGTGCCATTCTTCAAATGCCATTTTTATTGCCAACAATTCTTTATCCCCAATGCCGTAGTTCTTCTCTGCTGGCGAGAAGCATCAGGAAAAGAATGCACAGGGGTGCAAGATCTTTGAATCACCGGTCTGGCTTAGCACGGCCCCTACCCCATATCAGAGACATCAACTTCCATAATGAAGGGTCGAGTATGGTCCGGATGGCGGAGACATGGTTTGCTTTGAAAGGCGTCTTTTAATTTCTGGAACGCAGTCACAGCTTCCATAGACCAAGTAGCAGCATTGGCTCTCTTCTTTGTCATTGCTATTAATGGAACAGTCAATGAAGATTAATTTTTAATAAAAGTCTGGTAGTAATTGGTAAATCCCAAAAATTGTCTTAGAGCTTTTAGGCCCGTGGGTTGTGGCCATTTTTGAATACTCTCAAGCTTCTGAGGGTCCATTTAGAAACCTTTGTTTGAGACAATGTAAGCTAAGAAGGGTACGGATTCTTTATGAAATTCACGTTTAGACAATTTGGTGTACAAGCGGTTCTCACGAAGTCTCTGCAGAACTCTTTTGATATCTTCCTGATGGGATTGCAAGTCCTGAGAAAATATCAAGATGTCGTCTAAGTAGACAAGACACATTGGTAGAGTAAATCACGCAGAATATCGTTCATCATGTTTTGGAAAGCAGCCGGGGCATTGCACAAGCCAAAGGGCATCACCAGGTATTCAAAGTGTCCATCCCGGGTATTAAAAGCCGTCTTCCATTCATCGCCAGCACGGATGCAAACTAAATTATATGCTCCTTTGAGGTCAAGCTTGGATAATATCTTGGCTCCCTGTAACCTATCAAATAGCTCCGAGATGAATGGTAAAGGGTAGCGGTCCTTTATGGTGATCTCATTCAGACCTCTGTAGTCAATGCACGGACGTAATGTTCCATCCTTTTTCCCCACAAAGAAAAATCCTGCATGGGCAGGAGACTTAGAAGGTCTTATGAAGCCTTTCTGGAGATTTTCCTGGATGTATTCCGTCATCGCCTTATTCTCCACTATGGAGAGGGGGTAGACCGTTCCTTTGGGTGGTTCCGTATTTGGATTCAAATTAATTGTGCAATCGTATGATCTGAGTGGAGGTAACACATCAGCAGCTTCTTTTAAAGATGGCACCGGCCATCCAGTGCTCCCTCCATGTGACAGGGGCCGGCCAATGGTACGGATACCCTGTCACATGGTAAGGACAAAGGGCCATCGGCGTCTTTTTGATTAGTGGCAGCCAACGGCCCGGGAGCGGGAGATCGCTCCCCGGACCCCCATTGGACCACCAGGTACCTGTAAAAAGTTTTTTGGGAGGGTCAGGAGGGTGGGGGAAGCTAAGGGATTAGTTTTAAAGGGTCGGGTGGGTTTAGGGGTTATTTTTGTGTGCCATTTTTCCCGCCCTCCCCCAAAACGATAAGAGAACCCCCACGAACAATTTTGTGGGGTTTTCCTATCGGTTTCAGGGAGCCCCCGATTTCTGACGATTTTGAAAATATCGTATGATATTTTCAATCGTCAGAAGCCCGATTCTCAACCCTAATATACAACATTGCTCTTTGCTTCAACAGCAGGGGTAAATGTGGAAAAGAGGATTTACATTCAGACAACATCCAACAAGGCATTGATTTTTGTGGTCTGGGTAAACAAGCATCAGGGTAACTTGCTTGATGCAGCGGTTACTACCCTTAACCATTAAGCCTTATGCTTCACCTCTGATGCAACTCCAACAATACTATCTGCATCAATGGCAGGGGATGGCAGGAAACTTGAATCAAACAGTTACCAAAAAGGGCCCTGAACTTGGTGGTCGGTGAAACAGATAACTATGGGAAAATAAGTATGGGAGCTTGCTGGGCAGACTGGATGGGCCTTTTGGTGTTTTTATGCCGTCATTTCTATATTTCTATGTTTCTTCACAGTCCTAATCAGCAGTCACTGTCCCTCAGGTGGTAGGCACTATTGTAAACCCCACTCCTCTTAGTGGTAGAATATGAGTTCTCAGTGGGGTCTTATAGCTCTGTATCTCTCTCTTAGATGTCAGCTTTGGACCTTGGGTGTTAGAAGTCTCAAAACATTCCAAAACTCAAACTCTCTTTCCTCCTTCTCTTGGGTAAGAACTGATGGCAAAACAAGTTCTTCACAAAACCTATTCAGTCTCATAAACTGCTTCTCTCTTCTCAATCAGGCCGCTGCTGTCCCTCTTTAGTTGGAGTGATACGAATCATAACACCATATTCTGACTTTCCACAAAAGGAGTTACAATCCTCCTGGGAAGGATCAAGGAAAAGAAAACAAAAACTCTTAAATAAAAAAAAACAACTTTTCTAAAAGATGCTTTCCCATACTCCTCCACACATTCCCTTCCAGACCATTCTTCTGCTTTTTAGAACTCAAAACAACAACAAAAAAAAGCCCTATCTCCCCATGTGCAGAACTGTTTTTAATGTGATGGCTGACCAAGCCAGACAAGCTTCTCAGGAGGTGCCTGATAGGGATGGTCTACAAACTACCCTTCTTCTCTAAAATTCTAGCATAGAGCTTATGCTAGGAACAATTTGACTGGTGGGGTCCTAGAGGGTCCCTATATATACATATTTACTAGCTTCTCATGCCTTATGTCTTTTGCTAATCCTGATGTGAAGACTCAGTAAACACATGAAGGTACATATGGATGTAAATAAGAGGCCAAATACTGAGGATCCCCTTTGAGTAAATCCTTATAGACTAAGCACAAAATGTTAAAGCTAATTCTGTAGGTTATTGGTAACCACTGAAGCTCGATCAGTAAAGGTGGTACAGAATCATGCTTTTAGTGCCAAACAATAGGTTTGCAGCTCTATTCTAAATTTATTGCAGATATCAAATAAGATGAAGATTACACTCTTGAAAAAGTGTTTTATTTAATATGATCTTGTGAGAATTGAAGAATGAAACATCATTTCTAAGTCTTTCCTAATAAAATATAATCTAATTTCAAAAAAGAGGTGCAAGTGAAATAAAAACTTTTGTTCCACCCTGTTTTCTTTTAACCAACTTGCAACTGCAGCCAAACAAGAATTTAAGACTTTTTTTTTTTAATCTATAAATGGCATGAGCTGAATTTCATCAGCATAAAAATATCTTCCCACACCAAGATCCTGAATTAAGGTACCTAAAGGAGCAATATAAAGATTAAATAAAATTGGTGCTAAAATAGAACAGTAATGGGACCCCAATTGACAATGAATAGACAGCCGATGTGGCATTGTTCCAACTGACTTGGAAAGAATAAATAAAACCATTTTAAATGATCCAAACAGAAAAAGCCCACAATAATCCACCAATTATAAGATTAACAAACTCCCACCATGGAGGCAAATTATATAGAAAGTGATGAAAACATGTCTTTTCAGACTCTTAGATTCTGATTGTTCAAAGACTTTTACAAAAAATATTCACATACATATAAAAGATGTGCATAAGAGATTGGGCCCTCATAAATGGCAGATCCGAATTTTTAAAATGTTTATTTTGGTTCAGCAAAGAATCAAGCCAAAATAAACTTTAAAGAAAACGACTTCTGGGAAAAAAAATACAAAATAAAATTTTGAGAAATGCACATAGGCAAGGAGGATACAAGGGTAAATAGTGCTTTAATGCCTTTTATTTACAGGCTCTAAGGCAACATAAGATGGCCATTTTGGAAGGGCGTGTAGACTTTCTGTAGCCATATGTGTACAAATTCAACAATCACAAAATTTGTCATGTCACAACTAACAATAACTAGTAGTTGCTGTGCCTTGGCGATACATCTATAGTGAGTGCACTCTACTTTCACTTCTATTTTTGGACTTGGAACTATCTATGCAGCGGCAGCCACCAAAGTAGGAGCCAGAGCAACAGTCCATCTGCCACTACTGGTAAGTTGAATTGTGATTTATTTTCAGTATTGTCTCTTAGTGGTTAGAGCACTTCATAGGGAAAGGGAAAATGAAATTTTTAACCTGCCTTTTTAAAGAAATGTTCAAGGGAGTTAATAGCAATTTTAGAATTTAGATACATTAATTAATATGGGTATACAGGTTAAACATTTTTTTGTTTAGTTTCAAGTGTATTTTTTCCCATGAATTTTGTTTCATTTAATTATTTACTTATTTTGTTTTAAAAAATAAACAAATAAACATAAAAAAATGGAAAAGCATTAGAAACTAGAGATGTGCATTCGTTTTTTCCGAATTGGAAAATTGCAACAAAATTGTCCAATTCGGCATGTTTCAGGGAGCCCGAAAAAAATCAGGATTTTCCTGTTTTTTCGCAAAAATTCGTTTTTCCAATTAGTGCGCACTAACGGGAGTCAGTGCACGCTAAACTAACTAAAAATCGATTTTTCGCGAAAAAAAGACCCGAACCGAAAAAAAACGACAATTTCCATGGCGGCTGAAAAACGAAAAACGACACGAACACAAAAAAAGATACACATATAATAGAAACAGGTTCTCCTGAGGCCTCCCATCCCTCCCACCTATCCCTCCCACCTAAACAAATGCAGGGGCCAAGATCCTCCCTGTCCCCCACTTACCCAACCCAGGGGGGGGGAGATCTACCAACAAGGTCTAGGCCCAGTCCAAGGCCAAGGTAGGTCACTGCACCCTCAGTCTAGGCCCTAAACAAGTCCAAATCTTGGAAGCCTGGGCCTGATGCCAGAGAATAGGCCAGATGCTAGGGCCTCAGATGACTGAGGTGCTGGGCCTTGGCCTGGGTCTCGGCCTGGGACGAACACTTAGGGCTGCTACAAAGGCCAGGTCCCTATGCCTAAACCTCGATCTAAGTCAAGGCCTGGGCCCAAGCCTGATGCCAGAGTCCGGTGCAAAGGATGGGTAAAATTCCTTGGTCTTGGCCAAGGCCAGGATCCAGACCTGACACTGAAGCCAGGTCCAGATGCCAGGTCCCGACATCTAGGCCTCAGCCTAGGCCAAGTCCTGTGCCCAGGCCCATCACCGGGCCCCAATCCAGAGGCTGGGTCCCAACATCCGGACCAAAACTCAATGCTGGGGTATGGTCTAGAGGCCATGTCCTGATGCCTGGTCCTCGATTCAGACCCAGGCTCAATGTCTATGCCGGGTCCTGTGTCCAGGTCTCGATGCTGGGTTCTCATAGCAGGTTCAGGCTTAGACTGAGTTGCCTGAGCCCAGGCCTCATAGGCTCTCTTTGTCTTCTTTCTTAAGACTTTCTTCTTCAGTGTAAGGCACCATTTTTGTATATGGTTGTTCAATTAATTGCTATACAATGAAATGCCACTTCCGCTGCAGAGGATACTGTAAAATTAATTTTCTATGGCATATCCCCAGAGGACTCTATTATTTGAAGAAAGAAGACTGTAGAAAAAGACAAAGTGGATGTACAAGTCCTGAGCTCTGGGAGGCATGGACCTGACTCCAGGCATCGGGTCCCGGCCTTCTGACCAGACCCCAATATTGGGTCTGGGCCCAGATCTTGCCCTAGGCCAAGGTAAGGTGTCAGGACCCAGTCTCTGGGCTGGGCTACAGTGTCGGACCAGGGCCATGGCCTAAGCCCAGGCATTGGAACTTGCCCTCTAGACCTGGCCGTGGCATTGGGCTTGGCCCTGGCCTTGGTCTAGGCCAAAGCCCAGACTTCAGGCCTGAACATTGCATCAGATCCCTGATGGTTATACTAAATGGGGATTGGGAAATTTTCTAGGCCTGGGCCTTTGCTCGAGTCTCGGTCTATGCCCCAGCATTGGGACATGGCCTACACCGAGACTCTGGCGTGGCAGTCAGGCATAGGCCGAGACCCCTGTTTTGGGTCTTGTTCTATTCCCTACATGAGGCTCCAGCTTCAGGCGAAGGCCAAGGTCTGACCAGTGACTCTCTCTCTCTCTCTCTCTTTCTGAATTTTGTTGGTATTTTGTTGGTATTTAAATTGTTTCATTTTAAAAATGACTCAAAATAAAATAGGAAATTTATTGCCATTTTCTCTTTTCTTTCTCCAAAATGGACATACCTACTAATTAATGCCCCATATTATTGTACTTAGAATTCATGTAGGCAATGAAATTTGAATCTGAGGCAACTGGCGATAAAGTAACTTTTCCCAGGTCAGAAGCAGTATCACTGGAAGACATATGGCTTGTACCCTATATATTTGTTCACAGTGTATTTTTTCAATCACCAGACTATTCTTTCTCCCTCTCTATCTTACATGGTGGGTGGTCTCAGTGTGGTGAATAATAAGTTGGTGGAAAAGCCAAGGAGGATAAGTTGGTGGTTAGTAGTTTGGGGTTCTCAATGGAATGTTTAAGTGAGGGGTTTTGTATATTAGACAGGATTGGTGCTTCCATTAGGCGAACTAGGTGGTTGCCTAGAACACAGAGATTTTAGAGGCGGCAAAATTCCACCAGTTTGTAAGGTCCAGAGGACTGCTATACCAGAACCAAAGATGGGAGAACAGTCCTGTAACCAATGCTGTGGGTAGGAGAGAGTACTGTGCTTAGAGCTGCTGCCAGTAGATAAGTTGTGGGGGTGAATAACAGAATGTTTGCCTTGGGCACCAAATAGGCATGCACCTGCTTTGATATTAGATTTAATTACTCACCTTTTCCAAATCCAAGTTCAAGGTAAACCTTGAAAGCATAGCCCTCCCCTACAGTAGCCAGATCCAGAGTCTAGAATTCAGAATCCAGCTTGGGCTTCAGCTCACTGCTGAAGCCCAAATCCAACCCATGACCAACTTCATTACTTCTTTGAGGGTCCTTGCTACTGTCATCCAGGCCTGCATGTTCTCAAAATAGGAATACTATAACTTTCACTACATTGGGATTCCCACTAAACAAGACAAAGTCTGCAACTTATCCAGAATGTTGTGGCTTGAATAATGTTGAATCTAAGCATATTTGAAACAACTTTCCTGATCTTAAAAATGTTACATTGGCTCTTGACACTTTACCATGCTAAGTTAAAAATGCTGACCATTGCCTTTAATGCCCTCAAAGGATATGCAGCACTCTATCTCAACAGTCATATGATCCTATTTAAATGCTTCCACCTTCTGTGCTTACTACCACAAGCCTGTCTAGATATGTCAGCACCCAAGGAATTATTCCTCATAAGCACCAGAAAGATATCCTTCTCAGGTTCAAGCTGACCCCTATGAAATTATCTGCCACCAAATATCAGAGTAGCTCCAAGTCTCCTAGAGGTCCATATTCAGACTGACAAGTTACAGGGTCATTTATCAAATTGCTATAAGGCGATAAGCCCCTTTAACACCTGCAAAAGCACCATAACACATGGTCTGATGCAAATGAGAGCCAGTCTAGCTGTCAGGGCCCTTATACAAGGAGGGAGGGGAAGGGGAGAAAGGGAGAGAAAGAGAGAGAGAGAAAGAGAGAGAAAGACTAGCCATAATGCCCTCATCCTAGGTAGGTATTTGTATCTCTATAGGAGGCCCACCTAGCAACTCGAGGTGAGGTTTAGGTATTAGTGGAGGAGTTAGGGGCCACTTTGACATTCAAAATGAGACGTACGAACAGAACAGTGCACCCTTGTGAAGATTTGATGACCTTCGAAGTGAGGAAACACTCTCTCTCTCTCTCTCTCTCTCTCCCTCCCCCTCCCCCTCCCCCCCTGTGGTCATAGTAAGGGCCCTGACAGCTAGGCTGGTTCTCCAGGAGCTTAGACCTTCTAAACATGGTCCCCCCCAGTGGTTGTATGTAGGAAATACAACAATTCTGGCACTTATCACATAGTGTAAAAAAGTTATCACAATTTGCAGTAACTTCACATAGGTATTAGCACAAATTGTGATAAACTGCCTATTACCATAAAACACACCCTTTTTCCTATCACATGCAATATTTAGTGCATTTTGATAAATCCAGGCCTTAAGCCAGATAAACTTATGAGGGATATTCAGTAGTGCAGCCACACTATTGAATATTAGGGATGTGAATTGTGTGCCCGATCGTCTTAATGATCGAAATCGTCTGGCAGGAGAAGAAAATCGTGTTTGGCATGATTTTTTAGTTAAAAAATCGGTTTTTCCGATTAGTGCGCACTAACAGGAGTTAGTGTGCACTAACAGAAAATGATACAATTTGACACTTTTCAGGTCAGTTCCTGGTATCAGGGATAGGGCACTGCGTGCAGGAAGATCACAACACTCCCAGTATCAGGGATACGGCACTGCATGCAGGAAGATCACAACACTCCCGGTATCAGGGATAGGGCACAAGTTCTAGTCACATTGACTGATCACATTACTTTTTTTGTCAAGCTACCAACCGTTTCCATTTCCCATCCCCCCAACCATCACCTCAGTGGGAACCTTGGTAACATCAATAAATAAGAGGGCAGCCAGCCAATAGGAATACATATTCATTCCTAAACTGACCTTAACTGACCTGAAAAGTGTCAATTTGTATCATTTTCTGTTAGTGCGCACTAACCCGATTAACGATTTTTTAACGATAAATCGTTAGAATTCCTATTGTATCGTGTTCTTTAATGATTTAAGACGATTTTAAAATTATCGGACGATAATTTTAATCATTTAAAAACGATTCACATCCCTATTGAATATAGATGTCTATCTTAAAGTTAGCCAGATAAGTTTTTCCAGCTAACTTTAGGACAGCTCTATGGCACAATCAGAGTTACCAAATATGTTATTCAGCTATTTCTAAATATCAGAGTTAATCTGATAACTTATCCGGATACCCTAACTCCTCCCAGAAACACCCCTGGAATGCTACAGCATTCTCTGGCTAAATTTTAGCCAGATAATGGGATATCCAGCTAAAGTTTAGCCAGATAAGCACTCAAAATATTCAGCATTTAGTCAGATAACGTCTGAGTTACCCAGCTAAATGCCTTTGAGTATGAACCTCCTAGTTTTCAGGAAGCTATTAAAAATGTGTCTTTTGGCCCACAGACGACTTTTGGTTCACAGACAAAATTTGAGCTTCCTGATCATGAACACAATCACAAATCACTCCTATGCAGATCTGCCCAGTTTTTTCAGATATTTATTTAAACTATCCTGTACACTGCACTCTTTTTTAGAAACTGATCTTTTTATTAACCTCAGTCATCAAGCAACTGTACATTTTTAAACTTTACATACATTTCCATCAGTGCCTCTAGCCTTCCGCAATTGAGCTGCCAAGGGGAAAAAAGCACCTAATTAAGCTTGTTGCCACATATTTGACAACCTGCCACAGAATCAACATTTCTGAAAGCTTTCACACCTCTTAATACAATCTTTTGAAGAAAGCAGTGGGGAATCTGCTTGCCTTCAGTATCAGCTCTCTCTGCTCCAGCTTCAGCTCCTCCCCTCGTAAGTAGATTGCAGGGAACCCTCTCCTTTTATTGTTCCCCCACCCACCCTCTTTGCTTCAGTCCAGAAGTGAACAAATAGTTGAGGGGATGAAGTTGGAGTGGACAGAATTTTTGATCCCTCAAAGATCTCTTAAATCCTTATCAAACGAAGGATGATTTTGATATGATTCCAGGATGACTTCCATTAGAAGCATATGCTTATGTCACCAGTCATACATCATTTACTAACAGCTGGATGTATTTTTGGAATTCTGCAACTGCTAGTGTCTCATAGCTGACCAGTGCTGACAAGTTTCAAATTTGTGCCAATTCAACTCCTTTTTGTTTCTGTTACCATGTATCCAATATATGTGCACATACCTTTCTGTGTAATTAATAGCATGACAAACTGATGTTAAGGGCATTTTAGCATAGAGAATATCAAATACTTGGAAAAATGACAGCGACTTTCTCAAGAAAATACAAAAAGGATGGCTGCACTATTTTAATTCAAAACAAAAGTGTTAAAAGTTTGTAACATATGCCTTAACTCGATAAATTGTTGATTTTGTACTTTGTGTACTTTTTATGTGTATATAATTGAAATATTATTTGAAAACAAACAATGTGAATGCTTTTCAATAAAAATTGACTTTTTTGTATAGTCAGAGGTGTGAATCTTTTTGCAAAAATTATGAACATTTGCCATATTTCTACTGAATTCTGAAAAATTTGCTACAGATTATGCTAATTCTTGTCATAGAATCCTTAAAATGTTGCCACAGTAAACCGTTAGCTCTAAATTTCCATGCAATATTTACCTATATAAAATGCAGTAAGACTCAAAACAAATAAGTAATCACACAGGTCTGCATTCCTTTTCTTGTGTATTGCAGAGTACAAGTATTCTGAGTGGTTTTGTGGGGGAGAAATAGCTTTACATTTTAAAAAGTCCTGTATAAAATAGGTATGCAGAAGACAACATATGTCCATGTATCTCTTTTATGTACTCTGGACATTTAGCAGTGTAGCTGACTTGGTCTTCTACTTACTTAACCCAATGCTTACTTGGCACCAACTGACCCACTCATCATTTTGCATAGAGCGATTGTTTGCTATGTATCTTTAACTCTACTGACACACACTACAAAAGAGTCTAGTGGAAATATCATGGCTGAGGCCTATACTAAACTACCACTGCATAACAATTGAAGGCAAATCGTTTAGGATAACACTACTGAGTCAGCCTCACATAGCTGCAGTAAAATCTACTTATGCTAAGGAGCAGATTAAGTGATGTCAACACAAACAACCTCAAGTAGGAGAATTCAATAGTGGTGCTGCTGTGCTAATGACATTTTCATGAAAGGAGAATACCGTATAACAGTGACAGTGATAGGAACTTCACACAGTAGTTTAGGTAGAGTGGCCATTCAAATCACAATGGCAAGCCCTAGAGAAATGTAGGGATGCATAGGAAGAAGTATATCCAACAGAAAAATAATGCCAAGGTGAGAACTCAGATCATTGAACATTGTAGTGTTATCAGAAGTAAAAGGATGGAAGCACCTTTTACTTAACACTGGTTAGAGCAGAATCATTTGATTGATTATTTACCGTTTTTTGTTTTGAAACAAGTGACCATCATTTGATGTGGTAATGTCAATCACTTAGATTTACTATTTGAGCAACATTGAATATCAAGTTGGGATCTGTTTACCCACATGGTTTAAATAATAGGATTGAATGGTCTGTCTTTCTTTGAAATTGTTTTGATGTATGGAGTTGAAAAACTTTTTTTTTAATTAATATTTTTTTGTTTTGGTTGTTGAGTTGTGTTCGAATGTCTATAAAGCTTTTGGAGTTGTTGTAAGTGACATTATGAATGGGTTGCATATAATTAGCCAGAAGTATGTTTAAAATTAGTTTTAGTTGAATGCATCAATGAATGTTGGTACAGAAGTGGTGTGTGAATTGGGGTTTAGGAATGTTTACTTTGTTTCTAATTTTGCTTATTGTCTTGTTTTTTAGTTATTTATATTTTGTATGTTTTTAGTGAAAACACAGGAGGGGAACACGGAGGGTGGTAATGCCCCAAAATAACACTATACAGCGGAAATACCCCTGAAGAAGTTGTTTGTAAAACATGTTGCGTGCTTCTGCCATTGCTTGTCTCTTCAGTTGATGTTCCATATTTGAACTTATAGGGTTAAAGTAAACACTGCTCATATCCCTCCTTGATGTTTTGGATTTTAATTTGAGCTTGAACTTGTATATAGTATGCGTCCTGTTTCTTTATGCTGTACATATCCCTGAATGACTTTTCATAGAAATCTAAATTGGTAGGATTTGGATTATAGTTAGTCAATTGCTAACCTGAAGAAGTTCAATCTTGAAACATCTTTTCCTGGAATTACCACTGAGTTAAATCTTCATCAGTTTTTGTGGACACATATACAGTATGAATTCTTTTAAGGGGAGGATTGTGTTGGTTTTTATGGATTTTGTTTATGTGTAGAGTTTGGTTGTCTTCTTGGTTTGAGTGTGTGTAGGCCCTTTCTATGTTTTTTATTTTTGACTAATGTTATTCAGGATGTATATTTGTATAATTAGACTAAGATTTATGATTGTGATTGTATTAGTGGAAAGCATAGTCCATGACAGAAGAACTTAGATGTATGGGAGAGAGGCCAGTTTAGCCCACAAAGTGGTACACTGACTTATCAGAATATAAAAAAATAACTGATATATGCTCTAGTTTGGCTTATTCTATCCTGACAGCATTTATTGCTAATTATTACTGTGTAATAAATCTGTTTTTTTGCCTAGAAATAATAAAGGCTGGCACCAAGCCAAAGGGCAGTGGCTGCCTTCCAGTAACTGGAGTATCCATGTACATGATAGAATGAACAGGGCCTATGGATACAGAATAGATAAACACACAAGCACAGTCTTTGTGGTTTTGGTTGGGAACCTTAAACATCAAAAGGACATAAATCTAAAGAACTAGGGAAGTCATGAAGAACAGCTGCCACAATGATGACAGAGAACAGTCAGAGCAGTTCTCCTGTGCCAAACTGTCCACAGGAGGCACTGGAAGCAGAGAAGCCAGATGCATCTTGAAGAATCAGACACAGCCGCACCATCCAGGGTACAGTTCATTGTCCTGACCCTCTCTTTTAGGACTGATTGAGCTGTGTCACCCATATATGCAGGCTGGGTGAGAGAAGCCAGTTCATCCAAGTCCTGCTGGACAACTTCCGGCTGGACACCAAGTGATTATTATTCGCTTGCTTGCATTATTATTATTATTAGTGGTAGTGATTTGTTTGCCATCTTCTACCATACAATATATACAATTTTGGTAATCTTTCCTGGTGTCAGTCATTATGTCCAGCAGGCAATCATAAGGGTTATCCAGGCCATTACAATGATGTATTTTGTATTAATTATTTTTTGATGAAAACTTTATTTTAAATTTTAAAACGGTTTATATTTAATTTAACTTGTTTATAAAATTATTTTTTCATGTATCTTTTCGTTTGGTCATATTGCATCTATACACATCAATTTTGAAACCTCATCTGCAGTATTGTGTTCAATTCTGAAGGCCGTATTCATAGAACCCAGAGAAAGACTACCAACATTGTGCAAATTCTGTACTATGGGAGCATATTCAGTAAGATTTGAACAGATAAGTTATCCAGCTAAAGTTAGCTGGATAACTTTTTCTGTATAATTCAGTGGGAAAAATGTCCTACTGAATATCCCTGATATAAGTTATCCAGCTAAGCTTACTTGAATAATTTTATACTTAACTGGCAAGATTTTGAATATCAATGGTTAAAAAAGTTATTCAGGTATAGTTAGTTGGTTAACTTTAGATTTAACCAGCTATTTTCAAAATAATATAGCTGGTTAAGTAGCAAATTGAGTAAAAAATAAAAAAAGCTTGAAGGCCTAGTGGCCCTAATATATACCCCCTCCTCACTCGCACTTGAAATCCAAATGCTCAGCCCTACTATGGTGCACCAGCAGCACTGCCAGATCTCCTCCTTTTGAAAGTCAAATATGATCTCCACTTCTGGTCCTAGAATCCCCCCTCCTGACAAATTTAAAAAATATTTATTGAATCCAGAGCCCCCTGACTTTCCTCCCAAACAAATCCATATCCTTCCAGACCTCTAGAATCTTCAGTATTTAACCAGATCATGGTAGAGGCCTACCACAACCCAGGCCTGGCACATTTTGGGTCGCTAAGCATCTACATTGGAAGTGTGTGCAGTTCTAGTGTGGCATTTATGGAGCCATAGTAGAAGCATACACTTCCAACATAGATGCTTAACAACCCCAGATGCTAGGCTCGGTTTGTGGTAGACTGCTACTGAGATCCAGGCCTGGCACCTCTAGGTACCTATAGGGATGCACAGCAATAAAATATTTGTTTTGGTTCATTTTTTTATTTTGAGGGTGTCTTTTTTTTTAGTTTATTTAATGTTTTCTTTTGGGTCAGTTCATTTCCTGAACCAAAAAAAAAACAAAACAAAAGGAAAGGAAACATAAAAGAAAACAAAATAGGCCTCCAAAAAGCCCACTGATCCCTTTCCTACCCCCTGGATAAGCTAAGTTGGGCTGAGCTGGGGCCATCCTGGGCCGTTTTAACCTCCCATCTGTCAATAAATAATTGAACCTAGTCCTACGTAGCTGAGCTTCTCAAGCCTAGATGGGGCTGCATTATGCCCCTCCCTCCCCCACAGAACCATGTATTAAAGCTAAGGACCTCCTTCCTGGCCACCATTTACCCTCTTCCCTGGGGTCCCTATGCTGAAAATGGCAAAAGTGATGCTGTTTGCCCCTGCCTGGTTGATAGCAGATTTAAAAATGCATTGGCTACATGGAGAGAGGTGCAAAATTGATGTCACTTTGTTACCTATCTTAGGTTCAGCCAGCGCCTTTACGTTGTACAGCCAAATTTAAATTAATTTTGAACAGATTTTTATTTGTATTAGCATTACTGGATTTGAAGTGATGCTGCTTTAAGTGCTTTTAGCCAATTATATTTTTATATTGTGGGTTTGTTCCATTTTTATTTTGGCTGTTAATTTTATTGTATTGCACTTTTATATGATATAGTTTATCAGATTTTATTGTAATATGGAAATACTTCTTAAAACTGGGAGAGAGGTTCTGGAAGACAAATTTAGGATTTTAGGTGTAAAGCTGAAATCAAGAACCTCCAGGGTAGCATTCTCTGAAATGCTTCCTGTTCCATGTGCAGGTCCCCAGAGGCAGGCAGAGCTCCAGAGTTTCAATGCATGGATGAGACAATGGTGCAGGGAAGAGGGCTTCAGTTTTGTAAGGCAATGGGGAAACTTTTGGGGAACAGGGAGACTTTTCCGAAAGGATGGGCTCCACCTTAACCAGAGTGGAACCAAGCTGCTGGCACTAACTTTCAAAAGGAGATAGAGAAGCTTTTAAACTAGAACAAGGGGGAAAACCGACAGTCATTCAGCAGTGCATGGTTCGGAGGAATGTATCCTTGAAGGATACTAATGAAAGAGGAGAGTTAGGGCATCCCAACAGAGAGGTTCCAATAAAAGCAAACATAGCCCATGTGCCTATATGTAAAAAATCACTGAAGGTAATGATTTCCAAATTATCCCTAACAACTGAAAAGCAGGTTATTAATACAAACAAAAAACACACTTTGAAATGTCTGTATGCCAATGCCAGAAGTCTAAGAAGTAAAATGGGAGAGTTAGAGTGTATAGCAGTAAATGATGAGATTGACATAATTGGCATCACAGACATAACCAATGGGACAGTGCTATATCAGGGTACAAATTATATCGCAATGATAGGGAGGATCAACTTGGTGGGAGTGTGGCATTATATGTCCGGGAGGGTATAGAGTCCAACAAGATAAAGATCATACAAGAGACTAAGGGGTAGATTTTCAAAGGGTTACACGCTTAAGATACACGCGTAACCCTTTAAATCCCCTCTGCGCGCACTGAGCCTATTTTGCATAGGCTCAGAGGCGTGCGCAAGCCCTGGGACGCGCATATGTCCAGGGCTTTGAAAAAGGGGTGTTCCAGGGCGGGGCAGGGGCGGGACGCAGTCCTGGGGCGGTCCCGAGTCCTACAGCACATCAGCCGTGCCAGAGGTTCACGCGATGGCAGCTGGCCGGCATGCACAAGTTACGCCTGCCCGAGGCAGGCGTAACTTTGACAGCAAAGGTAGGGGAGGGTTTAGGTAGGGCTGGGGGGTGGGTTAGATAGGGGAAGGGAGGGGAAGGTGGGGGGGATCAAAACAAACGTTCCCTCTGAGGCCTCTCCGATTTCGGAGGGAACGGGGAAAGCCATCAGGCCTCCTCTATTTATTTATTTATTTATTTAGGATTTTTATATACCGACCTTCTTAATACAAGTATCAAATCAGGTCGGTTTCCAAAGAACAAAACTGTTGCGGTTAAGGCGTTACAATAAACAGAGTTTCTGAACATAGGAACATCAATAAATATTACATAGGCAACAGTAACTCGACAAAGTAACATGGATAAATATGGGTACTGGCTAAATAGGGGTAGTGTAACTTGGGATATACAGGATATCTAGGGCTCGGTGTGCGCAAGGTGCACAAGTGCGCACCCCCTTGTGTGTGCTGACCCTGGATTTTATAGCATGTGCGCGGCAGACCACGCATGTTATAAAATCGGGTGTATATTTATGCGCGCCGGGTAGTGCGCACAAATGTACCCCGCATGCATGGGGTTTAAAATCAGCCCCTAAATGCTCAGTAGAATCTATATGGATAGAAATCCCATGTGTGCTGGGTAAAAGTATAGTGATAGGAGTATACTACTGTCCACCTGGACAAAATGGTGAGACAGATGATGAAATGCTAAGAGAAATCAGGGAAGCTAACCAATTTGGCAGTGCAATAATAATGGGAGATTTCAATTACCCCAATATTAACTGGGTAAATTTAACATCAGGACTTGCTAGGGACATAAAGTTCCTGGATGTAATAAATGATGCTTCATCACTCTAAGCTTCAACAGCAAGAGGAAATATGGAAAAAAGGATTTGCACTCACAAAGAGGGGAGTAGCTGGCTTGTTACGGCGATTACTACCCCAAACCAAATAAGCCTGATACTTCACTTTCAATGCATATCCAGCATAGTTCTCTGCTTCAACGGCAGGGCTGAAGAAAAACTGATACTTCACACATCCAGCAGAGCTCTCTGCTTCAACGGCAGGGGAGAAGAAAAAAGGGTTCGCACTCACAAAGCGGGGAGTAGCTGGCTTGTTACGGCGGTTACTACCCCAAACCAAATGTGCCTGATACTTCACTTTCGATGCATATCCAGCATGGCTCTCTGCTTCAACGGCATGGGAGAAAGACTGATACATCACGCATTTCCAGCATAGCTCTCTGCTTCAACGGCAGGGGAAAAGAAAAACAACCAATAAGGGCTGTATAACATAGTCTGGGTAAAACAAATAAGCATGGGTGTAGCTTGCTTATTGCGGCGGTTACTACCCCTACTACCCCTAACTAATCAAGCTAGACATTTCACTTGGATGCAGCTCCATCACTGCTCTCTACATTAATGGTGGGGGTGGAAGGGAAATAGAACCAAGAGCTAAGAGAAACAGATAAGTATGAGAGAAAAAATGTGTGAGGCTTGCTGGGCAGACTGGATGGGCCGTTTGGTCTTCTTCTGCCGTCATTTCTATGTTTCTATGTTTCTATGTTCAGGAACCAACAAGAGAGGGAGCTATTTTAGATTTAATTCTTAGTGGAACGCAGGATTTGGTGAGAGAGGTAACGATGGTGGGGCCACTTGGCAATAGTGATCATAACATGATCAAATTTAAACTACAAACTGGAAGGGGGCAATAAGTAAATCTACAGCTCTAATACTAAATTTTCAAAGGGGAAACTTTGATAAAATGAGGAAAATAGTTAGAAAAAAACTGAAAGGTGCAGCTGCAAAGGTTAAAAGTGTTCAACAGGCATGGACATTGTTTAAAAATACAATCCTAGAGGCACAGTCCAGATGTATTCCACACATTAAGAAAGGTGGAAGGAAGGCAAAACCATTACTGTCATGGTTACAAGGTGAGGTGAAAGTCAAAAAAACATCCTTGAAAAATTGGAAGAAGGATCCATCTGAAGAAAATAGGATAAAACATAAGCATTGTCAAGTTAAGTGTAAAACATTGATAAGACAGCGAAGAGAGAATTTGAAATGAAGTTGACCATAGAGGCAAAAACTCATAATACAAACTTTTTAAAATATAACTGAAGCAAGAAACCTGTGAGGGAGTCGGTTGGACCATTAGATGACTGAGGTATTAAAGGTGCTCTTAAGGAAGATAAGGCCATTGCAGAAAGACTAAATGAATTCTTTGCTTCTGTGTTTACTAATGAGGATGTTGGAGAGATACCAGTTCCGGAGATGGTTTTCAAGGGTGTTGAGTCAGATGAACTCAACCAAATCACTGTGAACCGGGAAGATGTAGTAGGCCAGATTGACAAACTAAAGAGTAGCAAATCAACTGGACTGGATGGTGTGCCTCCCAGGGTAATAAAGTAACTCAAAAATGAAATTTCTGATCTGTTAGTTAAAATTTGTAATGTATCATTAAAATCATCCATTGTACCTGAAGACTGGAGGGTGGCCAATGTAACACCAATATTTAAAAAGGGCTCCAGGGATGATCCGTGTAACTATAGACCAGTGAGCCTGACTTCAGTGCCGGGAAAAATAGTGGAAACTATTCTAAAGATCAAAATTGTAGAGCATATAGAAAGACATGCTTTAATGGAACACAGTCAACGTGGACTTACCCAAGGGAAGTCTTGCCTAACAAATCTACTTCATTTTTTTTGAAGGGGTTAATAAATATGTAGATAAAGGTGAAGGCTTTTGACAAAGTCCCTCATGAAAGGCTTCTAAGAAAACTAAAAAGTCATGGGATAGGAGGTGATGTCCTTTCGTGGATTACAAACTGGTTAAAAGACAGGAAACAGAGAGTAGGATTAAATGGTCAATTTTTCATTGGAAAAGGGTAAACAGTGGAGTGCCTCAGGGATCGGTACTTGGACTGGTGCTTTTCAATATATATATAAATGATCTGGGAAGGAATATGATGAGTAAGGTTATCAAATTTAGAGACAATACAAAATTATTCAGAGTAGTTAAATCACAAGCAAATCGTGATACATTATAGGAGGCCCTTGCAAGACTGGAAGATTGGGTATCCAAATGGCAGATGAAACTTAATGTGAACAAGTGCAAGGTGTTGCATAATAGGGAAAAATAACCCTTGCTGTAGGTACACAATGTTAGGTTCCATATTAGAAACTACAATCCAGATCTAGCCATCATAGTGGATAATACTTTAAAATCATCGGCTCAGTGTGCTGCAGCAGTCAAAAAATCAAACAGAATGTTAGGAATTATTAGGAAGGGAATGGTTAATAATACGGAAAATGTCATAATGCCTCTGTATCGCTCCATGGTGAGACTGCACCTTGAATACTGTGTACAATTCTGGTCGCTGCATCTCAAAAAAGATATAGTTGCGATGGAGAAGGTACAGAGAAAGGCAACCAAAATGATAAAGGGGATGGAACAGCTCCCCTATGAGGAAAGGCTGAAGAGGTTAGTCCTGTTCAGCTTGGAGAAGAGACAGCTGAGGGGGGATATGATAGAGGTCTTTAAGATCATGAGAGGTCTTGAATGTGGAGATGTGAATCGGTTATTTACACTTTCGGATAATGGAACGATTAGGGGGCATTCCATGAAGTTAGCAAGTAGCACATATAAGACTAACTAGCAGCTGTGCCCATTCTATGCCTGGGCAGCGAGCCTTTTTATTGGCACATCTGCTCTTGTTTTGAGCAGAATTTCCCTGAGAAATTCACTGTAAGAGTTTCCCTTCCACATGCACACACCCTCCTACAGGCTCCCTCATTCTCTGACACACACACATATCCCCTCATATCAGCTCCCACTCTGAAACCCACACTCAAGCATCCCGCGCACTCTCCCTCTTACCAACCAAGCAGTCTCTCGCACTCCCCCACACCCCCTCTCCTCTTTCACACACACATTCTCGCTTACCGGCATCCCCCTCCCCTCATATAGGCTCCCTCTCTTTGAAAGCCACACTCTGAAACCCCCACCCACCCTCTCTTACCTCCCATGCTCTCTCTCACAACCTCCCCACCCCCCTCTCACCAACCATGTTCTCTGTCACCCCCCCTCTCTCACACACACATTCTCTCTCACCAGCATCCCCCCCATGCTCTCTCTCACATTCTCCTGCTCTCTCTCACCCTCCCCTCCTCAACACACATTCTCTCTCACCAGCATGCCACGGGTACCACGCCATCCGCAGCGAAGTTGAAGGCCTATCATGCCATTCGTGCCAAAGATGAAGGCCCAGCGCGCCATTCACAGCACACGGGGGCCTTCCATTTTCGCCTTGAACAGAAAATAGCAGCAGAGACCCCGGCATGCCATGAACGGAGCACATCCCATGTCACACGCTCCGTTCGCGGCGAAGATGAAGGCCTGGGCATGCTGATCATGGCACATGGGGGCCTTCCCTTTTCACCGAGAATTTCACGCCGGGCCTTCATCCTCGCCGCGAACGGAGCGTGTGCCATGGACGCAATCCATTCGTGGAATGCCAGTGTCCCCTCTGCTATATTCTGCCTGTCCCGCAATGGCCGCTGTCCTTCGTACCTGTGGCGTGTTTGTGCCTCCAAGGCAGCCAGAGAGCCACCTGTGCCATCTATCGGCAGGCTGGGGAACATGTGCAAGCACGGACACACTACCAAGCCCGATATATTATGGATTGTAGAAAATTCTTTTTTACTCAACGCACATTTAAGTTCTGGAATTTGTTGCCAGAGGATGTGGTTAGTGCAGTTAGTGTAGCTGGGTTCAAAAAAGGTTTGGATAAGTTCTTGGAGGAGAATTCCAATAATGGCTATTAATCAAGTTTACTTAGGGAATAGCCACTGCTATTAATTGCATCAGTAGCATGGGATCTTCTTAGTGTTTGGGTAATTGCCAGTTTCCTGTGGCCTGGTTTGGCCGCTGTTGGAAACAGGATGCTGGGCTTGATGGACCTTTGATGACCCAGCATGGCAATTTCTTATGTTCTTATGTTCTAACTCATCTCAATGAAGTATTTATTTTATTATGTATCAAGTTTGACACATTTTCCCAGGGAACTGGGGTCAGAGTATGGCAATCCAAAAAAAAATCCAATGAACTGGAACACCGCTATTATCCACCTGGTTCAAATTTCATCTTGAGGTATGTATACATTTCTACCCATCTTCAGACAGCTGGAAACAATTCAGTTTTTCAGTCTAACACCTGTATGCTGTGAAATCTTCAGCTATTTTAAAGTATTGTCTTCTCTTCTCCTTTCAACCACTTCTTCCCGCCTTATCAACCATACCATCACACAAACTCTTGCCCCAAATTTATGGCCATTTTTGTCCACAAATTGTACTAAGGAGTTTCAGGCAAGATTTCATTTTAACGTTGACATCTCTCATTATTGTCTTTTTCTGACCCCTTTTAAATGTGCTAATATCATAAGAACATAAGAAATTGCCATGCTGGGTAAGACCAAGGGTCCATCAAGCCCAGCATCCTGTTTCCAACAGAGGCCAAAACCAACTTCTGCGACAGAGGTGTGTGTGTGTGGGGGGGGTGTTAGATAGGGCCGAGGGGGTGGGTTAGGTAGTGGAAGGGAGGGGAAGGTGGGGGGAGGCGGAAGGAAAGTTCCCTCCGAGGCCGCTCTGATTTCGGAGTGGCCTCGGAGGGAACGGGCAGCGAGCGCAGGGCTCGGCGTGTGCAAGTTGCACAAATGTGCACCCCCTTGCACGCGCCGACCCCTGATATTTATAAGATACGCGCGGCTACACGCGTATCTTATAAAATCCAGCGTACTTTTGTTCGCGCCTGGTGTGCGAACAAAAGTACGCGCACGTAGAATTATAAAATCTATCCCAATATGTACAAATAATATAATATATAATAATAATAGTAATAGTAATAATAATAAAAAATAATAATAATAAGTTGAAATTATTATATATTCTCCATTTGGTTTCATTCAGACAAATTACATTATGTCTCTATCATTTCCACCCCTTCTTTTACTGACCAACAAACTGCCATAATCACTTGACAGCATCTAAATCTTTACTGTTTTATAAGCTGATGTCAAGAATTTAGTACCTTTAGGCTGACTTCAACACCTTTCTTTCATGTTTTATGTCTTCCTCAGTTTTATGGGCATGATGCAGTCATAGGAAATGCCTACAAATCAGAAGAACATCTTAAAGTAGTGAGAAAAAAAAATCCCTTCATCTGTTGCTCAATTCTGTCAAACATATTTAAGTATTTATTACAGTAATAAGTAAATCTTTGGCAAATTGAGGAGCATGTTTCCTTTTTGAAGTGGTTTTTTTTTAACTGTATGATACAGGGTTCTTCTCTACATGCTTTTTATTACTGTAAAAATATGAAACTGCATAACCAAGCATTTCTAGGTACATTGCTAACAAGTCTGTATTGTCAGGGGACTTTCCTTGGGATAATTAGCTACTGACCCAAGCCAGAGTGTGATTACTTAGTTTTGCAATACAGTCCTCATTTAGCTTTCCTCACTAATGCACTAGATTTCTCTTTCAATACAAACGTAAATGTATTGTAGGCTAATCTAAGGCAGAGAGTGGGAAGGAGTTCAATATAAACTGGCATAAAAATCAGTTCTAACTTCATTTGTTGAAGCTCAAAAAAGTTCTTTAGGACTTCATCAAGTTTATTGAGGACGTGTGAGGACACAGGGAGAGTTAAAATAAGCACACGCCCATATACGCACACATGTTGGTGAGCACAAATGGTAATGCACTTGAATTTTATATTGTCTGCGCAACTGCATGCACATTATATAAAATACATCTAGCGTGCATATGTATGCTCCTAATTTTAAGCAGTTACACGAGGAAGTGTGATTCATGCAGTTTCATTAGCACTTATTGGCTTTTACATGAGCAAGTGAATGCATTTTATAACATGTACGTGTGAAAGAAATGACCAGTTTTACCAATTCGTCCACCAGTTTGCCCGGTCTGTCTGTAGGTCATCAAGACCCTTCTGATTATTAAGCCTGCATCCCCCCCAGTTTACCCAGACCCCTCACCCAGTCAGTTTTTGGCTTTAAAGAGTTTTATTCTTAGACCTGATAATTAGCAAAAGTAAAAATGTGCAGGTAACAGCCCTGTGTGTGCTGCATTTGCAGGTTATGAAATCAGGATTTATGCATATAAATGTTGGCCCCTGCCCCAAATCCACCTGTATTTACTAGGGATGTGAATCGTGTGATCGATTTTGGCTGGGGGGGGGGGGGGGGGAAATCTGATCGTCATGGTTTTTTTGGTTAAAAAATTGTTTTATCGGGGGAGGGCGGGAAAACCGGCACACCAAAACAACCCTAAAACCCACCCCGACCCTTTAAAACAAATCCCCCACCCTCCCGAACCCCCCCAAAATGTTTTAAATTACCTGGGGTCCATTGGGGGGGTCCCGGCGCGATCTCCCGCTCTCGGGCCACGGCTGCATTAACAGAAATGGCGCCGGTGGCCCTTTGCCCTTACCATGTGACAGGGCAAAGGTAGCGCCGGCGCCATTTTGGTTCCTGGCACCCGACGTCACGAGTGCAGGAGATCGCTCCTGGACCCCTGCTGGACCCCTGCTGGACTTTTGGCCAGCTTGGGGGGTCTCCTGTCCCCCACAAGACTTACCAAAAGTCCAGCGGGGGTCCGGGAGCGACCTGCACGCGGGCCGTATTGCCAATATTCAAAATGGCGCCGGCGCTACCTTTGCCCTCACTATGTCATATGGGCCGACTAAACAGATAGGTCCCGTAACCTATCAACTACGTTTACCCACTTCCCTTCGTATCCATAATGTTTTTCACGTATCTCTGTTGAAACCGTTGCTCCTCAAATGGCCAACTTGGAAGGTTCCTGTGTCACCACAATTACAGCTGGAAGAAGACATGACGTATCAAGTCCGGGAGGTTCTCTATGTCTGGAGACGAGGCCGTAGATGGGAGTATCTCCTGGCGTGGGAAGGATTTGGGCCAGAGGAGAACTCCTGGGAACCCACTACTAACATCCTGGACAAGGATCTTCTCAAGAATTTTCATATCATCTACCCGGAGAAACCCAAGCCTTCTAGGGGGAGGCCTAAAGGAGGGGGTACTATTATGACCACCGGCTGCGGCAAACCGCAACCGGGGCCGGTCACTTACCCCAGCACCAGGGCCGAACATCAATGCTAGGCAGGAGTCGGCGTTTCCTTCAATAGCTGCAGCTGCTGCAGCAATATGGCCGCGGCGTCTTCCCCGCACGTCTAAGCCCCGCCCCCTGAAGTTTCCTGTGGCCGCGAGGGCGGCTGAAGTTCAGATTTAAAGGAACCTCGTCCGGAAGTGAGAAGGTTCCTTCCTGCTAGCCCCAATCACCAGAGACCTATTTAAGGCAAGGTCGGAGCCTTCAGACCTTGCCTTGGCTTCTTGGCTCCTGAGTTTGTTCCTGTTCATGGTTCCTGTTTGTCTCCTCCGTGCTCGATTCCTGGACTGGCTGCCGTTTCTTCTGGATCTCGACTCCTGGATTGGCTGCGGTACTCTCTGGCTCTTGACCCTTTGGACTGGCTGCGGAACTCTCTGGCTCTCGACCCCTTGGACTGGCTGCAGAACTCTCTGGCTCTCGACCCTTTGGACTGGCTGTGGAACTCTCTGGCTCTCGTGGCTGCGGAACTCTCTGGCTCTTGGTTCCTGGCTGGGCTACTGAGGAATCCTTGGTTCTGGCTCTTCAACCTGCTGAAGGCGTCAGCAACTGCTTTCTCGACCCGCTGGAGGCGCCAGCTATCTGGAGAACATGACCGGCAGGAGGCGCCTGTATCCAGATCTTCCTCAACCCTACCAGCAACTCTGAGAACGGGCCTCGCCTACCAACGGTGGCCTAACGGACATCGCCAGACCAAGGGTCCATGCCTCTGATCATAACACTGTTATTTTGTGCACACATCTCTTTTACAATTTACCTTTAAGCCTAGAAAAGAAGTGGAAAAAAAAACAAATTGGGCTAATTTTAAATTTTACAAATACCATGGGGTAAGAGTTTTTTATATTTATGGATCTTCTAACCTTGAACAGGAGAAATAGGATTGAAGATGCTGTTGATGAATGTCTCTTTCATTAATGGGAATTCCATTTATTTATTTATTTGGATTTTTATATTCTGCTTTTTGTACTTTTTCAGCACTTCAAAGTAGATTACATCCATTTATTGTATGATCTAATAATGAAACACGACATTAATATTTTTTTGCTGAAACTTGACTGGAAAAGTGTGAGAGTTTAAATTTGATACAATTAACCCTTTCAGGTTATACATTCTTGCATCAGCCAAGAATGGGTAAATGGAGAGGTAGTGTTGTGGGAATAATTATAAAGTAGTTTCTTTAAAGAACATTGCTCTAGGTCAGTGGTCCCCAAACCTGTCCTGGAGGGCCACCAGCCAGTCGAGTTTTTGGGATATCCACAATGAATATGCATGAGAGAAAATTTGCATGTTATGGAGGCAGTGCATGCACATTTTCTCTCATGCATATTCATTGAGGATATCCCAAAAACCCAACTGGCTGGTGGCCCTCCAGGACAGGTTTGGGGACCACTGCTCTAGGTATTGATGTACTCAAGCATGTGTTTCTGAAACATTGAGTAAATACAACATGGCCATCCTTCTAATCTATCAACCACCTCAAGATGAAATTTTATTTAATTTGCTAGATTTACGGTAAGTGTTAATATTTCATAGAACTTTCCAAAACCTTTTGGTCGTGGGAGACTTTAATTTTCATTGTGGCTCCTCCTCCCAGTACTGTTAGAACTATTTTCTTCTAATTCCATGAAATTATTATTATGCATTATACACATGTTGAGATCAGCTTTGATCTAATTTTCTTTCCCGAACTGGGTCAAGGTGATATTTGTATGGAATGCATTACCCCAGTTACTTGGTCAAATCATCTTTTATTAACATTTGAGATGGAAGTTCCTTTTATTTGAAAATGTGAACATATCAGGTTATGGAGTTTACGTTCCTATGTTTCTATCATTTCAGAATCTTTTAATGCTAATCTGGTGAACTCTAGTGTTAAGGGAATTGAGGATGTCTGTGTTTGAAATCATTAGCTCGTTGACTGGATACTCCTGCTTCTACCAACACTCATGCAGGCTGATGCAATACCATGCACTGGCCACAGTGCACTTCTCAACACGTGATTGGCCATATGTTTTGGACATGCTTCCATAACCCCCGATGCAAAATGGGGGTTAGCACATCCAAAATGCACGTCCAATTGAGCGTGTAGCTAATAGCGCCCATCACATGTAAATTCTTGTTGATGAGTCTATTAGCTATTTCCCCCAATGCTAAAAAAGGGGTAGATTTTAAAAAAGTGCCTACCAAACAGATCTCGTAATAGAACCAACCCACCACATTGAAATCATCAGAAGACATGGAAGAAAAGAAAATCTTCATTGACCCTCCAAACAAAAGTATAGAACACACACAAACCTGATCTATCCTGTTAAATAACTACTCCCCAATAATCTCCTCTTGCCTAATGCTCTCGCTCCTATTATTAAATATCCAATCAATTTCAAATAAAATCCCACTTATTAATGATGTTCTAGAATAACTAAATCCCACTATCTTCTGCATTACATAAATTTGGCTGAAAGGAAGAGATAACATCTTACTAAATCAAATTGATCACCCCAACTATGATATATTTCACTTCCCCAAACAAAAACGTAAAGGAGGGGGTCTATTAATATTAACTTAAACCCTACAAAGCAGAGATCAACCCTCCATAAGAAGTACAATACTAAAATCACCGCAAATAAACATTGGCTTAGTCTATTGCCTACCTGGAACACTTCAAAAAGACTGCTCACCTCTAATTGAAATTTTCACTAAAGCATCTCCATCCCCTGAATCAACTATAATAGCAGGGGATTTTAACGTACATGTAGACAGCATACAAAAAACCACAACATGTGAAATATTTTTAGATCATCCAAAAAGGAAAAATCTATGCAAATGTCATTCAAATAGGAATGCCACTCACCTAAAATCTTTAGATATTATATTTTTTAAGATTTTTCAAGTTTAAATATATAGCCGCAAAATCAATCCTGACAGCGTACTCCCTTTGCATTCAAACCGGGAGCTGCCCGGTCTTCTAATCATCTGCGGTCTCAGTCTTTTTCACTTTTTCTTTTTGTATCTAATTTTCTTTGAAAACAACTTTTACATATATTCTTGCATGTCTGGTCAATATCTTCAATACTTGATTCAATTCTTAATTCAATTTGATTTAGTAAGACGTTATCTCTTCCTTTCAGCCAAATTTATGTAATGCAGAAGATAGTGGGATTTAGTTTTTTTTGCATGTATGTTCACAACTCTCAATTCAGCTCAACAAACGGCTG
This sequence comes from Rhinatrema bivittatum, assembly GCF_901001135.1. Classification (NCBI taxonomy): domain Eukaryota; kingdom Metazoa; phylum Chordata; class Amphibia; order Gymnophiona; family Rhinatrematidae; genus Rhinatrema; species Rhinatrema bivittatum. The sequence goes on from NC_042617.1 coordinate 440,875,546, forward strand.
ATGTTTCACAGAAATGACTGCTTCATCAGGAGCTGCAATGCGTGTAAATGTATTTTCTCCATGCAAAATCATTCAAAATTCTCTATCATATCAGTTCCTATGTGAGAAAAAACACTGACAACCGGCTCCCGGTTTGAATGCAAAGGGAGTACGCTGTCAGGATTGATTTTGCGGCTATATATTTAAACTTGAAAAATCTTAAACAATCTAATATCTAAGGATTTTAGGTAAGTGGCATTCCTATTTGAATGACATTTGCATAGATATTTCCTTTTTAGATGATATTTTTCAGTAAGTGGAAATTAAGACAAGTTCTTTTTTTGTGTGAAATATTTTTAGTTACCATAGAAGCAATGGGATGGTCACAATATTTAACCAACCCTACTCACAAAGCAGGACACATCCTTGAACTAATATTCAACAATCAAAATAACTGCCTAATCAATACTATGCACAACATAATACCTTGGTCAGATCTCCGACTAATTAAAGCAGAAATATCCGTCCTCACCACAAAACAAACAAACCCACAAAATAATCAATCTTTCACATAGAGAAAAAAGGTGGAACATAGAAATACTCGAAGAAACAATCTATATAAATAAAAATGTTAAATAGTTTGTACGTCGTTGCTAATCTCACCAACCGCTTAACCGAATGTGTTCAAATTTGCACACAACATTCACTTCCCATACGGGAAGGATCTTATACACTTACATTACATATAGGTCACACCTGTGACAGGTAATACAAGTTTAAAAATTGCTTACACAAAACAGCGACATCTGGTGGCCGTCAGCGCAAGCGCAACCTCTTACACCTTTCACACACACTCACACACCACACCCCCACCCCCACACAGGGCTATTGTCTTTCATTCACACTCCCTCATAACACACAGAAATCCACACTCATCACACAACAAATCCCCCACCCACACGCCTGCCAATGTCACTTACTTCACCCACCCTCCCAAAACACACCAAAACACTAATTCCTGGCTGCTACATTGGGAAGCCATGCATTTCAAACACCCTCTGATTTTAAATTAAAGTACCGAACATGCAGGCTGGTTAAATACAGCCCTACATGTACACATCCCTAACAGAAACCTAAGGTCAGCAAACAAAGCACTCCTAACCATTCCATCAGTCAAAACTGCAAGACTAACACAGGTACGAGAGAGAGCACTATCACTGGTAGGACCCATATTATGGAATTCCATGCCCCTCGATTTAAGACTACAAAGAGACAGCAAAACCTTTAGAAAAGGTTTAAAAACCTGACTCTTTAAACAAGCTGTTCAGAAAGAGAAGGGAGAATAGAAACCAGGGACAGGCAAAGCACAATCAATATAACATCCACACACACTGCTGTATTCACTAAGGGGCGGATTTTCAGAGCCCTGCTCGCCTAAATCCGCCTAAATCCGGGCGGATTTAGGCGAGCAGGGCCCTGCGCGCCGGTGCGCCTATGTTCAAAAGGCCTACCGGCGCGCACAGACCCCGGGACTCGCGTAAGTCCCGGGGTTTGGCGAGGGGGGTGTGTCGGGGGCGGGCCTGGTCGGCACGGCGTTTTGGGGGCGTGTCGGCAGCGTTTTGGGGGCGGGCCCGGGGGCGTGGTTACGGCCCGGGGCGGTCCGGGGGCGTGGCCGTGCCCTCCGTACCCGCCCCCAGGTCGCGTCCCGGCGCGCTAGCGGCCCGCTGGCGCGCGGGGATTTACGTCTCCCTCTGGGAGGCGTAAATCCCCCGACAAAGGTAAGGAGGGGTTTAGACAGGGCCAGGCGGGTGGGTTAGGTAGGGGAAGGGAGGGAAAGGTGAGGGGAGGGCAAAAGAAAGTTCCCTCCAAGGCCGCTCCGATTTCGGAGCGGCCTCGGAGGGAACGGGGGTAGGCTGCGTGGCTCGGCGCGTGCCGGCTATACAGAATCGATAGCCTTGCGCGCGCCGATCCAGGATTTTAGCGGATACGCGCGGCTACGCGCGTATCTACTAAACTCCCGCGTACTTTTGCTTGCGCCTGATGCGCCAGCAAAAGTACGCCAATTTGCACGGTTTGAAAATCTACCCCAAAGTGTGTAGTCTTTAAAGGACAAGTCACAATTTTAAAGTTAATTCTGTAATAAAAACCGAGATAGAGACATGGACATGATTAATTACATTTAACATTATTGATCACTAACTATGTTACCGAACCTTATGGCACTCTTGTAAATGTGCAAATCACAGTATCATTAATTTTATGTGCCTTGATGTAAACCGTTGTGACGGTATCCTCCAAACGACGGTATAGAAAAAATTTAAAATAAATAAATACCCTCTTCCACCCACCCAGGCACTGCACTCCGATCACACACTACACCTGAAACAAGTCCGTGCTTCTCCGCCGCCACCACAGGAATGGTCCGGGACACATCACATTCAGTAGGGCCGTCGGATGCCAGCAACAAAAATGGTGCCGGCGGACCTTGCCCTTACTATGCTATACGGAGACAACAATGACGTCGGTACACCATGTAACATAGTAAGGGCAGGAGCCCGTCGGCGCCATATCCTCAGCGGACATTTGCCCTTACTAGGTCACGAATCCTGATGCATCCCTTTCACCGGTGAAGTTTTGCAACATGGCAGCCGGCGGAACAAACCCTAGCACACACCCTCGCCACTGGCTGGCAGTTTACACAGGTAGCCAGGGAGGAGCACGGTGGGGGACCGTTCTTATTTTCCGCCGTGCGTTTTTCACGGGGGGGGGCACTCATTCTCCACGTCTCCCGAGAGGGGGGCTGTAGCGTGGGTTGCTCTATTTCGCCGGGTTGGGGGGGGGGGGGGCCAGGAAGGTGTGCTTGCATATTTAAGCTATTCTTTGCTGGTGCTGTTCATCTGGGGTAAAAAAAAAAACACACACACACACAAACTGTAACCTTTACTGCTCTGATCTGTTTTTTCAACTTTACCAGGCTCTGCCACAGCTGAACCGATTGCTTTCAAATTTGGACACAAGCTTCACCTCACATAAGGCACTACACTTACATTACATATATGTCACACTGGGGGCTGGTACAAAAGTTTTAAAATTTGGTTCCACAAAACAGCGACATCTGTTGGACGTAAGCGCAAGCTCTTACACCTTGCACAAATGCTCACATCCCACACACACGTGACCAATGTTTGGCATTCACACACCCTCCGACCAGACACAAATCCACCCTCCTCTCACCCCCCCGCACATATGCCAATTGTACTTACGTCACACACCCTCCCAAAACACACAAAAACGCACAAAATTCCAGCATGCTACACCGGGAGCCCACTAACATGCCACATGTTTGCAATTCCCACACCCTACGAGATCACACAAAAACACCCTCCTCACACCCCCCACGCATATGACGTTTCTACTTACTGCCCACACCCTCCGAACGCACGCAAAATGGCAGAATAGTTCGGGCTGCTCCAGCAGGGGGGGGGGGGCAACAGCGCTCCGTGACACATCGCATACACTACGGCCGTCGGCTGCCAGCAATCAAAATGGCGCCGACGGCCCTGTCCCTTACTAGGACACTCGGGAACGCCAATGGCGGCAGTAGCCCATGTGACATAGTAAGGGCGAGGGCCCGTCGACGCCATTTTCTGGACTGGCAACCGGCGCACCTTCGCCCTTGCTATCTGAGCGAGATGACCGCTCCCATTGCTCCACCCTACTGACAGAGTAAGTTCTAACAGCCATCGGAGACAGTTTCAGTGCTAGCTGCCGAGGGCCAGGCGCCAATATTTCCATGCCGGAACGAACGCACGCTCCACCGACTACCATTTTTGACAGGTATCTGCGGGCCTGCAGGAGGGGGCGTGGGGATGTTATTGCACCCATATTCGGGGGGGGGGGTGGCAGGGGGTGGTTATCCCCATTCACTTTTCTTTCTTTTCCACTTAACCTGGCTCTGCCACTGCAACTCGTGGCCGGGTACAGCTAGTAAAAAATAAAATAAATGAGTTTGAATATGATAATGACTCTTTAGTCTTCAACTCTTGGGATAAAATCATCAATGAAATAGTGGATACCCTATGCCAAATCCAGAAGAAAATATTCTAAAAGGAAAACAACACAATGAAACAAAAGAAACCTTGGTATAATGAGGAGCTATAAGCATAACCTGAGAAATTCTGAAAATCAATGGCTGAAATGTCAATCCACAATATCTCTAGAAAAATCAAATCCCTTTTAATAAAAAACAGTGAACAAATCAATAAAACAAAAAAGGAATATTACGCAAAACAGATTTATGGTATAATATTTAATTCCAAATTGCTAAAGAGGTTAGGACTTTTCAGCTTGGAGAAGAGATGGTTGAGGGGGGATATGATAGAGGTGTTTAAAATCATGAGAGGTCTAGAATTGGTAGATGTGAATCGGTTATTTAGTCTTTCAGATAATAGAAAGACTAGGGGGCACTCCATGAAGTTAGCATGTGACTCATTTAAAACTAATCATAGAAGGAGGGAGAGAGAGAGGAGAGTGGAGGAACGCAGTGGCTCAGTTTTTTCATCCTCAGCTGGCCCCGAAGCAGGACTGCTTGAGACCAGCCGGTCTGCCCTGTGACGTCGGCTCCCGAGAGGAGGAGGTCCCAGAAGCGGCATAAGAACAGCCACCCTGCTCTCCTAGTTCGAGGGAGAGTGAGAGGAGAGTGGAGGAACGCAGCGGCTAAGTTTTTTCATTACAGCTGGCCCCGAAGCAGGACTGCTCGAGACCAGCCAGTCTGCCCTGTGACATCAGCTGCCGAGAGGAGGCAGTCCCGGAAGCGGCATAAGAACAGCCACCCTGCTCTCCTAGTTCGAGGGAGAGAGAGAGGAGAGTGGAGGAACGCAGCGGCTCAGTTTTTTCATCTACAGCTGGCCCCGAAGCAGGACTGCTCGAGACCAGCCGGTCTGCCCTGTGACGTCGGCTGCCGAGAGGAGGCGGTTCCGGAAGCGGTATAAGAACAGCCACCCTGCTCTCCTACTTCGAGGGAGAGAGAGAGGAGAGTGGAGGAATGCAGCGTCTCAGTTTTTTCATCTATAGCTGGCCCGGAAGCAGAACTGCTCGAGACCAGCCGGTCTGCCCTGTGACGTCGGCTGCCGAGAGGAGGCGGTCCCGGAAGCGGCATAAGAACAGCCGCTCTGCGGCGCGCAGCAGAGCTGGCGTACCGCTGAAGCCGCGCACGCTCAAGGGGCGCGTGCAGTCAGCGGACTTTGCCGGACTTCGCCGGATTCGCCTAAAAGTAAGATCTAAATTATAATTCCCACTCCTCTCTCTCGGGGTCATCTATTCCTGTTTAAAATATATTAGCATAGAGGGAAAGTTGGGGTTTTTCTTGTTTGGTTATTATAGTTATGCCTCCTAAACGCAAAGGCAGGGTTAGAGTGTTTCCTCCTCTCCCAACGCCATCCTTAATTCAACAAGAAATAACCAGCTTTATGGCCTCACCTATTCCACAAGATAGAGATGTCAAGGACTTTGATGTACCAAGGGGTCAGGGAGGTCACCTTGTGTCTGCAGAAGAGGCCTCTCTAAGCCCTAACACTGGGCTACCGCCAATACAAAGGGCGAAGGGAAATGCTCCTGAACAAACTGTGGATGAAAATGAAGATCTTGGACTTATTGCGGGAAATTTTCAATCCCGCATTCAGAGTTCAAATGAGAGAAAAGACACTTTAGTTACCCCTCCAATTGTTGTAGGGGATAATGAAAGTTTGTCTGTGGCTACTCCAGGAATTGGAGGGAAAGACTCTTTGCCAAGTATCCAGTTATCAGGAGCTTTAACCTGCCCGGCATTGGTAACAATGGAAACTCTGTGGGATATGATGGCTGGCATGTCTATAAATATCAAAAATTTGGAAGGGAAAATGGACTTATTAAATGGGAAAAATGAACAGGAATATTTAAAGATTCAAAAGCAGATTAAAGAAACTAACGAGAGAGTTAAACATTTGGAAGATCAGGAAAAGAAGTCTTTAGATTTTAATGCAGCAGTAGTGAAGGACAGGGAAGCTATGAGTAGGAGAATAGAAATGTTTGAAAACAATACTAAAAGGTTCAACTTAAGATTTTTAAATTTTCCTAGAATAGTTGGGGAAGAACCTTTAATGACTTTAAAAAAGTTTTTTGTTGAACAATTGGGTTTTACTTCAGATCAATCTCCTACCATTAACAACTGTTATTTTCTCCCCATTAGAAATGAAGTACCTAGGCCAGAAATGTTTCAGGGAGATCTCTCCAATTTTTTGGAGGACTCTATTGCAAATGTAATAAGCTGGGTAACATTGTTAGTTACCTTCTATTCTACTGCAGATGTTAATGCTATAATGAAAAAATATTTTAATAAATATCCAATTACACACTTGGAAAAATTAATAAACATTTTTCCTGATCTAGCGCCATCTACCCAATTATGACGTAAAGCCTTTTTGGCATTTCGCCAAGAAGTAGAATCGTTAGGCTATTCCTTTATGTTGCGTTATCCATGTAAATGCATATTAAAAAGACAAGAAGATCTATATATATTTTTTGTTCTTGACCAATTAAAAATGTTTCTGCATCAAATGAGATTGCCTACCTCAACCCCAGTCTCCAGTTAAGATAAAGGAAAGAAAGTATAGGATATGCTAAAAAAAAATTTCTTAAAAAACTTTTTCAGTTAGATTCTCCCAAGTGTAGGAATTATAAACCCTCTAGTTTGATTGATAAATAAATGGAGTGGTTAATAAATTATGCCTATATATGTTTGTATAAGAATTAAAATATTGCATTAATCATTCATTGTCATTTCAAAATTATGCAATAAGTTTTGAATATTGTATAGTGGAAAATTGATAAATAAAGAATTAAAAAAAAAAAACAACTAATCATAGAAAGTTCTTCTTCACTCAACGCTCAATTAAACTCTGGAATTTGTTGCCAGAGGACGTGGTTAGTTCAGTTAGTATGGCTGTGTTTAAAAAAGAACTGGATAAGTTCTTGGAGGAGAAGTCCATTACCTGCTATTAATTAAGTTGACTTAGAAGATAGCCACTTCTATTACTGGCATCAGTAGCATGGGATATACTTAGTTTTTGGGTACTTGTCAGGTTCTTATGGCCTGGATTGGCCACTGTTGGAAACAGGATGCTGGGCTTGATGGGCCTTTGGTCTGACCCAGTATGGCATGTTCTTATGAAACAATTTAAAACCTAATCAAAGAACTATCCATCTCAAATAACTACGTCTTTTCAAAAAACTCATGCAACAAATATGTCATCTTGCTACTAAACAAAATAAATGCACTAAAATCATAATTCCATAACGGCTTAACAAAAAAAGAGCCAGAAGATAAAATTGGACAAATAAAATAGAACTCATGTGACCCAGTTTCTAAATTTGAAATAAACCAAATTATCACAAAAATGAGTCCTGCTTCTCATCCACTAGACCCCCATCCCTGCAAGCACCTTGAAAACAGTAAATAGTGTAATAACTCCAATATTTAAAACCATAATAAACCACTCACTAGCAGCCACATTTTAAATGCCCCATGCACGTACAGCGCGTACATTTTAAAAGGGGCCCGGCTACACGTGTAATCCTTGTTATGCGCAAAAGAATCAAGTCAAAGAAAAGGGGTGGTTCGGGAGCGGGGAAGGGTGGTCCAGGGGCAGAGCTAGGAGGAACTGGAGGCAGCCAGTACAGCGGCAATTTGTTGCTGTGCTGGGGGATTGTGCGCCGGCAGCCTCCGGCAGGCATAATTTACACCAGCTCAGGAACTGGCCTAAGTTCTAAAACAAGAAAAAAAAAAGGTAAGTCCTTCTAAGCGGTCAGGGAGGAGAGGGGAAGAGGGAAGGAGGATAGGTAGGGAGGGAACTGGCGGAGGCCCAATCTCACTGCAGCTCATAAATTGCAATTTTCAACCCCCCCATTGTGCGCACCACCCCTGATTTTATAATATGCATGAGCCGAAATGTTATAAAATTGCGCGCCCATGTGCATTGACTTTTCATAGTGAAGTCCTGCATATAGGAAAAAATTGATTCCTAGATTTGCTAGTAATGTGCATATAGGGCCAGATATTCAAACCTATGTGCGGGTGTAGATTTGTGCATGCAACCCCGGCACAGCCGCGCGCATGTTATAAAGTCCAGGGTCAGCGCACAAGCGGGTGCACACTGTGCACCTTGTGCAAGCCGAGCCCTAGGGGAGCCCTGATGGCTTTCCCCGTTCCCTCCGTTCCCTCCACCACTCCCCCCACCTTCCCCTCCCTTCCCCTATCTAACCCATCCCCAGCCCTACCTAAATCCTCCCCTCTACCTTTGTTTTTGAATTTCGCTTGCCTCCAGGCAGGCGCAACTTGCATGCACTGACCAGCTGCCTGCGTACAAACCTCCAGCATGGCCGTTGAGCCGGAGGCCTCAGTCCCGCCCCTGGACCGCCCCCAGACCAGCACCCCACCGACACCCATACCCCCTTTCCGCCCCCAGGCCGGCACCCCGCCTACGACCCCACCCCCTTCCCACCACTTTTTCAAAGCCCCGGGACATACACACATCTCGGGGCTTGCGCGTGTCACCAAGCCTATGCAAAATAGGCTCAGCGCATGCAGGGACAGGTTTTTGGGCTTATGCGAGTAAGTTACACGCGTAACCATTTGAAAATCTCCCCCATAGGCAACAAGTAGATGTTAAATAGTAGAGATGTGCTTTAGATAAAAATTTCATGTCGGGCTTCGTTTTTCCCATGGTTCGGGGGAGGAGTTGTGCGGTGGAGCCGTGCAGCATATACTGCTGCACGGCTTCAGCTTAACTCTGCCAGAGAGACAGTGACTCAAAACACCGCACTACACCGCACTACTCCTCGACCCCTGATGAAGCCCAAAAAACACGTACCACGTCGAGTTGGGTCGGTGTTGTTATAAACTGTCCTGACAAGCTCAGATAAGTGTCCAGTTTTACCTGCATAACTATAAAAAGTGAAAATTTAAAAAGAGCAAAAAATGTAAACTATGTGGTTACCGATGATTACAAAAGCGGGAGCATAGTCAAAAGATATTGTGATTGACATGCACAACAGCATGTTAATACACTGCAGAACCCGAGCGTGAGGCTTCCCAATAATAGCCCATGTGAAGTTTATGAGGTATCCACAAGTTACACAAAAATATTACTTTCAGCGATTCTATAACGATGTTTTAGTATTGCTATATTTGGAATATACACCATTACATACAGTTTTTGTTTGAGGAGCAACTGAATTCTTCAGCAACTCCTGTGAAAGAATTGCTGTCTCCAGTGGTGACCCTCAAGACCACTGTACCTTTATCCACACCTACCTGCTTTACGGTTGAAGCCAAGATGTTTAGAAGGTTTGTTAATCAATGCAGCATGCATTTTGCATTACAGCCTACCCTCTTTCCCACTGAAGCTTCCAAAACCACCTACATCCTATCTTATCTAAAGGGATGAGCCTTGGCTTGGGCTTCACCGTTATGGGAACGTGAAGATCCTATCCTGAATGACCTACCAGGCTTTGCTCAATCTTCAGCAAGGTAACAAGCCACTTACAGACTTTGCAATTGAATTTAAGAATCTAGCATCCGAACTACATTGGGACACTGGATGCTTACGTGCCATATTCATGGAGGGCCTCAACTCTCGCTTAAAGGACGAATTAGTGGCTCATGATTTGCCTGATACCCTTGAGTCCCTGATGGAATTGGCTGGGAGAATTGACCACCGTATCTGAGACCGAACTCAGGAGGCTAATAGTCCACGAAAGTCCACTGTGGGGCTAAGTATCCTAAACCTGTGCCTATTGCCTCCAGCCTGCCGTCTGCTCCCTTAGAAGAGGAAGAGCCTATGCAATTAGGCCGAAGCCATTTAACTTCCAAGGAGAGACGTTTTCGCAAATGCATGGGGTTATGCATGTACTGTGGCCAATCAGACCATGCTGTCCAAACCTGTACCATCTGTCCAGGAAACTGATGGGCCTAGGATCTGCAGGAGGACTTCTCCTGGGCCTCACCTCTCCTACTCCTCCATTATCCTTACCAGTATCTCTGCTCTGTGGACTTGAATTTCATACTATCGCTCTCATTGACTCCGGAGCCGGAGGTAATTTTATCTTGAAATGCTTAGTTGAACATCTACGGATTCCTACCACACCAATAGCTAAGCCATTGCTATTGTCCTCTATTCATGGAGAACCACTTCCTGGAGAAGTTTCATTGACTACGCAGGCCATTGGCCTGTGCACCAGAGCTTTACACTCTGAATCCATCTTTCTCGTATTGGAAAAGGCCATGCATCCGGTGGTACTTGGGCTGCCTTGGCTTCAAGATCATATGCCACAATTTAATTGGGCCACATTGGAATTGTCCCATGGGGATCTGACTGTCATGGCTGGTGCCTCGCGGAAGTTTCACCGCTCATTTGCATACCCACTACACCATAGTTACCTGGCTTACCTCCACAATATGCCTCCTTCCAGGATGTTTTCTCAAAACAAACAGCAGATGTACTTCCACCGCACAGGGTATTCGACTGCGCCATAAATATGAAGCCTAATTCAGAACCTCCCAGAGGAAGAATTTACCCTCTTTCAGTAGCTGAGACTCAAGCCATGTCTACCTACATTCAAGAGAATCTGCAGAAGGGATTCATTAGATCCTCCAAATCTGCTGGTGCAGGCTTCTTTTTCATAGGGAAGAAAGATGGCACCTTATGCCCCTGTATCAATTTCAGGGGTCTGAATCAGATTACCATCAAGGACATGTACCCCCTGCCCTTAATTTCTGAACTGTTCGACAGGCTCCAAGGAGCCAAGATATTCTCCAAATTAAACCTTAAAGGAGCTTACAACTTGGTGCGTATTCGTGAAAGAGATGAATGGAAGACTGCTTTTAACACCCACGATGGACACTTCGAATATCTTGTCATGCCCTTTGGTTTGAGTAACGCACCTGCAGTCTTTCAAAATATGATGAACGACAACTTATAGGACTAAATTTATCAATGCATAGTAGTATATCTCGATGATATATTGATCTTCTCCAAAGATCTGCAAACTCATCAGGAGGATGTCAAGAAAGTTTTAAGACGCCTGTGTGAGTACCACCTATATGCAAAGCTTGAAAAATGTGAATTCCACAAGGAGTCTGTACCCTTCCTGGGGTACATTATTTTTAAGAATGGGTTTCAGATGGACCCCAAGAAATTAGAAAGAATCCTGGACTGGCCCCAACCTACAGGCCTGAAAGCACTGTGTCACTTCTTGGGCTTCACAAATTTCTTTCGTTCTTTTATTAAAAACTACTCATCATTGGCAGTCCCTCTAACTGCTATGACAAAGAAGGGAGCCAATCCCGCCAATTGGTCTCCTGAAGCCATATCAGCCTTTCTGATGCTCAAAGAGGTTTTTCAAAAGAAGCCATGCCTCCGCCATCCTGACCCACATCGTCCGTTCATCGTCGAGGTTGACGCACCAGACTTTGGTGTGGGAGTGGTTTTAAGCCAGTATAGCAAATCTAATGTGCTCCATCCTAGAGATGTGAATCGTGTGATCGATCGTCTTAACGATCGATTTTGGCTGGGGGGGGAGGGAATCGGATCATCGCGGTTTTGTTTTGTTTTTTAAATCGTGTAAATCGTAAATCGGGGGAGGGCGGGAAAACCGGCACACTAAAACAATCCTAAAACCCACCCCGACCCTTTAAAATAAATCCCCCACCCTCCTGAACCCCCCCAAAATGTCTTAAATTACCTGGGGTCCGGTGGGGGGGGTGTCCCGGTGTGATCTTCCACTCTCGGGCCACGGGTGCGTTAATAGAAATGGCGCCGGCAGATGACAGGGCAAAGGTAGCACCGGCGCCATTTTGGTTCCTGTCCCCCGACGTCACGAGCACAAAAGATCGCTCCCGGACCCCCGCTGGACCCCCAGGGACTTTTGGCCAGCTTGGGGGGGCCTCCTGACCCCCACAAGACTTGCCAAAAGTCCAGCGGGGGTCCAGGAGCGACCTCCTGCACTCGAATCGTATTGCCGTATTGCAAAATGGAGTCGGCCATACGGCCATATGGCCGGCGCCATTTTGCAATACGGCAATATGGCCATACGGCCGGCGCCATTTTGTATGACATCGGGGGACAGGAACCAAAATGGCGCCGGCGCCATTTCTATTAACGCACCTGTGGCCCGAGAGTGGAAGATCACACCGGGACGCCCCCACTGGACCCCAGGTAATTTAAGACATTTTGGGGGGGTTGGGATGGTGGGGGATTTATTTTAAAGGGTCGGGGTGGGTTTTAGGGTTGTTTTAGTGTGCCGGTTTTCCCGCCCTCCCCCTTCCCCTGTTTACGATTTTTGACGATACATCGGGGGAATTCCTATTGTATATCGCCTCTAACGATTTTTGACGATTTAAAATATATCGGACAATATTTTAAATTGTCAAAAAACGATTCACATCCCTACTCCATCCTTGCTCCTTTTTCTCAAGGTGGTTCTTGCCTGCTGAAAGAAATTATGGAATCGGAGACAAAGAGTTACTCGCAATCAAGCTGGCCTTTGAAGAGTGGTGAACTTGGCTGGAAGGCGCACAACACCAAATAGTAGTGTACACCGATCCAAAAAATTTGGAGTACCTCAGACATGCTCAGTGACTCAATCACCGTCAAGCAAGATGGTCCCTGTTCTTTAACAGGTTTGACTTCCTTCTGAAGTATTGTCCAGAAGAGAAGAACACTCGAGCGGATTCCTTGTCACAATCCTTCACCACGCAGGATGTGCCAGACGAACCCAGTCACATGATTGACCCCAGAAAAGTGGTTCTTGCAGCCACTCATGCGGTACCCACCGGGAAGATGGTGGTGGCCAGAAATCTAAGGAAGAAGCTGTTGAAGTGGGCACACGATTCTGGCTGGCCACCCGACAGAGTCGCACCCTAGCTATGTTACAGCGGTTCTACTGGAAGCCAACCATGAAAAAGGATGTACAAACTTATGTGAGTTCCTGCACTGTCTGTGCCAAGCAAAAACCACCAGCAGGATGTCCTTGGGACCTGTTACAGCCTCTACCATTGCCAGATGAACCATGGACACATATAGCAACCGATTTTGTGATATATCTGCCACCATCCAACAGAAATAACACCATTTGGGTTACTGTTGACCACTTCTTCAAAATGGCACACTTTGTAGCATTACCAGGATTTCCCTCTGCTCAGATCCCAGCGTCCTCTCAGGGCCCCTTGATTCTCCATTACCCCCACCAATAACCCGGAACCAATGCATCTCCAGACTGGGATGAGCCAAGTCCAATTTTGAACGTACTCAGGTCCCTTGGCATCCATGGAAGTAATTTGTGCAAGTTTGCATGCTTTAGTGAATAGCATAGGGAAGGTAATTTTCCAACATCCCACATAACTTATGCTGCAAATGTTATGGTTTTGAGGTGTTTGAGTGGATGCTTGGGTACTGTGGGGGATGACCACACCCATGGGGAGGAGCCCCATGAGGAGCCACAGTACTGGGCTAGACTTGAGATGCACAAACACAGAGTTTTGTCTTTTATTGTACAGCTGATGTATACCACCAGAGGCGGCAGTAGTGAGGTGATCCAGAGGTAGCAGTCCAGGGACCCTCGGCAGAGGGAACCCGTCTCACTGAGATGGTATAGGGAGATCCAGGTGTAGGTTCCCAGCGCAGCAGAGCTGTAGATGAGACAGACTGAGAAATAGATTACTCATTAGATGGTAGCTGTAAGGTTGAAGATTCCACCAGGCAAAAGTAGATGGTTACAGGCACCGAGGCAGGGAGAGCAGATCCTCAAGGAGTGAGTATCTAATCCCAGTAAGGCACCTGAAAGAAAGCAAAAGGCTCCCGAGGAGCGGGTACCCAGGTTAGAGAATACCCTGAAGGGCAGAGAGAGCTTCCAGTTGCAGCACAGAAGCAGCAGAGTAGCTTAGACCAGACAAGTCCAATCCTTTCCAATTCAATGAGCTAGCAAACAAGCGCAGGCTAAAAACCCTGATGGCATGATGTCACTCGAGGAGGACGCCCCCGAGGTTCCCACCATGACATGGATAAAGTCGTGGGTGGCGTGTGTCCCCTAGGAGGCCCTTAGGAGAAACATGGCGTGAGGCTTTGCCATAGCCATTCCGGGGACGCCGGAGAGCATGGCTTGCAGACGTGGCGGTAGCTATCTTCCCAAGGCTAGTGGGGAGAGCAGAGAAAAAGGTGAGGCACAAAGGTCAAAGCCATCTGAGACCGATGGACGGAACAGCAAATACTCACATAAATTACACCAGTTTTCAAAGTGGACTTATGCGCATAACTCCACTTTGAAAATTATCCAATCAGATTTTCCCCACATAAGTTATGTCTGCTGTTTAGAGACCAGTTTTCCTGAAATTTACATGCACACCATTGAATTTTACAAAGTATGTGTATAAGTCCAAAGCCCACCCAAACTTCACTACCAAGAGCATTTCCGCTCCACTCAGCCCAGGTACACTTATACGTGAAAATTTTACACACACATATAAGTTTACCCACATATTGGGCAGTCAAGGTTACTTCTGCTCATAAAATACTGTTTTACCTGCAGACATACTTCTGAAAATTATTCTGATTTTGTTTCACAGTGCCCAGAAAAACTGATTTGCTTAATTAATTTCTCATTAACATACATAGGTACAGAACATTTTTATGTTACTGCATCAAATCTGCATTTACTCAGTACAAATTCTGCATAAAGGCATTGGAGCATAGCAAACTGATTTCCATTGGTGTTTATAGTCATTTATGCCCATGTTAAGTACTTGAGAAGTTTTGTTAATTAACCCAAGATCTGAATAACAATTTTACTACAGAAATTTACACAACATGTGTAAAGTGTACAAAACTGCAGCCATTTTCTGATCTCTAAAGAAACAAGATGCATATATACAACACTTGAGCAAATAGAGCTGCAATCTTTTTGTATGTAATTTGTTCAAAAGCACCATCATTTCGGGCATTATAGAATTTCAGCATAACATTTTAATTGTAAATGAGTGCTCTAGATTTCATATACAGTCAATTTATTTAAAGCTTTTGTGTACCCCAAGGAAATTCTACTACGAAATAGTTCTTGCTGTTTTGATCCTTCAAAAGCTTGCTTAATATTGACCACAGGGACAAACAATTGATTGAACTTCGTAACCTGCGAGTATGAGAGAACTTGGATTTCTGTCCTCTCAGGCTCCATCTACCATGTGTCCAAGCTTCCCCTATTAGATATTAAACTGAAACCTCATGATCCTGAGTGGGATGCAGATTTCTGACTTCACATCTGTCACAGTGTGCTCCGATTGTCAGAATGCTTTAGAAATGATTAGATAAAAGTGGCTTTTGAGTGTCATATTAAGGAAATCAGTTGTCATTATCATGCTAAACAAGGAAGGCCTAGGCTTGCAGGGGTCCCCTGTGGTACCTCCATGCATGGCTGTCCTCTATTTGATTAATGAATGGCTTGGCAATTAAGAGCCCAACAGTAGTGCATCACTTCCAAGCTATTTTTTTTTCTTTTGCTGGGAGCTAATGAAGAGTAAACAAACAACTGAACTAAGCAGGTGGGAGGCCTGCATTTCCTCCCAATTTCATTTACATAGTCCACAAAAAATCTTCCTGTGGCTAGCCACTGAGAACAAATGTACTTGTTTACTCAACCTGATTAATAATTGTGCTCTTTTGACTTGGTTTGATGTTTTCTTTACCATTACCCAGGCCTTCAGATCAGATAAACACAAACTGGCATCTTAAAAGCAATTAAGTAAAAGAATACACAAATGCCCCCTCCCTATATCCACATCAGATTTGCACTTGATTAACACATAAGGACCAAGATAGGAAGGTGAGAGACAACATTCTTCTATTTTCTTTTTTTTTTTTTTTTTTGAGTGCCATACAGTATCTATTTCTGTTCTAGAGAAATGCTAGACCAAATGATTTCAGGCTGCAACTCTGTGAAGTGACAGAGAAAAGTTAAATAAGATAGTTAGGTGAGTTTTGAAGATTTAGAAATGATTTTACTTTTATTTTCATGTCTCAGTTAAAATCAGCTATGGATGTCAGTCAAAGAACTCCCCCTTGTGGCTTGAAACAATTGCTTTTTATCCTCTTTAAAATTAAAATGAGGGCCTGATGTATTAAGCTTTTTCCTATATATATATATATGATGAAATCAAAATGTTAGAAACTCAGGCCCTTAAGATCACACTCTCCATCATTAAGAAAATGTAAGAATGAATGAAGAAAAACGCAGTAATTATAATTAACAAGGTTTGTTCAGGCGAAAGAACACCATCATGCAGTTCAAAATGTATCATTTGTTTTTAGGCTATTGCAGAAGCAAGATGGCAAAAATTATTTAAATATGTGTTGGTGCTACAAATATAAATCTAGCAAAAATAGCAATATGTATGCACTGGGGCAGTTATTAATTCTGTTCCCTCATGGAAATACTGGAGACTGGGATTCATAAAAAATGGAATTTCTTGCTATTGCAGTTTTTTTATTTTAACCTCTTGCTATCTGTCAAGGACATCCAACTGAACTTCTTTGTTATGTTTAAAACTGTTTCCTAAGGAACAATTTAAGTGTACTTCTGTACTGATGACATGTATATTTTTAAAGGGGCAAATATCCTTTTCAAATCCCTTCTTCACAGACATTATTCTGTATGACTAGACATCTTCATTTTCAGTATTTTATTTTCCCAGGGAATTTCAATGTTATAACAAAAAAAAAAAAAAATCAGTAGAAAAATAACAACAGGAGATAAATGATTAGAAAAGTCCTTTTTCGCTGATTTTTTGTTGTTATAACATTGAAATCACAGAGAAAATAAAAACTGAAAATGAAGGTCCATATATATTATTAACAGTCATGTTTAGCATTATTTTTCCTAGTTTTGCATTAATTTCTATGTAAATAAAGTAAAATGTACTGCCAGGAAATAAAATCAGAGATATTATTTTTACCCATGGTTTGTGATTTTGGATTATCACCTTCAACACCAAACTTGCATGCAGATACCTGGATTTTGAACCAGGTTTGTGAAAGTAATCTAACATTAGAATTTGTTAGCCTACTTATATTTTATTTTTTAGTCTTCCTGCTGCAAAGGTCAGGAAAGAATAATTCCCTATAGTCTGTATTCTAATGTGATGAGAAATCCAATCAATAGGTGCCAAAGGGACAGACCACATCAGAGTATTGCTGCTGCTCTTGTGACAGTATATGCTAACCTCAGGTAAATCAAGTATACAGGCAATGCAATGTGTTTCCTCACATTTTACACTTCCAAAAGTCCTATCTTTATTACCTCATTCTGTGGTCTATGCTTTAAGAACTAGAGTATAGGGATGTGAATCGTTTTAGGACGATTAAAATTATCGTCCGATAATTTTAATATCGTCTTAAACCGTTATGGAACACAATACAATACAGATTCTAACGATTTATCGTTATAAATCGTTAGAATCGTGAGCCGGCACACTAAAACCCCCTAAAACCCACCCCCGACCCTTTAAATTAAATCCCCCACCCTCCCGAACCCCCCCCAAATAACTTAAATAACCTGCGGGTCCAGCGGCGGTCCGGAACGGCAGCGGTCCGGAACGGGCTCCTGCTCCTGAATCTTGTCGTCTTCAGCCGGCGCCATTTTCCAAAATGGCGCCGAAAAATGGCGGCGGCCATAGACGAAAAAGATTGGACGGCAGGAGGTCCTTCCGGACCCCCGCTGGACTTTTGGCAAGTCTCGTGGGGGTCAGGAGGCCCCCCACAAGCTGGCCAAAAGTTCCTGGAGGTCCAGCGGGGGTCAGGGAGCGATTTCCCGCCGCGAATCGTTTTCGTACGGAAAATGGCGCCGGCAGGAGATCGACTGCAGGAGGTCGTTCAGCGAGGGTTCCGGCGCCTCGCTGAACGACCTCCTGCAGTCGATCTCCTGCCGGCGCCATTTTCCGTACGAAAAAGATTCGCGGCGGGAAATCGCTCCCTGACCCCCGCTGGACCTCCAGGAACTTTTGGCCAGCTTGTGGGGGGCCTCCTGACCCCCACGAGACTTGCCAAAAGTCCAGCGGGGGTCCGGAAGGACCTCCTGCCGTCCAATCTTTTTCGTCTATGGCCGCCGCCATTTTTCGGCGCCATTTTGGAAAATGGCGCCGGCTGAAGACGACAAGATTGAGGAGCAGGAGCCCGTTCCGGACCGCCGCTGGACCCGCAGGTTATTTAAGTTATTTGGGGGGGGGTTCGGGAGGGTGGGGGATTTAATTTAAAGGGTCGGGGGTGGGTTTTAGGGGGTTTTAGTGTGCCGGTTTTTCGATTTTTCGATTTTTAACGATGTTCCGGTGAGGGATGGGGTTCGGGAGGGTGGGGGATTTAATTTAAAGGGTCGGGGGTGGGTTTTAGGGGGTTTTAATGTGCCGGTTTTTCGATTTTTCGATTTTTAACGATTTTTAACGATTTTTCACGATATTTTACCCCCCCAAACGGCAACAATACGATTCCCTCCCCCTCCCAGCCGAAATCGATCGTTAAGACGATCGAGGACACGATTCACATCCCTACTAGAGTAGACATCCAAGTTAAAAAAATATTTAGATAAGTTACATGGCTTTCAAACCAGCAGTTCTTGATGACATGTTTTTTAGAGTACTTAAAACATTGGTGAACACTATCACAGAGCCATTAGCAATTATCTTGAAGAACATGTGGAAGATGGGTAACATCCCAGAGGGCAGGGGAAGGGGAAACATACCAAGCTTTACAAAAGGGTAATAGAAATGTGCTGTGTCAACCCAAGAAGTTATATACCAATAGTTTAGCTTCAATATCTGCAAAAAAACCAAACTAGAAACAGAACAAATCATCAAATACCAAGCACATAAATAGAAACAAGGTATTAATACAACTAACATGTTTTTGGAAGAACGAAACATGCCAAAACAACTACATTTTCTCTTATGGCAGAGCAATACGCCCTATAGATGAAAGGGAAGCTGAAAATGTGATATCTAGCTTTTGTAAGGATTTTGTTTATGTCTCCCAGTCCCATGATATACTTAGAAACAAACTAGTAAAATATGGTTCTGGCTTTTCTACAGGTAGGTAGATACACAACTGGTTCAACAAATAAAGTCAGCATAGATATTGATGCCTTAATGGAGTCTATGCATTAAATGCTAAAATATTTGGGGGACTTACTGTTCAACTGTTGCAGCCTTGTCTGTGCTGCAACACCTTGTTTGCAGATTGTTCATATATTCTCAGACAATATGGGATACAAAAGAAATGCAGTGCAACATTTCAGCATAATTATGCTGTTCAACTGGAACTTATGAACACACCTGGGAATGCTCAGGATTTCAGCCTGAGACTCAGGGAATTTGCATCAGTTGCAGGATCTCAGGGGAATCACTAGAAATCTTAGGACCTTGATGTTAGTGTTGCCAACTTTTCCACAGACTAGGATTGGACACTTAAGGACCTGGTTAGGGGCTGGGTTTGGGGGTACGTTATGTCATTTTTATTTGCATAAATCTTTACAAATTTTCATATATGTGGATCCTGCTGCTTGGAACCCTTATGATGTTAGTCCTGCTCTATAATACTTGTTGATTGTGGGCTTGGCCCTCAGAAAGCAATGAGTATACTGAATTACAATTACAACATAACAAACCTCCCATAGCTAAACAGCACTAACTGCTAGCACTCAAAGAGTAACAACCCTACCTATGAAAAAGTGAACACTGCTGTTATTACACCAGGCACTAAAACACCAATATACCTCCTATTAAGAACCAGAACAAGTCAGGCTGCTATAGATCCCTACACAGTAGCAGAATACCTTACCTTGGCCAAAAAAAAACAGAATATAGAAAGACCCTTACCAAAAACAGAAAAAAGAGACCATAAATTATAAATAGAAACATGCAGACATAAAGTGAAGTGGAAACTGCAAAAATACAGACTTTATATGCAATGCAACAGAGGAAAAACAAAAATAACACCATTCCTCAGAAATCAAAAAACAATAAAATCAGAAAAAATAAAACATGGTACTAGTAAAACCATACAAATAAAATGAATAAATATTTCAAAACATCTGATAAATAGAACATTAAAATATAAACATTTATATACATTTCCCAAATACCAATAACCCACCCCAAACCTTGGAGAGTGCAAAATACAAGTACTTTTTTATATAAATAAATAACATTTCAAAACTGTAGACTCATGAAATAACATTAAATAATTAGAACTAAGGATTAAAACATCTCCTGCTGTCCCTACCTGGGAACTTTTGATTTCCAGCAATCTTGTGATTATCATGGATTACTGGGCAGAGGGAAGGTGAGTGGGGCCACATAAACTTTTGCATCTCTCTCATATACACACTAATTTATTCACAGATGGACGCACATGCACGCTCACTTACATGCTCTCATTCACACACACACACACACATACTCTCACTGACATATGCATGATCTCTCATGTTTTCTATGCAATACACACGTGATGTCTCAGATACTAATGACATATACACATGCTCAATATGCTTTCATTGACACAGCATGCTCTCACATTTGCTTTCACTGACACACTTGCTCACATATGCTCTCTCACACACATGCTTACATATGTACTCATTATGTTTGTGACCCTAAATAATATAACATGTAATCTCTATCTGAATGAAAATATGACCTGTTATATCGATGTCTAATTTGTATAATACTGAGTGTACCTTCATACGATGCTGCTCAATGGTTCAGCTATCGTGACTGTCAGCCTGAGAGAAGGGCTTAAAAATCATTAGGTACCTCAGATAAATGCTCTTGGAAATGTCCACTTCCAGATTATAAAGGTGCCATTGTGGTCACTTATCTTATTTTCAGTAGTCAATCTTTCACAGCCGACATCCAGATGTTTCGGAGGCTGGCTCCTTCATCAGGGGCTGATTTTTTCAAGAGAGACTCGTGGAATGTAGATTGTGATGTCATGACAGCTGTTATTCATCAAAACGTGGTCTGTGCCACTATGATTGCAGTACATGAAGCTCTGTATTTGTTGACCGGCTGCTCATGCGGTGCCAATAAAGGAGCCGCATGAGCTTGTAGGCTCCTTTATTGTCGAAGACACCTACAAGAAAACCTCGGCTCTACTTATCTCAATTAAACATCTCCTAAATTCTCTGAAGCTCATAATAAACATCGACAAAACTGACATAATACTCATGGACAAAAAACCCAATCCAACTCCGCCACCCCTGCCTTTACTTGACAAACAAATGAACTCTATACTCCCCACCACCCACACCAGGAACCTCGGAATTATCATTGATAAAGAGCTTTCATTCAAGAACCACATATCAAATAAAACTAAAGAAGGATATCGCACACTTCTAATCCTAAGACATTTAAAACCGTTTCTTAACCCTTATGATTTCAGAACTGTCTTACAACTACTCATTTTTTCCACCTTCGACTACTGCAACTCTTTTCTAATTAGAATACCTTATTCAAACCTCAAACCCCTCTAGATTCAGCAGAACTCAGCAGCCAGAGTTCTGACTGGAACAAAGAGAAATGAACACATAACGCCCATATTGATCTCACTTCATTGACTCCCAATTAAAGCACGCATCAAACACAAATCATTGACCATCATTCATAAAATTCTAAACAATGATCATCAAGGACTAAATGGCTTAAATCCTCAAAGAAACCTACATTCAAACAGCTCAGGATGCTTAAACATCCCCCCCATCAGAGATGCACATCTGACAACTACAAGAGAAAGAGCCTTTTCCATTGCCTCCCCTAAATTTTGGAACTCCCTACTAAAAGATCTAAGAACCCAACCCAGACTCTTTACGCCTGATTATGTGACTAAGTTATATACCGCATTAAGAGTGGTGTTTGTTTTTTCAAAACATCAATCACACTCTGATTTGCAAAGTTACTGTTTCTATGTTGAAGTCAACCTACCACAATTCCAACTGATATGATGCAAAGCGCTCATATTATACATATGAGATAATACAAGCAACCATTGGTACAGTAGCCCCTGAGGCAGCTCCTGCGAGAGCGAAACTCGGCCAGAGTCGGGCTAACACCAATAAAAGAATCCCTGATTATACTGATCACCATAGTTTGTCCTACCTCTGTTTAATATGCACATTGTTATACTTTTGCACAATTGTTAAAAGAGTTACAATTTAAATTTTGTAAACCGTTATGATGGCTTTACCGAATGATGGTATATAAAACTCAATAAATAAATGAGGAACAGGGGAAGCAAAGCGGGTGTTATGTTCACATCACTGTGCTCTGCTCTACTGCCACTGACAGAAATCTCCAGCAGGCAGCAGCACAGTGCATGAGAGAAAATTTGCATGCACTGCCTCCATAACATGCAAATTTTGTCTCATGCATATTCATTGTGGATATCCTGAAAACACGTCTGGTTGGTGGGCCCCCCAGGACAACGTTGGGAACTACTATGTTAGGGCATTATCGTGGATGTTAGGGCACTAATTTATTTTATTTATTTTATTTATTTAAAAATTCTTCTATACCATTGTTAAGTTAGATAACCATCACAACGGTTTACAGTAAGGCACGATAATAAAAGGAGTGGTATAGATTACAACTTAATCATGTGCCATCATAGTACGGTAACATTTTAATACAATAAACTATGTGTGTAAATTAAGCTTGTATATTGGGACCAAATTAGGCGGTTTGTATTTAACCTTAATATGCATTTGTATGTTACAAGTAACAACTTCAATATTGGTGCGTCCTTGTTAATCAACTGTTTTTTTCCTTCTCCTTATCTTTATAAAAAGCTTGTTTAAAGAGCCAGGTTTTCAGATTTGTTTTGAATATTTTTAAATTTCTCTGCAGCCTAATTTCGAGTGGCATGGTGTTTCATAGCATGGGACCAGCCAGAGATAGTGCTCTTTCCTTTACTTGCGTGAGGCGTGCTGTTTTGACAGAGGGGACAGTTATTTATTTATTTATTTATTTATATGTGGTTTTTTATATACCACTCATTGTTTGGGACATCTGATCGGTTTACATTGTAACAGCAATAATTCAGCAACAGGCTTTACAAATAACTTATAGAATAACAAGAGTGACAGTGGGACGAGGGAGGGCGTAGAACGTGGCAAGGAATTTTGGGAGCAGGAGAGGGAAGAAAATAAACATTTCTAAATTATATACAAATATTTACAGCTGTCTTATATCAAGTCGTAGCATTGCAGTCTTCAGAGGAAATTCGAGGGGATGATAGGGAGGAGGGGGTGTGAAGGGGGGATGAAGGAGGGATAGAGAGATGGGGAGGGATAGGGTTAGAGGAGGGACAGAGTTACGTGAAGGCTTGTTTGAACAGCCAAGTTTTGAGGTTTTGTTTAAACTTTTTGTGGCATGGTTCTTGTCGTAGGGTGTGATGCATGTTGTTCCAAAGTGATGGGCCAGCAATGGACAGAGCTCGGTTCGCTGTGGACTTCAGTTTTGTCATTCTGTGGAAGTTAGTAGAGCTTTATTAGCCGATCTCAGGTTTCTTTGTGGGACATGTACGCGTAGTGCACTGTTAAGCCAGTCAGCTTTTTCCTCGTGGATTAGTTTATGAATAATATATAAAGCCTTATATTGTATTCTTTGTTTGATTGGGAGCCAATGTAATTCAGCGAGTGTTCTTGTAATATGGTCACTCTTTTTTTTGCCAGTCAATGCCCGCGATAACACTGTAACGTAAGTAATAAATAATGCATCGCAAAATGCATATGCAAATTTAAAATTAATATTCAAATAGGAGGCATAAATGGAAATGAGGGTCAGTTAACATGGCATGTGATAAAGTAACACGCACTATTGCGGGATCTAACTACACCGTATTTCTGTGCATAATCAGCCAAAACAGCATTTATTGCAAATGCCAGTTCAAACAAGCAAAAGAAAGAGAAAAAGAGAAGGGGGGGGGGGAGGGAGGGAGGGAGGGAGAGAGAGAGAGAGAGAGAGAGAGAGAGAGAGAGAGAGAGAGAGAGAGAAAGCTGCTGCGGAGGCTCACTTATAATGGAACTTTTAATATCACTGTAAGAGGGGCATTGTGAACTCGGGGTGAGGTTTGTGGGGTGGGTTGGGTTTTGCGGGGCAGTTTTACATGCACAGTCATACGCCGGCTGCCCCCGGGAGGTAGGGGAGCCGCGGTGGGCGCCTCGGGAGCAGGGGAGAGAGGACTGGGGCAGCTGGAAGCTTGCAGTAAGTTTACTTTTGTTACAATTTCTATTTGCTTTAATAACTTGTCGAGGCGATTTTCGCCCTGCGCCTTGCTTTGGGAGGGGGCGGGGGGAGAGAGAGGACTGGCAATCCCCGATGCCCGAGCATAGAAGAACCATCCACTTACTGGTACCTGTCATTTCGAATGTCATTTGAAATGACATTTGAAATGACAGGTACCAGCACACCCAGGATACTGTATAGGCGCTGTATAGCGCTCTATACAGTAAAATGGATTGTGCTTCATGGAAGCGCTTTGGACGCATTGTCAAGGTGGGTATGCTCAGTGCGGAGACCCAATTGGACCTTCACCAATAATAGCCTTTGTTCCCCGCAGGTTGAGCCCTTGGGTACTGGAGCCGGCTGGACTTAGGCGCAAGTCTCCGGGTGACTACAAATCCCACAATGATAGCAGATGGAGTCAGACATGTCAGAGGTCAGGACAGGTGGCAAGCAATGAAGTCCGGGTGGAGGCCAGAGGTGAGGGCAGGCAGCGAGCAAGAGGAACCAAGGAACAGGCAGGTGGTCGAGGCAGGTGGAGGCAAGACAAGATCCAAGAACATACCGAGGTCAGAACCGGAGAAGCAGTCACAGAGTTAATGGTCAGGAGCAGGAACCAAGAGCACGGAGAGCAGGGTAGGAACTGGAAACAGAGGCAGGAGCTGGAACACAGAGGCAGGAGCAACCATCTACTCTAAAGCAGAGCGGGACCTGTTGCTGAGGCAGGGAACTGATGGCCAGGCAGGGTTTATATAGTCCCCCTGGCTGACATCACTGGCCGGGGTCATGGGAAGTTTTCCAGCCGCTGGCCCTTTAAAGTGCTTGGAGAGCCCCACGCTCATGCCTAGAGGGACCAACAGAGGAGTCAGCGGCGGTGGCGTCCATGGCGGCAGAGGCTGAGGAGCGGACCTGAGAAGTGTGAGGCCGGCAAGGGATCAGTGTGGCCCCAGATGGGGTAGGAGTTGGCCTCCTGCCCCTGAAGGTGAGAGGTGCCAACTGCAAACCTCCGTGGCCGGCGACCACAACACTTTTGCAATGAGAGTCAGGGGTATCCAGGGATAGAGGGGGTGAGTATAGCTAATTGCAAATATAAATTGTCCTTATTCGTGGTTGATATAATATTCTCGCCGACACATCCAGTTTGCTCTATGCAGAAGGTGCCTTTTAATCAGCTGCTTAAAAGGCATCCCAGATTCTTCGTGCTACTTATGGAGATTGTACCCACTCATCACAGTTCAATGAAAATGCTCTGTTATTTTCATGCACCTCTCTACCAATTCCTTCAGGACAGAAGCCTTGTGTTGCTTGGGCCACGACCCCAGGGTAAATGTATTGCCAGGTGCAGCAAGTGTGCAAACAATGATAGCCCCTATCTTTCACTGCCCTTATTATATTTGTACCACTGTTTGTCACAATAAAACACAGCAAGAACATTCCTGCCACTCTGGTCAGCCCACCAGTATCTTTCTGTTTGCTATTGCATGAGGTATGGGTGATATCCATCAACTGGGTGTGCAACACAACCCACCTGTACCCTGATACTCGATCCACACTAGAGCTGCTTCCTGTCCCTGACTCATTCAGTTCTCATTAGTGTGCCCTCAAGGAGAGGTGGTCATGCATAGCATCCATATGTTGCTCGTGAAATGCACCATCTTCTCATCTGGGCTTACATACGACTACATATATAACCTTTCTATTAAATGTAGTCATGGAAGGAACTTTGTGATTGGGTGCTAACAAGAGCAGCAGATGCTTAAAGCCAAGGTTCTCTACTAACTGCAGGGGAGGGCCATCCAGGGCAATCATTTCCTCAATGCACTTCATTACTACTTTGGATGCTGCCTGCTTCTTGCCTCTGGACAGTCATACAGAACACCATCCCATCTGCTCTATGGTGGCTTGCTACTGCAAATGTATGGCTTGGGGCTGCTGGCCTTCCACCTGACTGGTGGAAGGTGACATGGCGCAGCTTGGGAAAAAAGTTGCCCCATTTTAATTTCTTTTGCTACTACTTCTGCTCTGAGTGGCAGAGGGGGTCCTCAGGCTAGTATTTCCACATTTCCCAGATGCCAATAAGAACAAAAAAAAGTTGCCATACTGGGTCAGACTAAGGGTCCATCAAGCACGGCATCCTGTTTCTAACAGTATCCAATTCAGGTTACAAGTGCCTGGCAAATACCCAAATATTAAATAGATCCTATGCTAATAAAGCCAGTAATAAGCAGCAGTAGCTATTCCCTAAGTCCACTTGATTAAAAACAGTTTATGGACTTCTCCTCCAGGAACTTATCCAAACCTTTTTTAAACCCAGCAGCACTAACTACCTTAACCAGATCATCTGGCAATGAATTCCAGAGCTTAATTGTGCATTGAGTGAAAAAGATTTTTCTCTGATTTGTTTTAATTGTGCTACTTCCTAACTTTATGGAGTGCTCCATAGTTCTTGTATTATCTGAAAGAGTAAATAACTAATTCACATTTACCCATTCAAGTCCTAACATGATCTTATGGTCTTCTATCATATCCTCCCTCAGCCGTCTCTTCTCCAAGCTGAACAAACCTAACCCCTCATAAGGGGCCTGTTCCGTCCCCTTTACCATTTTGGTCACCCTTCTCTGTACTTTATCCAGTGCAACTATATCTTTTTTGAGATGGGGCATCCAGAATGGCATACGGTACTCAAACAGGCTGAAGTAATACTGTGTGCTCAGGCTAAGGCACAGGTTAATCCGCAGTTTGAAATTCGATTTGGAAGCATGTCAAAAACCCCTTTTGCAATAAGGGAATTAGTGCATCCAAAACGCATGTCCAAAGCAGTGCATAGCTAATACTGCTCATCACATGTAAATGCCATATTGATGAGGCTATTAGCTATTCTCCCCTTATATAAAAAATAAATGTACACCCAATGCTCACTTTTTACTCTCATGTTTAATGCCAGCCCCAGAGCTAACAGTTAACAGAAAAGCAGAAAATATTAGAGATGTGATTCGGCCGAACCTTTTGATTTGGCGTTCATTATTGGCCCACCGCTGAAAATGTTGTTTCCTGTGGTTCGGGCCAATTTTATTTCATTTACCCCCCCCCCCAAAAAAAAAAAAAAACCGAAACCCGAAACCCACCCTGAATTACAATGGGGGTTGTAAAAAAAAAAACAAAACCCACCCCAACCCTTCAAATTTAATTAATTGCAACCCCCCACCCTCCCGACCCCCCAAGATTTACAAAAGTCCTTGGTGATCCTGCGGGGTCCCGGGAGTGATCTCCCGCTCTCGGGCCGTCGACTGCCAGTAATCAAAATGGCGCCAATGGCACTTTGCCCTTACAGTGTGACCGGGGCTATCGGTGCCTTTGACTGGCCTCTGTCACATGGTAGGAGCAATGGATGGCCAGCACCATCTTAAAAAATGGCGCAGGCAATCCATTGCTCCTACCATGTGACAGGGGCCGACCAATGGCACCGATAGGCCATCACATGGTAAGGTCAAAGTGCCATCAGTGCCATTTTGATTAGTAGCAGCCGACAGCCCGAGAGGGGGAGATCGCTCCCGGGATCCTGCTGGACCACAAGGGACTTTTGGAAAGTCTTAGGGGTAGGGGTCAGGCAAGTCTTGGGAGGTCGGGAGGGTAGGGGGTTGCAATTAATTACATTTGAAGGGTTGCAGTGGGTTTAGGTTTTTGTTTTTTTTAATGTGCCCTTTTTCCACCCCCCACCCCCCACCCGAAATACAATAAGAAATCCACACAAAATTTCATGGGTTTTCTTATCGTTTTGTCGCCCTCCCGAAACGTGATGAACTATTTTGTCGCAAACGAATGCACATCCCTAGAAAATATTGCTTTTCTGTAGTTCCTTGTACTTAATATCATGGCTATATTAAGTCAGAGTAACCAACAAAAGGAGAAACAAAATAAAATTAAAAAATAAAATGATCTTGCCAGTGGTCAGGTTAGAAAAATGGATGCTCAATTAACGAGCATTCATTTTCCTAACCCATGGCTGTGCACAGGTTAGAAAAATAGACACTCATAAAATTGGGCATCTGTTTTCCTAACCCACTCACAGCCTGGGGTGCGAACAAAAGTACGCACACGTGTAGATTTATAAAATCTACTCCTTAATATATTATCTACAATGACACCTAGATCTTTTTCCTAGGAGGTAATTCCTAATATGGAACCTAACATTACGTAATTACAGCATGGGTGCGGTGACCAGGAGATGTGGCTGTAAGCAGGCCAGGAAAATGGGTGCTCAATATGAGCATCCGTTTTATCCCGCCACAGATAATTTTCATGCAAAATATACAAGCGGCGACATTGGCCTGTAGTGTATAGATTATCTATGTATATTGTGCAGTCAGAAATTTTTTTTAATCGAGCCTTTATATTTTTCTCTCATTTTAAGCACTGCAAGCAGTAGATCTTAGTATCACAAGGATACTAATTAAGAGGAACCACAGAAGAGACCAGTATTTTTTGTTTTTTTCATGTGCCCTTGACTTGCCATATGACTTAATGCCTGCACCAGAGCTGTAATTAAATTTACCAGGTTAAAAAGGGTGTGCTGGGCAACCAGTGATTTTCTGCACCACAGGGTAATAGCTAATAGCCTCATCTAAATGGAACTTGCATGTGATGAGCACTATTAGTTGTGCATTTGTTTGAATGTGCGTTTTGGATTGGCTAATCCTCTTGTTGCATGGGGTGTTACTCTAGCACGTCCAAAATGCACATCCATCCAAGGGTACCCCTATGAGCCAGGCTGGGCGCATTTTATTGAATAAGCTCCACAGTGTGTGCAAAAATGTCACTCTCTTTCACACATACACACAAATATGCATACACTGTGTACGTGTGTGTGCAGTGCTGACTGACTCCTTTAGTACTCTCAAAAAAACTTTCAGACTGAGAAGAACCTGAAAAGTTTGGCAAGGCTGAAGTTCTGTTTTATCTCTGCAGTCCACACTGTAAGCATTGCACGCCCATTGCGCAGAGTCAGGCACAGATTAAAACTCACTGCTGTTCACTGCTTCTCTGACTCCTTTGCACTGCTCCAGTAAAAATGGACAGAATACAGCACCTCTGTCTCTCTCTCACAGTGACAGCACTGTGTCTGCAGCAGTGGAAAAATCAAAATGCCCTTTGCCAATGCCAAAATTTGTATCTTTCCTTTTTTTAAAGCTTTTCTTTCATTCTAGCACAGCTTCCAAAAAAGCAACCTTTCCCTGTGAAATCCAATAGAGAAAATTGAGTTTGTTTGCCTATGCTCAGACTTTTCATTGGCATGACTTCATCGTCACTTGATCCCGTGGCCAGCTATAGGCCAGTTAAAAAAAATTACCTTGACTGGTCCTTTGCCCTACCTACTTGCTTTCTTCTTCTTCCTCAGCTCCATTCAGACTGCTATTTAATACCCA
The DNA here is from genome assembly GCF_901001135.1 of Rhinatrema bivittatum. Taxonomy (NCBI): domain Eukaryota; kingdom Metazoa; phylum Chordata; class Amphibia; order Gymnophiona; family Rhinatrematidae; genus Rhinatrema; species Rhinatrema bivittatum. Next base: position 440,905,297 of record NC_042617.1, read on the forward strand.
TAACTTGGTTGTTAAAGTTACATTCAGGAGAAATTCCCCAGTCTCACTGCAGCACTTTTACATGGGTCATAGGCTTGGATGGGAAACATAAATGAATGAAATGAGAATTTTTGTTTATATTCATGGGTACCCTCCATTCATTTCAGGGGGCCACAAATAAAACCAAAATAGTCACATTGTTGCAGTTTACCCATTTTTTCAAACAAATACCCATCCCTATCAATAAATCTTTTGAGAAAAGGCATTCCTAGAACAGGTGTAGGGCTATCTCTTATGTAATGACAACCCCCCTCCCCTCCCCCCAACAATGCTTTCTTGTTGAGATCCCTTGAATGCATGATTGCTCTTACAGGCAAGGCAGATTCCTTGTATGACTTTCCGATCTGTGAAAAGTTTTAAGTGCCCTGTTTTCCTGCTGCCTTGTTTGTGCAACAGATTTCTCTTCATTTCACTTTTTTTTTCCAGCATTCTGATCGTCGTTCCTAGTAGCTTGTTTTGCTTTAGGTAAGGAAAGATATATTCAACAAAATTATAGGAATAGCATTATCTTACTGTACACCAGCTACAGAAGACTCCATAGCTGCTTCATGCTAACAGGAAAACCTGATAATCACCGTACCTACTACTACTATTTCTTATCATCACCTCTATAGTGCTACTAGATGTACTCAGCACTGTACAAATATAAGAGACAGTTCCAGCTCCCTGGAGGTTACAGTGTATTAAAGATGGACAAACAAGAGACATAAGAGACTTAGGGATTTTTAACTTATTATGGTAAACTACATAAACATCCTGATCTTATATCTTTCAGATCTGAGCATGGTTATAAAAGTATTTTCAAAATATGAGTACTCCATTTCTACGTCAGAAGGTGAGATTTTTCCTGATCATTTTAGAATAATTCAGGAGAGAAGAAAGACATTTCTAGTGCTTAGCCCTGAGGTTTTAGCATTAGGTGGGTCCTTTTTATTAAGATATCCCTGTAAATGCATTGTTAATCTGAATAACCAACGCTATTTCTGAATAACTGGATTCTCATAGAATTGTGACATCTTATACAGCTCCTTCATAGCTTCAGATTGTGAGCTATTAATGGATTCAGGGCTCATCATGTTACTGCCATTATCTTGCAGTATGTTGCCTGTTGAATTCTCCACTCTTTCTTTCTGCCCTCTTAATTATTTGGTGTACTGCTGTAATGAGAAATTTGATGTTTGATTTGTTTGGGGTTTTTTGTTTTTTTTGATTGATAATATTTTCTTTATATTCTCATTGCATTTCCTATATGCAAAGTTTCTTTACTTTGTATTAAAAAGGTTAATAAATAGTTAAAAACATAATAATAATAATAGCTTTCAGTATCCACACTTTCTATTGCATTGTAAAGAGGCACTAATCAATATACCACAGAGAAGGATATCTAAAACCCTGTGCCACCATGATTTCAATAATTATTTTGTAACAGTGAAATCTAAACATTGCAGTTTTGTTTATTACAAGAATTGTATACAATTTGAAAAGAAGCTGTAAAATTGCTGTGGAATAAAAAAATATTAAAGTAACTCTGCATATGCTATCCTTACAGTTCTATAATGGATTTGTTTTGTTCTTCTGATTTCTCTTGCAGCAAGAGATCATTTAACAGTGATAATTTTTCACTTTTAAACTGGCATCTCACAACTCAAAGGAATATCATTCAACAAAAAGTCTTTAGGTCACTACAAGCCTCATTAAAGACTAAGGCTTTTATTTTCATATGACATCTTTGGTAGGGGGTACATGAAACCTTATTGTTGTCAAATTTGTTGGATTATAACAACCTTTGGCTTCATTCAACAAACAGAATATGTTATAAAACAAAGACAGACAACAAAAAGTGAACCCCAAACAAAGGGAAAAAAAAGATGCTTTTTTTTAAGGGTGCTTACATAGAATATTGTAGAGGAAGAAATGTGTTCCCTGTATAAGTTTGTTTTGTCTATTGACTGGTAAGATAAGTGATATTGGCCTGTTTTTGTATAAGGCATATGGTTTCCAGAATGCTGAGTGCTGAATGGTTATCATGCAGGTGTCAGAAGAATTAGTGGTGACTCCTTGCAATGTATTCTTTTTGTTTTCTCAGAGCAGAATGCAAGTATTTTTGGTATTCCCTTTTCCTTATTAAAGTATATATGTCTTTTTTCAAATAATGTCACCTTTAATTAATCTTTATGGTATTTTTTTTGAAGACTCCTGCTTTTTTTTTAATCTTGTGTATCTCTTTTTTAATTGGACGGAGATTTGTTGGCTGTGATCTCCTCCTCACCCCAAACATTGCATGCATCTATTGAAGCCTGTTGAGCATATCTAATCCAAAGGCCTAATGTGCAGAATATGAGAAGCTTCACATTCCATTTAAATGAAAATAAGATCAAACAAAGACTTTCTAGAGCCAAGAAACATGCAGTCTTATGGTCCTTTCATAATGCACATCACGCTTAGGAAATCAAGTCTGTCTCAGGTCAAATTTGGGTGAGATTTACAGCTTTAATTCTCACAGGTTTTATCTATAGCTGCTGAAACAAACATTTCTACCTTTTCTTGCTCACTGACTAGAAAGAATACATTTCAACCTATTGTTTTATGTAGATACTTATTAACCTTGTTGAATTTAGAGAAGAGGATTGCACTCATCATCTATTGATTAGTAGTCAGTGGTGCAGTAATCCTGAGACCTTGATCGATTCAAGCTGTTGACTAGGCCTTAGTACACAGCAGTGCCCTTTTCTCCAGCCATTGATATGCATATAAGGATGTGCAAGAGGCAGGAGGAAGGTTAGTGTGAAGTCAAATGTTTATACATTACAGGAAATTCCTGCTGAAGTGATGGCAGATCTTATCGTAGCTTGACACTGTCCAGAGACTAAGACAGGCAAGTTCACACTAGCCCCCTCCCTCTACTTTTTGAGATTGTTAGAATACTGAATTCATTAATATTCAATAAGTTTGGCTCTGCAAGAAACAGAATTAGCAATTTCAGATTTTGATATTTTTAAATTATTAGTTATATTAGCAAGGCTAGTTCAAGGATGTTAGGCACGCTAGGTGAACCATCAGTTTTGTGCCACCCCCATCCCCACCCCAGCTTATCTACAGGTGGCGACTGCAGTTCAGCACTCACATCTTTGTTGGAATTTGCTCTGGCACAGCATCCCCCTTGATTTCCTTCCTTATCCCCTGCCCATAGTGCCCAGCATCCCCTCTCACTCTCTCCCCTCTGGTCCAATATTTCTTCCCTCTTCTCGGCCCCCTTACAGCATTCTTCTCTGCCCCTTCATACCATGCTGAGCATATGAGCATCACCCCAGTTTCTTTGCCCTCTTTTCACTCTGCGCCCGTGCATACCATCCACCCCCATACAAAATGGCTATAGCCCATGTATCAAACAAATGTGCTCCATCTGGAACATATAGTTCTGCACAATGCATGTCCACACATTCATGCCCTGAAAGATAACCACCCATGTGTTGAATGGCTTTGGTTACCTGCTGACTGAACTTGGTATGGTACCCCCCACACCATCCAGTGCCCAACATCTTTCATCGGGGTATGATTTCAGACCAGCAGATTTTGAGGATGGCCACGATGAGGCAAGGTGGCTCAAGTTATCCCTGATCATGTTCAAAAGAGTGAGGCCAGTGCTGTTCCCAACCCATTGCCACCACAGTATATAATGAGACCAAGCATAACTGAGTGGGATTTTGCTCCCTGCGAGCTTCTGAACAGGCATCGTGGCTGCCATCACTGGAGGCAGGGTCTTGCCAGGCCCCGCTCTCATCACTGGAGGCAGGGTCTTGCCAGACCCCCCTCTCAAACGCATCTGGCCACTGATCCATCAAGGCCTAATCCCCAGGCCTGATATTCATTATCCATGGTGAAACACCGAGTGGTGGCTTCAAAGCAGCAGGCACTCAACCCAGGTCAAGTGCAGGGGAACCATCATCATGCATGACAGCCCACAAGGAGACTGGAAGTGGCATCTCTAGAAGTGGCTCCGATGTGGAATGAGTAAGTGCTGAAACATTTATTTTGCAACCTGGTTCTCATGAAAGTTCTCTTGATGACTGGCAACAACTGGCACCTGCCCAATGGGGACCCATCCTGGTGAGGTACAAATCAGCCACCTTTTGGGCATGAGGTCAGGCACAGAGTCACGGCCATAACTGGACATGAAAGCAGACCCCCAACTGTCATCAAACCGACAATCGACCGCGTGCCCCCCTGATCAGTCCCGGACCATCTCAATCCTAGGCATAGCGTGCCATTCAATTCACTGACATTCTCTCACAGCAAGACCTGTAGCTGTGATGTGCTCCATGATAGCACTGTAAACTCTGTAGCTGTGATGCTCTTCTGTTGGATTGTAAACTCATCAGCGTGCAAGGGTCCTAAGAATACAAGCATGAAGGCAACATGGAAGATTGTAGTCTCAAACCCATCCACTGACACCATGGGAAGGACATGCCAAAGTGGCTACGGGAGGTCATGGGTCAGTAGTCTCCGCATGTCGCGCTGAGGCATGGACTCCCTGGCACAGCCCGGCATCATGCTTCTGACAGCAAAATACTGTTCTCTGTGGCCTGTCTCCAGTCTTGAGAAGAACACTAGAGCAGAAAGGTGCGAATAAGCCAGGTTCCTGGATAGTCCCCACCAGCAGCCATGCACTATGAAACCAAGCAAGGGATCCCTCGGAACCTGGCTACTGGACCATTGCTCGCAATGGGGAATGCCCTCACCCTGCTGCAGCTGTGAATGTAAGGCACCCCATAAGGATGGATCAAGTGATCCCCGCAGCATCTTGCTCACCGTCCAGCTCCGAATGACCACAGCTGCCCTGGGACCCCCCCCCCCCCCCCCCCCGATGATCAGATCTACCCGTAGTGCCAGTTTTCTGAACTGGGGCCACCCACAGCAATAGAGAGAATCCACGATTTTGTCACATGCTCCAGGAACATGCCACAATGCTCACTAGATGGGCCATTGGTCTTCTGCCTTCAATTCTATGAGCAAGCAGTGCCACACAGACTCCCTCTACAACTCTTATACCAGGAGGCTTCCAGAAGCCTGCTCATCTATTGACTGGATTACCACTCGGCATCACAACATGACAGTACCCGTTGACAACTGAGTGCCTCACCTGGGATATGAACGGCAACTAAAATGAGAAACAGCACAAGGGGTGTGACTTCCTGGCTGGCCAACATGCTGCGCAGCAAGCTCACCCCAAAACAAACCAAGACCATTGTCTCCAGCCATAACAGAGCATGGCTGGAGGCCATCACTGCCGACCGGTCTGGGAAGCCATGCTGAAACACTGCCAACATCCATGAGGAACACAAACCATAAAGCTAGGTCTTCACAATTAGCCTGCCCCTTTGCAAGCAGTGGTGTTTGCGAACCAGCTACTGTGGACAGGGCTAAATGGCATAGTAAAATATGCCCATAAGAACAACTCTTGCGGCAAACACCAGGCTCCCCATGAAGGACACTATGTGCCCTAGCATGACCCTCTGCCCCACATGGTGACAGTAACCAGATTGGCCAGTCTTGCCAATTCATCACCTGGGAATCTGGACTCTGCTTGCGCAGAACCAAGCTCAATCCCCAGGAAGGCAAGGACCACAACTGGGCCATAAGACTTCTGTTGCATCGGAGCTGGACCCTTGGGCCAAGGAGGGGTTGATGCAACCCATAGGTAAGGACTTAGGGGTCCCCACTGTTGGCAGGTGGAGTGGGCTGATAGGCAGAGGCTGCTGGAGCTTCACCTATACCAGCCCTCGTTCCACACGGGTTGAGCCTTTGGGTGCCGGGGCCGGCAGGACTTAGGTGGAACTCTGTATAATTGCAGTAGGAGTTGGTTCAGCCCAGAGACAGCAGGCGAGAGATGGTACAGTCTTACTCCGGACTGGGTAAAGTCCTGGAAACTCAGGAGAAAATGGGACAAAGGCAGACAGGGGGCAAAAATAGGCCGAAGCCTGAAGAAACCACGTTCAGGGAGTAAGCAGAAGAGGCGTCCAATGGTAGACTTGAGTCAGGGCTGGCAGCGATCCAAAAAGCAGTGGCAAGCAAGGCTGAGGTCTGATCACGGAGATAGTCAAGAGCGAGGTCAAGCAAACCTGAGGTCAGATCATAGAGATATTCAAGAGCGTAGTCAAGCAAAGCTGAGGTCTGATCATGGTGATAGTCAATAGCATAGTCAAGCAAAGCTGAGGTCTGATCATGGAGATAGCCAATAGCGTAGTCAGACAAGATGAAGTTGTAGGTCTGGAGATAGGCAAGGAATAGTTGGGCAAAGCAGAGGTCTGGGTCTGGAGATAGGCATTGCATAGAAGGACGAAGCAGAGGTCTGAGTCTGAAGATAGTCAATAGCCTAGTCAGGCAAGGCGAAGTTCTGGGTCTGGAGATAGGCAAGGCATAGTCAGATGAAGCAGAGGTCTGGGTATGGAGATAGGCAGTGCATAGTCGGAGGAAGCAGAGGTCTGGGTCTGGAGACAGGCAGTAGCATAGTCAGGCAAAGCGGAGGTCTGGGTCTGGAGATAGGCATTAGCAGAGTCAGGCGAAGTGGAGGTATGGGTCTGGAAATAGGCAGTAGCATAGTCAGGCGAAGCGGAAGTCTGGGTCTGGAGATAGGCAGTAGCATAGTCGGCGAAGTGGAGGTTTGGGTCTGGAGATAGGCAATTGCAACATCAGGCAAAGCAAAGTCAAAGTCCGTGTAGTCAATCCGAAGCATAAGCAGGGTAGGAACAAAGAGACAGGAACCAGGAACAATGAGGAACAGAAACGCAGGGTTGAGACGAATCTCTAGGAAACAACAAGTACTCGACCAGCAAAGAGACCTGTTGCAAAGGCAATGCCAGGGAGTGGAGCCTAATCTTAAATACTATGGTTAGGTTGATGTCATCATCCGGGGCCATGGCTATGTTCCCGCCGCGGTCCCTACTAAGAGTCAATGATGCGCGCACACCTACGGAGGGGCGTGGCATGAGTAGAAGCATCTCTCTGTGAGCCAGCAGAGAGGCCTGACGAGAAGTGGAAGCAGGACTGGGGATGCCGGGGACTGTGGCAGAGCCAGGGGCACCAGGGGAGGCCCAAGGATGAAGCTGATGGCCCACCGCTGCCAGCGAGAAGGAACCAGAGGCAGGAGTCACTGTAGAAAGTTGAGGGGGCCGTGCCATGGGTCTGCCGTGGATGGCACGCATAACAGTACTCCCCCTTTATGCCCCCCTCTTGGAGGTCAGGGTTTGCCCGGATGGGCACGGTGAAAGTTCAGGAGGAGGGTTTTGTCTAGGATGTTCTGAGCTGGTTCCCAAGAATTTTCTTCAGGTCCATAATCCTCCCAAGAAAGGAGGTATTCCCACCGGTGGCCCCTATGGTGGACGTCAAAGACTTCGTGTACCTTGTATGTCATATCAGTTTCAGCCACGAGTGGGGGTGGTTCAGGGGCCTTTTGGGTAGGCCAGGATAGGACCACAGGCTTTTAGAGAGATACGTGAAACGTATTATGTATTCCCAGCGTAGGAGGCAGCCAAAGCTGGTATGTAACTGGTCCAATACGTCGGGTGACCATAAAAGGTCCAATTTACCTTGGAGCGAACCTTTGAGAAGGTATTCTGAGTCGGATATACCGAGTACTTAACCAAACTTTCTGGCCAGGAAGGAATTCAGGAGCTGAACATTGTTGACTGTCAGCAGTTCTCTTGGCCCGGGAAGCAGCTTGATGTAAGCGAAGATTCGTCTGTTCCCATAACATCTTCAGGGCATCTGCAGTAGCCTGCGCCGCAGGGGACGGTACTGACAAAGGTATGGGCAGCGGAGGTCGTGGTTGTTTTCCATAGACAATAGAGAACGGTGACATGCCTGTAGCAGTGGTGATGTGGGAATTGTGAGAAAACTCCGCCCAGGATAAAAGTTCGGACCAGTTGTCATGGTGGTTGTTGATGTAGGCATGCAGGAAAGCCTTCAAAGAGTGATTCATTCACTCGGCTTGTCCGTTGGCTTGGGGGTGATAAGCAGTTGTTAAACTGATATTAATACCGAATTTTCAGCTAAGAGCGTGCCAATATTTAGCCTCGAACTGTGGACCTCTATCAGAGACAATGTTCTTGGGTAGGCCATGCAATCTGAAGATGTGGTAAAAAAACAGACGTATCAACTCTGGAGTAGATGGTAGGCCGAGTAGAGGGATTAAATCGGCCATTTTTGAAAATCGGTCTATGGTTATCCATATCACGGTATGACCCTTAGATGGAGGCAAATCAATGATGAAATCCATAGACAGGTGGGTCCATGGTTTCTCGGGAGCTGGCAATGGTTGCAGGAGCTCCAAGGTCGACAGACCGGGGGCTTTTGCTGTGCACAAGTGTTATAGGATTTGACATATGCTTTAGCATCAGAAACCATAATAGGCCACCAGAAGAACCACTGGAGCAGTGCAAGGTTCGTGCTCATCCTGGGTGACTGGCAAACTTAGAATCATTCGCTTAGTGGAGGACTCTTTCTTGGAATCATCTGGGCATGACAGTCTTCCCAGCAGGGACTGGGTGAGTAGCAGACAAACAGATATAAGCTGGGTCTATTAAATGGCTGGGTTCTTCCGGAGTGTCTTCAGGCTCGAAAGAGTGTGATAGGGCATCTGCCTGGAGGTTTTTATCGGCTGGATGGTAACGGAGCTCAAAATTGAACCTGGAAAAGAACAGAGCCCATCGGGCTTGACGGGCATTGAGACGGGCATGGTTCAGATGTTCCAGTTTTTTACGATCGGTAAACACAATAAACTTATGTTGTGCACCCTCTAGCCACGGGTGCCATTCTTCTATTCCGCCAATGAAAATTTGCAGGAGTAGAATGAACACGGGATCGTAATACCGGAAGCAGTGCGTTGACTCAGGACCACCCCAGAACCAATAGCGGAGATGTCCACTTCCACTTGAAATGGACGGTTTGGGTCTGGTGATGTAGACAAGACCCCACCTGGAAGGCTTCTTTAAGGTGGTGGAAAGCTGCGATAGCTTCCAGAGTCCAATTTCGCGTATCTTAGCCCTTACGAGTTAGGGCTGTCAAAGGAGCAGCCAGAGTGGAATAAAGTGGGATGAAATAGCGACAGTAGTTTAGAAATCCCAGGAAGTGCTGAAAGGCTTTAAGACCCATGGGCTGCAGCCAATCCCGGATTCCTTTCAACTTAGCAGGATCCATAGAAAATTCTCATTCGGAGATAATATATCCGAGGAAAGGCATGCTAGATTTCTCAAACAAGTATTTGTCCGATCGAGAAAACAAGTGATTCTCGCGAAGGTGTTGGAGGATGGTATGGACATCAGTGTGGTGTGTGGCCAGGTCTTTAGAAAAGACAAGGATATAACCCAGGTAGGCCACAACCTTGGTATACAGGAAATCTCTGAAAATTTTGTTCACCATTCTTTGGAAAACTGCGAGCGCATTACAGAGGCCGAAAGGCATCACCAGGAATTCTAATGCCCATCCCAGATGTTAAAGGCAGTCTTCCAAATGTCATCGGGATGGATCTGTACCAAGTTATACGCTCCACATAGGTCCAATTTTGTGAATATAAATGCTCCCTGTAGACGATCGAATAATTCTGAGATCAGTGGCAGAGGATACTTATCTTTGTGGGTGATGGTGTTTAGGCCACGGTAGTCAATACACGGCCTAAGTGACCAATCTTTCTTGGTCACAAAAAAGAATCCTGCCCCAGCAGGAGAGGTTGAGCAGCAGATGAATCCCTTCGCAAGGTTTTCTTGGATGTACTCCGTCATAGCCTTTGTCTCAGGTAGAGATAAAGGGTAGGTGCTTCCTCACGGAGGCGTGGTCCCTGGAAGATCAATAGGGCAATTAAACCTCAGAAGAGGTGGAAGAAGGTCTACTTTTTGTTTGGAAAACACATCTTCAAAGTCTGCGTAAGGAGCGAGTATACCAGACGAAATGGCAGCCAAAGGAACCACGGATGTGGTACCACTTTCTGAAGACAGGAGTGGTGGCAGTTGGGACCCCACTCCACCAGTTGCAGTGAGCCCAATTTAAATTGGGGAGAGTTCTTTTGTAGACAGGGGAGTCCGAGGACTACTGGATGAATAGATTTCTCCAATACTAACAGTTAAAGTTCTTCTGTATGTAGGGCGCCGGTGCACAGCTGGACTGGTTCCGTAGTAAGGAAGATTTGGCCAGGTAAAAGTTCTCCATATACACAAGGAGGTCTCTAGCGAATGGGTCTTTATTACCAGGAGCTGGACAAGGTCCAGGAGAATGAAATTACCTCCTGCTCTGGCATCCACCAGAGCAAGAACTGGAAAGGACCAGGAATCCCAGATAAAGGTGACCGGTACAGATAATTTAGGGGCTGGAGAGGTTGCGTCCAAGCTCAGGACTCCTGCTGAACTTAGGCCGGGACGTTTCCTGGACAGACAGAACAGGTCTGTAGATGGTGGCCAGATGCTCCGCAATACAGACACAGACTGGTTTGTCTCCGCTGGAGGCGCTCTTCCGGTGTCAGCCGCCCATGACCCAACTGCATGGGCTCTTCCGTCTTGGCCACAGTAGCGACCCTGCTTGAGGCAGGGTGGTGGTCAGTGGCGAACAGGATTGAACCCATGAGGACTTCTTGGACATCTGCCTCTCCCAGTGATGCTCTTGGAGACGGTGGTCGATTCGGCCTGTCAAGTCTATAAAGTCCTCGAGAGAGGAAGGGAGCTCCCTTGCAGCCAGCTTATCCTTCAGCTGTGAGGAAAGTCCATCCAGGTAGATAGCTCATAGGCAGACCTGCAAGGCGAGCTCAAAAGCCAAAGTCCGAAACTCGATGGTATAGTCAAAGAGACTTCTTTGACCTTGACAAAGATGGAGTAAGCTGCTGCTTGCCATGGCATGAAGCCTGGGATCATCAAAGGTCCATAGAAACACAGCCACAAACTGAGACAACTCCCTTAGGAGGGAGTCTGACCATTCCCACAGGGAGGAAGCCCAAGACAACACCTTCCCTTCAAGACGTGAAGACGGTCCATGGAGGAGGCCAGTGCCTCAAGAAACTGCTGCTGTTCTTGTACTTTGGATGCCAGACCTGGAATGGACTGGAGGGCACGTGGCTCCACCGAGTCCATGGCCTTTGCAACCTGTTGCGTCGGAGGTGGACCCTTGGGCCGAGGTGGGGTTGACGCACCCCATAGGTAAGGACCTACGTGTCCCCACTGTCAGCAGGTGGAGTGGGCTGATAGGCAGAGGCTGCTGGAGCTTCACCTATACCAGCCCTCATTCCCCGCAGGTTGAGCCTTTGGGTGCCGGGACTGGCAGGACTTAGGTGGGCCTCTGTATAGTTGCAGTAGGAGTCGGTCGAGCCCAGAGACAGCAGGCGAGAGATGGTAGAGTCTTACTCCAGACTGGGTAAAGTCCTGGAAACTTGAGCGCCAATGGAACGAAGGCAGACAGGGGGCACGCAAGGAAAAATAGGCCGAAACCTGAAGAAACCATGTCCAGGGAGTAAGCAGAAGAGGTGTCCAATGATAGGCTTGAGTAAGGGCTGGCGACGATCCAAAAAGCAGTGGCAAGCAAGGCTGAGGTCTGATCATGGAGCGTAGTGAAGCAAAGCTGAGGTCTGATCACAGAGATAGTCAATAGGGATGTGAATCGTATTTCTGATGATTGAAAATATCATACGATATTTTCAAAGTCATCAGAAATCGGGGGCTCCCCGAAACCGATAGGAAAACCCCACAAAATTGTTTGTGGGGGTTCTCTTATCGTTTTGGGGGAGGGCGGGAAAAACGGCACACAAAAACAATCCCTAAACCCACCCCGACCCTTTAAAACATCTCCCATAGCTTCCCCCACTCCACCCCAAAATGTTTTAAATTACCTGGTGGCCCAGTGGTGGTCCCGGGAGCAATCTCCTGCTCTCGGGCCATCGGCTGCCACTAATAAAAATGGCGCCGATGGCCCTTTGCCCTTACCATGTAATAGGGTATCCGTGTCATTGGCCGGCTCCTGTCACATGGTAGGAGCACTGGATGGCCTGTGCCATTTTTAAAGATGGTGCCAGCCATCCAGTGTTCCTAAGAATTTATGAATAAAAGCTGGAAACGCTTTCTCGAATGCTTTACTTCTTTGATTAATTCAATACAAGGATCTATGAATGCTTAGCGCTATAACATCTCCATTTATAGCTGGGATTCAATGCCAAGAATGCAGAGTCATGCATTTGGGTTGTGGTAATCCAAAGGAGTTGTATGTGATGGGGAGTGAAGGGCTGTTTTACATGGAGCAAGAGTGGGACCTTGGGGTGATAGTGTCTCGCGATCTAAAGATGACGAAGCAATGTGACAAGGTGATAGCTAAAACCAAAAGAATGCTGGGCAGATAAAGAGAGAGGAATCAGTAAGAAAAAGGAGTGATAATCCCCTTGTTCAGGTCATTGGTGAGGCCTCTCATGGAGTATTATGTTCAGTTCTGGAGACTATATCTCAAAAAGGACATAGACAGAATGGAGGCGGTCCAGAAAAGGGATACAAAAATGGTGGGGGATCTTCATCAAATGACTTATGAGATTTTGAAAGACCTAAATATGTAAACCCTGGAGGAAAGGAGGTTCAGGGGAGATATGATACAAATCTTCAGATACCTGAAAGGTTTTAATGCTGCACAATTGACAAACCTTCTCTGTTGGAAAGAAATCAGTAGCACTAGGGGTCACGAAATGAAACTCCAGGGAGGACGACTTAGAACCAATGTCAGGAAATATTTTTTCATGGAGAGGGTGGTGGATGCCTGGAATGCCCTTCTGGAGGAGATGGTGAAGACAAAAATGGTGAAAGAATTCAAAGGGCATGGGATAAACACTGTGGATCCTAAAGGCTAGAGGATGGAAATGAGGAAAAGAATGCATGGGGATAACTTGCTGGTGTGGCGGTTATTACCATTAACCAACAAGCCTTCATACTGTTAATGCATAAGAACAGAAGAAATTGCCATGCTGGGTAAGACCAAGGGTCCATCAAGCCCAGCATCCTGTTTCCAACAGAGGCCAAACCAGGCCACAAGAACCTGGCAATTACCCAAACACTAAGAAGATCCCATGCTACCGATGCAATTAATAGCAGTGGCCATTCCCTAAGTAAACTTGATTAATAGCAGGTAATGGACTTCTCCTCCAAGAACTTATCCAATCCTTTTTTGAACCCAGCTACACTAACTGCACTAACCTCATCCTCTGGCAACAAATTCCAGAGCTTTATTGTGCGTTGATGCAACTCCATTATTGCTCTCTGCTTTAACAGCAGGGCGAAAAGAGGAAAAGGGGAATTAGTTTCAGACAGCAACCAACAAGGTCATTGAATTTTACAGTCTGGGAAAACAAAAAAGCATTGGGGGAACTTGCTGATGCATATGTTGAAACCATTAACCAATAAACCTTATGCCTATAATGCAACTCCCACATTGCTCTCTGCTTCAACGGCAAGAAGTAATAGGGAATTGGACTCAGACAGCAAGCAACAAGGGTCCTGACTTTGACAGTTTGAACTAAGTATCAGGTCAATTGTATGGCGCTGCAGATGCTTCCATTATGGGGGAGACCTGTATAGCGCGACTGATGCTACCGTGAGCTTGCTGGGCAGACTGGATGCACCGTTTGGTCCATTTCTGCCATCATTACTATTTTTCTATGATGACCTTGACAACTGCTTAACCCATTCTTGCTTTTTCTATCTCCACTCTATCTCCATCCTCCATCCACTCTGCACATTCACCCTCTCTCACTATACGCACCCAGCCAGCATGCTGTCTCTTTCGAATCCATACCCTCCCGGTATGCTTTCTCTCTCCACACACATACACCCTCCACATTTATCCATAATTTATTTCCTTTCTCTCTGTCACCTCCCTCCTAAAGTGGCTTACCCAGTCTTGCAGGCTAGAGTCAGGAAGCACCCCAGCAGAAGCAGTACAGGGCAGGACTGGAGCTGGTTTCTGCCTAACCCCCCCCCCCCCCCCCCTTCCCTACAAAATGAGGCCTTGGGGTCTGGGGGCCATTAGGATTTGCCTCCTGCCGAAATCAAAGCTGGTGCTAGGTATAGGCTGGGAGCTGGAGTCAAGTACAGGCTGGGAGCTGGGTGCAGGCACAGGCTGGAAGATGAGTCCAGGTCCTGGCTGGGAGCTGGTTCCAAATAATGGCTGGGCTGGAGACAAGGCTGCAGTTGAGTGCAAGGCCAGGACCAGAGACAAGTGTACAGCCAGGGAAATTATATGAGGGTCAGGACTGGACAGGACAAGATAAGTACAGGACTGGATAAGGACTGGACCGAACAAGGGCAGGGCTGGGTGAGGACTGAAATGAACAAGGACAGGACTGGACAAGGACAGAACTGGACAGGGAACATGAAACAAGAAAGCATAACAGGGCATGAGACTGAGCAAGGTAACTCTAGTAGGTCCAGAGGCCACAGGTCAGGACAGAGAGGCCCAGGAGGCCATAGAACAAAACAAGGAAGCCTGAAAGGCTAGAAAATAGGACAGTGAGCCAAGATTTGTCACAGAACAAGGCAGGAAACCTGGGTAGGCCTCAAAGCAAGGCAGCAGGCTTGGATAGGCCATAACGCAAGGCAGGAAGCCTGGGTAGACCACAAAGCAAGGTGGAGGGCTGGGTAATCTCCAAGGCAAGGAAGAATAGTGAGAAGGATGTGACCAGATCAAGGAGCCAAGTTGACTCAATGAAGAGGGCTGGAGCTGAGGTATCAGGTAATGAAGGAAGTGGTGATTTATGTAGCTGGGAGTGGGGCTCACTGATGATCCCTGGTAGAGGGGAGGTTGCACGAGGAGCAGTAGCAAAGTTATGCATTGCCTGAGTAAAATTCATGGTTATGTGCATCAATCTTGGGCCTGCCCCTGGAATGCCATGACCTGCCCCTTTATTCTGAGTGCATGTATGTGGCCGTTTATGTGTAAGCAAAGCTTTTAAAATCTACCTCTTAGTAGGTAGGTTAACCTAACTTTTACAACCAGTGCTCATGCAGTATACAGGCTTAGCTGGCAAAGGCAGAGTGGAGTAACATGCAATTCCACTAGTGATATTTGGACCAATGTGAATACTATGCACGCTTACCTCTCCCTTGTTATGCCTGTTGGTCGCAGACGGCTGTGACCACGAGTACTCACTGCTTGCTCTACACTCCTGCCCTCCCCAGGTCTGCTCGCTGCGCGGGCCTGCCTGCATCACCACGCTCCGCGGGCCTCCTCGTGGAGGCATGGACGCCGCTATATCCTACTCCGATGTCGGGGCCTCCTAGGCACGCGCACATCACAAGTCCCACCTTTGAAGCCACTTCGGCAGGAACCTCGGGGGCATCCCCGTTTGATGATGTCATTGGACTCCTATACTTAAGCTCCATCTTCGCCCTCAGCAAGCCGACTTGGCAACAAGTTCCATACGAGTCCTACTCATGCCTCCTGCTCCTGAGATGCTACTTCCTGCCTGCATCTTGGACCCTGTCTTGCACCCGCTCCTCGGGGGTCAGTGTGCGCTTCTATGGGGACTCGCTCCCCTGGCCTACCCCGCTCCCCGGGCTGGCACCGCGCCTCTTGGGTCAAATCCGGCTACGAGCTCTACCACTCGGGTGTCCCTTGGAACTACTGTAGTGACTAGTGAGTCCTCTGCTGGCCTTCCCCGCTCCTCGGAGTTGCGCCTGTGATATTCAAGACTGTCCATGCTCTCCCACTCCTCAGGCTGTGCTTAACATTTCAGAGACTACCTTGAGCTTCCCCTCTCTTTGGGGCCTGCTTCAGGACAGACTACCACTGCCAGCTGTCCCGCTCTACGGGCCTGCTTCTCTACTGCTCAGCCGACTCTCCTCCGATCTCCGCGTACTTGTCTACGTGAGCTGCTGGGATCGGGCTCGGGCTTCCCCGCTTTGTGGGTTAGTTTACATTCTCCTGTCTACGCCCGCTACACTGCATCTCCGCCCCTCGGGGCTGCGCTACCGGAGAATCTCCTGCACGGCTATTCCTGCGCTCACCGTTCCGCGGCCTGTCGGTGCCCTCTCTTTTCAGACTCTCCAAGTACTGTCTACAGTCTGCTACCCTACGAGGGTTACCTCCTCGTCTGGGGATCTCCCCCACTACTGTGTCCAGAGCTTCCTGCTACTTCAACACCTGGCAGCTAAACTAGAGCGGGAGGAGACTTCAGGCAGATTTCTTTGTGACAGTGGGGCAAATATGATAAAGACTAGGGATGTGAATCGTTTTTTGACGATTTAAAATATCGTCCGATATATTTTAAATCGTCAAAAATCTTTAGGGCCACGATACAATACCAATTCCCCCGATTTATCATCAAAAAATCGTAAATCGGGGGAAGGGGGAGGGCAGGAAAACCGGCACACTAAAACCCCCTAAAACCCACCCCTGACCATTTAAATTAAATCCCCCACCCTCCCGAACCCCCCCCCCAAATGCCTTAAATTACCTGGGGGTCCAGTGGCGGTCCGGAACGGCAGCGGTCCGGAACGGCCTCCTGCAATTGAATTGTGTTGTCTTCAGCCGGCGCCATTTTTCAAAATGGCGGCGCAAAATGGCGGCGGCCATAGACCAACACGATTCGACTGCAGAAGGTCGTTCCAGACCCCCGCTGGACTTTTGGCAAGTCTTGTGGGGTCAGGAGGCCCCCCCAAGCTGCCAAAAGTCCCTGGGGGTCCAGCGGGGGTCCGGAAAACGATCTCCTGCCGCAAATCGTTTTCCGTACGGAAAATGGCGCCGGCAGGAGATCGACTGCAGGAGGTCATTCAGCGGGGGTTCCGGACCACCGCTGAACGACCTCCTGCAGTCGATCTCCTGCCGGCGCCATTTTCCGTACGGAAAACGATTCGCGGCAGGAGATCATTTTCCAGACCCCCGCTGGACCCCCAGGGACTTTTGGCCAGCTTGGGGGGGCCTCCTGACCCCCACAAGACTTGCCAAAAGTCCAGCGGGGGTCCGGAACGACCTCCTGCAGTCGAATCGTGTTGGTCTATGGCCGCTGCCATTTTGCGCCGCCATTTTGAAAAATGGCGCCGGCTGAAGACAACACAATTCAATTGCAGGAGGCCATTCCGGACCGCTGCCGTTCCGGACCGCCGCTGGACCCCCAGGTAATTTAAGGCATTTGGGGGGGGGGGGTTCGGGAGGGTGGGGGATTTAATTTAAAGGGTCGGGGGTGGGTTTTAGGGGGTTTTAGTGTGCCGGCTCACGATTTTCACGATACTTCAAACACCCAAACGGCAACAATACGATTCCCTCCCCCTCCCAGCCGAAATCGATCGTTAAGACGATCAAGGACACGATTCACATCTCTAATAAAGACATTAGAAAATGGGGGCTTTTGGGATATCAGTTGTTTTGCACACTTGCTGCACTTGGCAGTGAAGGATGCCATCAGGGAACCCAGGGAAATTTATTCCTAAAAGACCTGATAGCAAGATGCTGGAAAACAGGGTATTTCCATTGAAGTGTGAAGGGAGCAGCTTTTCTGTGAGAAGCAGAAAGAATGTGGGATGCTTCATAATCATCTGATTCAAGATGCTGGCACCTGCTGTAATTCTACCTATATGATGCTGCAGAGGTTAGTGGAGCAGCATCATATAGGTAGCCCTTTATAATCTGTCTCTGGAAACAGAGAGAAGTGTGGATAGCCCTCTGAGGCATCATGTTTAGTAGCTAATACAAATCCTGATATGCTTCAAGAATATCACCGGGCATCCAAGTTCTAGAAGTGCAACCCTGGGAGGGATCACACCTATAGTAAATATTTTGGAGAAAAAATTATAGGGTTTCTATAAGTAATAGAGAATGGAAGCAGAAATTTTACATTTTGTGGACTTTTTGCAGAAGCAGGTGCAGATAAGACTGAAACCTCTGACACAAAAGAAGACAAACATCTTTCCCACACTTTGTAATCCACAGGTGAAATGTAATCTTGCCCTCCAGTCTCAGCATTTTACATACATGAAGGAGATACCAGGGATATTCATTCATTTTAAACAAATTTCAAAAACGTGATGAATAAGGGCAATTCATTTCAGTTGGGGGCCCCAAACTGAATTGAGAACTCCCCGAATAAAACAAACCTTATTTGTTGCATATGTTTAAAATGAATGCGTCGGGTCTAGGCCTAGGCCCAAATTCAGGGCCTCACCTAGGGCATAGGCTGAGGTACAAAGCATGGCCTGAAGGGATGCTGGGGGCCTACGTCCAGGTTGACACCGGGGCCTCAGCCAAGACCCGAGACTCCTGATCAGTCACTTACCTGATCCGTCAGATATCCAAGGTCCAGGCTGAGTCCCAACAACTGGGCCTCGGTCCAGGCTCAGGCCCAACTCCGTGACCCAGCCTGGAGTCCAGGTCATGTTGCCTGGACCTTGGATTATGCCAGAGCCTGAACCAAGGCCTGATGTGTGTGTCTCGGGCCTGAGACCGGGTTCCAATGCTGGGGCCCAGCCTGGAGACCTTGTCCTGATGCAGAGGTCTGATGCCTGGATCAACCAGATAGTCATGCCTTTGACTGGAACAAAGACCCCACATTGCTGTAGACTGCTGTGCACCAGATGGGGTCTGCCATCTACTCTCCAGTGGAAGGGAAGGTATTAGAGCAGCTGAGAACAAAAATTGGAGCTTCCCCAGCCTCTCCCAGGTTGGGAAGTAGAGTGGTCCTATGCTCTGTAGAGTGGTGAGTTGGAAAACCCACATAATGATGACATTAATGTTTTTGGTGAGGTATTTAAAGAAAGGTTGCAGGGTATTTCCTAGGTGGCATGTTTTGTTTAGACATTAATGTTCTGTGAAATAAAGTTTAGAGAGAACTTGTAGTTGCCCGGATGAAGGGCTTTATAATGGCCACTTAGAACATTCGGATGTAGTAGATTGAGTCGCTCTGTTTTACATATGAATGCAATTTAAGAGCTTGGCATACAATAAAGCATAGATATGCAGCGTTTTGGCTGCAACTTTATTTTCAAGTAATTTTAACATAAATAAAGTTTGAGAATCCGTGGTATCCCGAATGTAGGTAACTATAAAGTTTATTCAAAATGCCCGGATTTTGTGCGTCAGATTCAAGCTGTGCATTGCATTGGTTGAATGGGATTTAAAAGCTCGTGGTATAGCAGTGCAGAGAAAGAAAGCGTCTTGATGACAATGTTTTCTTTATATAACATTGAATAATTTGGCGAAAACTGATAAGATTTATGGGTAGGTATCATTTGGAGAATGGTTTTCACTTTAACGTTTAGTAATGTTAGGCTTGTTTTTTAATATATATTTACTGCATTTGTAGAATATAACAAACCGTTTGGGGAACGCCGTGAATGGGTAGCTGTAGATAACTGAAGCTGTGATACAGAGTATGAAGATGCAGTATGTGAAGAGTGAAATCTGGTTTAAATGATTCGGATGTAAGAAGTATGGGTAAATCCGATATAAATGGTAATTAATTCAATTGTTACTTTTGTGTCTATAATTTTATGTAATATGATGTGAATCATTTGTGACTTTTGTATAAAGGTTTTCCAGCATTGTTGATTGATGGGAGATATGTTGAGGTCTTCCTTGAATATTGTCCTATAATATTTTACATGTAAGTAAAAAATGTTCTTGATGATTCTACAGTGTATACAGGAACTATGGATATGTGAATCAGTACATTGAAAAAATTGTTTGCAAGTGAAGTCCCTGAAGAAGCCCTGGAGTACAGGGGGAAACGAGGCTCTCATCGGATCGTATTGAAGAATATATCAGAGGAACATTGGACTGGGTTTGGAAGATCTATTTAAAATATTGAACAAATTGGACTCAATATAAGGGAATATTTGGTTATAAAGTATACTGATTCATTGCATTTGTTTAGAAATACATAAGGAAATAAGTGGATGTTATAAGGCAATGTAACTATTGTCAAATCTTAGTATGTTAAAGCCTTTAGTTTTATGGGTTTTGGAAAGTATGTTTTAGTGTGAATGTGAGTATGATGAGGTTGGGGTAAAGCATGGAAGTGTGGTATGGATATGAATGGTGTGAGAAGTAAAAGAGTTGTGTGTATGGGGTGATTTTTAATGATCATGTTTCACATAGGTCCATTGTAATTTGGATAATAAAGCATTAGATTCAATTGGATTCAGACCTGGTATAATATTTATTGAATTACCTCCATTTTCATATGATAGTACTTTCTAAGTTTTGGAGGGTATGCACATATTGTTTGCCTGTAGAGAGAGCAGTCACAAAAGCTGGAGGTACATATGCATGCTGGGCACTAACCCTCTCTCTTATTCCCAGCTGCTGAAATTTAAGGTCAATCCCTTGTTTTTGCTCAGGCTCCTGGATGATTTGCCAAATAAATCACTCTTGCAATGCTGAAGACAGCCCCCAATGGGTTCTCTCCGCACTATGCCACAAAATACTATGGAAGGATCCAAAGAGGAAGCCATTCTTGATACCTTAGGGTGCTTCCTCCTCTTCGCTAGCTGTCTTGTTGGTTCTTTCCAACTTCCCTTCCCTTATGGTACTTGTAGATTAATGGTCTTGCCCTGACCTTCTGTTGCTTTGCATGCTTGATGCACCACTCCTTGGGACCTTCATGTCATTCCTGCTACCACTTTGCCCCTTCTGGTGCCTTGAACTTTTGAGGCCATTCTTTCTTTCATCTCAGTCCTTGGGGGGGGGGGGGGGGGCGAGGGGGGGAGTTCAGCTACTCTTCATGCTGCATTGCTCTATTCCTACTGTTTTTGTTTTTAATTGCCAGAACCACTGCTCCAAACCAGTCTTGATACCTTAGGGTGCTTCCTCCTCTGCTCCAACTGTTTTGTTGGTTCTTTACTAAAGAGCTATAGCCAGGTTATTTGGCACCTATTGCCAAATGAACACAATATACACCACCAAGAGTTGGGAGACTGTTAAATGTAGGGGGCTTTGATTTTTATTTTCAAACAGACGTTTTCTCTGACTCCTTTGGGCTTCCTGCTCGATTGGAATGACTGAAGAGATTCTGGCACCATGATCACTACCAGTGATCTTTTTTCCCCCTCTCAACTTTATTTACTCCAGTCATTGCAGTGTCAGTCAGGATTGGGGGCCATGCAAGAAGTTTCCCTTCAGATCCCTGAAATCTTAGGCCCCCAATCCAACCACTAGATGTCAACACCCTCCTAGTCATGTCTTCTCCACACACAAACACACATACACACACACACAATTAAATATTATGCATTTATAATATCAGATTTTACATGAACAAGGACATTCTGAGGTAAGAATATCATTTACAACATGTATATTATATTTACATGTATTGCTATGTTGCTAACTAGAAAACCCTGCATAACAAGAAAAAGGCATTTGGAACCCATATGGTATTAGGTCTATGGTAACGCATGTTAGGTGCGGGCTTGGCCCTCAGAAAGCCATAAGTAAACTGAAATACTATTAGAATATACTAAATCTCCCATACCAAAACAGCACTAACTTCCAGCATTCAATCTTACCAATGAAAAGGCAACACTGCAAATATTACATCAGGCCCTAAACATCAATACACCTCATAAAACAGGAAAACAGAACAAACCAGGCTGTTCTAGATCCCCATACACTAGCAGAGCATCTCATCTTGTTCACACATGCCGAGCACAAACAGAATCTCATCAAATTCCTAATATAAAGACCATAAAATGTAAATAGAGATTGCAGACAAAATCTGAACTGGAAACTGTAACAAGCCAGACTCTATTTCAAAAGAGCTGATGAATAGAACATCCAATAATTAAAAATGTTTATCTCTATCCATTTCCATAAGTCAATAAAATATTTCAAAACAGCTGATACATCAAATATCCGATAAATCTCTCTCTCAAACTCCATCATATACACACACACACACACTCATAGGCTCTCTCTCTCTCTATCATCTAGCCTCCAGGTATGCTGAAACATGGGGAGGGAAGCCAATCTTTCTTGGCATCATGTGGACCACACTGCTCCTCCTTGAGGCCCTGCCAACCATGCTACTCTTCAATGCTTGGCGGGGAGAGGGAGGAGGTAGAGAAGACCAATGCCTTTTGTGGCTCTGGGCCATGCTGCTCTATACTACTGGGTTTGGGGGGGGGGGGGGAGGGGAGAAAGAGGCTGATGTTTTTTGCTGCCCTGTGGGCAGCGCTACTCTTCATTGCTGAAGTGGGAGAAGAGGGGTCAGGACTGTAGGCCACACTGCTCTTCATTGCCCCAATGGGAGGAGGGAGGAGGAAATTGTTTTTGAGCCTCCGCAGGCCACGCTACTTAGGCAAGAGGAGGGAGGAGGAACCCGGAGGCCGATAGTTTTCAACAATGGCACCTCTAGTGGATGACACCTATGGCTGAGGCTATGTGGGCCATAGGCTAGCTATGGCTCTTCTTTACTAATCCCCTTCCCCTATTGTACTTGCCAACTCTTGGTCTTGTCCTGGCCATCTGTTACTTTGCTGTACCACTCTTTGGGTCCTTCATGCCACTTCTGAACAAAATTTAGCTCAAACAGGGGTGATATGGAGATAAATCTTGAATTTTGTTCCTATGTGCCTGAAAAAGTTATCTGGACAAATCCTTCAAATAACGATTTCTATACTTGTCATTTTTCATTTCTGACAAACCCTTCGAATATCAACCTCTATACTTGTTATTTTCCCATTCCTGCAGAGGATCATTATTTTTTTAATTTTGTCAATCTGATCCTTAGAGTATGCAATATCTTATTGCACTTATTGCAAAAGTATGAACCATATTCTCCCTTTCCAGAGATGTAACATCTAGAATAAAGTGAAGAAGAGCAAATGTAACCCAGCTTACTAAATATAGTGTACTCTATGTTGCAGCTCACATCTTCAGCAAGAAACTGATTTATTATTTTTCAGAAAAAAATCTATAGGCTTTTCTATTTCTGGAAGTGTTTGATACTGAAAATGATTGTAGTCTTTATTTGATTGTAGACACTGATAAGTATTAATGGTCTGTTTTCTATGTGCTTTGTTTATCTCGATGTCTATGTGAACTGATGTAATCCACTTTATGCAATTTTATTGAAAGCCAGCAGAATAGAAAAAATGTAAATAAATAAACAAACAAATAATAAATGTTCTCTACTGGCAGTAAAGAGGAGCCGGTAGTTTTAAGGCCACAGAATGCTAATCTCCCTCTGAGAATCCAGCATCTAGTTTCAGATCTGTAAACTGTTGAAGTGGAAAGCTTCCATGCTGCCAGACTGATGAAAGTTTTACAGCTTTCTCACATTTGCAACAAGCCTGGATTTATACCCAGGCACACCAGGCCTGTGCTTAGGGTGGTAAAACTCTGAAAGGCTGCATGCAAAGCAAAAGTTTAGCCGTCTGCAATTTTGTGTTTTTCACTGCTATCTGTGGTAAGGCAGAAGAAACAAGAGCGCCTGCTGGCTGCTACCCCCTCCCCATCCCCATGCAGTCTGCTGGGACTGAAGGAGAACTATTGCCACCCCCCCCCCACACACACACAGCTGGGCCCACTCGGACAATAAAATTGATGATTGCCTTGCTCCTATGATGAAGATCAGGGGAAGGGCACTAAGCAAATTCAGTGATCAAAAGGATCCTGAGCAGCTCAGTTAAGTTGAGCTTGCATGCTTCCCATACTTCTTGGGAGCAGAATGGGCTTGAATTGCCTGAGGGGCACAGGCTGCGCTGACTAGTCCCCTACCCCTGCAGCACCTAGGCCACAGCTCCTGATGTGGCTCTACAGGGCAATTGAAAAGCCACAGCTGTTCACCATTGATGTGGACCATGGGGGCCAAAATGTGATTATTTGATACTCACCCATGGATACAGCCTATGGGGCTGAAGAGCCACTGCCCTCCCTCCCTCTTCATGCAGCCCGAGAGTCGGAATTGAAGTAGAAGCAGTGCTGCTCCTCCTCGTGGCCTATGGCAACGAAAAGCCACTGCCTGATTCCATTCTTCCTGCTGAAGCAAAGGTAGGTCAGGAATGAGGGGAGGAAGGAAAAAGAAAATGAGGTCAGAGCTAGGGGAGAGATTGGGATAGAAGAGAATGTAATGTTAGAGAATAGAATCGGATGTCTCCAAGGGGGTAGAGCATGGTATGGAAGGTGGGGAGGAACAGAGTGAGATAAAGTTGGAGGGCAGAGAATGTGTTTATTTACTCCCTCTTTTCAGGTGGAAGTCATTGTCATCGCTTGTTGCTGCTGTACGTGGATATGGTGATTGGGCTTCTGCACTTCCTGCCAGCGCCAATGCTTCTCATGCCTACACGCCTCATCTCTTCACAGATGCATCTCCCTCCTCAACCGTCACTGCATTTGGTTTAATAAACTAATTGCTACCACCCAGGAAAAAGATCTAGGCATCATATAGAAACATGGAAACATAGACATGACGGCAGAAGAAGACCAAACGGCCCATCCAGTCTGCCCAGCAAGCTTCACACATTTTTTTTTCTCATACTTATCTGTTTCTCTTAGCTCTTTGGTTCTATTTCCCTTCCACCCCCACCATTGATGTAGAGAGCAGTGATAGAGCTGCATCCAAGTGAAATATCAAGCTTGATTAGTTAGGGGTAGTAACTGCCGCAATAAACAAGCTACACCCATGCTTATTTGTTTTACCCAGACTATGTAATTCAGCCCTTATTGGTTGTTTTTCTTCTCCCCTGCCGTTGAAGCAGAGAGCTATACTGGATATGCGTGAAGTATCAGTTTTTCTTCTCCCCTGCAGTTGAAGCAGAGAGCTATGCTGGATATGCGTGAAGTATCAGTTTTTCTTCTCCCCTGCAGTTGAAGCAGAGAGCTATGCTGGATATGCGTGAAGTATCAGTTTTTCTTCTCCATCGCCATTGAAGCAGAGAGCTGTGCTGGATATGCGTGAAGTATCAGTTTTTCTTCTCCCCTGCCATTGAAGCAGAGAGCTATGCTGCATATGCGTGAAGTATCAGTTTTTCTTCTCCCCTGCCGTTGAAGCAGAGAGCTATGCTGGATATGCGTGAAGTATTAGTTTTTCTTCTCCCCTGCTGTTGAAGCAGAGAGCTATGCTGGATATGCATTGAAAGTGAAGTATCAGGCTTATTTGGTTTGGGGTAGTAACCGCCGTAACAAGCCAGCTACTCCCCGCTTTCTGAGTGCAAATCCTTTTTTCCACATTTCCTCTTGCTGTTGAAGCTTAGAGTGATGTTGGAGTCACAGTAACCATGTGTATGTTTATTGAATAAGGGTATTATCTCCAGGCAGTAGCCGTCATTCTGGCGAGCCACCCACTCTTCATTGATGGCCTCTTGACTTTATGGATCCACAGTGTTTATCCCACACCCCTTTGAAGTCCTTCACAGTTCTGGTCTTCACTACTTCCTCCGGAAGGTCATTCCAGGCATCTACCACCCTCTCTGTGAAGAAATACTTCCTGACATTGGTTCTGAATCTTCCTCCCTGGAGCTTCAAATCGTGACCCCTGGTCTCCAGAACTGAACACAATACTCCAGGTGAGGTATCACCAAGGACCTGTACAAGGGGATAATCACTTCCCTTTTCTTACTCAATATTCCTCTCTCTATGCAGCCCAGCATTCTTCTGGCTTTAGCTATCGCCTTGTCACATTGTTTCGCCGACTTCAGATCATTAGACACCATCACCCCAAGGTCTCTCTTCTGCTCCGTGCACATCAGCCTTTCTCCCCCCATCGAATACAGTTCATTCGGATTTCCACTCCCCATATGCATGACGCTGCACTTCTTGGCATTGAATCTCAGCAGCCATATCTTCGACCACTCTTCCAGCTTCCCTAAATCCCGTCTCATTCTCTCCACTCCTTCCGGCATGTCCACTCTGTTGCAGATCTTAGTGTCATCCGCAAAAAGACATACCTTACCTTCTATCCCTTCCGCAATGTCACTCACAAAGATATTGAAAAGGACCGGTCCCAACACCGATCCCTGCGGTACACCGCTTAAAACCGCTCTCTCATCAGAGAGAGTTCCATTTACCATCACACATTGTCTTCTGTCCGTCAACCAGTTTGCAATCCAGGCCACCACCTCGGCACTCACTCCTAAGCTTCTCATTTTATTCACCAGTCTCCTGTGCGGGACAGTGTCAAAAGCTTTCCTGAAATCCAAGTAGATGACATCGAGTGCTCTTCCTTGATCCAATTCCTTGGTTACCCAGTCAAAAAGTCAATCAGATTTGTCTGACAGGATCTTCCAATGGTGAATCCATGCTGCCTCTAGTCCAGCAATTCTCCCGACTGTAGATAGTTCACTATTCTCTCTTTCAACAGTGACTCCATTACTTTTCCCACCACCGAAGTGAGGCTAACCGGTCTGTAGTTACCAGCCTCTTCTCTGTTCCCACTCTTGTGAAGCGGGACCACCACCGCTCTCCTCCAATCACTCGGCACCACTCCCGTTTCTAGGGATCTATTGAACAGGTCACACAGCGGACCCTCCAGCACATCTCTGAGCTCCCTCAGTATTCTGGGATGAACTTCATCAGGCCCCATGGCTTTGTCCACTTTCAGTTTCACCAGCTCTTCCCATACATTTTCTACTGTAAATGGAGTTACATCTACTCAATTCCCCTCCAGTTTCTTGTTAACTAGTGACGGTCCTTCTCCAGGGTCCTCTTTAGTGAACACAGAACTGAAGTATTCATGTAATATTTCTGCCATTTCTTTGTCTCTCTCCACACATTGATCCTTTCCACCTTTCAATTTCAATATACCACTTTGAACTTTTCTCTTTTCACTGATGTATCTGAAAAAATGTTTTGCTACCACTCTTTACCTCCTTGGCAATCCTCTCTTCCACTTGACTTTTTGCCATCTTGATTAATTTCTTTGTCTCCCTCAGTTCTACCAGATATTCTTCTTTGTGCTCCTCCTTTTCGGATCTTTTATATTTCTTGAACACTGTTCTTTTAGCCTTTATTTTGTCAGCCACCTCCTTTGAGTACCAGATAGGTTTCATTTTTCTTTTGCTTTTCTTTACTTTTCTAACATATAGATTAGTTGCCTTGGTAATTGCTCCTTTTAGATTGGTCCACTGTTGATCCACATCTCTCTCTTTCTCCCAGCCTTTTAGTTCTTCCTCCAGGTATTTCCCCATTTCATCAAAGTCTTTAGTTTTTGAACAGCAAAACTTGGGTTTTTGTTCTTCTTTTCCGTGTCCTTTTCATGATATTAAACCATACCGTTTGATGATCACTGGTGCTGAGGTGGGCACCCACCTGGACGTCTGAGACATTATCTCCATTAGTGAGCACTAAGTCGAATATAGCTCCTTCTCTCGTGGGTTCCATTACCATATGTTTGAACAAAGCTACTTGCAGGCCATCTACTATTTCTCTACTATTATTAGATTCTGCAGATGGGATTCTCCAGTCTACATCTACATCATAGTGGATAATACTTTAAAATTGTCAGCTCAGTGTGCTGCAGCAGTCAAAAAAGTAAACAGAATGTTAGGAATTATTAGGAAGGGAATGGTTAATAGAATGGAAAATGTCATAATGCCTCTATTTCGCTCCATGGTGAGACCGCACCTTGAATACTGTGTACAATTCTGGTCACCACATCTCAAAAAAGATATAGTTGCGATGGAGAAGGTACAGAGAAGGGCAACCAAAATGTAAAGGGGATGGAACAGCTCCCCTATGAGGAAAGGCTGAAGAGGTTAGGGCTGTTCAGCTTGGAGAAGAGACGGCTGAGGGGGGATATGATAGCGGTCTTTAAGATCATGAGAGGTCAAGAACGAGTAGATGTGACTCGGTTATTTACACTTTCGAATAATAGAAGGACTAGGGGCATTCCATGAAGTTAGCAAGTAGCACATTTAAGACTAATTGGAGAAAATTCTTTTTCACTCAACGCACAATAAAGCTCTGGAATTTGTTGCCAGAGGATGTAGTTAGTGCAGTTAGTGTAGCTGGGTTCAAAAAAGGTTTGGATAAGTTCTTGGAGGAGAAGTCCATTAACGGCTATTAATCAAGTTTACTTAGGGAATAGCCACTGCTATTAATTGCATCAGTAGCATGGGATCTTTTTAGTGTTTGGGTAATTACCAGGTTCTTGTGGCCTGGTTTGGCCTCTGTTGGAAACAGGATGCTGGGCTTGATGGATCCTTGGTCTGACCCAGCATGGCAATTTCTTATGTTCTTATGTTCTAATGGCTACCATTATGTAACTCTGTGCTAACTAAAATAGTTCCAATACATGTTCTACACATTTAATCCATACTCACACCTGAGCTGCACGGACACACAACCATACTACACCTATGCAAGCAATGGAAAAACTTGGCCCCCGTGTCATGTTGTCATTTAACTCATGCCCTGACCATGGTGCTAAAAAGCCTGCATTAAAAAAAACATCACTAGCATTTCTCCCTGCTAGCGTGGCTCCCTCCATTGCCTGTGAATAGATAGTTTCATCCTTTACATGTTATTTCCATCCCCTCGCACTAAATTAGCTGCAGGTCTGTAAGTGGGTTTGTAAGTGTGTATTTTCCTTGTAAAAACCATTATTACATACCCATATAGGCTTTGTGCGGGAAAAACACACGCATAACCATGCATACAGTGCATGCACAAACCCAAAGCAGCTTTAGCCCTATTTATTACATTGGCCCCTATGAATTTTATTTCTTGTTTTTCCCTATAGTATACAGCAGGGCATGTAAGTGTTTTAGAGTATATTAAATTGAGCGATAAATGAAGTGAGGCCATGCATTCTTAGGTCTTTGTCCTAAGGTTTTGCTGACAACATACCACAAGCATGGTCTCTTCCTTTATTTTATTCCAGATTTGCTGACATCATAAGAGCAATGTTGCATCTCTGGAAAGAAAGAATGAAGCTCATACTTATTGCAATGAGTGTAATAAAGCTTTCAGCATTCTAGAGACTAGATCAGTCAAAAAACACATATAATTGGTGTTTAGTTTATGCAAAATGAACAGTATCTCTTGACTGCCCCTTTTCAAATGCAAGGTAAAGTTATTATTCACCCATTCCAGTTTACAAATTTAGCTGTATTTGTTTATAAACCCCCAAACTGTACCTGTTTGGATGTCTTTTAGTTTTAAATCAAAATGCTCTCCGTACACAAGTAAGTGTTGTTTTTCCTTATCCCTCTGTTCACATTTTTTTAATAAACTGTTTTCCCCCTACTTTCTCACTGATGCTTTTTTAGTTTTATACATTGCTTGTTAGTGGTCAGAATATGCAAGATTAAATCAAATATACTTCTTCCTCTTCCTTCTTCCATACACTGCACACTTCCACCAAAATAAATGTGTGTACTCTGTGGACAGAATAGTAAATAGTCTGAATCTGCTCTTCAATCCATTTCCAGCTGCCTACACTTCAACACTGCATATATCAATCACATCTACCATGATCATATATTAGTCATTGCCACGTCTATCTAACCTTTCTCTCTTAAGGCCATTCTATACTAGCTGTACAAATATAAACTTAATGGAAGGTTTGACATCAGTGTTTGAAGTATGTACAAAATAAATTTTAATATAAGTAGTATTCACACCTGAAATAAATTTGAAAAATTGCCCACGAAAAGTTTTATTTTTGAATGTAAAGTCTATCAAAGCATATAATTTTAATTATACCTCAATTATCAGGGGACTATAGAAACATATATTAAATTAATGGAAAGTATTGCCTGGGTTACACAGTGGTTATTAACAGGAAGAGCTCCCAGTTTTCATCATATTATGTAAATCACTAACTTTAATTGCATTAGGCTTAGCTGAGAAAGCTATTTTTAGAAAGTTTTTCATCCACAAAACAATTTCTGTTAGTTGGATGGCTGCTTCAGGTTCATTTCTGAGATTTCCCTCATAAATGTCAATTTATTACTTCAGCCATGCTTTAGCAAAATAATACCTTATTAAAACTACCCTTTCCTTGAAGGGATTTCAGCTGTGAAATCTCTGTGTTGAACTATTCATGAGGCATGATTGAAGATTATTTTCTGCATTTAATATGAAGAATTCAGGTAGTTCAATGCTGAGTTTGAATTTCCATCAGCCCACGCTAGTGAAATAATAATTTTGTATTGAGTGAATATCATTATATCAAAAGGCTTTACAGATAGGCTCTAAGTTATTATAAAAACCAATCTGAGCTTATTGTACCTACACATAGGTATTTACTCTCCAAATAAATTTAACATTTATAAACTTTTTAAAGTGATTTAACACAAAACGATGCAATCATAAAACATTTGTGACTATATAAAAATGTATGTTGCACTCCCATCTCATCTTCCTCAGTATTTATTAATTCATTCAAAAACATGGTATGAGCCAGAGACCATCTTCTCATTATGTACATACTGTGCCCGATTTTCAGCCTGCAGCCAAACACCTGAATTAGCTGCTTAGGTTTTGAGCTGCTAAATTAAGCTTGTTTTCATTCAGACCTAGGCAAGTAGGCTTCCAGCTGAAAATAAGCTTAAATCTAATTTAAGCAACTAAATATAGGCTGTTCAACCTCAGAAGCTAACATTTAGCTGGTGGATAGTATTGGAAATCAACACTATGCAGCTGAGTCTTCACAATACCTACTCCCACCTGCACTAGATCTTAAATAATAATTTAAAAAAGACAGCCTTTTTTTCCATTGAAAGAGGTCCACCTCCTTTGCTTTGATACCTTGGAGGTATTTAATTATCTCTATTATATCTTCTTTTTCATGCCTTTCCTTTAGGATATACATAGTCATATATACTAGAAAAGATTTCATTGATACATACAAGTGTTATTACAAAATTAATTTCAAAAGAATATTGTTCATATCTTTCAAAGGGTATCAGAATTATTTTTTATTCTCTACAAATTAACTTTAAAGTGACACAAAGGATTCTGAATTGCCTAGCAAATGCTTATTGACTTCTTTTTAGTATATTTCATTACACCTTGAATATTAGTATTGGGGCACAAGAATATCTCTCTGATATATGCTTAAAAATAGCATATATCATGGTAATTTTCAAAAAAAAAATTAGGGTCATTAAAGTGCACTTATGCATGTAAAAACCTATTGAGAATTCAATTGCATATATCAGCAATTTTCAAAAGCCCATTTACACACATAAAATGCATTTACACCTGTAAAACCTAGTTTTTAAGCATGTAAATCCTTTTGAAAATTACCCCCTCTGGTGTTTATGAGCTCTAGATATCAAATATCTCCAGATAGTCATGATTTCATGAAAAACAACTGCCATAATTTGAGGTGTTTAGAAGATATTTGAGGTGGTGTGTATGATATCAGTAGTCCTCAAAAACAGATTTGGGAAAAAGCATAGCACATATTGAGAAGCACTATAGAAGTAAGTAGTAGTGGTAGTAATAGTAGTAGTAGGAAGTCATTAGCATTCTTTGTTCCATCCATAGATCTGCCTACAACAGAAACACACACACACACATACACACACACACACACACACTCTCCTCATTTATTTACTGGCTGGAGACCTTGCACCTGAATCTATGTTATGTATTCTTACCTCAAACTGGAATATTTTTGAGCTAGTGCATTTCCATACTCATGAAGTTTATGAGAGTAATTTTCACACTTCTATTTAGAGATGTGAATCGGAACCGGAATCAGAACCGATTCCGGTTCCGATTCATATCGTTTTGTTTTTTTTTTCGTCCGGCCCGATCGCGGTTTTGTTTATCGGCTGCGCCTGAGCCGATAAACAAAAAACCCACCCGACCCTTTAAAACTAATCCCTTAGCTTCCCCCACCCTCCCGACCCCCCCAAAAACTTTTTACAGGTACCTGGTGGTCCAGTGGGGGTCCCGGGAGCGATCTCCCGCTCCCGGGCCGTCGGCTGCCACTAATCAAAATGGCGCCGATGGCCCTTTGCCCTTACCATGTGACAGGGGCCAGCCAATGGCACGAATACCCTATCACATGGTAAGGACAAAGGACCATCGGCGCCATTTTGATTAGTGGCAGCCGACGGCCCGGGAGCGGGAGATCGCTCCCGGGACCCCCACTGGACCACCAGGTACCTGTAAAAAGTTTTTGTGGGGGTCATGAGGGTGGGGGAAGCTAAGAGATTAGTTTTAAAGGGTTGGGGTGGGTTTAGGGGTTATTTTTGTGTGCCGTTTTTCCTGCCCTCCCCCAAAATGATAAGAGAAACCCCAAGAACAATTTGTGGGTTTTCCTATCGTTTTGGGGGAGCCCCCAATTTCTGATGATTTTGAAAATATCGTACGATATTTTCAATCGTCCGAAGCCTGATTCACATCCCTACTTCTATTTTTTTTCTTCTTATGGCAAAAATTGGAAACCTACCTAAAATAATTCATATAGTTTTACATTATCATGTCATTGGAAGGAATTTTGTTTTGACCTTTTATTTATAAATCTACACAGCATCTGGGACGCCAAATAAAAACACATCATACAAAATAAATAAATAAATAAATAATTAAACACTTTTCAAACATTAATCCATAACAAAGGGGAGAGAGGGAAGAATAAAAAGAAAATAAAGAAAAAATCAACAAATCAGAACATGAGCAGGAAAACCTGAAAAAAACACAGCCCCAGGCACACACTATACTATATTTGAACAGGAGGGAATATTTAAAGGAATAACAAGATAGTAATTACCCCTCAGACTCTATCATGCCCCAAAATGAGAAACCCTAAGGAGGTCTAGGAAGAAGTTAATCACTTAGAAAAAAAAGTTAATTTTACTGGCTAAAAAAAACTATTTTACATTGTGAAAATTAAAAAATATATTTACATGGAAATATAAGGAAAAGCAAAGCTCTAAATTGCAAAACCCTAATCTAACCCTCTGCCCTTTTGGTGTAATGTGGTGATTCCCCCCCCCCCCCCTTCTGCTAAAGTGGTTGAGGCACAATAATGAAAATGGGGTTTCAGATGTTATTAAAGGATTAACCATTTGAAAGAACCCAAGAAGGGGAGGGCAGAAAGGGAATTCTCCTTCCAGCTGAGTCTCCATTAAAATGGGGAAAAAAAAGGTCTAAAACCCACCCAGCACATCTCTCAGGGGTAGAGAGGGAAGGCAGAGCCCCAAATTACAAATGCTAAATTTAAATCTAAGCAGATGAAAACCCTTAGAACATTCAAGATATTTTAAAACTAACTAATTTTATTTTCAAGCAAGGATTATCAATGTTGTGTCTACCATGGATAATATCTTAACAACAAGATAGGATAACAGATGTTCATATTTATGATAACTAATAAGAAGAGTTCTTTTCTTATTTTTCTTATCTCCAGGAACTAAAAGAACCTGTTTTGAATATAAACCAAGATAACTATCAGATAAGTCCTCTATTAGTCCTCTCCTTTAACAGTAGACTATTAAGATGGAGCTTTAAATCAATAGTTGTTTATAGAAGCTGATTCTTTGTGTAAACTCTTTCTTAAGATGTTGTTACTAGAACCAGCTGATGAATGATAATTGAAAAGATTACTAGGAGACTTCTCTGGTAAGTATGTTATTCACTCTTTGTGTCTCTCTTTCTCTTGTTGTCTCCTTTTACTTTTACTGTCACTATTTGTGTCTTTCTTTCTTCTGTTGTCAACTTTTACTTTTTCAGTTAGGGAGGTCCTTTCATTTTCTTTACAAATCTCTGATAGTGTAAATGACTGTTGGTCTAGCTAGTCTTTCTGCTGGCCAAAGTGTTCGTGTACACGTACCTGTTTCCTTATTTGAGTAATTTGAGTGTGATGAGCTGGTGTTAGGGTACGCTGGTTCTTCATCCTCTCATTGAGTCTGGGGGTTCGATAATAGGGAGCACTGTTTGCATTCACTGCTTGATTAGCTGAGAGGCACTGGTAAATGCTATCTCAGGAACTCAAAATGTGTCAATCTTCTCCTATGCTGTTGTTAGGATTTGTGAGTATGTGGGCCCTGGGCTGAGGTGAGAGATGGTACTGCCCACAGTGAGGAGCCCCGTGAGCCTCACCATCGGGAGGTGAGATCTCAGCTAAGATGTGCATAGCAACAGGTGCTGGAAAGAGAGAGTGGAGAGGAGAGGACAGAAGAGCTAGAGATGGTGACTCCAGGGGGTGGAGCCACTGGGCATCAGCACGAGGAGCTGACATCAGTTCCAGCTAGAATGTCCTTCAGTCTTTATTAAAGAAGCAGAGTGACACTTCCCGCGGAGTGGGGAGCGGAGCAGAAAGTCACACAGATGCTGAGGTGCTACAGGTCTGTGCAGTGGGGAACACCCATGGAGGAGTCCTCTGTAGGGAACAGGAGGACACTGGAACAGGAGACTGGTACAAGATGCTGGATCAGAAGACTGGAACAAGACACTGGAACAGGAGACTGGAACAAGACACTGGAGCAGGAAGGCAAACTTACTATCACAGCGTGTTCGACCCGATTGCAAAGGCGAGGTCCTGGGGACAGGGCCTCACTATTTATGCTGGGACTGTGTGATGTCATTGGGGCGTGTCTCGGCCGGGTTTCCCGCACTTGGCCCTTTAAAGAGGATGACGTCGGCCATGCGCATGCCTAGGGGCAGGATCGAGGAAATGCTGGATGCGGAGCCCTGGCAGGAGCTCCGCTGTGAGGCCTGGGACGCCGAGGGAACCTGAGAGCGACGGGGACGACTGAGGCCTACAGAGGGAGAGAGGCCTGCGCTCGTTGATGGCCGAGAGAGGTAAGCAGGCCCGGTCGCGGAGCGTACTCAGCCGGGAAGTGCAACAGTACCCCCCTTTCTAGGCCTCCCCCTTACCAGCTTTGGCTTGTCAGGGTGGTCTCTGTGGAAGTCCTAGAGGAGTTGTTTGTCATAGATGTGGTGGGAGGGCTCCCACAAGTTCTCCTCAGGACCAAAACCCTCCCACGACAGGAGATACTCCCAATGGCTGTGTCTCTTCTGAACATCCAGGACCTCTCGTAACTGTAGAGTTTCTTCTGGTTCAGAGGACACATGTGGAGGAGGAGGAGCCTTACGAGATGGCCATGAAAGTAGGAGAGGTTTCAATAGAGAAACATGAAAGATATTGTGGATACCTATTGATCGAGGCAGCTGGAGTTGGTATGTTACTGCTCCAACATGGCGGAAAACTGGGAATGGCCCAATGAATTTAGGTACCAGGCACTGAGAGGTTAATCACAACCTGATATGTTTGGTGCTCAACCATACCTTCTGACCTGGTCGGAAGAGTGGGGCCGACCATCGATGAGTGTCAGCCAGTCTTTTGGACCATTCGGTGGCCTGAGCTAGGTGCTCTTTAACTTGGTTCCATACGAGCTGGATGGTTTGTGCCGTGAACTGAGCCACTGGCGAAGGGATGGAGAGAGGCACTGGCAAAGGCAAATGTGGTTGACAGCCAAACACCACAGAGAACGGAGAGACATTGGAGGCAGCAGCAAAGTGCGTGTTGTGTGACAACTCGGTCCAAGTTAACAGGTCGGCCCAATTATCCTGCTGGTCATTCGTATACGACCATAGGAAGGTCTTCAGCATACGGTTGGTTCTTTCCACCTGGCCATTTGCCTGAGGGTGGTAGGCCGATGTGAAGTTCAGGGTGATGTTGAACTTCTTGCATAATAATTGCCAATACTTAGCGGCAAATTGTCCCTTGGTCTGAAATTATTTCCTTGGGTAGGCCATGCAAGCAGAAGACGTGTTTCAGGAACAACTCAGTGAGTTCTGGAGCTGATGGAAGACTCCGCAAAGGGACGAAATGACCCATCTTAGAGAACCTGTCAATGATGACCCAGATGACGGTGTTATCTTGAGACGGAGGCAGGTCAGTAATGAAATCAGCTAATATACTTGACCAGGGTTCAGTGGGTGCTGGAAGTGGTTGGAGAAGTTCCCATGGATGACCAGTTGGGGGCTTCTGTTGAGCACAAATCGGACATGAATCAACATAGTTGCATGAATCCTTTACCAAGCTGGGCCACTAGTAGAACTTCCTCAGCATCTCGAGGGTTCTAGCTCGGCCAGGATGTCCAGCTAGTTTTGAGTCGTGGGCCCAGCGGAGTACATACTCCCGTAGTCGGCATTGGATGACTATCCTTCTGGCGGGTACCGTGGTGGGAACCGTGAGAGACACACAGGCTGGATTGATTATGTGTCTTGGGAAGTCTGGTGTGTCTTCTGGTTCGAGGGAATGTGAAAGCGCATCTGTGCTGAGGTTATTCGATGCAGGCCGATAGCATAACTCGAAATTGAATCGTTCGAAGAACAACACCCATTGGGATTGTCTTGGGTTCAATAGTTGTGCTTCTTTTAGATGTTCAAGATTTTTATGATCTGTGAATATAGTAAACTTGTGTTGTGCTCCTTCCAAACATGGACACCACTCTTGGAGTGCTAGCTTGACAGTGAGAAGTTAATGATCTCCAATCGTGTAATTTTGCTTCGCTGGTGAAAATTTGTGCGAATAGAAGGTACATTGGTACCTACAAAGGTACCAATGTACCTTTGTAGGAGTACTGACTCAACACTGTCCCGGCTCCGATGGCGGATGCGTCGACCTCAACGAAGAATGGGTGGTTTGGGTCTGGATGTCGCAGACAGGGACCAGCACAGAAAGCCTCTTTTAAAGCGTGGAAGGCAGTTGGAGCCTTGGGACTCCAAACCCGGAGATTGGTTCTTTTTCTAGTCATAGTCATGAGTGGGACAGCTAACATGGAATAGTTAGCAATAAAATAGTAATTCATGAATCCAAGGAATCTTTGTAAGGTGCAGAGGTCTACTGACTGGGGCCAGTCGCAAATCCCTCGAAGCTTTTCAGGATCCATAGTAAATCCTCAATCAGAGATGATATATCCCAGGAAGGGCAGATGGTTTTGTGCAAAGATGCACTTTTCCAGTTTCGTATAGAGATGATTCTCTCTGAGGCGTTGAAGAACTGTCCTGACGTGAGTGCGATGGGACTTCAGGTCCTTTGAGAAGATCAGGATGTCATCTAGATATACAACTACAAATGAATAAAGTAAATCACAGAGGATCTCATTCATCAGGCATTGAAAGACCGCAGGGGCATTACAAAGGCCAAAAGGCATCACTATGTACTCATAGCAGTAATCCAAATGTCCTCAGGCTGGATGCGTATGAGATTTTACGCCCCTCGTAGATCCAGCTTCGTGAAGATCTTGGCCCCTTGCAGGCAATCAAACAATTCACTGATGAGAGGAAACATATTGTGATCCTTGTGGGTGATGGGGTTGAGCCCATGATAGTCAATAAATGGGCGTAATCCTCTGTCCTTCCTTTTGATGAAGAAGAAGCCCGTTCCTGCTGGAGAGTCGAAAGGCCTGATAAACCCTTTCTCTAGATTCTCCTTGATATACTCGGACATTGCTTGGGTCTCAGGAAGTGAGAGTGGATATGTGCTGCCTTTGGGAGGCGTGGTGCCCGGCAGAAGTTCGATAGGGCAGTTAAATTTTCATAGTGGAGGCAGCGTATCCACATTTTGTTTCGAGAAGAAGTCCTCAAAGTCAGAGTACTGGGCAGGTAGACCGGTGAGAGTTGTACTCTTCAAGACGGTAACTGCTGGTGACACTTGTTTCAAGCAGTGTTTATGGCATTGGGAGCCCCACTGAACTAGCTGGAGGGACATTCCAATCAAATTGAGGTCCATGTACCTGGAGCCAGGGAAGCCCTAGGATGACTGGGTGTGTGGAATGTTTCAAGAAATACAAGGATATTTCCACCTCATTTAGGGTTCCCACAGTGAGGCAGAAGGCCATCGTGCGATAAGTGATTCTTTTGGGGAGATGTTCTCCTTGGATTGATGCAATGCGGAGAGGCACCTCTAAGGGTTGCAAGGGAATCTTCAGGAGGTTGACGATGTCATCCATAATAAAGCTGCCATTTGCTCCTGAGTCAATAAGAGCAGTGGTGGCGAAGGAATGGGATTCCATGGAGAGGGAGATTGGAAGTAAAAGTTGGGGGCCAGAGACAGTAGCGCCAAAGCTTGGGACCCCTGCTGGGCTTAGGCTTTGAATTTCTCCGGGTGAGCCAGACAAGACTGACGCAGGTGTCCGGGGGCATTGCAGTAGAAGAAGAGACCTTGCTTCTTCTGCCGAAGATGCTCCTCTGGAGACAAATGCCCATGGTTAACTTGCATAGGTTCTTCTGTGGATGGAGGCCTTCAGCTGAGGGCTTGGGGCATGTGCTGGGCATGGGTTGCTTTCACTTCTTGGTGCCATTGCCGGAGGCAATAGTCGATTCTCCCAGCGAGGGAAATCAGGTCCTCTAGAGATATGGGAATCTCACAGAGAGCAAGCTCATCTTTGAGAGCGGGAGACAGGCCTTCTAGATAGAGTGCCCGTAGACAGTCCTGTTACCATCCCAGTTCTGTGGCCAACATGCAGAACTCCATCGTAAACTCAGAGGGATCTTGAGCCATGATGGAGGTGGAGAAGATGATGGCCCGCAACCGCCTGATGACCAGGGTTTTCAAAGGTTCGTTTAAAGGCAGCAATGAACTGGGACAGTTGGGTGAGAATAGGATCAGAACATTCCCACAGTGGAGAAGCCCATGCCAGGGCCTTTTCCTCAAGGCATGAGAGGATGAAGGTGATCTTGGTGGATTCCTTCAGCAACAATGATTTAATTTAATTTAATTTAAAATCTTTTCTATACCATCGTTAAGCTAGTTGCCGTCACAACGGTTCACAATAAGGCACATAATTTCAAACTTCAATGTGTTGAATTATATTAACTTAAATATTAACTTAACAAATATATTAACTTAACAAAATACTGTAACATAGTTTCATATTAAATATTACTTAGTGGTGGTGATAAGTCATGTCAACTTTAAGTATATCGGCTATAAGATAAATTAACACAAGTATGGTCCTCTGTTTGCAATCTAATAGAGGTAAAGTAAGATAAAATATATACACACACACCATTTGAGTAAGCTGATGTGTGAGTGTGGGAGGTCTTCGGACTGCATCATACAATTCTCTGAATTCTACTCTTCATTCCCTTTTGTGGTATGCTTGCTTAAATAGCCATGTTTTTAAACTTTTTTTGAATGCTTTGATGTCTCTTTGTGTTCTGATTTCTAAAGGCATTGTGTTCCATATTATAGGACCTGCTAGGCTGCAGGGAGAACTGCATGAAGCACTGTTGAGGAAGCCTCGGCAGAGGCGTGGATCCCCATTGAAATGAGGAGGAGCTGGCAAAGCCAGTGATGCCCTCGGTAGCAGAGTAGAAGACGGGTTCACAGGATTAGACACTACAATGTCCTGCATTTGAGAGCGAAGCCCTTCTACTGAAGATGCTAGAGTTTCCAGAGCTCGTCGTTGCTCTTGGACAATTGCGGCCAGACCCCAGATGGTCTGTATGGTGGGAGACTCCGCCAAGTCCATGACCTTGGCAACCTGATGTGCCGGGAGGTGGACCCTTGGCCTGGTACAGGATTGGTAGGCTCCCTGGTCGGACCCTGAGAGCGCCTTCCACCAGGAGGTGGAGCACAGAAGGAGACAGTGTTGTGTCCGTCGGTTCCCGACGCCCTCTCTCCACTCTCCTTACCTCATTGGCACCTCCCTCTTTGTCCGCGGGAAGATTTGCTGTCGCAGTGTTCTTCTGCTGAAGTCCTCCGGCGTCCCTGGACCGGCTGGATGCTGCAAACCACCATGTTTCCTGGAAGCCTAGGGGCGCAACCAGAGCGGCCCCAACTGAAGTACCGGTGATGGTGTGAACCTCGGGGCGTCCCCTGAAGATGACGTCACCTGTGACTGATATATAAGAATTTGCTAACACATCGAGTTAGCAAGGAATGACTACGGACTCGCTTCGACTTTCCAAGCTACTCTGCCTCCTCGAGTTAGCAAGGGTTACACTACCTAAGCTACTCTGCCTCCGCGGACTTACCAGGGGTATCCGCTCCTCAGGGGCCTCACTCTCTCCTTTGTTTTTCAGGTGACAGTCTGGAACCAGTACTCGCTCCTCGAGGGCCCTCGTTCCCAGACTTACTCAGTACTCTCTTCTGCCTGGAAGTCATCACTGCCAACTACATCAGTGTATTACTATCGCTCTCTCAGAGCTTTCCCTAGAACCAGGTACTCACTACTCAAGGGCCTATACATTCCAGCTCCTGGGCTTTTATGAGACATTGTGTGAGTGTTACCATCTGTTTCAGTACATGAACTCTGCATACCCTGCCTACTCACTATATTTCAGTTTCTCTACAGCTCAGCCTCCAGGGATCGCTCTTCCAGTATCTGAGGGACTACAGCCCATCCGGGCATTCCAGCTCACTACTGCCACCTCTGTTGGTTCAGTATTCTGTCTAATAAAATAACTAGTGTGTGTCTGTCTCCATACTCTGAGCCTGACCGGTGGTCCCTCTCGGGATCTTCCCCCGGAGGTGTGGTCATCTGCCACCGGTCCAAGGATCCACGCACAACCCTCCTAAATAACAACAGATTGCTAACTCCAAGCAGACTGTTAATTCTGAACGGAACAGACAGAGGCTAGCTGGAGCTTCGCCAATAGCAACCCGGGGTTCCCTCAGCTTGAGCCCTTGGTTACCCAGGCTGCCTGGACTTAGGTGGGCCTTGCAGGATCTCTGAGAGATAAAGTTCAGGGATGTGCCCACCACGAACAAGGGTGCGTGGTCGATGTTCAGGTCAGGGAGTCCAGGAGCCAGAGAAGGCCAGAACAGAGTCTCTGAATGAAGAGTGAGGATCAAGGCCAGAGTCAAGGATAGCGTAGTCAGACAAAGCAGGGGTCAATACCAGTGGTCAGTAAGTGGATGGTCAGTCAGGCAAAGGTCAGGTTCTAGGCAGCGGTCAGATGTGGTCAGTGGTCAGGCAGAGGTCAATTCCAGGCAGCATGCAGATGTGGTTAGTGGACAGGCAGAGGTCAGTTCCAGGCAGCGTTCAGTCGGTCAATGGAAAAGCAGAGGTCAGTTCTGGGCAGTGTTGACATGGTCAAGGAAACAGGCAAAGGTCAAATCCAGGCGACGATCAAATGTAGTCAAAGTAATAGGCAGAAGTTAATACCGAGAAGACAGTCCAAATGGTACTACCTGGGAAGACAGAGGAACAGGAGGATGCTGGAACAGAAGACTGGAACAAGACACTGGAACAGGAGACTGGAACAAGACACTGGAGCAGGAAGGCAAACTTACTATCACAGCGTGATCAACCCGATTGCCAAGGTGAGGTCCTGGGGATAGGGCCTCGCTATTTATGCTTGGACTGAGTGACGTCATTGGGGTGCGTCTCGGCCGGGTTTCCAACGCTTGGCCCTTTAAAGAGGATGACGTCGGCCGCGCGCACACCTAGGGGCGGGGCCGAGGAGACGCTGGTCGCAGAGCCCTGGCGGGAGCTCCACTGTGAGGTCTGGGACACTGAGGGAGCCTGAGATTGATGGGGATGGCCGGGGCCTACAGAGGGAGAGAGGCCTGCACTCATGGATGGCCGATACAGGTGAGCAGGCCAGGCCGCGGAGCTTACGTGGCGGGAGGCACAACATGTTAAAGGCATAACAACATAAAACATAAAATACTACAAAGACACAAGCGAGCAAACCTTAAAAAAACATTAAATTTCTCAGTCATCATGTATAAGCACTTGCAGGAGAAGCTAAATATGTACGTTTCTGGTTAAAAGCACAGCTGAATAAATGTATTTTTAACATTTTCCTGAATCCTAATAACAGTGTCTCAGATTTTAATGTCTCAGGTAACTCATTCGAAAGGTTCAGACCTGTCAAATAAAATAAATGTTCCTCTTGATTCTGCTAGCCACACTAGTCACACAGATAGTACCTCCAATAAAATACGAGGAAAGGATCTTACAGCAGGATAGTTGATAGATCTTTAAAATTGCATTAAAATAAGGCAGAGCCAAACCATGAATAACTTTAAAAACCAATAACAAAATCTTAAAATGAATTCTCCAGAAAATGGGTAATCAGTGAAGCTTCATTAAAACTGAAGTGATATGCTCATAGATCATTGAGCCAGAAATAAGTCTAGCAGCAGAATTTTGAATCAATTGCATAGCTCTCATTGCGGAAGACCACTATACAGAGTTAATAGTCAAAGTGGACATGACAAGATCATGAACAACAATTTTTAAATCCACCTTACTGGGAAACTATTTAACATGTTTAATGAGGCAAACCTTGGAAAAAAACATATCTTTACCATGTTCTTTACTTGGGGTTTCAAAGACATAGCATAATCAGTGATTATTATACCCAAGTTTATAGTTTGTGAGAGAATTGGAATATTAATAACATCAAAGGTAAGTAACGCAGGAGGGCCAATAATTGGATATCTAGTCTATATAAATAAAAATGTTAAATAGTTTGTACAAAATCTCTAATCTCAGCAACCACTTAACCGATTGCGTTCAAATTTGGACACAAGTTTAACCTCACATACGGCAAGGATCTTCTACACTTACATTACATATATGTCACACCGCGGGCTGGTAAAAAAGTTTTAAAATTTGGTTCCACAAAACAGCGACATCTGGTGGACGTAAGCGGAAGCTCTTACACCTTGCACAAACGCTCACACCCCCCACACACGTGACCAATGTTTGCGATTCACACACCCTCCGAACAGACACAAATCCACCCTCCTCACACACCCCCACACACACATGCCAATTGTACTTATTTCACACACCCTCCAAAAACACACAAAAACCCACTAAATACTAGCATGCTACACCAGGAGGCCACTCACATGACACATGTTTGCAATTCCCACACCCCACGAAATCACACACAAACACCCTCCTCACACCCCCCACGCACATGACTTTTCTACTTACTGCCCACACCCTCCGAACGCACGGAAAACTGCAGAATAATTCGGGCTGCTCCAGCGGGGGGGAGCAACACCACTCCGGTACACATCGCATACACTACAGCCGTCGGCTGCCAGCAATCAAAATGGCGCCGACGGCTCTTTCCCTTGCTAGGACACTCAGGAACGCCAAAAGCAGCAGTAGCCCATGTGACATAGTAAGGGCGAGGGCCCGTCGACGCCATTTTCTGAACTGGCAACCAGTGCACCTTCGCCCTTACTAACTGAGCGAGACGACCGCTCCCATTGCTCCATCTAGAGGGCCCGGTGCTAATACTTCCATGCCAGAACGAACGCCCGCTCCACCAACTACCATTTTTGAAAGGTATTGTCGGGCCTGCGGGGGGGGGGGGGGGGGGGGGGGGCGTGGGGATGTTCTTGCGTCCATGTTCGGGGGGGGAGGAGGCCAGGAGTCAGTTCCGAGATTAGGCAACTCTTGTGGGTTAGTCTATTTTGCCGGCCTGGGGGGGGGGGGAAGGAGGGTGGGGGAGGCTTATATAAACACAACGTTTCTGTGGGG
Organism: Rhinatrema bivittatum; assembly: GCF_901001135.1. Lineage (NCBI taxonomy): Eukaryota > Metazoa > Chordata > Amphibia > Gymnophiona > Rhinatrematidae > Rhinatrema > Rhinatrema bivittatum. The sequence goes on from NC_042617.1 coordinate 440,948,700, forward strand.
ATTACTTTGGGGTGCAAAGGGGAAGGGCACACACAAACACATACACAAAATGTGCACCATCTCCGAAAGGTTACAAAACAGCCCTCACCAGGTGGGGAGTCACTGAGGTGACAGTGAGGGGAGGGAGAATGAGGAGGGAGGTAACTGTCAGGGGAGGAAGAATGAGGGGAGAGGTGAGTGTGAGGGGACAGAGTTGGAGTGGGGACAGGGGAGGGAAGCGGGGGTGGAGTTACCAAGAGGGAAGAGGATGAGTGACTGAGCTAAATGAGCAAGAGGAAGGGGCAGGGAGGGAAAAGAATCTGACTCAGCCACTGCAACGCGTGGCAGGGGTCCGCTAGTCAGAAATAAAATCTCTGTCTTTTTCACATTTAGAGAAAGCTAATTCCGAAATAATCAATCTCTGATCTTTGTATTACAGAGCTTTATTGTCGACAAGCATTCAGAGAGGGTTGAAGAGTTGGGTAAATAGCAAATTACCTACCTCCAAATTTGAAAATAGCTGGCAAAGGGGAAACGTACAAATTAGTCCAGCATCCTGTTTCCAACAGTGGCCAATCCAGGTTACAAGTATCTGGCAAGTACCTAAACATTAAATAGATCCCATGCTACTGATGCCAGTAATAGCAGTGACTATTCCCTACATTGACTGGATTAATAGCAATGTGTGAGGACTTCTCCTCCAGGAACGTTTCCCTATTCTTTAAAAAAAACAATAAGAGAATCTTCCTCACTAGTCCTGAAATCTTCAGTAAGCTAGTGTGAGTGTACGCTAGTGCAAATGAGTCCAACAGCTTGATGAAACTGTGCTTTCTAGCGAGGAAAAAAATAAAAAGATAAAGATGAATGACCTACTCTAGCTTTGAGACAACAGTGATGCCCTGAGCATGCCAATTTTACACTCTTTCAGCTGTGCTTTATATTTTTTCAGATCATAATATCTCTCCTTTTATTTGCCCTACACTCACACATTGTTGACAAGGTTAGGCTCTTGTCATCTGAATATATTTCTGTTTCACCATCAGCACTATTATGGGTCTTAAAAGGGCTATCTTGCTACATGCAGGGCCATCAGCTGAAGACTGAGTATCCAGGGAGTTATCCGCCTCTCCTGGTAACTGAAGCCAAAACCTCTTAGTTGCTCTGCTGAGGTGGAATGATGCAGCCTGACAGGGCTTGATTTAAGGCTGGGCTGCTTCCTTTTACCAATTCAGCCACTCCTTTCAGTCCTATTAATCTATCAAAGCTAAAAATCTGTGGCACAGCAGCTTTATTTTTACACTTAACTATATCTTTCTTTATTTTTACACTTAACTATACCTTTCTTTAACTTACAAGGAAACAAATCAATGAAAGTATCACATTCAACCATCACTCTCACTATCTAGTGCCCTTCTCATTATTCCATCTCTTAAAAGTAGGGGGTTTTTTGTTGTTTTTTTTTTACTTTGTGGCTAAACTTCAGAACAGGGCACAAAGACAGCACTTTTGCTTCAGCTAGTCTCTCTCTACAGGTTTTAAAGTTGTCATTGGATTTTTCTGTATACATAGATCCTTGCTCTCATAACTTCATCAGGGGAAATAGGACTAAAGGTGACTGTGTTGCCATGACATGACATAGGTTGTGTTTGTTACTTTGCTACAAAGTTGGTAAAGTGAGTTCATTTTTTGGTTAACTTTTCAAAATGAATTCTGTGTAAAGAAAGATGTGAGATATGGTACCTTCTATGTATTCTTCCATCCAGAAGGGATGTGCATGGAAAAAAAACATTGTTTTTGTTTTCAGTTTGCTTTAGGGAGGGTTTTTTTCCCCACAAATGTTGGTATGTAGAATGTTCGATTCATTTCATTCATGAGAAAAAAAAAACCAAATCAAACAATTACAAAAATAAAAAACATAAAAAGATGAAAACAGGGTCTCCCAAGGCCTCCTGTTCTGTCCTGCCACCCACCCAGAAAAATGCTGGGGCTAGGATCCCTTTGGCCCCCACTTACCCAGTCCAGTGAGGACCCACCCTCAAGGACAGGTCCAGGCCGAATCCACAGCCTTGCATAGACCAAGGATGCAATAGGCCACGATGACCTCAGCCTCGGTCTATGCAAGGCCAATGCTTCAGTCTGGGCCAGAGCACGGTACCAGGCCAGATGCCACTGCTCAACCTGGAGGCCAGGTCCCAACACTGGGGCTCTGATCTGGACCCAGGCCTTATGCCATGACCCAGACCCAACATCTGGGCCTCAGCATAGGCCAGGCCTGATACCATGACCTGGCCCAGCCTGGAGACTGCATCCCGATGCTGGGTCCTCAGCCCAGACCAAGGGCCGATGGCACAGTCCAGCCCAGAGACTGGGACTCAATATCTGGGTCTTAGCTTATACCAGGGCCCAGGCCCAGGCCCCAAACCACAGCCTAGCCTTGAGGTCAGGTCCTGACACCAGAGCCTTGCCCTAGATCCAGGCACAATGCCAGGGCCTGGCCCAGAGGCCAGAAATTGACACCTGGGCCACTAGATAGGCTGGAACCCAGGCCCTAGCTTGATGCTGCAGCTTGGCCCAGACCCAAATTCATTGCCAAAACCTGGCCTAAAGGCCAGGTCCTAATGCCTTGGCTTGGTCTAGCATCAGGCTCAGGCCAAGAGTCCAAGCCTTGGAGCAGCTCTAATGACATCCTCTTTTTTCTTGTTTTCTTCTTCAACTGATGTTGTCTACTGGGGTCAAGCCAGAGTTAATTAACTCTAGTGCATTTAGTCCTGCATACAGCACCGTTTTGATGTTGGGCCTGGGTCTGGGCCTAGGCCCCGGCATTGAGACTCATATTCCAGGCCGAGCTCTGGCGTTGTACTTGGGTCCAGGTTAAGGATCCAGCATTGGGACCTGGCCTGCCCACTTCCACAGATAGCCAACAGATCGTGTTTGTTCGGGGCGGGGCTCTTCGGTCTTGACTGAACCTCTGGCCTCGGGCCAAGCCAAGGCCGATACCCCAGCATAGCATTCAGGCCTAGGCTGCAGCAACTTCTTTGAGCCTCAATCTATGCCATTGATGAGAGTCTGACCTCAAGCCTAGGCCTAGGCCCAATGCATTCATTTAAAATGAATGCAACAAATTGTTGCAGTTCTGGCTGTAATCACCACGGCCAGGCGCGCCAGCGGGCTGCTGGCATGCCGTCACCCGACCCGGGGACTGGTCCGGAGGCCTCGACCATGCCCCCGGGCCGGCACCACGCCCCCGGGCCCGCCCCCAAAACACCGCGGCACGCCCCCGAAACGCCGCGTCGTTTCGGGAATGCCCCCGACATGCCCCCTCCCTGCCCCTTTCACAAAGCCCCGGGACTTACGAGCGTCCCAGGGCTCTGCGTGCGCCAGCGGCCTATGCAAAGTAGGCGCCTCGGCACGCCGGCGCGCAAGGGCCCTGCGTGCGGAAATCCACCCGGATTTACGCGCGCAGGTCATTTAAAATCCGCCCCTTTGTCTTTTAATACTTTTTGAAATTCCTGAAGATCAGGATTTCTCCTTCTGGTTACATCACTGCTCATGTCACCAGGAAATTGTGCCTCCCCAGCAATACTCCTGGGTTTTCCTGGAGCCCTCACACCTTCTGTGGCCTTTTGAAGCAATACCTTGGTGGTATTTATTATTATTTTTTATTCATCACTGTGGCCGGCTCCTCCTGGCCGCCATTCTTACAGGAACAGGACAATAGCAGGTGGGATGGCAATGGCAACGACTTTATGCTTTGCTGCTCACTCCATCCCTATTCCTGCAGCATGGAGCTGATTCTTCAGTGCCACAGGAAGACTTCCCCTTGCTCCCATGGCAACCAGCTGCCATAAACTTCATCCTACTATACGGAGCCTCTTCCTATGGTACCAGTACAAGATCATGGCTCACAGCTGCCAACAGCAGCCCTTTCAAGTGGCCTTCTGAGCCCTGAGAAGCTCTTCTTTCCCCATGGGCTTCAAATGGTAAGGCTTTTCTCAGCCCCTCAGTTAAGGCCCATACTCCTCAAGCCTATCCTGGGCCTTTTCTTAGCTTGCATTCCCTGGCTGTCAGTTCATCAGCCTATTCATGGCCAGATCCTCCTGAGACCATCATCATCATCAGTCACCAGCCCGCCTGGAATTCCAAGACCAAACAGGAGTCAGCCATTTGGGCAGGCAACTCAGTTTCAGATTTCCACATCTCAAGAGCATATCACCAGCAGTCAAAGAACACTCCATTGGACCAGACCCCTCTCTTCCTACTGAGACCCAGGGACAACTTTTGCACTTGTATTTACATTATCTTAGGAATGATCTGAAAAGGAATAAGAATAAAATGGAAAATATCATATTGTCTGTGTATAGATCCATAATGTAACAATACCTTGTATGCAATTCTGGTTGTCCTGTCAAAAAAAAAAGCTAAAACAAAACCAGATGAAGTGCAGAGGAGGGCAAGAAAATGATAAAGGGGATGTAAAAGATCCCTTAAGATGAGAGGCTTCTCAGGTTAGGGCTCTGCAGCTTGGAAAAGAGACAGCTGAGAGTGGACATGATAGAAGTATATAAAATCATGAGGAGAATGGAAAGGGTAAACAATAGATGGTTATTTACTGTTTCAAATAATAGTAAAACAAGGGGACTTGATAGACATTTATAAAATTATTAGTAGGGTAAAGGATTGTTATTTATCCTTTCAAATTATACTTAAACAAGGGGACATTCCATGAACTAACAGTCAACAGATTTAAAACAAACTTTGGAAAGTATTTTTTCACTCATACAATTAATCTGGGGAATATGTTGACAGAGGATAAGGTCAAGGTGATTAGCATACTGGAGTTTAAAAGAGCTTTGGACAAGTTCAAGGAAGGAAAGTCCATAACATATTATTTTCCAGGTAGACTGAAGAAACCCATTGCTAATCATAGGAATGAGTAATAAGAAACAGATCTACCTTTTGGGTTCTGCTGGGTACTCATGACCTGGAATAACCACAGTCAGCGGTAGGATGCTGGGCTCCATAAATCTTGTTCTCACCCAGTATGGCATTTTCTATGTTGTCATGTTCTAACCCCCAGGTGATATGCATAAAATAAAATAGGATCTTGGCACCACACTCTGTGGGTTCAAAAAACACAATTTGGTCATGTTGATGGTTGATTGATCCTAACTTAGAGGCTAAAGATAATCTTTCCTTATGCTGGGCAAGAAATTGCCAAGCATAAAGGTTTTCCCCTCTGTGACCATCAGTCTTTTTTCTCTTAATTTGGAAGATTCACACCTCTCACAACCCTCGGTTCTAGCACATAAAAACTTACTTCAGTCAATATAGTTTAAAATTCTAAGCTTTTATTTTTCTGATGATACCAGCAGTCAGTTCACAATAATAAAAATCTCCATAAAGGATGAGTCATAGGATTCACAGCAGACGTAAATATCAGCAACAAAACAATTATACCTTAAATTCCTCTAGCACAGCATCTAGATATTAATCTGCTTTACAGTCATCCCTGTTGTATTAGTCATTTGTACTACCTTATTAGTACTCACATTCTTTTACATAACTCTACTCAGCACTAATTCTCAGAAAACTCATAGGATCTGTAATGAGATAGCTGTTATCCATAAGTGACAATGCCTGGGAGCATACCTTTGACACTCTAGCATCTATCGTGATAGGAGACCTGGTAGACTTGATAAACCAGCAGGCCCACAAGGACTCATGAGAATCTCTCAAAACTCACGCAGACTACCTATACAGTTTAACTACTGCCCCCTTAGGATTATATAACCCAGGGCAGATTCCCTAGAAGTCTTCCATAAACACTATTAATTAAAGAGATAGCTAAGAACCATGCCATATTCCTCTTTAACATCACAAAATAACCAAAAGTAGAGGTTAAGTGAAACTATTGGAACTTGGTAAATGACATATTATATTGGTCTACAGCCAAAATACTTCGAAAATGAATGTAGTCAAACTTTACTAAATCTGGGTCACTGAGAATGAAAATGATGCTTAAATTGTTGACTGGCTTTAATTCTCAGGTAATATTTCTTCACAGAGAAGGTGGTAGATGCCTGGAATAGGGATGTGAATCGTGTCCTCGATCGTCTTAACGATCGATTTCGGCTGGGAGGGGGAGGGAATCGTATTGTTGCCGTTTGGGGGGGTAAAATATCGTGAAAAATCGTTAAAAATCGTTAAAAATCGAAAAATCGAAAAACCGGCACATTAAAACCCCCTAAAACCCACCCCCGACCCTTTAAATTAAATCCCCCACCCTCCCGAACCCCCCCCCAAATAACTTAAATAACCTGCGGGTCCAGCGGCGGTCCGGAACGGCAGCGGTCCGGAACGGGCTCCTGCTCTGAATCTTGTCGTCTTCAGCCGGCGCCATTTTCCAAAATGGCGCCGAAAAATGGCGGCGGCCATAGACGAAAAAGATTGGACGGCAGGAGGTCCTTCCGGACCCCCGCTGGACTTTGGCAAGTCTCGTGGGGGTCAGGAGGCCCCCCACAAGCTGGCCAAAAGTTCCTGGAGGTCCAGCGGGGGTCAGGGAGCGATTTCCCGCCGCGAATCGTTTTCGTACGGAAAATGGCGCCGGCAGGAGATCGACTGCAGGAGGTCGTTCAGCGAGGCGCCGGAACCCTCGCTGAACGACCTCCTGCAGTCGATCTCCTGCCGGCACCATTTTCCGTACGGAAAATGGCGCCAGCCATACGCGTATGGCCGGCGCCATTTTCCGTACGAAAACGATTCGCGGCGGGAAATCGCTCCCTGACCCCCGCTGGACCTCCAGGAACTTTTGGCCAGCTTGTGGGGGGCCTCCTGACCCCCACAAGACTTGCCAAAAGTCCAGCGGGGGTCCGGAAGGACCTCCTGCCATCCAATCTTTTTCGTCTATGGCCGCCGCCATTTTTCGGCGCCATTTTGGAAAATGGCGCCGGCTGAAGACGACAAGATTCAGAGCAGGAGCCCGTTCCGGACCGCTGCCGTTCCGGACCGCCGCTGGACCCGCAGGTTATTTAAGTTATTTGGGGGGGGTTCGGGAGGGTGGGGGATTTAATTTAAAGGGTCGGGGGTGGGTTTTAGGGGGTTTTAGTGTGCCGGCTCACGATTCTAACGATTTATAACGATAAATCGTTAGAATCTGTATTGTATTGTGTTCCATAACGGTTTAAGACGATATTAAAATTATCGGACGATAATTTTAATCGTCCTAAAACGATTCACATCCCTAGCCTGGAATGCCCTTCTGGAGTTGGTGGTGAAGATGAAAACAGTGAAAGAATTCAAAGAGGCATGGGATAAACACTGTGGATCTCTAAAAACTAGAGGAAGGAAATGAATAGAATAGTGTATGGTGGTAACTTTCTGATGCAGCTGTTACTACCCTTAACCAATAAGCCTTCATGTATCAATGCAACTCCATCATTGCTCTCTGCTTCAACAGCAGGGGAAAAGGGGGATTGGATTCAGACAGCAACCAATGATAGCCCAGACTTTTACGGTCTGGGGAAACAAAGAACCATGGGGGCAACTTGCTAGTGTGGTGGTTACTACCCTTACCAATAAACCTGATACCTTTGATGCAACTTCAACATTTGCTCTCTGATTCAGTGGCAAGGGGTAACAGGGAATTGGATTGAAACAATTTTCATGGTTTGGGAAACTGATAAGCAAGCATTGCAGTAACCTGCACGGCACAGCAGATTCTACCAAAGCTTGCTAGGCAGACCGAATGGACCACTTGGTCCTTTTTTGCTGTCTTTTCTATGTTTCTATGCCTCTATATGTTACTGGGTCCTTTGACTTGGGAATTGCGGAAGATATGTGAGTTAAGAAGGGAAAGGATCTCAAATTAAACCAGAAATGCCTGATGATTCAAGGAAGATTTTGTTACCACCCTTACACATCAAGGTGAGTATGATGAAGAATTTTAACAAGGCCATGGCCAAAACTAAAGCAGCCTTCAAGTACTTTCGTCACTGCTATTAATTTCATCAGTAGCATGGGATCTTCTTAGTGTTTGGGTAATTGCCAGGTTCTTGTGGCCTGGTTTTTGGCCTCTGTTGGAAACAGGATGCTGGGCTTGATGGACCCTTGGTCTGTCCCAGCATGGCAATTTCTTATGTTCTTATGTTCTTAAATTTTCAAGATTAAGTGAAGCTAAGAAAAAGGAAGGTGTCTTTGTTGGCCCTCAGATACACAAACTTCTTTGAGATGATGAATTTAAACATGCATTGCATGGCAAGGAAAAGATGGTGGAAAGCCTTCTTGTTAATGGTAACAAATTGTCTCAGAAGCAACAAGGCAGACATCTACAAGAAGTAGTAGAAAACCTCCTCAAGTCATACAAAAGCCATGGCTGCAACATGTCATTAAATATACATTTTTTACACTCTCATTTAGATTTTTTTCTACCAAACTGTGAAGCAGTGTGTAATGATTATGGCAAGTGATGATTTCTCCAGGATATTATAACAATAGAAAAACAGTATCAGGGCAAATGGAACCCATCAATACTTGCAGACTATTGCTGGACAGTGACAAACAAGAGATGTTCCATTTAATGAAAACAAAAGTCAAGCCAAGAAAAACTGAGTAGCCACTGAATAAGGACTAAATTATGTACATACCGTGTATATATATATATATATATATACGGTATGTACATAATTTAGTAATGTAAAAGGAATTAAGAGAAAGATTGAGGTAAGAAGTAGAACAGAGTTGAGGGCCATCAGTAGTTGGGTTCAAAATAACATATTTGTTGATAATTGTTATTATGTTGAAATGAAGTAATTAACAATATATCTATATTAGGGTTTTATGTAAAAATTGAAAAATTAATATTTCATTGTATTTTCAATAAAGTATTATCATTTTAGAAAAAAATAGCATTTTTTGTAAGGTGAATTTATAAGTGGTAGTGCTTTTTTTCTTTTTTCCCAAAGTTTTCTTTGGTGGTTTTTTTTGTTTGCAATTCATAAAAGCACAAGTGAAATCGATATATTGCCTTTAATTTTGATTTATATATATATATATATATATATATATATATATATATATATATATATATATATATATATATAATAGTTTATAGCATTTTCTTTCATATTACATTTTATTTCTATAATCTTCTTGCTGATTTAATTTTTTGTATTACAAAAACCGGACAGATGAAATATCTTGCAACCATAAATACACAAGAAGACCTAAGTTTACAATTTATGATTAAAACTGTACTATCTATGCACTGTCTATGCAAGAGTAATAAATGTAAAATGTAAAAACTTAAACATCTTTTATTTTTGGAAACAGTAGCCAATCAGCTGGTTTAATGGTCATATTAAAATTCAGCACATAATCAATACTAAATGGCACATTTTATCATTGAAGCAGATGACTTCCAAAAAGTTGTATACCAGTATTATTAGTGGGATAGGGCAAGATTTTAGGGCCTTGGCCACACTAGTATTTAGATTGTAAATTTAACATAGCATCTCTTATAGATTCAATCTGATCAGTTTCAGTTTCTCAGAATCATCAAATCATGTCTCCAGAAAATCTCCCCAACATACTCTGTTGTGAAGACCAAAACAAGAATTTTTTTTTTCCTGTAGGGCCTTATCCTCCCTTCCCCTCCCAGTCATCAAATGGCCCAAAGACTCCATTCCTCACAGATTTCTTGTTTCCGATGTACTTAGAAAGATGTTACATTAGTTTTGCATCTTTGGCATTCTCTCATTAAATTCTCTTTTGGCTTGCCTTCTTTAAATATTTTACATCTAATTTGCCAATGATTATGTTATTTTCAATTTTCCTTATTAGGTCCTGCTTTCATTTTTGAAAGGATACATTTATGGTTTTAATACCCTCTTTCACAGTACCATTTAGCATGCTGACAGATGTTTTTTCTTCTTTTAGCCTTTTTTTTTAACTTGGTTTATGGTCCAATAAAACTGAAAAGGATGTACATTCATTTGAAATCACATAGACAATTTCCACAACATGCAGATGTATATTGAAAACTTCCAAAATGACCCAATATATCCTATGCCGGCGGCACAACCAGAATTCCTATGTCAATCAAGGGCTTTTATACAAAAAGCACCAGTTCATATGTACTAGGCTTAGTACTATCAAATGTCGGTGCAGATGGGCTGATGATTGTATTTCTGCATCGACATTTGATAGTACTAAGCCTAGTACATATGAACTGGTGCTTTTTGTATGAAAGCCCTTGATTGACATAGGATTTCTGGTTGTGCCGCCGGCATAAGATATATTGGGGTCATTTTGGAAGTTTTCAATATACATGTGGATGTTTTGTACAAAGATTTGTATTGGGTACATTCACATTTAATTTCCTTTTGTGTTTACAGACAATATCAATAACACTGTCTATAGACTCTATGTTATTTCTTGTCTTGTCATTTTCAAAACAAAAAATAGAAAAAACATGACATTTTATGTCTTACCTTCTATTGTTTTTAGTGTGGAATAGTGTACACTATTTAGAAACAGTGCATGCTTTTCTGAATAGTGCATCCTATTTCAGAATAGTGAACACTATTTACAAAATGTAAAAAAAATGAAACAAATTTGGGAAAAAACCAAAATAACATGGAAATTTCCTCAAATTACCCCAAATGACCTGAAATGAACTTTTTGGCTTGCACACCTCTAAAAACTGACCTATGTGAAAAATCCAGACTAGAGGTTGAGTTTTGGATCATTAACCACCAGGGGCAGATTACAGGAAAATATTAGAGATGTGAATCGGAACCAGAATCGGTTCGGATTTCAGTTCCGATTCACATCTCTAGAAAATATTAGCCTGGGGGATTTTTTCAAAACCAACCCATGGGTATCTGATGCCCTTATGCACTTTCCCTATAGCACATGTATCAACAGCTCACAAAAGCATGTCGTTGACCCTGGAACCCAGCACAACTGAGCCAAAACATCCCCAAAATAAACTTCATCTTAGCTAAATAACTAAGAAGTTAAGCACAATCTAATCAGGAGTGAGCACAGCTGCAGTCCCCGTTCTACCCATGCAAATTGATCAGGCCCCCTACACATCTGCTTAAATCTCTTATAGAGACCGGATTTCCAGCGTGGCTCTTGAACCAGTTGCAAGTAATGAAACTTCCAGCTAGTGTCAGACACACACACACACACTCAGTCACAAACAGATTTTTAGATTGCAGAAACTTTATTGGCATATACACACTAACACACACAAAGACACATACACTTTCTCAGACCCAAAGACTCTCTCACACACAGAATGTGTGTCAGAGAAAGACACACACGCACTTTCTCTCATAGACAAAGTGTGTATTGGTGTGTGTCTCTCTCACATTCTCTGACATGCTACTGTTGTGCTGCTGCTTATGTGCTCACACACAGGCCGACACAGTACAGTGCGCTCCAACGGAGCGCACTGTTAACCTGCCCTTGGACGCGCGTTTTCCCTTACCCCTTATTCAGTAAGGGGCGGAAAACACGCGTCCAACCTGTGGCACCTAATAGTGCCCTCAACATGCAAATGCATGTTGATAGCCCTATTAGGTATGCGTGCGGCATACAGTAAGTAAAATGTGCAGCCAAGCCGCACATTTTACTCTAAGAAATTAGCGCCTACCCAAAGGTAGGCGCTAGTTTCTGCCGGCACTGGGAAAGTGCACAGAAAAGCAGTAAAAACTGCTTTTCTGTGCACCCTCCGACTTAATATCATAGCGATATTAAGTCGGAGGTCCTGAAGGGTGTAAAAAGAAAAAAAAATTTAAATCGGGCCGGCAGCTGTCGGGCCGAAAACCGGACGCTCAATTTTGCCGGCGTCCGGTATCCGAGCCCGTGGCTGTCAGCGGGCTCGAGAACTGACGCCGGCAAAATTGAGCGTCGGCTGTCAAACCCGCTGACAGCCACCGCTCCGGGTCAAAAGGAGGCGCTAGGGACACACTAGTGTCCCTAGTGCCTCCTTTTGCCTGTTTCTACTGCACCACCTAATTTACATACTGAATTGCACGCACCGGCAAGTGGCCGGTGCGCGCGCCGGGAGAGCGAGCGTTCGTCCGCTCTCCCGCGTTTTTACTGAATTGGCCCGTTAGTGAGTGTCCCCTGTCCAGCACTGCTGCATCATGGTTTAAAGTTCTTGCTACCAGCCTTTCCCCATTCTGCAGCAGCCCCCTCCCTTTCCCAATCCCATTCTCTAAGAGACTCACTGGTTCCACAGCCAGCTACTTCTCTCAGAGCTCAGTACAGTCACCTCAGACAGGAGCCTCCCGAGCACTGTACAGGGCTTCTTCCTGGATTACCCCCTTCCTTCCAGAACCTATAGCTTGCCTCCAATTCTCTGCAACCCTCCCACCACTCTGGTTCATTCCCATTGGCTGCAGACTACACAGTCTGCTACTTTTATGGTTCCTCAGGCTTTGCTCTACCTACCTACTCCCAGGGAGGGGAAACAAAAGTGGCCTCTACTGTTCCCTGGGCTTATAAAAAGTGAAAATTAAGCCCTGGTTAAAACTGGGTGGAGCCACTAACCCAAAGTAGCACAGTTCCAGATGAAATCCTGCTTTCTCTTGTAGAGCCAATATAACCAGGGCTGGTGCAAGGGTATTAGGTGCCATAGGAAAACCTTACAGCCTTGCCCACACTCCTGTCCACACCTTCCCAAAAAACAATTTAAAATTATGCATTTATAATAGATTTTACATAAAAAAAGAACATTTGGTGTTCTAAGGAAAAATATCACTTACAACATGTTTATTATTTACATTTACTGCTATGGTACCAACAAGAAAACTGTGCAAAAAAAGACACCTTCAGCCATATAGTATTAGGATTATTATAAAGCATGTCGGCCTTCAGAAAGCTTTAAGTAAACTGAATTGCAATCTAGTAAACCTCCCATACGAAAACAACACTAACTGCCAGAACTCAAACAGCCTATGAAAAGGAAACATTGCAAATATTATACCAGGTCCTAAAACACCAATATATCTGATATTAGGAAAACAGAATGAGCCAAGCCGTTATAGATCCCTATACAGAAATGGAGAAATTACTTACCTAATAATTTTGTTTTCCTTAGTGTAGACAAATGGACTCAGGACCAGTGGGCTATGTGTTCCTCTACTAGCAGATGGAAGATGGAATCAGGTTTCAAAGCTGACGTCACCCTAGATATACCCCTGCAGTGACCTCAGCTCATCAGTATACTTCGAAAAGCCATTGTGGACGTATATATGGAAGAGCTGATTAGAATTTGGATACAACTTGATTAAACCCTTGGTTAACAAAACTTGATTAAAAAACTGGAGACAGCCAGTGTTCTCAACCAACATAAGCGTCGACACCAGCCATACTGTGGATGCCCTGAACTAGGGGTATGGCAACAGCTTACCCGTATTCATATGGAATTGAGGATCACCTCATGGGTGATTCCTTGGCACCTCTTCTGGACAGCTATGGGCGGGATGCTGAGTCATCTGTCTAAACTAAGGAAAATGAAATTATCCGGTAAGTAATTTCTCCATTTCCTAGCGTGCAGCCAGATGGACTCAGGACCAGTGGGATGTACAAAAGCTACTCCCGAACGGGACTGGAGGCTGCCCGTGGTCCAGTTACCATTGCCCTTGCAAAAGCTGCGTCCTCTCGAGCCTAGATGTCTAGATGGTAGAACCTGGAGAAGGTGTGTAGAGCAGACCACGTCGCTGCTCGACAAATGTCGGCGGGCAACCGTAGCTTAGCCTCTGCCCAGGATACTGCCTGGGCCCTAGTAGAATGAGCTTTGACCTGAAGGGGTAAAGGTTCCCCTGCCTCTATGTAAGCTACCTTGATTACTTCCTTGATCCAGCGAGCTATAGTAGCTCGCGAAGCCATTTCGCCCTGTTTCTTCCCACCGTGAAGGATAAATAAGCGATCTGTCTTGCACACTGGTTCTGAGGGCTCTAGGTACCATACTAGGAGTCTGCCAACATTTAGATGGCGAAGAAGGCGGGAGTCTTCTGTGTCCTTGTGTTTCTCCGGAGATGGTAAGGAGATGGATTGATTCAAGTGAAACTCCGAGACCACGTTTGGTTAGAAGGAGGGGACAGTGTGATGCTGTATTGTTTCTGGAGTAAATCGAAGGAATGGTTCCCAACAGGATAGTGCCTGTAGATCCGAGATGCGACGGGCTGAGCATATTGCCACCAAGAATACCGTCTTTAGTGTTAATAGGCATAGTGACAGACTGCCCATCGCTCTGAAGGAAGGTCCTGCTAGGAAGTCCAAAACTAGATTGAGGTTCCATAGGGGGACCAGCCACTTTAAGGGTGGTCGGAGTTGTTTAACCCCTTTTAGGAAAAGGGCCAAGTCAGGATGTACCGACAAAAGGTTTCCATTCACCTTGGCCCTGAAGCAGGAGAGGGCTGTGACTTGGACCTTGAGGGAGTTGAGGGACAATCCTTTCTTCAGGCCGTCCTGTAAAAATTCTAGAATCATGGGGATCTTGGCCTTCGCGTGGGCATCCCATGGCCTTTGCACCAGGCCTCAAATATTCTCCAGATCCATATGTATGCTAAGGACGCTGAGAACTTCTGGGTGCGAAGCAAGGTGGTGATCATGGCCACTGAGTAACCGCACTTCTTCAGGCGAGCCCTCTCAAGACGTATCTTCACGAAGAAATGGGCTCTGCTGAAGAAGATCCCTGTGTGGGTGGAGGCATAGAGGACTCCCCACAAGGAGCCTTTGCATATCTGCATACCACGGGCATCTGGGCCAATCCAGGGCCACTAGGATTGGCCTCGGTGGTGTTCTACCTTGCGGATGATCTTGCCTAGTAGAGGCCATGGGGGGAAGGTGTACAGTAAGTCCTCCTCTGGCCAGGTCTGGATGAGGACGTCGATCACTTGGGAGTGCTGATCTCGTCTGCGACTGAAGAACTGGGGGATTTTTGCTTTGTGAGATGTGGCCAGAAGGTCCATGGCTGGGAAGCCCCAGCAATTTAAGAACATAAGAACATAAGAAAATGCCATACTGGGTCAGACCAAGGGTCCATCAAGCCCAGCATCCTGTTTCCAACAGTGGCCAATCCAGGCCATAAGAACCTGGCAAGTACCCAAAAACTAAGTCTATTCCATGTAACCATTGCTAATGGCAGTGGCTATTCTCTAAGTGAACTTAATAGCAGGTAATGGACTTCTCCTCCAAGAACTTATCCAATCCTTTTTTAAACACAGCTATACTAACTGCACGAACCACATTCTCTGGCAACAAATTCCAGAGTTTAATTGTGCGTTGAGTAAAAAAGAACTTTCTCCGATTAGTTTTAAATGTGCCCCATGCTAACTTCATGGAGTGTCCCCTAGTCCTTCTACTATCCGAAAGAGTAAATAACCGATTCACATCTACCCGTTCTAGACCTCTCATGATTTTAAACACCTCTATCATATCCCCCCTCAGTCGTCTCTTCTCCAAGCTGAAAAGTCCTAACCTCCTTAGTCTTTCCTCATAGGGGAGTTGTTCCATTCCCCTTATCATTTACTAGAAGCAGGAAGGCTTTGGTTGACATTGTCCATTCCCCCAGGTCCAGGCTTTCCCTGCTGAGGATGTCCGCTGTGACATTGTCTTTTCCTGTGATGTGGGAGGCCGAGATCCCTTGTAGGTTTAACTCTGCCCATTCCATAAGGAGGACTATTTCCAGAGACACCTGATGGCTCTTGGTTCCTCCCTGATGGTTGATGTAGGCAACTGTTGTTGCATTGTCCGACATCACCCGGACCACTTGCCCCTGGAGCCTGTGGCTGAACTGCAGGCATGCTAGCCTGATCGCTCGAGCTTCCAGGTGGTTTATGTTCCAGTTCCCCTCTTCCTTGGTCCATTGTGCCTGGGCTGTCAGCTCCTACACAGTGAGCTCCCCACCCTTGGAGGATGATCCGGCTTGGTGGGGATAGGCTTACGCCTTCACTTAAGTGGATTTCCTGTAGCCACCACTGGAGCCGAGAGCATACCTCCATTTGTAGGTGGAGGAAAATGGAGTAGTCTTGGGAAGTGGGTTCCAGTATGACAGTAAGGCGCATTGGAGAGGCTGCATGTGAGCCCTCGCCCATGGTACTATTTATTTATTTATTTATTTATTTAAAAAATGTTCTATACCGTCGTTTAGTAGTGCACCATCACAACGGTTTACATTTAGGCACAAAATAGGTTTGATAGTTTTCTAAGTTATCCAAGTGGTGCCAATATTTTACGGTTACATTGTTCAAAAATATACTCTAATTGAAAAGTGGGTTGGAGATGCTATTTACGATTGCCGTGCTAATCGTATATGTGCATACTGTATTTAAATTAATATTTAATTATGAGTAAAATAACAAAAAATAATAAAATTATAAAGACAGTGTTAATGCCATGAGGCCAAATGCCTGAAGATAGTCCCACACCTTGGGGCACATTGTGGTCATCAACCGGCGTACTTGGTTCATCAGTTTCCTCCTCCTCGGGGGAGGGAGGAAGACCTTGTTCTGCTTGGTGTAAAATCAGGCCCCCAGGGACTCTAAGGACTGGGAGGGCTTGAGGCTGCTCTTGTTCATGTTCACGACCCAACTGAGTTCCTGTTGAAGGGACCTGATCCTGCTGGTCACCTGGAGGCTCTCTTCCAATTAATTTGCTTGGATCAGCCAGTCATCCAAGTAAGACCGCACCAGGATCCCTTCTTTCCTCAGTGCTGCTGCCACGACCACCATAATTTTGGAGAATATTCTGGGGGCGGTTGCCAGACCAAAGAGTAATGCCCGGAACTGGTAATGGCGGCCCAGTACCACAAAGCATAGAAAATGCTGGGGGGTCTTGATGGACTGGAATATGAAGGTATGCTTTGGAGAGGTCCAGAGGGGTTAAGAACTCTCCCAGTTGCACTGCCATTATGACAGAGTGGAGAGTTTCCATGCAGAAGTGCAATATCTGCAAATGATGGTTGATGCTCTTGAGATCCAGGATGGGCTGGAATGAGCCCTCTTTCTTGGGCATGATAAAATAGATGGAATAACACCCCATATTTATTTGGGGTGTAGGTACCAGAGTTATAGCTCTCAGAATGAGGAACCATATCAATGTGGATTCCACTCCCAGTTTCTTGAACTGGGAATGGCAAGGTGATATCTTGAACCTGTCCCGAGGGATGCTGTGAAATTCCAGAGTGTAAACTTCTCGTATGATGTCCAGTACCCATTTGTCCAATATGATTTTGACACACCACTGGTAGAAGAGAGAAAGTCAATCCCCTCTTCCCATGGATGGGTTGGCCCAACTTCATTGGGAAGCTCGGGTCTTGCCTGAGCCCACCCCTTTCACTCTTTTGGGTTGCCAGTTCCGAGGGGACTGAGGCCTCCCCGAGGGTTGAGGTGACTGGAACGAGAAGTTTCTGTAGGGACAGAAGTACTGGGAGTCCCTGGCCCAAGCCCTCATGGGAGAGGGCCACTGAGACCTCTTTTTCCTGTCTTCCAGTAATCGAGGAACTGGAGATTCATCCCACTTACTGGCTAGCTTCTTCAACTCGCTTCCAAATAGAAGGGATTCCTTAAAGGGCATCTTTGTGAGGTTCACCTTAGAGGTAGCATTTGCTGACCAGTTCTGCAACTATAGCTGTCTTCTGGCCACCACCACTGAGGCTACTCCTCTGGATGAGGTATGCACTAGGTCTGAATTTGCATCTGTCAGGAAGGCTGCAGTGGGTTCAATCGCCTCTCCGACATGTGCCCCAGAGCAATCTGCCTCTCTCATGAGGAGCAAGCAGGAGTGCGCCACCAGGGCACAGCAGGAAGTAATCTGCAGTGTCATTGCAGTCGTGTTGAAGGCTTGCTTAAGGATGGATTCTAACTGCCTATTGTAAGCATCCTTCAAAGCCGCCCCTCCCTCAACAGGGATGTTGTTCACTTTGAGACGGTACAGACCATGGCGTCCACTTTGGGGAAATGCAGGCATTCCTCGACAACTGGATCCAGAGGATACAAGGCCTCCAAAGCCCAACTTCCTTTAAAGCTTGCCTCCGGGGCATCCCATTCCATGTCAATCAACTCCTGGATGGCTTCCAGCACTGGGAAATAGCAAGAGGCTTTACAAAGAGACACCAGGATGGGGTTCTTTTTTGGCTCCACCACAGGGTCTGTACTTGGAACTACCAGAGTCTTTAGGGTCTGGGAGACTAGTGCAGGTAATTCATCTCTGTGGAAGAAATGAAGCAGTCCGGTATTGTTCCAGGCCTGGAGGGATTTCCCTGTCCTCTAGTGGATCCCTGTCGGCATCTGTGGTATCTGGATCCCTGTCAGGGATACTCTTGGTGAGGCGTGCATGTCTCGTGGCCCTCAAGCAGGGCCAAAAGAGCGAGGCCCCCCCCCCCCCCAGTTGGGGTTTGACCCAGCAGGGACCGGGGATGACTGTGCCTGAACAAAGGCTTGGAGGTCCTGAAAAAATTCCAACCAAGAGAAGGCCACCAGATCCATATTTGTCCCAGAGGAAACTGGGGTAGAGGCCAATAAACTGCCCTCTCCTGTGCAGGATGCCATCCCAGAATTGCTCAGGTCCAGGGAGCTTCCGGATAAGGACATGGCTGATCCGTCCTCCAACTGGGATGGACCGAGCTAGGAAAATTTTTTGAGAATCCAGCCCTCCCTGGGCCTCCTCACAGTGCTGACACAGGCAGGATTCCAGGTCAGACTGTGCGGCTCTAATATGACAGGCCACACAGAAAGAGTGTCACCTGAGTTTCTTTGACCCCGGGGCCATAGCCTGTGTGGTTTGTGCATTTAGCCAGTTATTGTCTTTCAGGCACGCACCGACTCAGCTTGGCACTCGTATGTCCAAGCAGTCGGTTG
Source organism: Rhinatrema bivittatum (assembly GCF_901001135.1). NCBI lineage: Eukaryota > Metazoa > Chordata > Amphibia > Gymnophiona > Rhinatrematidae > Rhinatrema > Rhinatrema bivittatum. The sequence continues at coordinate 440,967,554 of NC_042617.1, forward strand.
TGCACAAAGTTATGTGTGAAGTTATGTGCGCAGCTATGCGCGTATTTACGCACATATTAGGTGCACAGAAGGCTGGCCCTTGCTTCGCGGATCACCAGCCGAAGGGGAAAATGGTGCCACACTAAACCACGTGCAAGATGGAGCTACCATGGATCGCCATGTGGAGAGTTGACCGAGCCGAAAACAGGGCCTAGCCCTTTGGGGGGGGGCTGCTCAACCTGCTCAGAACCCCTTCCCACGCCCGAACGGAGATCGGGTAAGAGGTCGGTACAGCGTGCCGAGCAAGGAGACCGGAGGAAAAACTTACCGAAACCCTTCCACATTTCTGGATTGGAGGGGTTCTTCTCTACTTACCTGGTTTCAGTGCTTACCGGCTGAGTACAGAGTCGGTCTCCAGCTATGGGGGGAGAGGGCTTTGGCCTTCACCGGCATGCTCGGCTTCTGCACCCACTACCTTTCAGCTGCTTCACCAGCTAAGTCCATGCCGGGAACCGGCTACCGGACCAAGGCACACCTCTGAGGGATCTCAGAAATCACCTTAGGAATTATCAAATTGGGGTGGGACCCTTAGGTATCACCACAGGAGAGCGGAGCTCGATCTTCTTTTAAAGTGAAGGTAAAAATGTATTTCTTTGGATTAGTGCTGCAATCCTGCTAACACTGTGCTAGTGTGGGGATATCATCTGCATCTGCTAGGAGACAGAGAGATACTGAAGGGCTGAAGTCACTGAAGGGGTATATCTAGAGTGACATCAGCTTTGACATCTCCCATCTGCTAGCAGTGGAACACATAACACACTGGTCCCAAGTCCATCTGGCTACACGCTAGGAAACTACACACTAACAGAATACCTCACCTCAGTCACACATGCAGAACATATAGACCCTCACCAAATACAGAATAAAGAGACAAAGTTTCACTAGGAATATGCAAAAACATTAAATTGGGGAGGAGGAATAGCCTAGTGGTTAGAGCAGTGGGCTACAAACCAGGAGACCAGAGTTCAAATCCTACTGTGGCTTAGATACAAATTTAGATTATAAGCCCTCTGGGGACAGGGAAACACCTACAGTACCTGAATATAAACCAATGTGATATGTCAGACCAAATATTGGTATATAAATAAAATTGGAAACCATAACAAGACAGGAGTACAATAAAGACAAAACAAACATCACCATTCCTCAAACTATAAAGTCAAGATATATAAACCATCAATCATAACAGTAAAACTATACTAATAAATATTTCAAAGCAGCTGATGAATAGAGCATCCAGTGATTAAAAATGTATAACACTTTTTTTCTCAATCAAAATATTTCAAAACAGCAGACACATCAAATATCACCCAATGGCTAAAATAAAATCCCTTGCTCTCCATACCTGAGAACTTTGGATTACAGTCACCCTGAGATTGTCATGGATTAGTCAGGGATAGGAGGTATGCACAAACTGTCTCCTCTCTTATATATATATATATATATATATATATATATATATATATATATATATATATATATATATATATATATATATATATATATATATATATATTTATTTATTTATTTATTTATTTATTGTTTTTGTTATACCGAGTTTCATGACATGCATCACATCAACCCGGTTTACAATTAACAGAGTGTGTAAAGCATAACGTAACGTAAACAATGTTCTCAATAAACGTAAACAATGTTCTAAATAAGAACCTTGAACTTTAGATATAGTGGATCAGATAGAGGATGTGAGAAAGTTACAATAAAATAGGGAAATTAACTTGGAGCTGGAAGAGGGGAGAGATAGAACCGAGCAATATTTACATTTCAGCCTATTAATGTAATAGAGTAGCAGAGTGAGTAAATAAAATATGTGAGTAACTGAGGCAGTACATCACTATGAAACGGTACTTAAATAATCAAATGTATAAATACATTTCAGCCTATTAATGTAATAGAGTAGCAGAGTGAGTAAATAAAATATGTGAGTAACTGAGTGTGTATATATATATATATATATATACACACTTTCTAGCATACATATTCATTCTCACATAAACTCACTATTCTCTCTCACACACATGACTGTTCAGCACCCACTTTCTGCACATATTTATTGCATTGGCCCCAGTGCAGGCTCTGTCATACATATGCAGTCTCTCACATATATGTTGCTCTTTCATACACACACAGGCTCTGACACAGACATGCAGGCTCTCACACACACACTGTCTCATACATAAACCCAGATTCTCTTTCTCTCATATACAAATCCAGGCTCTCTCTCTCTCTCATATATACAACCAGGCTCTCATACACACAAGCATATACATATAGGGGCGGATTTTCAGAGCCCTGCTCGCGTAAATCCGCCCAAAACCGGGCGGATTTACGCGAGCAGGGCCGTGCGCGCCGGGAAGCCTATTTTACATAGGCCTCCCGGCGCGCGCAGAGTCCCGGGACTCGCGTAAGTCCCGGGGTTCTCCGAGGGGGGCGTGTCGGGGGCGTGTCGGGGGCGGGCCCGGTCGTCGCGGCGTTTCGGGGGCGTGTCGGCAGCGTTTTGGGGGCGGGTACGGGGGCGTGGCTATGGCCCGGGGCGGTCCGGGGGCGTGGCCGCGCCCTCCGTACCCGCCCCCAGGTCGCGGCCCGGCGCGCAGGAGGCCCGCTGGCGCGCGGGGATTTACGCCTCCCTCCGGGAGGCGTAAATCCCCCGACAAAGGTTAGGGGGGGGGTTTAGACAGGGCCGGGCGGGTGGGTTAGGTAGGGGAAGGGAGGGGAAGGTGAGGGGAGGGCAAAGGAAAGTTCCCTCCGAGGCCGCTCCGATTTCGGAGCGGCCTTGGAGGGAACGGGGGTAGGCTGCACGGCTCGGCGTGCGCCGGCTATACGTAATTGATAGCCTTGCGCGCGCCGATCCAGGATTTTAGCAGATACGCGCGGCTCCGCGCGTATCTACTAAAATCCAGCGTACTTTTGTTTGCGCCTGGAGCGCAAACAAAAGTAGGCTATTCGCGCGCCTTTTAAAATCCGCCCCATAGAGTTTTCAGGCCTCCCCCTTCCTTCTGGCCTTGTCTTTGGCCGCTGTGGGTCGGCAGCACTGCTCCTGAATGCCAGAAGGAAAATTTAAGAAGGCCACTGCTACTCACTGCTCCTGCAAGATGGGGGGTGGGACAGGGTGGGCCTCAGCTGCACAAGCCTCTTTTCAGACTGTGGCAGGATGTGCTCTGCCACGGCCGCGGATTTATCTCGTTAGGCCATGTCAGGATGGGGTCATATGCAGCTGAGTAGGCCTATCTCCAGGCCGCAGCAGGATGGGCTCTGCGATGACCATGTAGGCCTCTCTTCAGGACATGGCAGGATGGGGTCTGAAATGGCTGCACAGGCCTCTCTTCGGGACATGGCAGGATGGGGTCTGAAATGGCCACACAGACCTATCTTCAGGCTGCGTCAGGATGGGCTCTGCCATGACTGTGCATGTTTCTCTTTGGGCTGTGGCCTCACTGAGCTTTTCTTTGGCCAGGAAGCTGGAAAAATAAATGTGATCGGAGCGGCTGACCCACCAAGGGATGCCTGATCCCTTGGTGGGTCAATCCACCCCTGTTAACCATGATCATATATAGTATTTTTCAATTCATCTTTATCTAAAGTATACTTCAAAATTGTTTTCATTTTACTTTCATACTATGGTACCATAAGGCATAGTTGCTCACAGCAGGAACCCTAATTTTCAAAGTGGCTTGCCATATCAATAGCAAGTGAGATAATCTTTCATAAACAACGTCACATGACTTTGCATTACTATAGTACTAAATAAAGAGAAATCAGAAGCAGAAATCTATGTTGGAGGTAACTCAAAACGCATGTCAACTTCACAAAGGATTCACAATCAAGAATGGAAGTAATAAACTCAATGGGAGTTAAACAAAAACATATTGTGTTACTATAACCCCCAAAGGCAGAACAGGAAAGGGAGAGCCTTAAAACTGTCATGGGCCAAAGCGAAAAACCTCTCTCCCTGACCTTTCATCTAATGGAAGTCACGGATAAAAGAATCCTTCTTCTCTTCATTGTGATTATCAACAATACAATTGGTTTCCCTAGAGGTAAGAGAAAGAAGTAATTGCCATAAGATTTGGTCGTAGGGAAAAAAATGAGCAATACAAATACCTGAAATACAATAAGTGTAAATTCACAGAAATAAATACCTTGACTCAAATTCAATAAAGTTTACTTTTAAAAGAATCCAAATTAAAGCAAACTTATTTTGGGAGCAGGTACAATTTCTTTAAATACTTTCCAGAAGCACTTTTAACAATTTCAAGTGAAATATTCAACAGGTAAGTATATTTTCTGTAACTGTTTGTCTTGTACTATTAACTAAGTTTATTTTCCCTTTTCAGATTTTTCAAAGAGCTGCAAATATTAACCTTTCTTTTTATTTCATCATCTTTCAGGTACAAGAATTAATTAACAACAGCAAAACCATCAGACAAGTTTCAGTTCAAATGATCAAAATAAAATTATAGTCCAAAATTCTTAAACCAGAATATGATTATTTTCTAAAAATGTTTTTACTCTTTGTTTCTTGCAAGTTCAGTTCTTAGTCAGAAAATCACTAGTGAATAGAAATGATCTTCAATACTCAAGAGGTGAGATCACTAAACTCCTTATAGTCTCTCCTTGTGCTTCACTCTGTGCACTACTTTCTGTGTGTCCTTGAGTATTTCTGTGTGTATTTTCTATCTGTGCTTTTGTATGGTTTTGGCAAGGAATGCAAAAAACAGCTCACAGTTCTGCAGTCCTGGGTGGCATTGCTGACATGTGTAGGCATGCTTTCTGCTTCTTCAAATCTTTGATCATCTGGTCTGCAGATCCTAGGGTCCACATCCAGCCACAGCACTGACTATCCCGAGGTTTACAAAGTCAAAAAGAGAGACCATCTACTCTTTATGCAAGTTATTTTCCAGCAGAATCTAAGTATGCAAATGCCTCATTCATTGGAACCACTGAATTAGACGGTGAACTAGCTAATAAAAAAATAAACAAAAAATATGTATCCTTATCTAATGTTTGGCAACTATTAAAATGTATTTACTTTCCCTGATTATGTATCTGTCTATCTTACTGGCAAACAGCTCTAGCAGTGGATTTTAGTTAGCAGAGAAATCTTCATTAAATTTTCTCTCCCCAATTAAACCCAAATTTTCAAACACAAGCACGAATAAAATCTGGGAGATATACGCATGGACGGGCCTTGGGCGCACCGAGCGCATTTTAAAAATGGCCCGGTCGTGCACGTATCTCACGATCCGTGCAGAAGAGCTGGGCTCGATGAAAGGGGCAGGATGGGGGTGGGGTCTAGTAGCTACAACTGCATATGCATGTTTTTGGTTCTCTCCAAATATTTCTGCAATCTGGCACCAAATTATTCCTTTCCAACACGCAGAAGCAATAAATATGAGTTTTATAAACTAGGATATATGGGTTACCTGCTACCTACATGTATATATGCTATTTTTATGTTCAATCTCCATGTAACTCTTTGAAAATTACCTCTACAGTAGACATGAGTTCCAGGGGGTGGAGTCCATATATTCTGCTCTTAACAAGCATGCACACAAATTATTTCTGAAAGGCACATCAAATAGCAAGTGTAATTGAGTTCCCTCATAGTAGTTTTGCTGGAAAAATTATCAAAGATAACATGTAAAGAATTTTGCTTTGAAAGTTGGTATAATTTGGATGCATAACAGCTTGCAAATGTATGCAGGCCGTTGTAAAATTACCCCCTAAAAATACCTACATCTCTATTGTATGAAAAAGGGAGTTCAGCAATTAACAATACAGAATGATCTTATTAACTGAGCTCTGGTATATAACCTCCTTCCTCTGGTGTAGCAGGAGAAACCTAAGGTGCATTTTCTATCTTGCCTTGTGCCACAAGATAATCAGACTTCTAAAGTCCTTTCCTCATTTCATTAACATTTGCTATTTTTTAATGTTTAAAAATCAAAAATCTAATTAAATTCAAATATAATGTTTTAGTTTTTGAATCTGAAATAAAAAATGAAAGTAATGTTTATTCACTCCATTTAAATAAATTTAGGTTTAACCTGGGCAGCCACAACCGTCCATTGCCAGGGCTAAAGGAGAGGTGTGGGGGGTGGGGGGGGGGAACGCAGTCATCCACACTCATGTATACAAAATACTCTGGAGACCAGATGTGGAATGAAATTGGCCGAAGCTTTATTTCAATAAACAGTATTAACAAACTTCATACTCAAGCCATAACATAGGTAAGCTTTCCGAGCATCCTTCACTGTGCACGCAGCACATCATCTCTGGCCCGGGCCTGCTGCAACCAAGCAAGGCCCCTTTGCCACCTGGGAGGTAATCACAGGGTGCTCCTGTCACCTGCTGCATCCAAGCAAGGTGACTGCCCCATCAAAGGGTGTGGGCATCCGGTCTGTAGCCGCAGAGGGGCAAGCGGGCCCTGGTGACAGACTGTCCCCTTAAGAACATAAGAACATACCATACTGGGTCAGACCAAGGGTCCATCAAGCCCAGCATCCTGTTTCCAACAGTGGCCAATCCAGGCCATAAGAACCTGGCAAGTACCCAAAAACTAAGTCTATTCCATGTTACAGTTACTAGTAATAGCGGTGGTTATCTAAGTCAACTTAATTAATAGCAAGTAATGGACTTCTCCTCCAAGAACGTATCCAACCCTTTTTTAAACACAGCTACACTAACTGCACTAACCACATCTTCTGGCAACAAATTCCAGAGTTTAATTGTGCGTTGAGTAAAAAAGAACTTTCTCCAATTAGTTTTAAATGTGCCACATGCTAACTTCATGGAGTGCCCCCTAGTCTTTCTATTATCCGAAAGAGTAAATAATCGATTCACATCTACCCGTTCTAGACCTCTCATGATTTTAAACACCTCTATCATATCCCTCCTCAGCCGTCTCTTCTCCAAGCTGAAAAGTCCTAACCTATTTAGTCTCTCCTCATAGGGGAGCTGTTCCATCCCCCTTATCATTTTGGTAGCCCTTCTCTGTACCTTCTCCATCACAATTATATCTTTTTTGAGATGCGGCGACCAGAATTGTACACAGTATTCAAGGTGCGGTCTCACCATGGAGCGATACAGAGGCATTATGACATTTTCCATTTTATTCACCATTCCCTTTCTAATAATTCCCAACATTCTGTTTGCTTTTTTGACTGCTGCAGCACACTGAACCAACGATTTCAATGTGTTATCCACTATGACGCCTAGATCTCTTTCTTGGGTAGTAGCACCTAATATGGAACCTAACATTGTGTAACTAAAGCATGGGTTATTTTTCCCTATATGCATCACCTTGCACTTATCCACATTAAATTTCATCTGCCATTTTGATGCCCAATTTTCCAGCCTCACAAGGTCTTCCCGCAATTTATCACAATCTGCTCTTGATTTAACTACTCTGAACAGTTTTGTATCATCTGCAAATTTGATTACCTCATCATATTTCTTTCCAGATCATTTATAAATATATTGAAAAGTAAGGGTCCCAATACAGATCCCTGAGGCACTCCACTGCCCACTCCCTTCCACTGAGAAAATTGTCCATTTAATCCTACTCTCTGTTTCCTGTCTTTTAGCCAGTTTGTAATCCACGAGAGGACATCGCCACCTATCCCATGACTTTTTATTTTTCCTAGAAGCCTCTCATGAGGAACTTTATCAAATGCCTTCTGAAAATCCAAGTACACTACATCTACCGGTTCACCTTTATCCACATGTTTATTAACTCCTTCAAAAAAGTGAAGCAGATTTCTGAGGCAAGACTTGCCTTGGGTAAAGCCATGCTATGTTCCATTAAACAATGTCTTTCTATATGTTCTGTTATTTTGATGTTTAGAAAACTTTCCACTATTTTTCCTGGCACTGAAGTCAGGCTAACCGGTCTGTAGTTTCCCAGATCGTCCCTGGAGCCCTTTTTAAATATGGGGGTTAATTAGCTATCCTCCAGTCTTCAGGTACAATGGATGATTGTTATGATAGGTTACAAATTCTTACTAATAGGTCTGAAATTTCATTTTTTAGTTCCTTCAGAACTCTGGGGTGTATTCCATCCGGTCCAGGTGATTTACTACTCTTAAGTTTGTCAGTCAGGTCTACCACATCTTCTAGGTTCACCGTGATTTGATTCAGTCCATCTGAATCATTACCCATGAAAACCTCCAGTACGGGTACCTCCCCAACATCCTCTTCAGTAAACACCGAAGCAAAGAAATCATTTAATCTTTCCGCGATGGCCTTATCTTCTCTAAGTGCCCCTTTAACCCCTCGATCATCTAACGGTCCAACTGACTCCCTCACAGGCTTTCTGCTTCGTATATATTTTAAAAAGTTTTTACTGTGAGTTTTTGCCTCTACGGCCAACTTCTTTTCAAATTCTATCTTAGCCTGTTTTATCAATGTCTTACATTTAAATTGCCAACATTTATGCATTATCCTATTTTCTTCTGTTGGATCCTTCTTCCAATTTTTGAATGAAGATCTTTTGGCTAATATAGCTTCTTTCACCTCCCATTTTAACCATGCCGGTAATCATTTTGCCTTCTTTCCACCTTTCTTAATGTGTGGAATACATCTGGATTGTGCTTCTAGGATGTTATTTTTTAACAATGCCCACGCCTCTTGCACACCTTTTACTTTTGTGGCTGCTCCTTTCAGTTTTTTTCTTACTATTTTTCTCATTTTGTCAAAGTTTCCCTTTTGAAAGTTTAGCATGAGAGCGTCTAGTCATTAAATCAAATTTGATCACATTATGATCACTATTGCCAAGCAGCCCCACCACCGTTACCTCTCTCACCAAATCTTGCTCTCCACAGAGAATTAGATCTAAAATTGCTCCCTCTCTCGTCGGTTTCTGAACCAATTGCTCCATAAAGCTATCATTTATTCCATCCAGGAACTTTATCTCTCTAGTGTGTCCCGATGATACATTTACCCAGTCAATACTGGGGTAATTGAAGTCTAAAATTGTAAACAAGGAGAGTCAATACAGTAACCCAATTGGTAAAGTGTAAAAAGCAAGGGCAACTGAATTAAATTTAAAATATAGCCTAAGTGACGGTGTCATCAAGCCAGACGTTGTGATTTTAACCCAAAACCCAACCGGTCTTCTAATCATTCACCATCACTGTAAAAATTATATTTATTAATTGAAAAAGTATATTTCTTGTTTTTTTTATATTTTTTGCTATGAAATTAAAAGTCTGTCATAAACTTTCAAAATCATTCTTTAGTAGACATTCAACTCCAATGACCATATGAAGAAGAGTTAAATAGCAGTCTCTCAGTGCAGTTTTTAATTTCACAGCAAAAAACATAAAAAAAACAACAGATGGATCCTTCTTCCAATTTTTGAAGGATGTTTTTTGGCTAAAATAGCCTCTTTCACCTCGTCTTTTAACCATGATGGTAATAATTTTGCCTTCCTTCCACCTTTCTTAATGTGTGAAATGCATATGGACTGCGCCTCTAGGATTGTATTTTTAAACAATGTCCATGCCTGTTGAACACTTTTAACCTTTGCAGCTGCACCTTTCAGTTTTTTTCTAACTATTTTCCTCATTTTAACAAAGTTTCCCTTTTGAAAGTTTAGTGTTAGAGCTGCAGATTTACTTATTGTCCCCTCTTCCAGTTATTAGTTTAAATATGATCATGTTATGATCTCTGTTTCCAAGTGGCCCACCACCGTTACCTCTCTCACCAAATCCTGTGTTCCACTAAGAATTAAATATAAAATAGCTCCCTCTCTTGTTGGTTCCTGAACCAGCTGCTCCATGAAGCAGTCATTTATTACATCCAGATGAGCGTGGTACACGATGTCATTCCTCATATCATCTAGGAGCAGGCATCCAAGCGTGACTCCAAGGTAATTGCCTCGAAGGGGCGGATTTAGCCAATTGCTGCCATATCAGGGGAGCCAGCTGATCCCAACATGCCCCTGCGACCTAGCCATCGCACTATGCCGTCCCTCGGCATAACGTCCATCTGTCGGCCGAGGGTATTTCTCTTCGCCCATTGCTCCACCCAAAATACAAAAGATATTTTGTATTTCTCGATGCCATCAGCATAAGACGTTAACAGCAATGTTGCAGAGGTGTAGGAGAATATGATTATGTAATCCCATTGGTCACTACCAATGTCTACAGTGCAATGGGACATGGGAATTCATTCACCTCCCTAATGTAGGATAGGTACGCAAGGGACTGCCATCTGCTGATACACTGGATGGTGGTGCCCAACAAACCAGATGCTGCTGTGCTTGAGGCTCCCCCCACTCCAGGGTGCACTTCAGGATGGTGTTAAACTGGTACTTGCTTAGCAGGAGTGAGTTAGAATGCAAGGGAAATTGTGTCCCCCCTGAGGGCTTGACTGTCTTATAACGTGCAGCATTGGCCACCGGGCACATAGACAGGCCCGATACTTGGGTAATGTGACTGATTGCACCTGGCCAACCTGATCGGTCTTGGATCTCTGAATCCTGATATTGAGCTTTCCATTTCGATGGAAATGTCACAGGCTTGAAATCCGGAGCGATCGTGTTTGGCACTTGCCGCAGCAACCAGCTCACCCACGCAACATGCGGTGAAGAATGCAATGCAAAAGTTGGCTCCAAACAAGACCAGTTCGAAGTGGTCCATAATTACCAAAGATAAACAGCACCATAGAGCAAGCAAATGATCATGGAAAATAGGGTGGCACACGTCCAGGACTAGTGGATTGCGTTTGGCCCAGCCCGTAAGGATGCGTCTGATGGCAAAGTTCCTTGCCAGATTGGGCAAACCTTCAGTCTTAACATATGTTTAACTTCAAGCACCTCAAAACCATAAGCCTAAGGAGTTCTGCAATGAGGGTACACTTAGCGGATTGCCAATCAATAACATGTATGACTGCTTGGTTGTCACACCAAAATATCACATTTCTGTTCATTAGCCGCTATTGCCAAAGGTGGAGTGCTACCACTATCAGGAAGAATTCCAGGAAGGTGATATTAGCCGTGATCCCTGAGTCCACTCAATTGGTAGACCATGTCTCAATGCACCAGTTCCCTTGAAAGTAAAGGCCAAATCCAATGCCTCCTGAGGCATCTAAGAATAGCTGCAAGTCAAAGCTGGATACAGGTGGGGGTAACCACATTACTGAGCCATTGAATTTGTCCAGAAATTTCTCCCATACTACGAGATCCTCACGTAAGGCATGGGTAACTCACAAGTGGTGGTACTTCTTCATTACTATCAAGGAAGCATTAATCAATTGGCGTAGGAATGCCCGCCCCATTGGGATGACCTGCAGGCGAAGGTCAGGCTCCCTATTGCATGGTGGCCAAGGTCACCTTGTGAGCCAGATAAGCACCTTGGATCAATTCGAACAGCTTTTGTGTTGTGTTGGCTCGGAGCCTGGACATCATTTGATTGGTGTTGAGCTCAATGTCGAGGAATATAAGCCCCTTGGATAGCAGTTCCAACTCATTCACTACTAGCAGAATGCCAAAATATTTGGCCATACTTTCAAAGCCATCAAACAGATCATGGCACGCCTCTGAGCCACAAGGTCCCATGAACAGAAAATTATCCAAGTAATGGATGATTCCTGTCAAGTCCATGTGCCAGGACAACTCCCAATGTAGGAAGGTGCTGAACATCTCAAAGTGCATACACAAAACTGAGCACCCCATGGGCATGCATTTATCAAAGTAATAAGCGCCCTCGAAGTAGAACCCTAGTAGAGGAAAGTTATCTGGATGCACTGGCAAAAGCCAGAACATGGACTCTATGTTGACCTTTGCATGAGAGTCCCTTCCCTACTGTCCCTGAGGAAGTTGAGTGCACAGTGCGAAGGAAGCATATTGGACCATGCACATCTCCTGTGGGATGAAGTCATTCACAGCCTGAACCACTGGGTAGGAAAGATTGTGTATCAGCCTGCATTTACCCTGCTCTTTCTTAGGCATCACAGCTAGAGGTGACAAGACCATCTTGCCGAAAGGTGGGAGGGGGAAGGGGGCTGCTACCCTGCATAGATTAATTTCTACCACCAGCTTCTCTCTCACTACGTCAATGAACATGGTTGTGGACTGTACATTTGTGTGTTGGAGGGGTTCAGAAGACCCTCATATGAGATTCTGAAGCCCTCCTTGAAACCCTGGTGTAACGGAACAGCTGTGCAGCTATTTGGATAAAGGCTAAGACCCGACACCAATCGCTCCCATCTAGCTGGGTTGGGGCTTGCGCTTTCTTTGTATACTTGGTACCAGGGTGACTGGAGGCATAAGTGTAGCAGATGTGCTTGTATCTGCAATCCTGCATCGTGTAACTCCCTTTGTTATACCACCAACAGGCTTCAGCCGTGGGGTCAGCTGCCCGGTCCTCAAAAAATCTGAATCCTTTTCTGCTCATTTGGTTCAGTACCATTAAAGTCTATGATGGGAGTAAGCAATGCATTTTTTATTACTCCAAGACAGACAGAGTAGAGCCATTTGTGGATGGGAAAAGGAAATAACAAGACCAATCACATTTCAGCAGTTTTTCAACCAGGGTATCCCAGCTGGCAGTTGCATGGATTGAATTCATCAATGTATTTAGGTCAAAAAGCACATTGAACAGCCTGTGACCATTTTGTTTCATCATTGCTCTGTTGGATCTCTTAGAGGGAAGACAGAAATTCTCAGGCTCATTACTTGAAAACAAATCTATTTATTTATTTATTTATTTTATAGGCTTTTCTTTACCAACATTCGTAAGGCACATCATGCCGGTTTACATTTAACTGAAAGGAGGAAAGTACAATAAACGAGGTAGGGATTAGGCAGGTAGGGAGAAGAGGTAAAAGAAGGAGGAGGAAATCTGTGTACCAGAGCGAAAAGACTGTAACAGAGAACTATATACATCTTATGTAACATTATGTTCATGGTGGTGAGTACATAGAGGAACTATGTATATACTATAAATCACTATCTTTATCATTGGAGTTCGTATGCTAAAGCTGCTCACAAAGTACATGAGTGAAGAAGAGAGGTTGATGAGCGGGAGGGCGGTTAAGGATGAACTAATGGTGGGAGGGAAGGGGGAGGTGAGGAGGGGTGGGTGAAAGGAGGAGGATGCCAAAAAGGGGTGCAAATCCGGGAGAAGGTCTATGTTTGGTTAGTATCAGGGTAGGCCTGCTTGAAGAGCCATGTTTTGACTCCTTATTTGAATTTGTGCAGGGATGGCTCTAGATGGAGGGACGTGGGGAGGGAGTTCCAGAGGGAGGTACGAGCGATGGAGAAGGCCCTTTCTCTGGTGATGGACAAATGCGCAGATTTTAGAGAAGGTATGTGTAGGGTGCCTGCAAGGGTACTTCTAGTGGGGCGGTTAGTGGCGCGGAAGTGAAGCATTTCGTCTAGCAAATTGAAAGAAAAGATTACAAAAAGATTTAATTTATAGGAGAAGGCAAAGTGTACTTTTGAAAGCCAACAACCACTCAGATGTGCATGATTCAGAATGATGTATCTTTGAAGGATACTAGGAGAACAAGGAAATTAGGGCATCCTAATAAGGAGGTTGAAATAAATGCGAAAGTGGAGCAAGTGTCTTTAAATAAAGAGCAGAAAGATTCTGAATTACCCTTGTCAATGTTGTGATGCTGTTTGTGGGCTAGGCCCACAAGCAGCCTCTTACCTCGCAGTGGGGCCTGGAGGCCACCGCTACCCCTGCTGACCACTGACTGCTCTCCTCGTGGCCTAAAGGCCACCACCAACATCGCCTGCCATCTTGCGGCCTGGAGGCCGCCGCCATTATTGCTGCCACTGCTGTCCTTGGCAGTCAAACTGTCTCCGTCACCGCCGATGTCCTTCTCGTGGCCTGGAAGCCACCACCAGTGCTATTCCTTTTGCGGCCAGGAGGCCGCCGCCAAAGGTACTCTTCCGTGGCCCAGAGGCCACTGCCAACCAGGTTCTCTTCTGCAGCATGGAGGCCACTGAGGAGCACCTTTTCCTGTGGCAGGAAGCCACCATCATTTTCCTTCTTTGTGGCATGGAGCCGCCAACGTTAGGGCCTTCCTCCATGGCATGGATGCCACCATCACTGTCCCTGTTCCTCCCTCCTCCTAGGCGTGAGGTCTCGCCTCTCTTCCTCTATTAAAGGGCCCGTGGTGGGCAGTCCTCCATGGCTTCTCCTGATGACGTTCCCAAGGCGTCTCCACTTCAACCCTATAAAAAGGGCCTTCTTTGAGTCTATCTTCACCTTTGGAAGGAGCTTGTCAGCTCCTGGATTCTCTGTTCCAGTTCTTCAATCCAGGAGACCTCCGTGATCCTTCCTCGCTTCTTCAAGGCACTCTGTTTTTTGTGGGAATTCCCTTGTCTTCAGCTGTGGTTCCTGATCCTTCATCTTCATCTTCATTTGCTTTTCCTGGTCTCTCGTCGGATCCTGCATCCTTGTCCGCCTGTCTTCAGATGTCCCTGTCTCTGGATGTTCCTAGTCCTGATGTTCCCAGTCCAAAAGTACCTGACATTCCATGCTCCATGTTTCAGATGTCCCTGATGTCCTCGTCTCCAGAGGTACCGGGGACCTGTTGTACCCAATGTCCTACGTTCCAGTCCTGATCCTGATGTATCCGAGTTCCAAGTTCTGAGTCCTGAATCCTGATGTCCTATGTTCCAGTCCTAATCCTGACATCCCTCTCGTCTGCAGCGTAAGCCTACAGAAGACCCTTATTTTTAATGTTCCTGAATATGAGTTCCGAGTTCTAAGTTCCGAGTTCCAAGTTCTGAGTCTTGAATCCTGAGTCTTGTATCCTGTTCCCAGCCTTCTGAATTCCTTGTGTCTGCTTCATCCATGACCTGTATCCTGAGTCCTCATCTGCCTATCCTGAGTCCTCATCTGAGTATCCTGAGCCTTCGTCCTTGTCTGAATATCCTGACTCCTTGTCTGAGCATTTTGCATCTCCATCCACATCTGAACCCCCTGAATCAATGTACAAGTTTCAAGTATCCTCGACTCATCTGAGTTGCCAAGTATTCTCGTCTTGTTCAAGTCTTCAAGCCTTGTCCAAGTATCTAAGTACTCTTGTCTTTTTCCAAGATCAGATACCATCGCCTGTCCTTGACCTCTGTCCATCCTGTTGCATCTGCCATTCCCAGGCAGCAGGTCCAAAAGGGCTATCGAGTGGCCAGAGGGCTACCCCAGAGACCAGCATTGCATTGCTGGGTCTTTCCAGGTGTGTTCAGGTTCAGCAGAGGTCAGGGTCTTGGTGGTCAGCCTGTCCGCCCATGCTTGGACATGTCTTGTCTGCCTCAGCGCTTCCACGGAGCTCCTCTGCAGTCGCGCCATGATCCTAGAGAACATCAATCTCCCCAGAATTGGGACCACTCCCTAGCACTCCCGCAACAGTCAACAGATGAGCAGGTTGTTAATACACACAAAAAACATACTTTGAAATGTCTGTATACAAATCTAAAAGTCTAAAAAATAAGATGGGAGAGTTAGAGTGTACAGCACTGGTTGAAGAGGTAGATATAACTGGCATCTCAGAGACATCCAATGGGACACTGTTATACCAGGGTACAAATTATATTGAAATGATATGATGGATCAAATTGGTGTAAGGGTGGCAATATATATGAAAGATGGCATTGAATCAAACAGGAAAGAAATTCAGCAGGAAACAAAATGTAATGTTGAATCTTTATGGATATAAATGTCAGGCAATAAGGGGATTAAAATAGTAGTGGGGGTGTTTGCCATCCACCTGGCCAGAATGAACAAACAGACAATACAATGCTAAAAGATATTAGGGAAGCTAACAAAATCAGAGGCACAGAATTAACTGGGTGAATGTCACATCAGAACATTCTAGAGGGGTAAAACGAAACAAATTACCACTTCATGGAGCAACTGGTACAAGAACCAACAAGAGGGAAAAATATTTTAGACCTAGTCCATACTAGAGTTGTCAACTGGCTCCAAATTTTCAGGACCAGTCAAAATAACACAAGGCGGGTGGTACTTTATATAGCAACCAATTTATTGAGGAATGAGCTTTTAAGGACAAAGTCCACTTCATTAGCCATCTGACAAAACGAGGCATTAGTTGGGGCACCTGTACACCTATTTATTCAGGATTTAGCCTCCAGGTGGAATTTCATCTGTCTGATTATGCAGAAGTTTGCAGAGCAACAGACACCACTTAGCAAGTTGCCTGTAGAGGCCAGGATCACTATGGATCCTCCCCTGAGGTGTCAGATTTGGTTATACCTGATGCAGGCAGTACAAGGTCTGACCTAATTGTAGAGGTTGGCTAAATGCAAAAATAGCAACAGCAGAGGCAGAGGGACAGTGGGGATACAATGCCGTAAAGAGCGAGCTCTCCATACAGTACTGTCAACAGCACCTTGAAAATTATCACTTCCCACACCATCTTCACCCGAGAATCCTCATAGCCAACATACAATGAACTCTCGTGACATAGGCCACAGCTTCAGCGGTTGTCAACAGAAACCAGTATCCTCCCTGACCCCCTTACCCAGGAAAGGAGATCCTGCCACAAATTGCAGTCACACCATATCAAGGAGAGACCATCAAGGTCATGGACACAGATCCATTGGCATGCTGGGTACACAGGGCGGTGGTCCAGACAGACTTTGCCAGGGTCATCCAACATTTCCTTTCCTACCCACCATACCTAGTAAACGGGTATTCTCAATGGTAGAAGATATTGTGAACCCACATCATTCATGGTCAGCACTAGAGTGTATGGAAAAGTTGGTCTTCCTTAAGATAAACCTCCCTCTGCTGGGTTTCTCTGAATTTCCATGTGAGTGGCAGAAGGACTGAATGCACAATTGTGCTGAACCATTGCCCACAGTTTTTGGCCTCAGCAACCTGCTATGCTTCTGCCAATAGCCTGTTTGTTGCTGCCAGCCAACCTGTTTCTGCTGCCCTGCCTCTCTTCTGGTTCAGTGCTCTGCTATGTTGTTGCTACTCTTGATGCTTGTTCATGTGACCCTCCCACTCTCTAGGTTCCACTGCTATGTTCTGTCTCCAAAACAAAAATCAAAAAAAGAAAAGGACATTTAAAAGAAAAAACCTTCTTCTTCCCTGCCCTTTCTGGATGC
This sequence comes from Rhinatrema bivittatum, assembly GCF_901001135.1. Classification (NCBI taxonomy): domain Eukaryota; kingdom Metazoa; phylum Chordata; class Amphibia; order Gymnophiona; family Rhinatrematidae; genus Rhinatrema; species Rhinatrema bivittatum. The sequence goes on from NC_042617.1 coordinate 440,984,703, forward strand.
CTCGGGATGTTGTTGCCACTTTTGCTGCTCCTGTCTGGCTTGCTTTACTGCCTTGCCTTGCTGTTTGCTGCCATACTTATTGCTGACTTACTCCTATCTCTATGCCTTGGAGTCTTCATGTCACTATTGGTGCTCTTTGTCTTTCTTTTAGTGACTTAGGATGTTCACTCCATAATGTGTGTTGCTTTGCCTTTCTCACTTTGGTTTATGCCACTATTGGTGCCCATTGCTTCTTTTTTTGCTGTTGGAGGGTGTTCTTGGCATTCTTGGTGCCTCAGGATGTTATTGTCTCTGCTGCAGATGCCTGCCAGCAAGTTTTATAAAACTTAGTTGAAAAACCACACAGAGTCAAAAATAGGGTATATTGCTTCCCTTTTTTACTTTTCTGGAAACAAATGAAACAAATCACCCAAATAAAACGAATAAGCTTCATATCCAAATTGAATGAATCAAGAAACCAAACCAAAAATCTGAACGGAACCAGAAACTTCTACTGAATAACATGAAAAATGAATTCCCTGTAAACCCTCCAAGCTATAGCAAAAAAAATCATAAAATTATTTTTGAATGTATGAAGGAAGAAGAATTATGTAATTGGTGGACATCAATTTTAAAGACGTGTTTGTGGTGTAGTTTCTTGATTCGCAACTATATTCAATGAGGGGTAGATTTTACAAATTTGCGCACACGCGTACTTTTGCTCGCGTACCAGGCACAAACAAGAGTATGCGGGATTTTAATAGATATGGGGTAGATTTTAAGAGGCGCGCGAACAGCCTACTTTTGCTTGCGCATCAGACTCAAGCAAAAGTACGCTGGATTTTAGTAGATACGCGCGGAGCCGCGCGTATCCACTAAAATCCTGGATCGGCGCGCGCAAGGCTATCGATTTTGTATAGCCTGCGCGCGCCGAGCCGCGCTGCCTCCCCCCGTTCCCTCCAAGGCCGCTCCGAAATCGGAGCGGCCTTGGAGGGAACTTTCCTTTGCCCTCCCCTCACCTTCCCCTCCCTTCCCCTACCTAACCCCCCCGCCCGGCCCTGTCTACACCCCCCCCTTACCTTTGTCGGGGGATTTACGCCTCCCGGAGGGAGACGTAAATCCCCGCGCGCCAGCGGGCCTGCTGCGCGCCGGGCCGCGACCTGGGGGCGGGTACGGAGGGCGCGGCCACGCCCCCGGGCCGTAGCCACGCCCCGTACCCGCCCCAACAAAACGCTGCCGACACGCCCCCGGAACGCCGCGACAACCGGGCCCGCCCCCCCCCGACACGCCCCCGACACGCCCCCCTCCGAGAACCCCGGGACTTACGCGAGTCCCGGGGCTCTGCGCGCGCCGGGAGGCCTATGTAAAATAGGCTTCCCGGCGCGCAGGGCTCTGCTCGCCTAAATCCGCCCGGTTTTGGGCGGATTTAGGCGAGCAGGGCTCTGAAAATCTACCCCTATGTGCGTAGCCGCGCGTATCTGTTAAAATCCGGGATCAGCGCATGCAAGGCTGTGCAAAATCGGCAGCCTGCGCATGCTGAGCCACGCAGCCTGCCTCCGTTCCCTCCTTCCACTCCCCCGCACCTTCCCCTCCGTTCCCCTACCTAGCCCACCTCCCCAGCCCTACCTAAACTCTCCTTTACCTTTGTTGCACAAGTTATGCCTGCCCGAGTCAGGCGTAACTTGCGCGCACCGGGCCGGCCGCCGGCGTGTGATTCCCATGTCCGGGAGCCGTTTCGGAGGCCTCGGCCATGCCCCCGAAAAGTCCCCAGGCCGGAACTATGCCCACGGCCCCATCCCCAATTGATGCGCTGCCAAGACATGCCCCCGACACGCCCCCCCAGGAAAGCCCCAGGACTTACACACGCCCTGGGGCTTGTGTGCGCCGCCGAGCCTACTCAACATAGGGTCAGCGCGCAGGGGGAACTTCGGGCAGGTTTTCGGGGGGTATGCACGTATCTTACGCTCGTACCCATCTGAAAATCTGGCCCTAAATGTAGGCAGTATGAAAAGAAATCTTACTCAGTTGACAAGTGTTGTGCACTGTCATGCGGAAGGTCGCCAATCTGAACCCTGAATTGAGTATTCTGCTGCCTAGGTTGGCTGGGGCTGTGGATGGAGTCAAGGCAATGTTCACAGCCCTTAGAGGAGGGAATCTTCATTGCTTAAGATAAGGGTGACACCTGATGGTTGGATTCAGGGCTCATGATTACAGGTTTCCAGAAGAATACCTGTTGCCTAGCACCCAGTTCAGTTGCATCATTGCAAGGACCATACTAGGTATTTTGGGATAGGGTATGGATTTAAAATAGGTGGAAAACCCTGGGTAGCTACAAATGTTCCTAGTGCCAAATCATGGCACAGGTGACATTTGAGAAGGAGGAAACTGCCAGATCAAAAAAAAAAAAAGAAAAGAAATTAGAAATTTAAAACATCAGAAAATTGGGTGAAATGAAAAGAAACTTTTGCTATGCTATTGCCATATATTTTCTTTGTTGCTGTAATGAACGATGACATATGGCAAGCATTGCCATGGATAAAAACAGGGCTCTATGTGAAGAAATGGGATCTTTGAAAATTGCATACCCTGTCTACAATTGAAAGTATGTACATAGTGCCAGTATATGTGTACCTTTATGTGCAGAGAACCAAGACATTCCTGGGGGTGCAGTTGGGAGGGATTAGTATTTATGGGCATATACATACAGCTATGAACATACACATAAGCACATTATTTTGCTGGGAAAAGTACTTACACATGGCCGGTAACTTTTAAATCAGCGCATGGGAGCACATATGTGCGCATTCATTGACCGATGCCTAGAGACGCGGTCATTTTATAAAATAGCCTGACCACATGCACATGTGCGTGCAATTTTCAGTGGTCATACACTGTTCGTGCAAACGCCATTTCTTCAATTTAAATTGGGGAATTTTAAAAGCCACGCACGACATTGCCATTGCCAGTTTTCCAAGTTCATTCCCAGTTCTCTCGGTTAAGGGATACGATTTCCAAACCCCTACTGGTTTAATAGCCTCCCTTCTCCCCTGTTAGCTCTGACCTTTAAAACCCTGCTGATCTACCTAGAAATTTTGCTTTACTACTAACACATCATCCATAGAAGAAGTAAAGTTATGTGGCAGGGAACCCCCAGCATGCGCCAGTGCGTGTACGTATTTCTGCGCAAAATTCATGGTAAAATCCAGGAACACCCACGCCCCACCCAGACCCGGCGCGCACAAATCTACACCCGATTTTATAACATGTGCGTGCAGCCGCGCACATGTTATAACATCTGGGGTCGGCGTGCACAAGGGGGTGCACACTAGTGCTCCTTGCATGCACTGAGCTTTAGGGGAGCCCCTATGGCTTTCCCTGTTCCCTCCGAGGCCGCTCAGAAATCGGAGCAGCCTTGGAGGGAGCTTTCCTTCGGCCCCCCTCACCTTCCCCTCCCTTCCCCTATCTTACCCACCCCCCAGCCCTACCTAAATCCCCCCCTACCTTTATTTTATAAGTTGTGCCTGCCTCCGGGTAGGCGTAGGTTGTGTGTGCTGGCCAATGGCCGGCCCGTGATCCTGGACACAGTGGCAAATGGCCTCTGTGCCTGGAGGCCCTGGCCACGGCCCCGGACCACCCCACCCCACCCACGCCATGCCCTTTTTTCAAGCCCCGGGACATACACTCGTCCCGGGGCTATACGTGTGCCTCCAGGCCTTTTGAAAATAGGCCCAGCGCACATAACCCCCCCTACTCGCGTAAATCCACCTGGATTTATGCACGATGGCTTTGAAAATCTGCCCCATTATATTGTAAAAAAGATCAAGGTCTTGAATGATAAGGGTGACAATAGAGGATGTAATAATAGATCAGATTGACAAACCAAAGGAAGGCAAATCATTAGGACCAGATGGCATCCACCCTAGAGTTACTAGTAATATCTAAGCTATCATTTAAAACAGCCATGATTCCTGAAAATTGGAGGGTCAACAATGTAATGCTGATTTTTTTAAAAGGGCTCCAGGGTTCATCTGGGAAACTATAGATTGGTGATCCTGACATTGATGGTAGGCAAAATTGTAGAAGCCTTTCTTAAAAACAAAATCACTAGCCATATAGATAGAAATGGATTAATGGGGAAAAATCAACATGTTTGTAGAAAGAAGTCTTGTCTTACCAAACTTTAAGATTTTTTTGAAGGTATACATGAACATGTAGATAAAAGTGAGCCAGTTGATACAGTGTATTTGGATTTTCAGAAGGTATTTGATAAATGCACGCATGATAGACTCTAGGAAATTAAAAAGTTATGGGATAGGATGCAGTGTTCTACTGTGGATGGGTAACTGATTAAAAGTCCAGAAATGAGACTGTGGAATCTATTGCCAGAGGATGTGATCAAGGCGACCAGCATAGCGGGGTTTAGAAAACATTTGAATGAATTCCTAGAGGAAAAGTCCATAACACATTATTAGTCAGGTAGACTAAAGAAAGCTTTTACAATCCCTGGGAGTGATTAGTAGGAATTAGATCTATTTTATGGAATCTATCAGGCAGCCGACTGATAGATGGTTGCCTGGTGGTCCAGCGGACCCCCGCTGGACCACCAGGGAGTTTTGGCAAGTCTTGGGTGGTTAGGAGAGTGGGGGGGTTGTAGTTAATTAAATTGTAGCCGGGAAATGAATAAGAATGGAATGCATGAACGGATCGGGGCCCCCCCTTGCCGAATGCAATGTATCTGCCCCCCCACGAATACGAATGCCGAATGTAATGTATGCGGTCCCTCTGCACATCCCTATTAGTTGGAACCTTTAAAGAGTAACATATTGGTTTATAAAATAGGGTGGGAGGGTGGGTCGGAGACGGGAGTTTACTTACTTAATGATTCATGGAATGCCACGAAGTATTGATCTTCCATTACTTCATGTATGGTATGTTTAAACACTGTACTGTTCTACGTATGGTTATATATTTCAGCTGTTGTATATGAGAAAATCCTTCAATAAAAATGATATTAAAAAAAAAATCTAATAGCCGCATTGTACTCTGGCTTTTCCAACATGTAGACAAAATATGTCTTGGCTTTAATGAATCTGCTGCAAAATAATAATTTATATTTTTAGACATTAGATATTTTACTTTATATGACTATATAAAATATTTTAAAATGTTTTGCTGTCCTGTAATTACATCACATTATTTTATTTTAACATTAGACCACTCAGTTTATTTTTATTAATTCTGATTTGCAGTAACTTAACATCTGCCCCGCACAATTTCCTTGCATCTTGATTCAGCTACTAAGCAGATATTCAGCAAAAGACTATTACTGGGGCCTAAGTTTCTAAATGGGAATGCATCCTTTTGTCAAAACCCCACTAAGTGGCAATCCTACTATTATCAGATGTGGAAAGGGCTGTCAGCACTAGCAGGTCCCAACATGTCAGAGAGATTACTTTCTAAATCTCTTTATCCATTCTAGGACTGAGCAACACTGCCAGCAAGTAAGTGTGTTCAGCCACAGCTGTGTAGGTTTTGCAAAACTTAATTATTTATTCAAAGTCAGACATAGTAATTAACATCCAAATGGATACGATTGTCTGATAAGAAATGCTTTGCATTTCAGATGTCCTCAACCAACTAACTGTCAAAGTTGTGCTGTTTCACAGACTGGGGCCTGCCAAAAAAACAGCAACAACAACAAATTCCTCATAGACATCTGTTTTGGAGTAAAACTAACATATTTGAAAAACAATGCCTTACATACATTTTTCCTTTCTGTAGGCAGGAGTAACTGACTGCATTCTGGTGAAATGTATAATTGCTTTTGAGATATGTTATAGAACTGTATCATACTATAGTCATATATTTAAATTGGAAAAAAATGTATATATATATATAGAGAGAGAGAGAGAGAGATTTTCATCAATTTTGTTTGTTGTATGGTTTTTATTATAATATATATCTGAATTGTACTCTTCACAAATGCAACTATAATTGTGCAGGTATACATCTTTAAAAATAGATACATTAAAAAAATATATATCTCTATCTAGCTATCTATATATATATATATATGAAAAACCCTGAGGAAAGAGCACTAAAGTATTAAAAACAATTTCAAAAACATATTTATTCATAATTTGTACATATGTATCAATTTATAAATATATAACAGCATTTAAATATAACAGTGCATACAAATGTTTGAAACAAAATACATACAAATAAATAGAAATAATAGACTCTGTTCCATACCCTGTGCAAAATGATTTAAAAAAATGCCAGACCCTAAATTTGGTGTCACATGTATCATAATGTCACATTCCACCTTCATGCACAATACACAATGTCACAACATTCATACAAGATATTGTTTGATGTATCACCAGTTGTAGAAACAACTTGAAAGTCCAAACTGGCCAAATGCAAAGATGGTGGCTAGAAATCACGGCACAATATTTACGTTCTGGAATAACGATAATCCCAATAGTGGCTTCCTCAGGGAGAGAGAAATTCTAATGATCAAGGCACCACTGTCTAGTGTCTTTTGAAGTAGCCGTTTCCAATAAATGAGACTGCAGACATCTGATTTCAAAGTACAGGTGTAGCACTTAATGCTCATTACAGCTTTAAACTTGTTTTCTTTGAATAAGCCACCACCGGGCGGGGGACATCCCCAATAAAAGAATCAATGCAGCCGACTTCTTGTTACAGGTGCTGTGTCTTATGATTCCTTTGAGAAGTTCAGCAGGAAGGAGGAAGGCAGAGATTAAACTGTAAAGAACATGCTGCACCTGTACCATGAAGTCGGTTGCATTGATTCTTTTATGGTGATGTCTCCTGCCCAGTTCTCCCTGAGATGGGTTTATAATATATCCTTCAAGTAGAGTATGGATGATTGAGCGATAAGTTAGAAACAGATATTACCGTAACACAGGATATGTTGGATCTTAGAATTTGTAGCCTGGCTGCATAAAAACAGCAGTCTGTTTTGTGCAGCAAGTAGCTAATCTCTTTACAGATAGAAAGTTTGCAAAATTGATGGTTCTGTCACAGTTACTTATCCATATTGACATTGCTGAGCCACTGAATTAAAGATATCAAAGATTTTTATGACAACAAGATATATTCTTCTTTGCTAGAAATCCAACCACCACTCTAGAATAAGAACATCTCATAACTGATTCTCCAGGGAGCACTCTGACTGCCAGATCTATTCTGAATTTCTTTTACAAAACCTCCAACTGTGTCTTAGTGTATTCATTTAATTTTGTATCATAAACTTTATGCTTCTTGCAACTATTCAGTGCAGTTGTTATTTCTTTTCCTATTGAATGCTAAATGAATGGCAAAAGGCACTAAATGAAAACAATATGTATCAAAGGAATGCCTTGTTCTCATTTCTTTCCACAATCACTTTTTTTATGATGTGCTACAAATAAGCATATTATTGCCAGACACCATCTTAAACATTCAAAAATAGTATTTTGGTAATAAATTTTAAGATGTGCTAAAAATGGAAACAAATGGTTAGAAAACATGCTAACCATGCAGGGATATCTTCAATTTTGAATATTTCTAATTGGCCCTGATTTACTAAAGCTTTTCTCCCATTCTTTTTTTCCCATTTTTTCCCATTTTTTCCCATTCCAAGGACTCCCCAAAACATTCAACCATTAACAATACCATTTGTACATAGTATTTAATTAATTTAATTTGTATTTTGTCTAACCAGTTATTCTTTCCTATCTCTTCCTTCTTCTCCAAGTTCTGTGACCCTTGTTAATTGTAACTGTTTCCTTCGATCACCACAGTTTTAGTTTGATGTATTTAATGCACCCCGTTTCATGTAAACCAGCAAGATATGTCCTCATGATTGCCGGTATATAAAAACCTTAAATAAATAAATAAATAAATAAATAAATAAATAAATTCTGTATCTATAGGAACAATGCTTAGTAAATTAAGAAGACCTCAGGTTGCTAAGGGAGCAGAGATGCTTTATTTAATGGAAATGTGTTTAATTTTATTTGGTATACTTTGTGTTAGTTTGCAACTACTTAACAGTTAAATCTATTCATAATGACTGGGTTACTCCCTTGTTCTATCTAAATCCCTGATTGATTTGTCTTATGAAAAATGCCCTTCTTGTCATTTTAATCAGGATAAAAGTCTATAAATCAAATAATGTGCTTAGAGTTGGACTGGAAGGAAAAAAGATACTGAAATTTAACCTAGCTTTCTTTTTTAAATCAAACACAAATTGAAATTTACTTATCTGTTTTAATCACACACTGAAATTTTACTTATCTTACTTTTTAATTGAAATACACACTGAAAATGAATCTAGATTTATTTTTAAAAACACACTGAAAATGTATTTGGCTTTCTTTTTAAGTAAATAAGCACATTAAAAGTTTATATAACTTTCTTTTTTTAAATCAAACACACATTGAAAATTACCTAGATTTCTTTCATAATTCAAGCACACAATGAACGCTTACTTAGCTTTTTTCTTTAAATCAAACAAACTGAAAATTAACCGTATTTTCTATTTTAAATCACACATTGAAAGTTTACTTATCTTCCTTTTTAAATCATACACTGAAAATTCAACTAGCTTTCTTTTTAAATCACACATTGAAAGTTTACCTGGCTTTCATTTTAAATCAAACACACTGAACATTTACCCACTTTACTATTTTAAATCAAATAACTCAAGAATCTCCCCTTTCCCTTGTACTTTACTTCACCAAATTTCATAACAAAGCAATATTTATAAATCTTCTTCAATCAATAGTGAAATCACCTTCTGCTCTCAGTATTCCCTCAGCTTTCAAGTATAAAGCAAAACTATGAATAAAATAGGATATTCAGGGTGCAACATTTAAGTAGTCATGTAGAACAGAGGAGGAGGCATCCCATAGAGAGAATATTCAGGACCAGAATCTGTCTGAGAAGCAAGTATTTCATAGGTTCAGATTAAAAACAAAACAGAACAGAACATAGATACTATGCCTATGCCAGCAGCAGTCTTACCAGTATACCTTAATGTCATTACAGCTATTTCCTTTTTTGACATCAGCACTTTCCATATACCTCTGGAGTTGATGGCTGGAATAAGTCAGTAAGCCACCTTCATATGTATTGATCAGTTTCTCGTTGTATTTCCCAGTAAAATACAACACTATTTATCTTTGCCTCTGAGATGACAGGAAGAACAACAAATTATGACTGATTTCTTCCAAATTCCAAGTTTCTCCACTGTTCTGAGGGCTATTGATTGCACAAAGTCTGATGCCAAGGGTATTATTATGGCCATACTGCCCAGGTTTCCAGGAACCTGTCATGATGCCAATATCTTCTCACAATCAGGAAGATCTAATCACTGGGGATTGATTTCTAGGTAAGTATGACTCATCAACTAACCTCTTCCCTTTTCTTTCCCCTCTGTCTCTGGGTGGTCTTACCGCTTTGGTCCACTAAGGCTTTTCCAGCCTCTATCAGAAGACAGTTTTGGGACTGGGATATCTTGTTTTTTCTTCTTTGCCTTCTCTACAGGTGACAGGTGCCTTCTTTTCCTTCTTCTCTGCCTTCTTCTCTACAGGTGACAGAGCATATCCAGCATAGCTCTCTGCTTCAACGGCAGGGGAGAAAGTCTGACACTTCACGCATATCCAGCATAGCTCTCTGCTTCAAGGTAGGGGGGGGATGAAGAAATGTGGATCTATAACAAGGACTGAATTACATAGTCTGGATAAACAGATAAGCATGGGTGTAGCTTGCTTATTGTGGTGGTTAATACCCCTAACTAATTAAGATATTTCACTTAGATGCAGTTCCAACACTGCTCTCTACATTAATGGTGGGGGTGGAAGGGAAATAGAATAAAAAAGATTGCTAAGAGCCAAGAGTAACAGATAAGTATGAGAGAAAAAAAAAAAGTGTGAAAGCTTGCTGGGCAGACTGGATGGGCTGTTTGGTCTTCTTCTGCTGTCGTTTCTATGATTCTATGATATCTACTCAAAATCTGGCTCATTATCCCACTGGCAACAAGGACCACCAGCAGACAAGAGTAGTTACAAAGGGAACATTTAGTCTATTCAAAATACATTTCTGCTACTTTGATAGATCAGGCAAATATCTTCTCTATAATCCAGCAAAGGTCTCTGATATCTTTTTAACCTTGAGTATGCTTTATAACTTGGCTAAAATCCAAACCCTGCATAGGGACAACATGATCATTTTACAGGGCCCAATGATGAACACAACCTGAGTGAGGAGGAATTGCAGAAAATACATTGCCAGACTGTCAGCAGGCAGTAGAGGAAAGGAACACTTTGATACTAAGAAATTTTCAAAGGTGAAGGTGCATGTATTTATAAAATGAAGGTGATATGTGCATAGCAAACATATTTTTTTTTCCTGGGCTATTTTCTCTTTATAGGGAGTGGCTCTGGTCCTTGAACTGCCCAAGTCTGATGCTTCTGTGCAGTGATGTGCTGTCTAAATGCCTTTGGCCACAGACACTGAAGGTAGTGACAAGAAATGATAGCTGCAAGAGGCCTCTGGAAGAGAGAGAGAGGGTCCTGAGAGCTGATGTTTGGGGGGAATGGGGGAGGGCAGAGAATGAAGGCCTAGAGGCAGTAGTGTGCTTCTCCTCTTCTATGACTGTACACGATGAGGCCATCTCCATGTTAGCAGAGGGAGATGTCCCCATCTGTGTCATCTGATTAGGGAGTAGCTTTCCTCTGAGGTGGTATATGCATTGGTGAAGGAGGCATCCTTAGAGATGGTGGAACTCTAGGAGAAGATGGCATTTTTGTGGTATTGAAGACATAGGGGGAGCCTCCTAATGGATTGGTGGAGTTACAGTGGGCAAAGAAACATACCATGGTGGTGGTGGTGCAAAAGTAGGGCGAGCCTGCATCCAGGGGCCCTGTGATTGCCAGGGAGCCTTCTATGCTGCTGCAGCTGGCATGGAGGCATCTGATGAAGCATCTCCCTCCAGACAGAAGTAATGGACTGCAATTCCACCCACAGCACCTACCCAATATCCTATATCTCCTGTCTTACACCCTTCAGCTCTTTCTGTTTCACTTCCTTGAGGCCCTATATGTCCTGACTTATGCCTACAAGCAGGTATGTCACTCTATCATTTTGGAGCAGCATGCAGCTCTCAAATGGAGTACAAGACACTTCATCATCAGCTCTTGGAGAAAAGCTGGCCTCTTTTCTTTATTTGTCTTCACTGTCATCAACATCTTGTTCCAAGACTTGTGGAGTAGGTGGTTCTCTATAGGTTGGCAAGAGCTTATCTGCAACAAAGTCTGGGCGTGTACCACATGTCTTGCTACATTTCACTCCTGCTTCTCTTTGTCAGTTGCAGACTCCACAAATCCCAACTCTTCTGATTCACTCTGTTCCTCTGGACTGGCAAGAAGCAATTGTGCATAGAGATGTGAATTGGAACCTGAATCGGTTCGGATTCCGGTTCTGATTCACATGTGGGTTTTTTTTCATTGGGCCCGATCTCGGTTTTGTTTATCAGCTGCACCCGAGCCGATAAACAAAAAACTCACCCCGACCCTTTAAAACTAATCCCTTTGCTTCCCCCACCCTCCCGACCCCCCAAAAACATTTTACAGGTACCTGGTGATCCAGTGGGGGCCCCGGGAGCGATCTTCCGCTCTCGGGCCGTCGGCTGCACCTAATAAAAATGGCACCGATGGCCTTTGCCCTTACTATGTGACAGGGTATCTGTGCCATTGGCCGGCCCCTGTCACTGGAGCACTGGGGCCGGCCATCCAGTGCTCCTACCATGTGACAGGGGCTAGCCAATGGCATCGATACCCTGTCACATGGTAAGGGCAAAGGGCCATCGGCACCATTTTGATTAGTGGCAGCCGACGGCCCGGGAGCGGGAGATTGCTCCCGGGACCCCCACTGGACCACCAGGTACCTGTAAAATGTTTTTGGGGGGGTCGGGAGGGTGGGGGAAGCAAGGGGATTAGTTTTAAAGGGTCAGGGTGGGTTTAGGGGTTATTTTTGTGTACTGTTTTTCCCGCCATCCCCCAAAACAATAAGAGAACCCCCACGATCAATATCGTGGGGTTTTCCTATCGTTTCGGGGAGCCCCAGATTTCTGACGATTTTGAAAATATCGACGATATTTTCAATCATCCGAAGCCCGATTCACATCCCTAATTGTGCATGCTGTCTTGTCTTCCCCACACCACTGTGTCCCAGCTCATCAGAATCATGTTATGTGGCATCACCTGCAAGAAGGTAAAATACACAAATTGTCAAAATCAATTCTCTCTATATAGATTGTTCACTTCCTACCCACTAGGCCTTCCTTACAGGCATGGAGAACAGCTTCATAGACCCTTCTCTACTAATCTAGCAATCCCGAGATTGTCAATGCTACCATCATGTACTTTTTTATTTTTTTAAATAAACCTACAAGCTTGAATAAAAAGAGAACTAACAGCAAAATTTTGCTTATGACTGCAGACCCTATTTGTCTTTTTTACCATAGACCATCTGTAATTACATAACTGTTGTATTTGTGAACTTGTTGGCCAAGGTAGTATTGAGACTACCTGAAGGGAGGAGCCCTGCAGGTTCCCACCAATGGCAAGCAGATCTAGATGACGTAGAGTGTCATCAGGACCTTCACCTATACTAGTCCTCATTCCCATTGGATTGAACCTTTGGGTACCATGTCCAGCAAGACTTAGGAGGGGTCTCTGCTGATTGCAGAAAGATAGGTCCATTGCCATCTAGGGTAGTAGACAGGCAGCATTCATTTGTCTCCAAGATCCAGGCAATGGTCAGAGGCAGGCAGTGCTCAATCATATCTGAGGCCCAAGCTGAGATCAAACCAGGTATTCATTCAAGGGAGGAGAAGAGGGATGGATAGAGAGGGCAGGTAGGCAAGAAGAAGAACAAGCAGGCAATGTGGATGGACTAGAATGACAACCTGAAGACAGTAAGACAAAGACCAAGACAACTGGACAAGGACTGAAGGCAAAGCTGGAACAAAGACTGAAGACAAGGCTGGTATGAAGACAGGATGCTGGGAAGCAACACATACTACTGTTGCAGAGGTGAGTATCTTCTGGGGACCTGCTCTTATATATGTCTGATCCAGTGAGGTCATCTCTAGGGACCATAGGGACTTTCACATCATGGTACCTTTAAATACCTAGAAGTGGCATGCGCATACACCTAGGGGGAGGCACGGGGCATAGCATTGGTGGTATCCTGCAGTGAAGAGTATTGGCATCCTGCCAGCGTTGTTCATGTTCACCACACTGAGGAGAGTCCCTGCCAGCCTGGCCCTTTGACTGCCAAACACAACAATAATTATTACATATATGTATAGTTAGAAACTTTATCATATGAACTGTATGCTATAAACTTATATGCCTTTGTTACAAAGACTGCCCACTTTATCGCCCTTGAGAGCAAGAGGTATCTAGCTGGCCAGCTCAGATACCTCTGAGATGATGCTTAGGATCATCTGCTCTGACCAGTGGGCCCCTTTGCCCTCATTCTGGCCTGTTTCTCCTTGACCTTGCATTTAAGGTCTCACCACTTATGACTGAGGTGATACACACTTCTTTTATTGTGGAAGACAGCATTCATTTTCCTGGATCCTTTCCCATTCAGGAGATTCTGGAACTTCATGACCTCCCTGAAAAGAAGGTCCTCCTCCCATAGCTGGAAGTTAGTCTTCCTAAGGAGGGGTCCTTATCCTCCAGGCATGGTACAGTCAGGGAAATATGCTATGAGATCCCCGAAACTGATAGGAAAACCCTACAAAATTGTTCATGGGGTTCTCTTATCGTTTTGGGGGAGGGCGGGAAAAACTGCACACAGAACCAACCCCTAAACCCACCCCAACCCTTTAAAACAGATCACTTAGCTTCCCCCACCATCCTGACCCCTCCAAAACTTTTTTAAAGTACCTGGTGGTCCAGTGGGGTTCCCGGGAGCAATCTCCCACTCTCAGGCCATCAGCTGCCACTAATAAAAATGGTGCCGATGGCCCTTTGCCCTTACCATGTGACAGGGTATCCATGCCATTGGCCAGCCCCTGTCCATGGTAGGAGTAATGGACGGCCGGCGCCATCTTTAAAAATGGCGCAGACCATCCAGTGCTCCTACCATGTGACCCCTACTGGACCACCAGATACTTGTAAAAAGTTTTTTGGGGGGGGGGAAAACTAAGGGATCTGTTTTAAAGGGTCAGGTTGGGTTTTTTGTTTATCGGCTTGGGCAAAGCCGATAAAAAAAAGCAATCGGACCGCACAAAAAAAATTTCACGATGTGAATCGGAACCGGAATCGGAACCGATTCCGGTTTCGATTCACTTCTACTTTCTAGTTCTTGATCAAAAGATTCTGCCAGTTCGCATATAAGCCTTGTTTAAATGCCTTCTTGACATTACTGTAAGAATAACCCTGAGAAACAAATCTCTGTGCCAAAATCTTGAGCACAATGCTTATAAGTTGAAACTGAGGAACACAAACATCTGTATCTCAAGAATTGGCCATAGGGAATGTTCTCCTTAATACGATGTGGGTGAAAACTTTGAAAACGTAATAAAGTGTTCCTATCCATTGGTTTTCTATATACGGATATACTTAATAACCATCCTTCTTTATATACCACCATATCAAGGAAAACTATTTGAGATTCATGGTGCTGAAACAAAAATTCAAATTCACATCTAATTGATTCATCCACATCATTAAATTAAGCAATCTATTAACATCCCCCGACCAAAGAAAAAGTAAATTGTCAATATAACACTGCCAAAACGTGATGAAATGAAAAAAGTGAGATGGCTAAATGAATTTTTTCTCAAAATATGTGACATATAGTCCTGCCACAGAAGGAGCCAATGGAGACCCCATGGGGATACCTTTGACATGATGGTAAAACAAGGACTTAAACAAAAAATAACTATGTTTAATGACAATATTCACTAACTGCATAATTACCTCACGACGACTAATGGGAACCTCCAATTCAAATAATGAATCCTGTACTATTTCTATGGCCCCCATCTTGTGGAATACTTGTATATAAAGATGAAATATCTGCAGTGACTATCACTCCCTGAGGTTGTGTATTTTCCAAAGAATCTAATGCCAGTATGAAGTCTGTAGAATCCCTGACATAAGATTAAGATTTAACTACAAGAGGCTGTAACAAAGAATCCACAAATTTAGCAATAGGTTTGAAAACTGAACCTATACCCAAAACTATGTCTCACTAGTGGAGCAAGTCCAAGAAAGCACTGGAGCACAAGTGCACTCTGCACAAGTAATTGTTAGCACCAAAAGCGCACACAAAACTTTACTTGGTCAAGGTTTTATCTTCTCAGAATTTTTTTATTTCAACACGATGACTGCTTTTATTGAAACACAGTATTCAACAGCAGTCCCTGACACGGACCCGTGTTTCGCCAGTCCGGCTGCTTCAGGGGGATATTTTAACAACAAAATCTGTGTCATGAAAAGTCTTAAATGTATTCGGGAGCACCATTTTGTGTGCGCTTTTGGTGTTAACAATCCCTAGTGGAGCAGGCATAAGCTTATGGATTTTTGGGACCGTATAGAGAAACCAATATTGCTTAGTAGTAATTGTATGAGGCGTCAATGCCTGATCTAATATACCTTTAATTTGTTTCTGGATATTTAAGGTAGGATCATGATCTAGTACTAAGCATGTTTTAGAATCACTCAATTATGACAAAGCATCCTTTGTATATTAGCTTTCGACTAATACCATTACTGCACCTTTATCAGCAGGTCATTCTACTATTGATTCATCCTCTTTCGGTTGTTAATAGCCCTGAACTCATCTTTAGATAGATTGAACTTGACTCGTTCTTCACCCACTACTAGCCCTTGCAAATCTTGTAGCACTAGTGACTTGAATGCAACAATAAGTGGGTGAGGAGGTTCTAAAGGCATCCATGATGAAGTCCTATATAGTTTCATTGATTTATCTACCTTCTGAGTCTTAGGACCAAAAAAATCAATAAGTCTAATATGTCTAAACATTTTTTTAAGTTCCATTTGAGTCATAAATGCATTATATTTCTCTGTGGGTATGAATGACAAACATTTAATTAAAAGGGACAGCATGTTATCAGACCAAACTTTTGAAGAAAAATTAAACACTGATTGATGGACTATTGGTACACAGCTATCTCTTCTTGTCAATGGCGTTTGTGTCTGTTGTAAAATCCCCCTGTGAAAAAATCTTTAATCATGCTCCCCATGTGTCTGTTTATTATGTGACTTTAAAAAAGGAACTTTTCCAACTATACTTTCATTAGCATGAACATAAGAATTGTCATCTGATGGAACATTGAAAGATACCATTTTGGGAACAGAAGTCCCACTAGCAGGGGCCTTTTCTTCATCAGACGAATCACCTGATGAAGAAAAGTCACCTCTCTTTTTACCATAATTTTTCTTGCCTTTTTGCATCCAAGGATTTACAAAGCTTTATGTATAATCCATTTCATCTCTATAGCACTTACTCATTTTGATTTTTTTTTAACATCAGCTTTAAATAAATCTAATTGTTTCTGCATATCCAATAACTGAGAATCATACATATCTTTAGGAAATGATTGTTGTATGACCTCCATTTCTTTTGATATGTCTTCCTTTGAATCACTATAAAACACGCTTCTTTGTTACTGTATGGGCCCTGTGTATTAGAAGATAATTGGGTGTTTGTTTTTAATAAGAACATAAGAAGTTGCCATACTGGTGTTATGTTCGATGTGTCTAGAGTTAGACAGTGGGCCCCTGGATTGTGGTAAGGGTGACTCCACCCACAGGGAGGAGCCCTGTGGTGACTCACCATGATAGGCGGAGTCTCAGTGATGATGGACAACAGAGAAATAACTTTATTATACTGCAATGGTAACCCAAGGAATGGGTAATGAACTTAGTCCTGTAAGCAGGTCTTTTCCAATGATAGCCCTCAGTGTGGGATGGTCCTGGAAATACTTCCTCTCAGTGGTGCTTGTGTAAGATATCTCTGGTAGAGTCCCATAGAGCAGGATAGGCTGGAGATAGTAGATGGATGTACACAAGGTGATAGAGAGCTGGTGGTAACCCGCAGCACGGGGTACCCTGAAAAATACCTTCTCTTGCTGGTGTCTGTGCAGGTGATATCTGGTAGTGGTCCGCAATGCGGGGTATGCCGGACGCCGGTGGCAAGTTGCACAAGATGGTATGGATCCAATAGTGGTCCGCAGAGTGGGGTAACCCGAGAATCCACACAGTGAAGGTAGAGGCAGGTGGAAAGCAGGCACTGTACTCACTCGGCACTGAAGAAGTAGATTGAATAATAGGCACCGAGAAGACCTGGAACGAAGCAGGGTCAGGTCGTCCATGAAACGATGCAGGACTCACTGAAAAAGAGCAGAGGCAGTGAGAGAGGCCCTTCGAGGAGCAGATAGCCCTGAATGTGAGCGAGGCCCCCAAGGAGCGGGTACCGAGAACACACAGACAGGAACAGCAACCAGAGTCACAGAATGGTGGAATAAGCAGGACTGGAATCCTTGCTAACTTGTCATACTGAAGGTCACCTGAGCTTAAGTAGTAGAAGCAGATGGCGTCATGTGGTGGGGATGCCCCCGAGGTTCCCGCCATGACGTGCTCAAGAAGGGGCCAGGCATGCACGCACATGCCCTAGGTTACCCCGCAAGTAAGATGGCTGCCAGGAGCGCCCACGCCGTCCCGGGAACGCCATGAGGGTTGGCGTGGAGAAGCGGAGATGGCTTTCTTCCCCAGACTAGAAGCAGAAGAGAGAAAAGAGGTGAGCAGTAGAGGTCGCAGCCACCTGCGACCAATGGGCACAACAACTGGGTCAAGCCAAGGGTCCAGCAAGCCCAGCATCCTATTTCCAATAGTGGCCCATCCAGATTACAAGTACCTGGCAAGTGCCCAAACATTAAGTAGATCCCATGCTACTAATGCCAGTAATAGCAGTGACTATTCCCTAAGTCAACTTGATTAATAGTAGTTAATGGACTTTTCCTCCAGGAACTTATCCAAACCTTTTTTAAACCCATCTATAATAACTGCCTTAACCACAACCCTTGGCAACAAATTCCAGAGCTTAATTGTGCATGGAATGAAAAAGAATTTTCTAAAATTTGCTTTAAAATGTGCTACTTGCTAACTTCCTGGAGTGCCCCCTAGTCCTTCTATTATCCGAAACACTAAATAACCAATTCACATTTAGCCATTCTATACCTCTCATGATTTTAAAGGCCTCTGTCATATCCCCCCTCAGCCGTCTCTTCTCCAAGCTGAACAGCTCTATCCTCTTTACCCTTTCCTCATAGGGCAGCTGTTCCATCCCCTTTATCATTTCAGTCACCCTTCTCTGTATCTTCTCCAGTGCAACAATATCTTTTTGGAGATGAGGCGACCAGAATTACACACAGTACTCAAGGTGTGGTTTCACCATGGAGTGATACAGAGGCATTATGACATTTTCCATTTTATTCACCATTCCCTTTTTAATAATTCCTAACATCCTGTTTACATTTTTTGACTGCCACGGAACACTGAGCTGACAATTTCAATGAATTATCCACTGTGACACCTAGATCTTAATATGAAACCTAACATTGTGTAACTACAGCATGGGTTATTTTTCCCTATATGCATCACTTTGCACTTGTCCACATTTTGATTCCCCATCTTCCAGTCTGGCAAGGTCCTCCTGTAACTTATCACAATCTGCTTGTGATTTAACTGCTCTGAATAATTTTGTGTCATCTGCAAATTTGATCACCTTACTCATCATATTCCTTTCCAGATCATTTAAAAATATATTGAAAAGCACCGGTCCAAGTACAGATCCCTGAGGCACCCCACTGATTACCTTTTCCACTGTGAAAACTGACCATTTAATCCTACTTTCTTGTATCTATCCTACATACTTCATTTAGGATACTTTATCTCTGGATAGGAAGTAGTTGCATGAACTGACAGTTCTGACCTGATTTCACTCAAACTCTGAAGGATTGCTTTGTGTGGGTCCTATTCCATTATAAGAGTTGCAGGTAAACAAGAGGTACCTGATAGCTTACAGCTGATAGCTTACATCTGAGAGATTTATTGTGAAAGTCTTTAAATACTCTTTTGGCCTACATGTCTGTTGTGGCCTGGGTAAACTTCTGTACTGACCTCTATTAGCATGTGGGGCTTCCAGAGATGTTATAGTTGGCACCTTGATGAAGGGATTTTCAGCTGGAAGGTGATATCCTTGTGATGGTTATCTGATCTCTACCTTGGAGATGAACTGGTACAAGCAAAGAAAAGGTGAGGAGTGGACCTGTAATTACATGAACCACATTGAATTTCAGGTTGGCCTTCATCACCTCGGAATAAGACTAAAGTTTTGCACTATTATTTTCATTGATGTAACCAGCTTATGGGAGATAAAGGTGAATAATTAGAACTTGATACAGACAGCTTCTGTTGAAGAAAGCTTCTATCCTCACTAGGGATCTGAATCGTTTTAGGACGATTAAAATTATCGTCCGATAATTTTAATATCGTCTTAAACCGTTATGGAACACAATACAATACAGATTCTAACGATTTATTGTTATAAATCGTTAGAATCGTGAGCCGGCACACTAAAACCCCCTAAAACCCACCCCCGACCCTTTAAATTAAATCCCCCACCCTCCCGAACCCCCCCCCGAATAACTTAAATAACCTGCAGGTCCAGCGGCGGTCTGGAACGGCAGCGGTCCGGAACGGGCTCCTGCTCTGAATCTTGTCGTCTTCAGCCGGCGCCATTTTCCAAAATGGCGCCGAAAAATGGCGGCGGCCATAGACGAAAAAGATTGGACGGCAGGAGGTCCTTCCGGACCCCCGCTGGACTTTTGGCAAGTCTCGTGGGGGTCAGGAGACCCCCCACAAGCTGGCCAAAAGTTCCTGGAGGTCCAGCGGGGGTCAGGGAGCGATTTCCCGCCGCAAATCGTTTTCGTACGGAAAATGGCGCCGGCAGGAGATCGACTGCAGGAGGTCGTTCAGCGAGGGTTCCGGCGCCTCGCTGAACGACCTCCTGCAGTCGATCTCCTGCCGGCGCCATTTTCCGTACGAAAACGATTCGCGGCGGGAAATCGCTCCCTGACCCCCGCTGGACCTCCAGGAACTTTTGGCCAGCTTGTGGGGGGCCTCCTGACCCCCACGAGACTTGCCAAAAGTCCAGCGGGGGTCCGGAAGGACCTCCTGCCGTCCAATCTTTTTCGTCTATGGCCGCCGCCATTTTTCGGCGCCATTTGGAAAATGGCGCCGGCTGAAGACGACAAGATTCAGAGCAGGAGCCCGTTCCGGACCGCTGCCGTTCCGGACCGCCGCTGGACCCGCAGGTTATTTAAGTTATTTGGGGGGGGGGGGTTCGGGAGGGTGGGGGATTTAATTTAAAGGGTCGGGGGTGGGTTTTAGGGGGTTTTAATGTGCCGGTTTTTTCGATTTTTTCGATTTTTTCACGATTTTTTCACGATTTTTCACGATATTTTACCCCCCCCAAACGGCAACAATACGATTCCCTCCCCCTCCCAGCCGAAATCGATCGTTAAGACGATCGAGGACACGATTCACATCCCTAATCCTCACATCTATATGATACCAGTTCTATGCTGGAAGGTATTCTGTTGGTGAAAGGACCACTAAGTGTCAACTTCTTGTCTCCTCACACTGTGTTGTTTTCAGTGAAGCAGACAAGACTGTATTCCTCTGTAAGCAATACCATTGTTTGTGGCTTGGCTGCACCCATATCTCTGGCACTTTCAGGAGATCAGACTTAAGTGATGACTTTAAGCTCTGTAGTGTTGAGTCCCTTACAGAAAGGACATTCAGGAAGGCTATCTACAGAATGATGACCCAATTAAACAGGAACTAAAATGATGCTACTGATAGAATAGGTAAGTAGAGGATAGAAGATGGAAGAAACAGCTACATGCCTAGCTTGATGCCGGCCAGTGTTTGGGTATGAGAATGAGTACAGTAGATTATAGGGATGTGAATCGTTTTTTGACGATTTAAAATATCGTCCGATATATTTTAAATTGTCAAAAATCGTTAGGGCCACGATACAATACCAATTCCCCCGATTTATCGTTAAAAAATCATAAATCGGGGAAAGGGGGAGGGCAGGAAAACCGGCACACTAAAACCCCCTAAAACCCACCCCCGACCCTTTAAATTAAATCCCCCACCCTCCCGAACCCCCCCCCAAATGCTTTAAATTACCTGGGGATCCAGCGGTGGTCCAGAACGGCAGTGGTCCGGAACGGCCCCCTCAATTGAATCCTTTTGTCTTCAGCCGGCGCCATTTTGCAAAATGGCCGCCGCAAAATGGCGAGGCCATAGACAAAAACGATTTGACGCAGGAGGTCGTTCCGGACCCCCGCTGGACTTTTGGCAAGTCTTGTGGGGGTCAGGAGGCCCCCCCAAGCTGGCCAAAAGTTTCTGGGAGTCTAGCGGGGTTCAGGAAGCGATTTCTTGCCGCGAATCGTTTTCCATACGGAAAATGGCGCCGGCAGGAGATCGACTGCAGGAGGTCGTTCAGCGGGGGTTCCGGACCGTCGCTGAATGACCTCCTGCAGTCGATCTCCTGCCGGCGCCATTTTCCATACGGAAAACGATTTGCGGCAAGAAATCGCTTCCTGAACCCCGCTGGACTCCCAGAAACTTTTGGCCAGCTTGGGGGGGCCTCCTGACCCCCACAAGACTTGCCAAAAGTCCAGCGGGGGTCCGGAACGACCTCCTGCGTCGAATCGTTTTTGTCTATGGCCGCTGCCATTTTGCGGCGGCCATTTTGCAAAATGGCGCCGGCTGAAGACAAAAGGATTCAATTGAGGGGGCCGTTCCGGACCGCCGCCGTTCTGGACCACCAGGTAATTTAAAGCATTTGGGGTGGGTTCGGGAGGGTGGGGGATTTAATTTAAAGGGTCGGGGGTGGGTTTTAGGGGGTTGGCTCACGATTTTAACGATTTTTCACGATATTTTTAAAACCCAAACGGCAACAATACGATTCCCTCCCCCTCCCAGCCGAAATCGATCGTTAAGACGATCGAGGACACGATTCACATCTCTAGTAGATTATGCTGAAAAAGGCTCTGGGATGAAATGGTACATAGGAAAAAAAGAAGAAGCCACATATAGAAATATAATTATATATAGGGGCGGTTCTATAATGAGGCAGGGTGAGGCAACTGCTTCAGGCAGCAAAATTTTGTAGTGGCAAAAAATGCCACAAAACACACTGGCAGCTGCCTCACCTTGCCACCAAATTTACTGATATGCCCACAGGGTTCCCAGCTCCCACAGGCCAGAAAAAGATCCTTGTGGTGGCACAGGAAAATGACATGCCTACAAGGAAAAAAAAAGAAAAAAGTCCCCACAGGCGAGCAGCAAAGTATAGAAGAGGCCCAGCAGGCTGGCAGCGGCCAACGATTGGAGAAGGCCAGGTTGGCTGCCGGCAGAACCAAACCTGTCAGCAGCGAAACAGGAAGGAACACTAATAAAGCTGTAGCAAAAATAGGGGTTGCAGGCAGAATATTTGAATCTTCAGGTGCACGCGCAGCTACGGTAGGGACTCATGGCTCAGTATATTTGCAACTAGATGGAGCAGGACATCTGCAGACTGGAGTGTAAGGGGCTGCAATGTGCTTCGAGCCTGACAGGAGGGTGGGGGAGCCAAATATGAACCTACTTGCTATCCCTATGCTGATCCCGGTCCGGCCAGCCACCGCTACATGGAGCCCCTCTTCATTCAGAACCTCCAGGAGGAGGAAATCTCCGATCTGAAAGAGCAGCAGGGAATCACTGTCCAGGCCCCAGGGCCAAGGCATCTGCAGGCCCATCCTAGACTTCGAAAATTGCTTTTTCCTGGAAACCTTAAACTCCAGTTTACAGAAAGCCAGTTATGAATTTCCTACCCTCATGCAAATGCAGACGATCCCCATAGGGCTAATAGACAGAGACATCATGGCCAGTGCCAACAAAGGCTTGGGAAAAACGGCAGCTTTCTTGCTGCCAGTCATCGTCAGATCCTTGAAAGAGGTAAATCACCCAGGACTGGAGGAATGGCAAAAGACAGCTTCAGTGAGCAAAACTGTAGTGTCTGGCTGTCTAATTTCTCTTTATATATATCAAATTTAGCTTTTGAAGCATTTGAATTAGTGCACTAAAACTCTTCTGCATATTGTCCTTTTCCAGTAACCAAAATAATTCACAAGCTGATCTGTTGTTCTTAACATTGAATGATGGCTGACATAATTATCTATATCTAATTTTATGATAGAATCTGTAAATCATAATTAGCAAAAAGAACAATGAACAGACAAAATATTGATGTGCAGAAATTTGACAAAGTCACAAACCCCTGGTCCCCGTCTGGAAAGAGTTCATGTTATTGAGAAGGGACAATATGAGGAATGTGTTACGCCCCTGCCCGCGCTTCACGTGGACAGGGCCTTACCTCCGTGGCCTGGCCTGATCCTGACGTTGCTCCTCGCGGCCCAGAGACTGCAGCTAAAGCCGAGGCCGTGCCTGAAGCGGCCGACGCCGGGTGTTCCCGCGGCCCGGCCACCATCTTGCTGGCACGGCAGGAGCCGTGCCAGGTCCTTGCCTCCCCTGGAGGCCACTGCTGACTCCTCCATTCTTCGCGGCCTGTAGCCACTGCCCACGCCATCTTCGGCAGGCCTGGAGGCCTGCTCCTCAGTGGCATGGACACCGCCGACGTCACCTGTCTCTGGGTCTTCCTCCTATGCGGCTGAGACGCCGCCGACGGCCGACTCCTTCCTGCTTCAGCGTCTGCAGGGCTGCTGTCCAGGATCCTGCAGGCTTCCTCTGACTGCTCCTCCTAAGGGGCAGGCCAGCGGCTTTCCCCCATTCTTATGGGGCCAGCCAGGCGTGGTCCTCCGGACAGCTCCTCCCAAGGAGTTGCCTCATCAGCCCTATAAGAGGGCCCTGCTTCATTCCAGCTTGGTCTTCATATCAGCCCAGATGCTCCCTGAAGACGTCTCTTCATCTGATGCCTGTTCCTGAGTTCGGATCCTGATGTCTGATTCCTGAGTTTGGATACTGATGTCTGTTTCAAGGCCGGATGTCCATGAGTCCAGATCCTGATGTCCGGGTGTCCGTGAGTCCAGCTACCATGGTCTTCTCCTAGCCAGATGTCCATGACTCATGATCCCTATGTCTGCTCCAAGTCTGGACATCCGTGAGCCCAGATCCTGAGGTCTGTTCCAAGTCCGGATGTCCGTGAGTTCTGATCCGGTAATCAGTTTCAAGAAGTTCCATGTTCCTAGTCTTGCAGTCCGTTCCAAGCCCTATAGTCTGTTCCTGAAGTCCGGATCCTGATGTCCAGTTCCTGAAGTCCTGATCTTGTGATGTCCTTTGTTTTCTTTGATGTTGCCCCAGTCCTAATGTACCAGGAGGTAGGACCTGTGCCTCCGGAGATTTCCTGCTTTTACCCTGAGTTCCCATACTCCAAGCTTTTATCTGATTCCGTAGTTCCGACTCCAGAGGATCCGAGGGGTTTCCACTAACCTGTGCTATGAGACTTCCTGAGCTTACCCCAATCTCCTCGTGGTCCGCAACCAGCCATCGGGCTGTGTAGGGTGCGAAGGGGACAGTGTGGTCCGTGACTAGCCCCACGTGCTGTGTAGGGCACCTGAGGGTCTTGCTCATCCCCGCCTGTGTCTTGTTCCTCGCCTGAGTCTCCAGTGTGGTCCGTGACCAGCCCTATGTGCTGTGTAGGGCACCTGAGGGACTCGCCTTCCTTGTCTATGTTCCAAGTTCCAAGTCTTCAGTTCTACGTTCCACATTTCAAGTCTTCAGCTCTATGTTCCACGTTTCAAGTGTTCTGCTCCATGATGTACTGTTTGTGAGTCCCAAGTTCCACGTCGCCCTCTGTGAGAAGCCTAAGTTCCAAGTTCTCCTCTGTCCCTTGTGCTCTTGCCTTCCTTGAACTCTCCGATGTTCCAAGTCCTAGCCAGAGACCTACATTGTAGCCTGTGTTCTTAGCTCCGTCCAGCTCTGCTCCGGTGTCGCCCATTCCCGCACACACACCTCACCACGGGTGTGACTGATGTCCTGACCTGAGCCGCCCTGTGGCCCAAGGGTTCCGCTTTCCTATGAGCCAAGCGATGCATACCAAGCCCACACCATCGGCCCCTGAAGGCTGTGCTCACAACAGTATGGCTTCTTTATTACAGAAACAATCCAGTTTAATTCAGCACAATTTTAAATATGGAATACTTTTGCATAAAGTAGTACCTATGGTACCTGAATGTAATCTGTTTTGAAGTGTCAAAAAGCAGAATATAAGTCAAATAAACAGTGAGGTTTCTGGAAAAATAAAAGTCAACACAAAAGTATGAGATAATGAATATTAGCTTGTTGGAGGGATTCTAGCTCGCAAGCCAGAAATTCAGTACCTGAATGTAATCTGCTTTTACGTTCCTAAAAAACAGAATATAAATCTAAATACATAAATAAAATAAGAGTGTATTATTTGCTATGTTACTATATTATATATATTGGCTAATTTGCTTGATTGCTTTTAATGTTTCATTTTCATGTATTCTTTCCTGAAAGACCTCTTTATACTTTCATCCCATCTGACTGTGGGTAGTCTCATTTTTTGACTGAGGGTGCAGAATGCATCTTTCCAAGAGCTACTTCATTGAACTTTGGTCAACCAGCATGCGTCACTGTAAGATCTTTGCATTCAGTTCTCTTCTCTCAGGTGCCGAGAGTGCATCTTAAGCTACTTCTAGCCCATTTATCCTGGCCTGGGGTTCAAACTTAAATCTTCTGTTTAACTGCTGAAAAACAGGGCCAGCCATCTTTTTGATTTCTTACTTCCTCACAAATGACAGTGAACTGATGGGTAGCACTATTTAGTCCTGTGTAGCTGGCTTTCTTCATTTCTCTTCAATGATATAGTTAGTACATAAAGCCTCATCCAGTAAAGTTTTCCTGCTTCTTCCTGTCTCACTCTCATTACAGAGACAATCTCTGCAGCTTCTACTTTTTTACCCTTTTTTCCCTAATCTGCTTCCACATATAGACCCAAGTCCTTGTAATTGGTTAGTAGGACATCAGAAAGAGACCCCCCCCCCTTTTATTTTAAATCTGGCCTTTTCCTCTTCTTCCTTTGGCCTTCCAAGTTCATCAGAGTCAGGGCAGGCATCTTGTGCCATTAGCCTTCATTTACAACTAGCTGGGCATTTCCCCCTATTGTGGAACATGTGTGGACATGTGTGTGAAAAAGCATTATGTGAAAGCATCTGTGTGTGACAGTATGTATGCATGTGTGTGAAAAGAATGTAAGAGCTTGTATATTTGTGAAAGAGCATGTAAAAGCATGCATGTGTGTAGAAGAGCATATGAAAGCATCTATGTGTGAGAGCATGCATGTGTGAGTATGCCAAAGCATCTGTGAGTGAAAGCATGAGAGCATCTGTGAGTGTATGAAAGAGCCTGTGTGAGAGCAACTGAGGGAAAGAGATAATGAACATGTGTATATAAGAGGAGGAAAATCCCTCTACTTGCCCCCCCCCCCCCACACACACACACTAATCCAGGGCAATTTCAGGATGACTGGAAATCAAAAGTTCCCAGGTATGGAAAATAGGGATTTTAAAAATCTTTCTTAGTTTTAATTATTGGGTGCTATTTGATGTATTTCCTATTTTTAAATATTTTATTGATGTTTGGGAAATTTTGTATAATTTTTGTATGAGTTTTTAATTGCTGTTATTCTATTCATCTGCTGTTCTTTTAAATATTTATTCTTTTTATTAGTAAGTTTTTACTGTTATGATATTTTTTATTCTTTGATTTTATTATTTTGAGGAATATAATTTATGTTTTTCCATTTTTGCACTGCATAGTGTTTGGTTTGTTGTAGTTTCCAGTTCAGTTTTTGTTTACATGTTTCTGTTTATACTTCATGGTCTCTTTATTCTGTATTTGGTGAGGATCTGCCTGTGTTCTCCATGTACAACCAAGATGAGGTATTCTGTGTAGGAATCTATAGCAGCCTGGCTTGTTCTGTTTTCCTAATGGGAGGTGCATTGCTATTTACAGCCTGGTGTAATATTTGCATTGTTGTTTTTTCATATTTAGGATTTTTACTGTTTGAGTACTAGCAGTTAGTTCTCTTTTTAGTATGGAAGGTTTACTGTAATGCAATTGTAATTCGGTTTACTCTGGGTTTTCTGCGGGCAAAGCCCACACCCGCATTACAATAGACCTAATACCATATTAGGGATGTGAAGAGGGACGCCATATGTTGCATTCGGGATTCATATTTGTTGGGGGGCAGATACATTGCATTCAGCAAGGGGGGCCCCCTGATATATTCATGCATTAATTCTTATTCATTTCCCAGCTAAAATTGAATTAACTACAACCCCCACCCTCCTGACCCCCCCCCCCCCCCAAGACTAACCAAAACTCCCTGGTGGTCCAGCGGGAGTCCGGAAGCCATCTCCTGCATTCACACCCTCAGCTGCCGGTATTCAAAATGGCGCCGATAGCCTTTGACCTTACTATGTCATAGGGGCTACCTGTGCCATTGGTCAGCTCCTGTCACATGGTAGGAGCAATGTATGGCCGGCACCATCTTGTGCTCCTACCGTCGTGATATGTTTTGCTTCCCCATGAATACAACAAATATGGCCCTATACATTGCCGATTACCAATACATTGTAAACAAATGCACACCCCTATACCATATGCACTCCAAGTGTGTTTATTGCAGGTTTGTGTTTTTTTTTTATCTCAGAAGACTATATTTTCAATGTCCTTTTTCTAGTAAAACTGGTTATTTTAAATGCAGAATTTTTAATTGTGTGTTGTGAAAGAGGGGGATGGGGGTGGAGGGATGGGCACAATGCTGTAAAGTTCACATATGGTGCTAAATGCATTTGCAGTGGCTCAGAGAGAGTTTGCCACACATAGACCTCCTCCATTCACCCATCTCCCACTTCTGCAGGGGAGAATGCTGGGGAAAAACTGAGAGGCAGATTTTAGGGTTCCTGGGAATATAGCAGGGTTGCCAGCTTCCCAGAAATGTTATCACTGACATTATCTGCCAATCTGCCACTCCTCTGAGAACTCTGACCCTTGCTTCCCTTGCTTCCCTGCTTCCAAAGCATTTGAAATAACTAAAAGGGTGCCATGTCTTGAGGGGAAGAAAGGGGGGACACTAGCTCATCCCTCGCCTCAGGCAGCAGATTGCCTCCAGCTGCCCCTGTTTATATAAAAATATTAAATATTTTAAAATTTAGCAAACATTTTTATAAAAAAAAGAGGGTAGGAGTCGTAAATACTAGAAGGATAAAATAAAAATAAAGAAAAGGCCCCAGGACCCTCAGGAGGACTGGTTCTGCAAGCTTAATGGAGCTGATGGCTGTAGGGGGTTTCCTCATTCTCATCTGCTCAAGAGTGGGCACGTAGCATACGTGAGACTGCATGAGCTGCTCCACCTCAACCACAAGCCTCCTGAGGTCCACGCAAATCGTATGAACATTTTCTGCCATCATCTGGACAGCTTCCACCACAGCCACAATATCCTGGGCCTGGATCCATAGACTTGGGATACTGGCCATAGTCAAGGGTAGGATGCCCAGCAACAGGCTCTTCTCCCTCTCCAAGCATTACCATCAGGACCTGTATTTTGAAGTCCCTGGAGAAAAAGGAGTGGAAGTCCTACAGAAGTGGGGAATGGGAAGCAAAGGTTGTATTGGCCTGGGGCTGCTAGCTAAGGGATTTGTAGGGATGTGCAGAGGGACGCCATACATTGCATTCGTGATTCGGATTCGTCGGCGAGCAGATAGGTTGCATTCGGTCATATGGCGCCCCGATGCGTTAATACGGCGATTTCTATTCGTGTCCCAGCTAAAATTAAAATTAACTACAACCCCCCACCCTCCTGAACCCCCAAGACTTACCAAAACTCCCTGGTGGTCCAGGGGGGGTCCGGGAGCCATCCGCTGCACTCATACCCTTGGTGCCGCTTTCATCATGGCGCCGATAGCCTTTGTCACAGGGGCTACCAGTGCCATTGGTCAGCCCCTGTCGCATGGCCATTGGCACCATCTTGTGCTCCTACCATGTGATAGGGGCTGACCAATGGCACCGGTAGCCCCTGTGACATAGTATGGGCAAAGGCGATCTGCTGCCAGTATTCAAAATGGCGCCGATCGCCTTTGCCCTCACTATGTCACAGGGGCCAACCGTCGGTACCTGTGACATAGTGAAGGCAAAGGCGATCGGCGCCATTTTGAGTACTGGCATCGGACAGCCGGCGTGCAGGAGGTCGCTCCCAGACCCCGCTGAACTTTTGGCAAGTCTTGTGGGGGTCAGGAGGCCCCCCCCAAGCTGGCCAAAAGTACCTGGGGGTCCAACGGGGGTCCCGGAGCGACCTCCTGCACTCCGGCCGTCCAATGCCAGTACTCAAAATGGCGCCGATAGCCTTTGCCCATACTATGTCACAGGAACTACCAGTGCCATTGGTCAGCCCTTGTCACTTGGTAGGAGCACAAGATGGCACCAATGACCATGTGACAGGGGCTGACCAATGGCACTGGTAGCCCCTGTGACAAAGGCTTTCGGCGCCATGATGATACCGGCACCGAGGGTGTGAGAGTGCAGGGGATGGCTCCCGGACTCCCTGCTGGGCCACCAGGGAGTTTTGGTAAGTCTTGGGGGGGTTCAGGAGGGTGGAGGGTTTGTTTAAATTTTTATTTAGGTGGTCGTATAATTCGGCGAAGATTTGTGTATTCGTGGGGAATCGCGATACGTTTCGCTTCCCCACGAATACTACAAATAGTGCAATATACGTTGCAGATCGCCAGTACAGCGAAAACGAATGCACACCCCTAGGGATTTGGCTCCTGTGAAACTGCAGGTTGGGGTGGTAGTAGTGGTAGTGGTGGTGGTGGTGGCTTCTGGTCATCTTCAGCTAGTATTGCAGGTGCACCTGCAATAGGGGCCAGATGCACTGTATTTGGAGTAGGTTCTAACACC
Organism: Rhinatrema bivittatum; assembly: GCF_901001135.1. Lineage (NCBI taxonomy): Eukaryota > Metazoa > Chordata > Amphibia > Gymnophiona > Rhinatrematidae > Rhinatrema > Rhinatrema bivittatum. Next base: position 441,014,801 of record NC_042617.1, read on the forward strand.
TTAAACAGGGAATAAAAGATTAAAAAATAAATAAAAGGACCTGGGTCGCTTTTGTGGAGTCCCTAGCTCATGATGGTAAAGATCCAAGGCCTGACTGCTCTCGAGTGGCTGTGGTGGTACATCAAAATCCAAGCTTGGATTGACAGTGCATCCCAAGTCCAGTGTGGTTGGAGACAGCATAAAGCTGCTTCAACACCACCCGAAGGAATCCTAGAGAGGAGCCTGATTTGAGGCCTGGCCAAAAGAGAGAGAAAGAGCTGTTTGAGAGGCCTAGAGAGACAAGCTGGATATGGGCCTGAAACAGAAGCCTACCTGGGAAGATGGGCACAGAGGTGATGGAAGAGGCTCCACAAGGCATCATGGGTTTGAGTGGGCTCAAAGCAGCAGGAAATCTTCAATATGCATGAACTGCAGAAACCAGTGACAGGCTCCTCATGGTAGTCTGATTGGCATGGAGAAGGGGCATTGATAAGCAGCTGTATGCCACAATGATGTGAAGACCACAGGAGCCAGTGATAGGCTACTGGTGGCATCAGAAGTCAAACGGGGAGGAGGCTGAGAGCAGCAGCTGAGAGATGTGATGTAAGAGGAGCCACGGTAATGGGTGTCAGCCTCCCTCAGCTGAAGAAGCCATGCATTGAAGAAGGAAGCAGCTGAGAGGGAAGGAGCTGGAGTGGCCAACTGTTGGGCTGCTACCGCTGCAGGCCGGGATGTGAATGCATTTAAAATGAATGCAAAATATGATGAATTTATTTTATTTATTTATTTAAAATCTTTTCTATACCGTCGTTCAGTATATTACCGTCACAACGGTTTACATAGAGGCACATATAGTAAATTGTACATGCATCTGTTCCTATCATTAGTAATGGAGGTGCCTGATAAGCTCGGTAACATAGTTTCACAATAATGGCTATATGTTCAGTGTTGTCTAATCTGACCTGTGACTACAATAAAGACGGTTAGATTATACATTCAATTAAGAGGTGTAGTAAACAAACCATGACGTACATACATAAATTGTGCTAGTGCTGTATAAAGATTGTGTGTACAGCTTTCAGCGTTTTTCTCCTTTTCGCTCGCTTTGTGAAAAAGCTTCTCTAAAGAGCCATGGGGCGGATTTTAAATGCCCTGCACGTGTAAATCCGTCCGGATTTATGCGCGCAGGGCTCTTGCGCGCCTGCGCACCTATTTTGCATAGGCCGCCGGCGCGCGCAAAGCCCCGGGACGCGCGTAAGTCCCGGGGTTTTTTAAAAGGGGCGGGAGGGGGCGTGTCGGGGGCATGGCAGAATGACGTGGCTTTTCGGGGGCGTGATGCGACTTTTGGGGGGCGGCAACCCAGGTGTGGTTTCGGCCCAGGGGCGTTCCGGAGGCGTGGCCGCGGCCTCCGGACCAGCCCCCGGGACCGGAACACGGAACGGGGCTGCCGGCCGGCGTGCAGAAAGCTAGGGGGGTTTAGATAGGGCCGGGAGAGGTGGGTTAGGTAGGGGAAGGGAAGGGAAAGTGGGGGGAGGGCGAAGGAAAGTTCCCTCCGAGGCCGCTCCGAAATCGGAGCGGCCTCGGAGGGAACAGGCAGCGCGCGCTGGACTTGGCGCGGGCAGGTTGCACAAATGTGCACCACCTTGCGCGCGCCGACCTCGGATTTTATAAGATACGCGCGTATCTTGTAAAATCCAGCGTACTTTTGTTCGCGCCTGGTGCGCAAACAGAAGTACGCAATCGCGCAATTTTTTAAAATCTACCCCCATGTCTTTAAGCTCTTTTCGAAAGTTTTGAAATCCCTTTGTAGTCTTACCTCTATGGGCATGGTGTTCCATAGTATAGGTCCGGCCAGTGATAGTGCTCTTTCTCTAACTTGTGTTAGTTTTGCAGTTTTGACTGAGGGGATGGTTAGGAGGGCTTTGTTGGCAGATCTCAGGTTTCTGTTCGGGACATGGACGCGGAGTGCTGTGTTTCATCGTGGATTAGTTTATGTATAGTGCAAAGGGTTTTATATTTTACCCTGTATTCAATTGGCAGCCAGTGTAGTTCAGCTAGCGTTTCAGTGATATGATCTCTTTTTCTTTTGCCTGTCAAAATTCTTGCGGCCGAGTTTTGGAGTATTTGGAGTGGTCTTCTTGTCGTGTATGGTAATCCTAATAGTAGGGCATTACAGTAGTCAGTGCTGGCAAATATTAAAGCTTGTAGGACAGTTCGGAAGTTTGATTGATTTAATAATTGTTTAAGTTTCCTGAGGACCATTAGTTTGGCATATCCTTCTTTGACTTTTAATGATATGTGTTGTTTGAGACTGAGTTCTGTGTCTATTATTACACCGAGGTTCCATACTTTCTCGGCTATTTCAATTTTCTGTTTTTTAGTAGTATTGGAGATTGGATGACTGTCATGTTTTTTCATTCAAGGTGGAGGAATTCGGTTTTTTCTATGTTAAGGCCAATTCATTTAATTCGGGGGAGGGGCCTGAACTAATTCTGGGGTCCCCCATATAAAATGACATTTATTCTTTCATTTTGTTTTAAACTAATACACCTAGGCCTGAAGACGGGGCTTCCCCTATAGCATAAACCAATGGCCAAAGAAGGAGTTGTGACCTATGCCCAAGACGACACTGGTATCTTAGCCTAGGCACGAAGCCGGGGCTTTGCATAGGGCCTAGTAAAAGGCCCAAAGCAAGAGCCACAGCTTAAGCCGGAGTACAATGCTGGGAACTCAAAGGAGGCATGGGCTGATGCCGGATCCTCGGCTGAGATACCCCAAAGTTTAAAAAAAACTTACATGATCCGTCGGATATCTTGATATTAACTTTTTTTCTGCCTGTATCTTCCTGGCATCCTTCAGCTCTTGCACTTTGAGGGATTCTTGCCAATTTGGGTTGCTGCTGTGCACCTCTCCCATGCTTTTGAATTCCACTCTTTCTGATTCTTGGTCTCTTTATCTGTACCTTGGGATTTTTTCTGTCACATTTTCTGCTTCATCCCCCCCTTCATGGTGCCTTAGGGTCCTGATGCCACTTTTGGTGCCACTTTGCCTCTCATGATGCCATCAACAGTTCATGACATTATTTCTGGGCAGCCATCTTCTTTCTAAACCTTGAGGTGTTCTTCCTCCTCTTACTTCTTCTTTGCTTCGCTTACATTGCATTAGAGAAAACTCCTGCCAAACCCATTAGCCTCATACCCCTTTGCAGAGCCTTAGGCTACTTTATGCCACTTTGCCACATTCTAAAATACTGTGTGGCTCTTTCCCCCTTTTGATTATTTTTTCTCACAAGTTTCATTACAATTGATATAAATGTAAACCGCCTTTACACGGGTTACCCTCCCTTTTTTTTTTTTTATGTAATATATTACCCAGGCCGAGGGAAGGATGTGGGTAACCTTGGTGTTATTAGTAAAGAGGTATATATGAAAATCCTCTTTCCTTATCAGGTAATTTTATAAAGGATAGAGTGAAGTACACTCTATCACCTGATCAGTTAAACTCCTGCCGATTAGGAGAGGAATGAGGTAAATTATAAAAAGGATAAAAGCCAAAGTTGATTATCTTTTACCTTAAATGTTTAGTTTTTTTTTTTTTAACAAACAATACGTCAAATACATTAAATAACCATTAACCTCTTAAAGAAACTCAGATAACTATAACTTATAATCATTACATTTTACATTAAGTTTTCTTTTACTTATATCTTGCTTTTACTTTAAAAACTCTTTTCATGGAACAAGTCCTTCAGTTCAGTCTTTGTTAGTCAGGTGTTTATGTATTCACTTAGCTTTAATTCTTCTTATTTTTGTTTTGTCTTTTTTTACTCGTGTGCGTTGCTAGAGTACGATGAAAAAGGTTGATTCTTCTTCCTTGCTTTAAATAATCTTGCTTCTTCTTCTTTCTTTTCTTTCTACTGTTGGTACCTACTTCCTACCTATAACAAACCAATGAGAGAGACTACCTCCCTATACGCGTCCAGGTCTTCCGTCAACTATGTCTGTGTGTTACCTCAGTGTTCGTGGTGTATCTAATTGTTACTGTTCTCTGACTAATTAAAACAAAAGATAATTATAGTTACCCTAGCTAGGCAAGTTTCTCTTCTCTCTATTATATTGTGGGTAGAATTTTAAAGTGTGTTTGTTGAAATTTCCCATATCCTGGTGGAAGAGTGCGTTATTTTCTTCATAGTCATCAAATGAATCTTGAGCTTTAGTTTATTAGCGACAGACTTCTTTTTAATAGTACAATCTATATCTGTACTATATATTTTCCAATATGTCAAGACAAAGTCTTTGTATACCCTTATAGGGTTTAAGCATAAGTTCTCTTAAATGAACAGTCAATGCACTCTCTTTATATTTCTCTCAATAGCAGTGTATAAATTCACTGTCAAATGAAAAATTTCAGTTGCTGTCATTAATTACTCGCGGGACAGCTATTTCTTTAAAATTACATAAACTACTTTTGGGCCTTATTATAAATGAAGGCACCAACAATTACCAAAATAGATTTTTTATTTTATATTTGCTTACCCACTTGCATATTCTTATAATACTTGCCAAATTCTAAGTTCTCATATTCATCTAAGCAGATTAGAATTAACCTTCTGAGGAGCACTTGTGCAGCGCTTCCTACCTTGACGAGTTCTGCTTAGGTTCCCCCTATGCTTTTCTAACTGCCACTTACTTTTCACTGTAGCTAAGGAATCTATATTGATGTCATTCTTAGATACCATTAGGGAACTTTGATAATTTATTTATTTATTTATTTATTTTTAATTTTTATATACCGAGGTTCTTATAGAGACTATAAATCACTCCGGTTTACATATAACGATAAACTGCCCAACATAGATAAGGGGGCTTTACATAGAACAGTGGTACATATAGAACATTATAACTGGATGACAATTTAACATAATGATAATAAATAATATAGAATAGTTTTACTGGTAATTAATAAAATTATGTAATATAAACTATATAATTTAAATATTTAACTTGGATATAGTGACATATTAACCATGCCAAATATAAATAATAAGATAAAATGAATTTTGAACTTAGAAATTGTAGTCCAGTTGCGGAAGAAAATATAAATAAGATTAATTTTTAGAACTCAAAGATTGTTGTCCAGTTGCAGAGTCCTGAAGGTAGGACTTGGTATGGTGACCATAATTAGGGGATACTTCTTATTTGGAAGACTTTCCGTCTTGGTAGGATTGTGAGTCTGGGAAGGCTTGTTGGAAAAGAAGAGTCTTTAGCCTTTTTTTGAACTCTTGATGATTGGGTTCAAGTCTTAGATTTGGGGGGAGCATGTTCCACTGGTGGGGGCCTGCTAAGGATAGCGCTCTTTTGCTCAGAGATGATTTTACTTGTTGGGCATGCAGTGATCCTTTGTAAGCGCTTCTGATAGGTCTGGAAGATGTGTGCGGTTGGAGTTGAAAGCTTAACGTGATGGGAGCTATTTTGTTTGTCGCTTTGTGGATGATTGTGAGTACCTTATAGAGTATCCTTTGTTTAATGGGAAGCCAATGTAGATTACTAAGGATTGGGGTGATGTGATCTTTTTTGTTAGTGCTTGTTAGAATTCTGGCAGCAGAATTCTGTACCATCTGTAATGGTTTGATCGTGTTGTTGGGTAGACCTAGTAGCAGGGCGTTGCAATAGTCGAGCTTTGAAAATATTATGGATTGAAGTACTAGCCTGAAGTCAGAGAAATAAAGGAGGGGTTTAAGTTTTTTGAGGACTTGCAGTTTGTAAAAGCAGTCCTTCGTGGTATTGTTTACGAACTTTTTTAGGTTAAGATGATTGTCAAGCCATGCTCCAAGGTTTCTGACGTCCGGTGAGAACATGTTATTAGCGTTTGGTAGAGAGAAGCTAGAAGAGATTGTGAGTGGATCCTGAGAGACAATGAGCATTTCAGTTTTATTGGCATTCAATACTAGGTTGAGGCTTGAGAGTAATTCCTTGATGGGCTGAAGGCATTCGTTCCAGTAAGTGATGGTTTTTTGAAGGGATTCTGTAATCGGGAGAAGGATTTGAATGTCGTCTGCATAGAGGTAATGGGTAAGCTTGAGGTTTGAGAGGAGGTGGCAGAGAGGGAGGAGGTAGATATTGAATAGGGTGGGAGAAAGTGAGGATCCTTGCGGGACTCCTTGCTCTGTAAGGATTGGATGCGATTCTTTGTTGTTTATCCTTACTTTGTAGAATCTGTTGCTTAGGAAGGAGTGAAACCATTTGAGAGCTGTGCCTTTGATCCCTATATTAGTTAGTTGGTCTATAAGTGTAGTATGTTTTACCGTATCAAACGCCGCAGAAAGATCAAGTAGAACCAGCAGGTAAGATTGTTTTTTCTCCAGGTTCACGAGGATGGTATCAGTGATCGATAATAAGAGAGATTCGGTGTTTAGTCGTTTTCGGAAGCCATATTGAGCTGGGGATAGAATGTTATGATCTTCCAGATATTCTGACAGTTGCTTGTTGACAATTTTTTCCATCAGTTTGGCGATGAGTGGTAAGTTTGCAATCGGTCGGAAGTTAGCTGGGTCTGATGGAGAAGCATTTGGTTTCTTCAGTAACGGTTTCAGGATTGCCGATTTTAACTGGTTAGGAACTGAGCCTTGAGACAGGGATGTGTTGATAATTTCTGCTATTGGTTTTGAGATGGTGTTTGGTATGGCAATGAGGAGATTTGTTGGTAATGGGTCTGATGGGTGTGAGGATGGTTTTAGTTTTTTGAGTGTATTTTCGATCTCCAGTGAAGAAGTGAGCTCGAATGAGTCCAAGCTTGTGTTTTGTTGCGGCACTGTTGTTAGGTGGTGTGTTAAGGTGGGGCTATTGGATGTAATTGAATGGGTAAGTTTAGTGATTTTTGTCTTGAAGTAGTTGGCTAGCTCGTTAGCTTTGTTGAGCGCTTGGTGGTCTGGGATCGTGAGAGGAGATGGTTTGGTTAGAGAGGAGACGTAAGAAAAAAGGGCCTTTGAGTCGAAAATGAAGTTGTGTATTTTTTTTGCATAGAATTCTTTCTTTGTTTTAAGGATAGTATTCCTGTAGGAGTTGAGGTGGGATTTGTAGATGGTTAGTGTCAAAGTGGATGAGTTTTTTCTCCAGCTTTGCTCTTTTTTTCTAAGAGATTGTTTGAGGGCTTTAAGTTCGGCTGTAAACCAAGGTTTTCTATTGTCTAATGTAGGTTGTATGGTTTTAGTTGTGGTTGGGCAGATTTTATCTGCAATTTTATTGTTAATATTGATCCAAGAGGTGGTAGCAGTTGTTGCGTCTGTGAGGTCAAGTTGATTTAAAGCTTCGGACATCTTTTCACTGAGTATGTCTAGAGAGCAAGGTTTCCTGAATTGGATGGTGGATTTGGTAGTGATTTGAGGTGGAGGTTTGTTGATCCTAAGGGTTGTGTGGATGACTCTGTGGTCTGACCATGGAACTGGTAAACAAGTGGGGTTGGTGTAAATGTTGAAGAGTTCATTAATAAAGATGAGGTCCAAAGTGTGGCCTGCCTTGTGGGTAGGACTGTTGATAATTTGAGCGAAGCCTAAGTGGTTGAGTGAGGAAAGAAAGGTTTGGCAGTTGATAGATTGTGGAGTAGCGTCTACATGTAAATTAAAGTCTCCGAGGATTATAGTAGGTTTTTCAGTGTTTATGTGTTTAGCTATAAGTTCGATCAGTGGGGAGGGATCCAGTTCTAGGGTACCTGGTGGGGCGTAGACTAAGGCTATTTGGATTTGATCCGATTTAAAGAGGGAGAATTCTAGTTTGGTGGAGGCGTTGGTAAGTTGTAAAGTTATATTAAGTCCTTTTTTTGCTGCAAGGAGGAGTCCCCCACCTCTTTTTTTGGGTCTGGGGACAGAAAATAAGTCATAAGATTGAATGGGCAGTTGATTTGTAAGTACAGTATCTGTGTGTTTTAGCCATGTCTCTGTAATTGCACAGATATCTGGGTTGACTTCTATGAGATAGTCACTGAGGATGTCCATTTTTTTGGAAAGAGACTGAGCATTGAATAGAGTTAATGTAAATAAAGAGAGTCCTAAGATTTGTGTTATAGGTGATATCATTATTGGTAAAAGCCTTTGTTGTCGTGCGATGTGATGAATTGCAGGTTTTGTGTGCTTTCTGAGGTTATGCCAGATTTTGGGTATGGTGCAGAGGTGCATTGTTGTGGTTCAGTTGGTTGGGGGCAAAGTTACGATATTGAAGAAGCTGGGCTAAGTATTGGTGAGGTTGACTGAATGCTGGACTGAATGCTGGAAAAATGCTGAGTGAGAGCTGGAGAGGCTGACTGAATGCTGGAGAGGCTGACTGAATGCCGGAGAGGCTGGATGAATGCCGGAGAGGCTGGATGAGTGCTGGAGAGGCTGGATGAATGTTGGAGAGGCTGGATGAATGCTGGATGAATGCTGGAGAGGTTGGATGAATGCTGGAGAGGCTGGAGGCTGGATGAATGCTGGAGAGGCTGGAGGCTGGATGAATGCTGGGGAGGCTGGATGAATGTTGGAGAGGCTGGATGAATGCTGGAGAGGCTGGAGGCTGGATGAATGCTGGGGAGGCTGGATGAATGCTGGAGAGGCTGGAGGCTGGATGAATGCTGGAGAGGCTGGAGGCTGGATGAATGCTGGGGAGGCTGGATGAATGTTGGAGAGGCTGGATGAATGCTGGAGAGGCTGGAGGCTGGATGAATGCTGGGGAGGCTGGAGGCTGGATGAATGCTGGGGAGGCTGGATGAATGCTGGAGAGGCTGGAGGCTGGATGAATGCTAGAGAGGCTGGAGGCTGGATGAATGCTGGGGAGGCTGGATGAATGCTGGAGAGGCTGGATGAATGTTGGAGAGGCTGGATGAATGCTGGATGAATGCTGGAGAGGCTGGATGAATGCTGGATGAATGCTGGAGAGGCTGGATGAATGCTGGATGAATGCTGGAGAGGCTGGATGAATGCTGGATGAATGCTGGAGAGGCTGGAGGCTGGATGAATGCTGGAGAGGCTGGATGAGTGCTGGAGAGTCTGATTACATGCTGGAGCTGCTTGTGAGTGTTGGAAAGTCTGTTATGTGTATGGGCCCTGGAGAATGAGGTTGCTGGACAAATGGTTGGATAACGTTGATGTAGCGTGCTTCGGTAGTGTAGGTTGGGTTGTGTGGCAGAGTCGTTTAGCATAGGTGGTTTCTTGTTGTGCTCAGGTTCACACGAAGGGGCACACAAAGGGGCAAGCCCCTTTGTCGTGCTCCTTCGGCGCGCGACGCACGGCGCGCGACGCCTAGCTGGGTGGGATTTAAAGCTCTGCTGAGCTTTAACTGGTTGGCTAGCTATATTATTTATGGGCGGGTCTTAGCGTGTGTCCCTGCTTTTTTAATTTAATCACTATAGCAACCGGATTAAATCAATACATGTAGGTTATCTCTACTGTAACTTAACTGGTAAACTTCCCTCTGTCTTTCATTCTATTTAGTTTTAAAACTGTGCACTTTCCTGCCGTGTCCTCAACACCACAGCTAAACAGCTGTCTATGTCTAAATGGCAACAATTTTATTTCTTACTGGGTTAATTCAAACACAGCACAACCCTCCCCCTCTGATTGTAACTGTTTCTTCTGCTGAGGAAGCTCAGTCAGAACCAAAGTTTCAAAACGGCACTTCAGCTGCTTTTCTCCATAGCAACCGGATACCTCTGTTCTATGTACTATGTTACCTTCTGCAATAGAAACATTTCCATGCCTCGCCAGGGCAGAACAACTACCTTAGTTAACTATTTCTTATCTCTCACTTTTCTAGGATTAAAGTAGCCCCCAGAAACACCATGACAGTCTTTCTTTAGATCTGTGTTTACCCTTAGTGACCACCAAACCTCCTTCTATTCTACAGCCCTCAGTCATCACGGATGTGCAGCACTATGCTGTACTCTCTGAGAAACTGTGTTTGTTTGTTTTTATTAGCAGTAATTACATCATGTCCTGTATATCAGCTAACTGTCAGCTCTTCTCTCTTATTGAACTCCTTCTGATAGTAAGTACTATTTTTATTACTTTAAATTTTTTTAGACCTATCCACATAAACATCACTATTCTAGAGCCTGTTATAGACTGTAATAATTATCCCACATGTTTTAATGGAAGATGAATGGAACTAAGAAATGAATAAATGAAAAAAAAATGTTCATAGTGAAACTAATGAAAGGAATATGGGTCCTAATGAACCAAATGAACAAACTAAAATTAATTTTTTTGGTCTGCACATCCCTACTGCTGCACACTGAGCAGAAGATTTCAATGTATTATCAATGATGACACAATATTTTTTTCCTGAATGCTGACACCTAATATGGAATCTTGCATTGTGTAGCTATAATTTGTGTTATTCTTCCCTAAGTGCAGCACTTTGCGCTTGTCCACATTAAACTTAATTTGCCATTTGAATGTCCAGTCTCCCAGTTTTTCAATTTCTCGCAATCCTCTTGTGATTTAACAATTTTGAATAATTTTGTTCCATCAGCAAATTTGACTATCTCACTCATTATTCCCATATCTAGGTCATTTCTAAATGTGTTAAACAGCAGCAGTACCAGTTTAAATCCCTGGGGCACTCCACTAATCAAATTTCTCCAATTTGAAAATTGCCCATTTAGCCCTACTCTATGTTTTTTTTTTCTTTTAACCAGTTCTCAATTCAAAATAAAACATTGTCTCCTATCCCATGACTTTTTAATTTCCTCAAGAGTCTCTTGTCCAGAATCACTATATCAACTGGCTAACCTTTATCAACATATTTATTCATGTCTTCATAAAAATGTAGCAGATTAGTGAGGCAAGACTTCCCTTGGCTAAACCCATGTTGGGCTTGTCCCTTTAAATCTATGTCTATCTATATGTTAGCAATTTAGTTCTTTTTAATATTTTCAATCATTTTTCCCACTACTGATGTCAGGCTAACCATCTGTAGTTTCCTGGATCACCTCTGAAACCCTTCTTAAAATTTGACAATTCACTGGCCACCTTCCAATCTTCAGATACCATAGCTTATTTTAATAATAGAATAAGATTAATAATAATAGGTCTTCAATTTCATTTTTTAGTTCTTTCAGTATTCTGGGATATATATATACCATCTGGTCCAGGAGATTTGCTATTCTTTAGTTTGTCAATTTGTCCTATTACATCTTCCAGGTTCACTGAGATTAGTTTCATTTTCATTGAATCATCACCTTTAAATATAATTTCTGGCATGATTATTGTCATAGAAGTGGACCCTTGGACCAAGGTGGAGTTGGCTCAACCCACAGGAAGGAGCTCTGTGGGTCCCCACTATCAGCAGGCAGAGCTAGTTGGAGCAGAGTCCCAATAGGAACTTCACCAATACCAGGGGCAAAACAGAAGGAATGCTAGCATTAAAACACCAAGTCGTAGATGAAGAGCAAGGCAGCAAGAAAAGTGGCATCAAAATCCTAAGACACCAAAAGAAGGTCAAAGCAGTACCAATAGTGACTTAAATACACACCTAGGGACCACAAGAGGTATAAAAAGTGTGTAAACCATTGGATTGGCATGGCAAAACTCATATAATCAGTACATACCAAATGAATTTGAAATAACTTTTAAGAAAGCAGGAGCAGAGGATGAAACAGCAAAGGGCACCAAGAAAAAATAAGAGCATTGTTAAAACCCCAAACTATAGATATAGAGCAAGGCAGCAAGAAGAGAGGTATCAACACCTCGCAGGCTTAGAGTGAGTGTTGTGGTAACTAGACATGGGATTTTAGTGTTACAATAAACCCAGAAGTGTGGTATTAACACACTCAGAAGAGTGGCATCAAAATTTCTAGACACAAAAAGAAGGGCAAAACAGTAACAATACTGGCTTAAAATCCCCAAGGAACCATGAGAGGTGAAGAAAGTATGTAAAGCATTAGATCAATAAGGCAAGACTAATAGTCAATAAGTATCATAATGAATTTGAAAAGAATTTTGAAGACAGCAGAAGCAGAGGCAAAAACACTTAAAGGCACCAGGAGAGGCCCAGAGCAACCCCAACCAATAGGTGCAGAATAATGCATCAAGAAGAGTATCATCAGTACCCCAGCACACTGTGAGGGGGTCAAAGCAGCTCAAACAGAGGTATGAACAGCCCAAGGCACCAAAAGAAGAATAAAGCAGCATCAAAGGTGGCATGAAGACCACATGGCAACAAAAGAAGGAAAATGGCACCATCAATACTGGCATGAAGACACCAAAGATCCTAAAAAAGGGATGAGTATTAACAACAGTGACAAACAACAGTGACATCGCAAGACACCAAAATAGTGGCAAAGTGCTACCAATAGTGGCATGGAAGTACTAAGACACTGAAAAGGCAAAGAAGCCCAAACAGAGGCATGAAAACTCAAAGCCATGTGAGATGACAAAGCAGCATGAACACCCCAAGGCCTAAAGTGAGGGTAAAGAGCCTAGCACATTGGCATAAACATCTCAAGGCATAGACTGAGGAGTAAGGAGCAAGAACAGTGGTAGAAACAATCCAAGCCATAGAGTGGGGTTAAGGAAGCAAACACAGTTGCATAACGATCCCAAGGCATAGAGCGAGAGGTAAGACATCGTTCAAAGTGGTATCAAAATCTCAAAGCATGGAGAGGTCAATATTCAAAAAAGCTAACTTTTGCTGGATAAATTAATCTGAATATTCAGCAAGAAAAATATCCCACTGTATATTCACCAAATTAAGTTATCCAAGCAAACCTATCCACATAACTTTCCAACATAAGTGGCTAGATGTGAATATCACCGGATAGGTTGGAAACCTATTTGAGTAGGTTTTCCTGATAACGTTAACCTGTCACATTCAAAGAATATCACCAGGCTGAGGAAAAAAAACCCAGCTCCCACATGGGCCTCATGGCCTGACACTCTGCAGCTCCACCACACCTCAAAATTTTCTGAGTCCAACTTGAGTCTTCCAAAATAAGAAATAAAGTTGCAGGTCTTAAGGCCCAAAAAGGCTTCTGTACCTCCTTCCTCCATCCCAAAGTTTCAAAATTTTCAAAGGTTCATGGCAATAGAGAACCTCCTTGCTCCCCTCCCCTTCCCTCCCATCTCTGCTAAGTGCATCCACGATCCCCACCCCCAGACCCTCCAAAATCTTAAATGTGAGCCAGAAGCTTGGACTTGCATCCAGCATTTCTCTGATGGCTAAGCCGATCACATAAGCAACCAGTATGGTGATTAAAGAAAGCTCCCTGAACATCATGCTAGTTGCTTATGCGACCAGCCTAGCTGTTCAGGTAAATTCTGGATATGAAGGAAGCCAGATGCAAGGTCTGATTTCCTGGCTCACCTTCAAAGTTTGGAAAGTGCGAAGTTGGGTGCATAATGGCTGCAATTAGCAGGGGTGGGAAGGGAGAGGAGGGGAGAGAATTCCTATTGCTGCGGCAATTTGAAAATTTTGGAACGAGGAAGGGAGGGAGGCACAGAAGCTTTATGATCCACAAATGTATTTCTTATTTTTGGGGCTCAGGATAGACTCAGCAGTCTTTGGAGTTAGGGGAGGTGGGTGAGTGCAGAGGATGGGTCCATGACGCCCACACAAGAGCTAATTTTTGGCTTCAACCCACTACTTATTGGCATTATTCTTCAAAAATTGATGGATAAATTACAGTTATCCAGAAACTCCTGCCGATCATATCTGGAGATAACTGAATAAGATATTCAGCTATCTTTCTTCCTCCTTGGAAAAACCCCACATTATCTGACTAAATTTTACCTGAATAATGACTTATCCAGCTAAAATTTAGAGAGATAAGTGCAGGAGATATTCAGAAGTAGACATTTATCCAGATAACTCAAAAGTAATCTGGATAATTGTCTTTGAATATTGACTTCAGAGTGCAGAGGGGGCAGCAAGCAAAGTGGCATCAAAATCCCAAAACATGAAGCAAGAGGGTAAGGCAACAAGCACAGTGGAATAAGTACCTCAAGGCATAGAATGCAAGCACAATGGGATTACAACTCAAGGCCCAGAGTGAGGGTATGACATCAAATACAGTGGCATAAACATTCCACGGCACAGAATGAGGGTAAGGCAATGAGCATAGTGGCTTCAAAATCTCAAGGCATAGTGACAGGGGCAAAGGGCAACAGCAACAGCAGTATAAACACCCTAAGGCACCAAAAGAACAGCAAAGCAGTACAAACAGTAGCATAAATAACCCAAGGCCCCAGGAGAGGGGCAAAATAGTACCAGCAGTGGCAAGAGTTCCTAAAAATAGCATAAGAGGGCCAGGAGCTGGCTGGGCAGTGTCAGTGGCAGAACCACACATCAAGGTGCTGAAACATTTCTTGAAAGCCCTGGAAAGAGCCATTGTGGAATACCTGGCCAGTTATGTTTGTTTATTCTAATAGCCAACTAAATTAAAAAAAAACAAAACTTTTTATTAGAGATGTGAATCGGAACCGGAATCGGTTCCGGTTTCGGTTTCGGGGACTATCGTGAAATTATTTTTTCCTGCGGTCCGATCGTTTTTTTTTTTTATCGGCTGCGCCCGAGGCGATAAACAAAAAACCCACCTGACCCTTTAAATCTGATTCTTTAGCATCCCCCACCTTCCCGACCTCCCCAAAACTTTATTAAAGTACCTGGTGGTCCAGCGGGGGTCCCAGGAGCAATCTCCCGCTCTCGGGCCTTCAGCTGCCACTAATCAAAATGGCGCCGATGACCCTTTGCCCTTACCATGTGACAGGGGCTATCTGTGCCATTGGCCGGCCCCTGTCACATGGTAGGAGCAATGGACGGCCGGCGCCTTCTTTAAAAATGGGGCAGGCCATCCATTGCTCCTACCATGTGACAGGGATCAGCCAATGGCACAGATAGCCCCTGTCACATGGTAAGGGCAAAGGGTCATCGGCGCCATTTTGATTAGTGGCAGCCGTCGGCCTGAGAGTGGGAGATCGCTCCTGGGACCCCTGCTGGACCACCAGGTACCTTAAAACATTTTTTGGGGGGTCGGGAGAGTGGGGAATTTGAACTAATTAAATTTAAAGTGTCAGAGTGGGTTTGGGAGTTGTTTGTGTGCCCTTTCTTGTGGGGCTTTCCTATCGGGTTTGGGGGCCCCCTGAATTCTGATGAGTTTGAAAATATCTTCCAATGTTTTCAATCGTCAGAAAAATGATTCACATCCCTATTTTTTATATCATTCTGACTTTGCCCAAATAAAATGTCATTGCCAAAGTTCAGTGGGACCGTCTACTACCATTCAGGTGAATTTTCAAAGGAGTTACGCATGTAAATATAGCATACTATGTAACATAGCAGTTTTCAAAAGCCATTTACCCATGTAAGAACACTTTAAGTAGATAAAACCTATTGCCAATTTAATGGCATATATTGTGGCAATTTTCAAAAGCCCACTTACACAGGTAAAGTGCATTTACATGTGGAAAACCCAGTTTTAAGCATGTAAATGCTTTTGAAAATCAGGCCCATTGTATTTTTTTTTTAATTTCATGGTAAATTGATTAAAATTAACTGATTAAGAAATTAAATTGACTGAATAATCTTTGGCACTATGTAATCTTGCTATATTTCAGCCCTACTGCATGACTGGGGATCATACATTTCTTGGGTGACATACAACACACTATTTTTCATACCAGGGAACCTTGTGTTGAAGCTTTAACCTTGCTTTCTCATGTTTTATTCATGATAACTATTGGGAGAGCTGATAAGTGGGATTAATGGGAAAGACTCTCAGATTTCTATCCAATGGAAGGCTTTACGATGTCTTGGAGATGACCTTTATCCAGCATTCGTCTCGTTATTTTCTTTTATCTGTGGAAGGCAGTCTGGAGTAACACACTTACTATACCATGGGAAAGAAATCATAATCTCTATCATGAAGCATTGCTTCTTTTCTGATGTTCTGTATGGTTTTTATGGGGATAAATGGAGTATATGCTCTGTAATGTACATTGCATTATACACTGGAATGAAAAATGTCAGATTGAATTTTATTTCTGTTATTCAAACACAGAATTAAGGTTCCATAGTAGCATTCCCTGTCTTAGTTGTTTTATATTTAATTATCTTTCTTGAAATTCCAAAGGATAATGTCAGTAATAGTAACAATGCCAGTAACATAATGTAATAAAATATGTAGATCTACTCTATCTTATCATCTCACTTTTAGTCATACTAAGCCTATTTATTTTGAGGTAAAATCCCTACTAGCTGTGATGAGATATGTACAATATATTTAAGATCATATAATCAGGATTTCTAAAATTAACCACCAAAAGTAATGATAATTTTCTCACATTTTTATTTTTTAAAACAGAATATCTATAAAAATATCATCTTATATTTTGAAGAACATCACTTAGGAAAAAGTTGAATTAGTGACAGATTTTCCCATTGTGAGTCTAAAAGAAAAATCTTTACATCACCTGGCCCAATATTTTGTTTCTATACTATGAAATCCAGAGTTGTATACTTATGCACAGAAGCCACTCTCAGCAGGACAGAACTGATATCCCTTGAGCAAGGCAAATCTTTTTTGTAATATGAGAAAAAAATTTCAGGGGGCTGAAACTCCTCAGCTAAATATCTATTTATGTTGCTCAAGAATTCTTGACTGCTTTTATTTTTTTAACTTCCATGGCTGCAAGGAGAACACTGTCAGTAACAAAAAGGTGTCAATAATCTACAAGAGTGCTAAGAAGAAAACGGGGATATGTCTCTTTGTTTTCAGTCTATGGTTTTTCACAAGAAAGGGGCTACAAATTGCATACTAGTGATTTGCAGTGTATATTTAGTCATTTTTCGAAAATGATCCTGGGAGAAAAAAAACATATTTCTACTCTTATATAAATTACTCTGGCAATATCAATAATTTGCTATGTTTTTTTTTTATTTAATTAACCATACCGATATTTAATTCAACTTTAATTTAACAAGATGGTTTTAGGCACAGTATATTGATGACACCCATTTTTAGATTTACCAGTTGTGTAAACTCTACCAATTGTGTAAATTTCACGTTGAGGCTAGCATTTGAATTGTATTTGTTTTAGTCTTAAAAGGCATAACTATAATTTTACAAACTATATGGCTCATACTTTTTAAACAAAAATATAATACATCCCACTTTAAAAATATATTCTAGGGGAGACAGAGATGGGGGAGGGGACAGAATATTCCCTTGCTTGCTGATTTTCTACATAAGGCAAATGAACATATGGTGTTTTAGCATTCATTTCCTTTCTTCTACTGGGATTAGTATGTTATCAGTGTGCTTCTGTACTTTATTGTGCAGTTAATAAGCCCTTCTGTTAAGAAAGATTGATGTTCTCAAATAGGTGTTCCTTCTCATTTACAATACCATCTGGAATGTGTGCGTGTTCTTTTTTGAGTGACTACATTTCATTTTGAATGGTCTATACAATTATTTCATGCCAGGGTTCAAGTCCACAGAGCTTGGATTTTTTTTTTTTTTATATATATATAACATATCTTGCTACTTTTCTAGGAATTTGTATATGTTAATTTAATATTTTGTATTTTCCTTGATCCGTATGAAAGATCTAATGAGCTTTGCTTAAGTACTAACTTGTAGCCAGCCATTTAATCCCATGTCTAATGACTCAGGTCTAGTTGTATAGTTTTGTATATACTCTGAACTGATTGAAACTGTAAATATTTGCTGTGGGAGTACAGCTTGGTAAACATTTCATTGCTATTGCAATATTAAACAATCCAAAATATAAAAGATGCAGAAAGATAATATCAAGCAAATGCATTTTGGATGACAGAGTACAACTACACAAAATGGAGAAATACTACAAATTAAACCAGGCTTTGAAGCTGTCTTACAGTTAATGACTACACAGATCTAAGATTATACCACAACACTGCAGGCTTAATGATTTACAGCTCTGTTTAGCAATTAGCATTATATAATTGTCAATGTGGGCAATTAAAATACTAGAATAATTTTTGATAAGGGACATATATCTTAGTTTTTAAATCACAGTCACGTCTTATTGGCCTTCTTGGCAGCTTATTCTTAAATTAAATTGGAAACGCATCTGTCAGGTTTAGAGCAAGGATAACTTTCCACCCATGAACCCATCTCCTTTTAAGCAAAACCTTTTGTAAAAGACAAAATGCTCTGACTACCTCAAAACATGGCAAATCCTCAGGGCAATGGAAACTAATGTGCTGCTTTAAAAGAAACATCTCTTGTGAGGGTTTGCAATCCGTCTGTTCTCCGAGTAGCGGTAGGAGGATTCCATGAATATAAATGAAGAACACAGCAGTATCCAGGAATAGAGCATGAAGAGTTAATGAGATATTATTCTGCAGCAGGACCCTTGCATGTTAATTAACATTGCAGTTTCATATAATATCCAGCCTACTGAAACCCATGCAAAGGCACTTAGTATTTATAACGCTAGGTACAAGAAAATGGTGTCCATTTCCAGAGTGTAATGTAGGGCGCAAGTCTTTGACCAGAGGGATTGCTGTAAACAATATTACTTGCACTGAAAACTAACCATCAAAACTGTCAAATACAGAGCTAGAAGAAATGGATATGTTGAAGTGGTGCTATTCTATGATGAGAGTGTTTTTACTGACACTCCTTTCTACAACCCTCCGGTATTTGTTTATGCATGTTAAGAGATTTTTCACATGGTGGGTAGTTTTCCTGCACCTACATATCAAAATTGAAATAGATACATTTGACTATCAGAAGATGCGTCAGTATTTTTTTTGTGAAGTTCTCATAAGACTGACAGAGCAATTTCGAGACTAGCCACAGGCCTGCAAGCTAATTTTCAGAAAGAGACTCCCAGCGGTATTTTTCTTTGAAAGTTTTGGCCTTCAGGGGTATTTTCTACTCATGTACTCTGCACAACAGAAGCAAAGTATGTGTATGAATGTACATGCAGGGATTTCAAAATGAAAATTTCATATCTATTTTCCCTCCTGCATAGAAAGTTTGAAAATTATCCTCCATGTTGTTAAACTAAATTTTGTTTCACAGATCAATTCCTCAAAATATATATAAAAAAAAAAAGTTGATATTAGACACTTCATTGTTACTTGTAGCAGTGATAGTAGTATCTGGTTTTTATTTGCTTTATTAAAGCTTTCTTTAAGGGGTTGTGCAAAAATAAAAGAGAACTGCAGGGGACTGTTACAAGGAGATTAGAAACTGGAGTTAAGCCTCATCTTTCTGAGTGCACATCATTCCTGCCTACACTAGACATTCATGACTAAAGGCTCTTCACATAGCTTTCAACAGCATAAATACAATGAAGCGGGGAGTACATGCACAAAGAAAAAGAGGTTAGAGAAATATAGTTTTTCATACCTAGATGACCCTATTGTTATTTAATACTGTGTAGATCCTCTGCAGTATATAGCCGGATAGCGAAATGGAACTTAAGAAAGAGGCAAGGTGGTCATTTTGTTTTTAACATCACCATGGCTTAAATCAGATGCTGAAAGCGTTAAACAAATAATGAAAAAGCTCTCTGCTATATTTAAAAGCTCTTGAGAGCTTTTAAATATAGCAGAGAGAAAAAACAAACAGCATCACATGCAATTTTTGTATTTTTACTGATGAAAGAAGTAGTTAAATTCTGTACAGCGACTTATGAGTTAATTTTCAAAGGAGTTGCATGCATAAGACTAGCATGTATGTGCATAAGTAGCTTGTATTCATAAACATCAAAAGTCTGTGCGTGTTTTTTTGGTTTCACATGTACATTTACCTACTCAAAAAAGGTCTCTCTTTGGGCCACGGCAGTAAATGGTCCACTGCAGCCCCCGCCACAGCTGGGACATTCCTCCGTCTTCATGGGCTGGGTGATACAGGCAGTGCTCAGGGTGCCCCTCAGCTCATGGCACCCCAGGTGAATACCCAGCTTATCCACCCCAAAGACCACCTCTGCCCAGACCAGAGCTTTACTTGAATCTTGGTCAATCTGGAAACCACAAAAGAAAAAATACCATTTAATACAATGGTCAGAGCAAAGCACAAATCCATTATTTTTGCTCATTCATATAATGCCAGCATACAGAGGACCCATCAATAATGTGTGAGAACTCTAAACTTCACACATATGTTGCTATGGCAAATCAAAATGATTTTTCTTTGAAGCTGTGAGGTCTATACTAGGGATATACATTTGATTTTGATGAATTAGGAAATTGTACGATATTTCCTAATTTGTCATGTAAAAGTAAAACCGATAAACGATCACATTTTCCACGAATTTTCGGGAAAAATCATTTTTCCCGAAAAACAAAGTCCTAGATTAATCATTTTGCCATGTTTATTGCATGAATAATGCGTGCAATAAAAAAAAAGGGGTGTGTATATTCAAATTGGCGGCCTACCATATCACATAGTCAAACAACGCATGCAGTGTTGCAGCGTCGCACGTGGCATTGTGTCATCACCCAGCATGTTATTTTTGCTACAATATAATACTGCCTTCCTGTACGTGCCTCTTTGAGGGTGTGTCAGGAGTTTGGTTAGAGGAGGTAGGTGTTGTTGGTGGGTTCATTTATTTATTTATTTATTTTTAGATTTTTATATACCGGTGATCCTATATGAAATAAAGATCACATCGGTTTACATTGAAACAGAACATGAAAATTGCCAAAAGGCATTACATAGAACAAGGTTATGAAACTTGGAACAGTGTACATAAGTTCAAAATTTAACAATAACGTTGTAACATTGATGACCAAAAGATAAAGGAGAAAAAAAAAAAAAAAAGACTTAAACAATTAAGTTGACAGGTCTTATTGAGCATAAAAATTATAACGTATAAGTGAGAAAGTCTCAAGTGTCCTGCAGCAAGAGATTAGATACCGAAGTAGGTAGTGGTATGGAAAATGGGGGTTTGTGAAGAAGATATGTTCTTGCTGGTTGGAGGGGAAAAAATGATGATCATGGTCCTGGAAAAGCTTGGCTAAAGAGCCAGGTTTTAAGTTTTTTTTTGAATGAAGAGTGGCAGAACTCAAGCCGAATGTCTGGTGGGAGCGCATTCCATTGAATGGGGCCTGCTGTAGATATGGCACGTTTATGATGCGAGGATTTTGTTGAAGGTACATAGAGTGTGCCTTTATATGCTCCTCTGATGGGTCTAGAGGAGGAGTGAGGGCGTAGTTGGTTACATAATTGAAGAGGAGAGATATTGTGAATGGATTTATGAATTACGGTGAGTACTTTATATAGGATCCTTTGCTTTATAGGCAGCCATGCAGATTTATAGTGATTGCTGATCGTGTTGTCTTGTTTGCTGTTGTCCTCTGTTTCCCTTTCCCTTTGTCTTTTGACATCTTTGTTGGAGTGAAAGTTTTTGTTTGTTAGTCCAGTTTGTCTGTCTGTTTTTTTGTGTGGAGGTGGTAAGGAGCAGTAGAGGAGGTGAGGAGGAATGGAGAGGTGGTTAGGAGGTATGTGTGTATGTGTGCTGAGGCTGAGGAGGTGTGTGTGTGTGTGTGTGTGTGTGTGTGTGTGTGAGTGTGAAAGAGGTGTCCTTGGAGATTGTGGAGAGGATGGACCATGAGAGGGATGGGAAGAGAGGAGAGAAGAGAGAAGAGGCATCAGGATAAGAGGGGGGAGGGGACTGGAGAGGGAGTTGAAAGAGGGATATGAAAGAGGTGTTTAAAATCATGAGAGGTCTAGAATGGGTAAAAGTGAATTGATTATTTACTCTTTCGGATAATAGAAGGACTAGGGAGCACTTCATGAATTTAGCATGTAGCACATTTAAAACTAATCGGAGAAAATTATTTTTCACTCAATGCACAATTAAACTCTGGAATTTGTTGCCAAGGGATGTGGTTAATGCAGTTAATATAGCTGGGTTTAAAAAAGGTTTGGATACGTTCTTGGAGGAGAAGTCCATTACCTGCTATTAATTCAGTTGACTTAGATAATAGCCACTGCTATTACTAGCATCAGTAGCATGGGATAGACTTAATTTTTGGGTACTTGCCAGGTTCTAATGGCCTGGATTGGCCACTGTTGAAAACAGGATGCTGGGCTTGCTGGACCCTTGGTCTGACCCAGTATGGCATTTTCTTATGTTCTTATATTTGCGCTGTGGCCCTTAGACTCTCCCCTTTAAATGCACTCTTTCCGTACAGACTGTCTGGGGCCTCTGGCAGCACATAGTAGTGCTGCATGTATCTGAAATGTAACAGCACTACTCTAGCTTTTGGGGTGCCACTTCCTCTTTCTTTGTTCTTAGTTGTAATCATGATTGTGCCTAAAGGATAAGATGCAATATCTGTATAAGTAATGATGCCATTTCAATCTATGAATGCACAGGTGTACACTGAATGTAGTGTTCATGAAATGTACTTTTTCTTTTCTATTAATTATCAATGTGATTACCTAAGACATTGCATTTATTTTCACTGTTTGGAAAAATCTACTTTCTGGTTGTGTCCTTTCATTGTGTGGTTGTAGTGTTTATGGTACTGAAGTTTAAAGGTTTGCTCTCCTCATGACCTTGCATGCTAGAATGGCCTGCCTCTTTCCAATTTTTATGGTTCTGGAGCATGCCAGACCATATGGGCTATGGCATTAAAATGTATGCTGTAAGAAGACAGCCAGAGGTGAAGAAGCAGTTTGTTACTGGGGACCTTCACTATTGCCTCTTGTTGCCTTCTTCACACACCATACCATTTGGTAACTCCGGCTTACATGCGCCTGTAAGTGACCTGTTCAGTACCTTCATGGGCAACACATTAGATAGTGTTCATGTACAAGTTGAGTGGTGTAAAGGCTAACTTGAAGTCATCATGATACAACAGTTTGTTTTCTGCCCCCTTATTTCTGTCAGGAGTGGAAGGGTTTGTGACCAGATACATTTGTAGCTTATACTGTAAACCTAATACTTGCTGAGTGTTTCTACACACTGTCAGCTGCTGCATTACAAGTAGGAATGAGGAGTGAGGAAGTACCACCTGCTCTACAATGTCCACGGGCAACCACCAGAGGGCCTTGAAGGATGCTGTTGGTGCTGGGGGCCAGGCTCATTTCCACACTGTGGCTCTCACCCTGGTACTGCCATGGCTTGGGGGTCTGTATAATAAGTGTAAGGTAAGACTGACCTTACAGCTAGCATCCAGATCCCAAAGGCAGGTCACTACAGGAAGGTCAATCTGTGGAAGTCTGCCTAGTCCACAGCACCAGCAACACCCCTCTACATCCTGTGCTCCACACCTGTGCAGATCGTGTACCACACACTACTCACTGACTCCTCCTTCCTGCTTGGCACACAGCAGCTGACACTGTGTTCCAAGAGAACCAAGTACTCAGTGTAGTGGAAGGGAACATTTGGTTGTAGAAGTGAAGCTTATACAGTGTTTAGGAAATGGTGCCCCCTCCGTAGGCCTATATAAGCGTACGACATCTACTTTTGCACACATATGGTATTATCCTTCATATGGGCGAAAGACGGTAGACCTACCATTCCACCATCTACACAGCTCAGATGGAGAGTTAAAAAATGTGGGCTGGTGTGGCAACCTCTATGTCACCTGTGCATGATATGAGCAATGGAGAGGTGACAAACGAGAACAGTGAGAGCAAAAAGGGACTATGTAATAGGATTTCCGCAATGCCTGTGGCACATAGAAAGCAAAGCTGCAACAACCACACACCCCCCACACACAAACCCATGCAACAGGTTTCTCAGTATATGCAGCATGTAAAGCAGCATGATGCTAAGCACGCATCTGAATCAGCCCTTTAGGCATATCATTACCTAGTCCTTTACACTGCCTGTTCAATGCATCACAGCATTCGAATATTCACTGGCCAGTTTCTTAACCAGCACTACCTCCCTCCATTAATTTCTAAGCCTCTGGGCCAGCCTAGGTGTAGGTAGGAAGCCACCCCATAATAACAGCACTATTTGGCCTACTCCAATTAGTTGATGGTAAAACATCAATTGGGGTGGGGGAGGTGATGCTCAGACCAACAGCCAAATATTAACTATAACATTCAAGTTGTTCAACATGCCCACCTGCACACCTCTGCCCCTCTGTGAACACTACTGATAAACTGTGATGTACCTAGGGAAAATAAGCAGTACAAGGGGTCAGACCATTCCTACCGCTGTCCATATGCTGACCTGTGAGAGGCACACCTTCTCCAGAGGGCAAACACTCAATCAATGCTGTGGAAAAGCTGTCTGTGTTCTCTTTAGGGAAACCCACTGCTTGCTAAGGGATATTGGATTGCAGGGCAAGGGATCAACATCCGAAGGCCTCAGCACCCATACACACCCATAGAGCAAGCCACACACTCACTTATGTTATGTTAGCATAACACCCATAGAGCCAAGCACATCACTCACCGAGTCACACACTCACTTATGTTAGCAGTATGGACTGCATGCTCCAGTTCCTGCCCCTGCACATGTGCAAGGCCTATGTTCTTGCAATGTTTGTCATAAAACAATACAGAGGTGTGTGTCATCTTGCAGTAACTGCTAATGAGATGTGTGAGTCCTTCCTATCCAAATATTATCTATAGCTGCCACAGGAAACACTTCTGTCAAAGGCATATATCACCCCTTCTTAGTGCAATGTTCTAACATGGGCACCTGAAGGGGTTAAGTGGCACAAAATGTGTGTCTGTCAAGCTAGCAACACATAAAGTCCATCACCTATTATGGCAAGCACATGGCTTCTGTGGGAGCAGTAGGCCTATACATTCAGCACTGTGTGGAATTTACTATGGAGGCAACTTATAGGATCGTATCCAGTTCAGTTGAGCAGAATACAATACACAGATGACTACTTGGACTGTGTAGGACCACACCTGGCCTGCTCACAACTAACAGTAAAAGTCTGCTACACCACTTACTGCTGAGCCTAGAGCATTGCTGCTGTTCAGCACTCCACAGATGTCATCACACGCATGCACATCACCAATGGCATTCAACCATGAAAGCATGGAAATCTGTGTAGTGATGTTGGTAACACAACTATATGCAAAGTATTTTGGACATGAGTGCTTTGCCATTGTGCTTTAACTGGGCTCAGAGATCACAAGTGCAGTGTATCACGTAGTAGGTATAGATTAAAGGTGAAGAATGTGGATATGCTCAGGGTACATACATATGTGCATACTGTGGCACCACATGACTATCAGTGACGCATAACACACTATGACCTTGCAGCCACCTGACATCTCCCGATCATAGTGAGGCTATGTGTGACAGGACAGTTAAAGGCTGGAGGTTCACACACATGTAAGCCTTTGGCCTGTATGATGTGAATGTTTGATGAGCTTAGATGTGGCTGCAGTATGAGTGATTATACACTGTACTGTCATGGTGACATGTCAGAGGTCAGAGGACATTACAAGTGAAGGTAGGATAGTATCAGATTTCCAATCCTGCCTTCACTGAGCTTGATGTGAATCCTCCTGTTGGGTCCCAGAGAAAGCAATGCCACCTACATCATGACAGGCAAGGCCCCCACCTTTTCCATATAAATATTTATAAATAGCCTAGTTTTGTACAGAAGGGTGCATGGGTACATGGAACAACAAAGAGGAATGCTACCTTGGAAGGAGCTGCACACATACTCAAAACTGCACCGGGTAGCACAGTTGCTTTCAGCATGGCTGTAATGGAAGGTGTGATCCGACACTTGTGTGATGTGTGCAGTATTGTTTGCAACTAGCTCCAATTTGGTGGACACTTAAATCCTGTCCTGCTTTTGAAGTATGTACATGCTGCCATGTCATCACATTTCCCTACATTTTATTGAAGCAAAACACTATACCTGCAGGCATGACAGTAAGACAAGGACGATGTGCAAATGCTGCTATTCGGTATGCTGTTATAAATCCTAGTGTACACTGGCTCTTTAACGGCTGAGGCACTGGTGTGATGTCGGTCTGGCCTTGCCCATGTTACTGTAAGCACACCCACTACAGGAGTATAACTTCACCTGCACACCTGTAAGCACTTCGAAATGAGGGTGTAATCTTGGAAATCTGTCACTCAAACATGTAACTGTCTCTTACTTTCACATGGGCATTTCCTATTTGAGATTTACAGCATTTCTATAGGTATAGCTCTCCAGGGACGATGAACATATAGGGTGCCTTAACACTTATGGCAGCATGTCATCCACATGTGAACGCTAGAATGTGCTCTGCTGGTGAGGGTTCGCAGATCACACCGTGCTAGGTAGGCCACTAAGTATAATAACACACAGGCCTCATTTACTGTCACTTTCAGGCAGAACACATGGTAGCAGTGATATATCTTTCATGTAATCTTTACTTTCACAACTGTATTTCAAGTACAGTTTACTGGTGCTTTGTGAATATGAATCCAAAGTAGCCTTACATCATTTATGCAACAGGGTGAGCTTCAGAGCCAAGCAGTGAGAGAAAGAAAAGGGCTAGCGAGGAGAGGAGCAGCTAACAGGCTGCAGAGGCCGTCCCCTGGAAGGGGAAGTGGTAGGTGAGGCCTATCAGGCAAAGTATCTTTGTATAAGGTATTGGCAAATCTGGCTGCCATTCAGTGTGGTCTCCTGGGTTCATGCAGTGAGACATGGGGATTCCTGGGGGAGATCCAGACGTAGGTCCATTGGTACTCCGTGGCGTAGAGCCAAGTTATGAAGTACGCAGCATAGCAACACAGTCTTTGCAACCTTGGGTGGGGCATACATTAAAGCTCTACCTGTCTTGTCCAAACAGTGAAAAGGACTTTTCAGAAGGCCGAACATGCATTCTCAGACACAGTGAGTAGCACATAAGGCCTCGTTGTACTCGTCTCTGCTGGCGAGTTGGGAATTTCAACGGGGTGAGGAGCCAAGGCGTGCAACTGTACCCTGAATCTCCTGCGGCAATGACATAAGAAACTCATAAATGATAGCATTGTCACTTGCGGATGTGAGTGGCAAACCACAGCATCCAGTAAGACTGTATAAGGTAGTCTGTACCTTTGCTGAGCCTTAAAGGGTGATTAGCATGGCCAAAATGGCTTTCACATTGTTTTTGGCCACTATATGTGCAGGATAGCTGCAGGCATAAGTGGCTTATCTCTTCATGACTACCAAATTTGATTTGGCTATTGGAAGTATTGCATGACAGGCCCTCCCAACCGAGCAAAGGCTTCTGGTGTGTAGCTCATTGCCAACCTTGAAGAGATACACAAGAGGTGATACTCCTGTGTTAGCAGCAAAAAAAGCCATACCTCATGCTGTGCATGTGAATGTCTGTGGCAGCTATGTAGTCTGTCCTCCATAGAAACCCATTAGTGAGCCCACACACAGGGAATATGGCAGCAACAATGTGCAACTATCTTCTTGATGCCTCAGTAATGACCCACACATTATGGTGCTGTGCTGGCAGTGTGGACGGGTCACGTTTGAGATTGACTAATGACATTATAAGAGCTCCCAAGGGGAGGATAGGAATGGGATTTTTTTGGTAATGTACACACGCAAAGTGTATAGTGGTTTCTCACTCAGCAACCTTTAGGTCCCGTGCATTGTTTGCCATCACTCATTTTTCAGGCCTGTGAAACATGGGGAAAAAAAGCATCACCTGGGACAATGGCCTGCATACATGACTTCACAAGGCACTTGACATGCCACCGATTGTGTCCTCGCCCACAGCCACCTTTATTAGCCATGTACACATAGGGAGACATGGAATTGACAAAGAAATGCATGTCTTACATACGAGCAAAATGTCACCATATAGACCTGTCTCAACATTGTCAAACAGCTCCTATCGCCGAAGTATAAAGGAATCATGTGGGGCTCATGGGTACCTGGCCACCACATCCAGGATTCGCATTCCAGCAGTGCAGACCACTTGGACATTGAGGGAGTGGAAGAGCATTCTGTTGTGATAAGTCTCCTTCCTCTGACGGAGTGGAACAATGGCCAAGTGTGTGCAGTCAATAGCTCCGACAACATTGGGAAAGTGTGCAAAGGCATAGAAACCTCTATTCAAGTCCATCAAGTCTTGCCGGTTATGAGAAAAGTTGATGTAGTGGTCAGTGACTGCTTTGATGACCTGGTCAAGACTGCATGAGAAAGTGGTTTGGACATTCCCCCCACAACTCCTACTGAGGTTTTGAAGGAGCCGTTTGCTGTGAAATGGAGGGCAGCCAAGAGTTTGGTGAGGCCGGGGACGGTGAGGGACCTTTGGGTGACTGGATCCAGATCCCCTCGGATGTCTTCATATAATTCCTGGATTGCCCAAGAGCTGAGGCAATACCTGCTAACCACAAAGTTTTCTGGTAATGCCCAGAAAGGAGGTGCAAGGAGGAAAGATATGCTCCCTGTATCTCCAGCGCTGTGGCTGCCAGCATGCTGGACACTGGAGTGGGCCTGAGCCGGTGGCACCAGAACTTCTGCCTGTGGTGCTGGTACTTCCCTCAGAGGTCTTGGAAGTAGCCTTACCTGTTGTGCATGTTCTGCTTCACTGATGTGTTGTCATCTGCGGTGAGTCTGGCAAAGCATCAAGTGTGCTAATACAAGTGCACTTGACACAAACAAAATGCCTTGAGGAAGGTTGACCTGGTAAAAACATGCAATTTTATTGGTCTAGGAAGGCCTTGTAGGTGTGTTGGTAATGTTTGCAGTTTTATCATGAGCGATACGTGGCACGATAATACCGTGGTCCACGACACTGGCTGCGATAATTACTTTCGGCCTGTACTGCCAAGAAAAAAGGTGTAGTTATTTCTATGGATGTGAATCGTTTTTTGACGATTTAAAACAATCGTCAGATATATTTTAAATCGTCAAAAATCATTAGAGTTGTGATACAATAGCAATTCCCCTGATTTTTCGTCAAAAATCGTAAATCGGGGGAGGGGGCACACCAAAACAACCCTAAAACCTACCCCGACCCTTTAAAACAAATCCCCCACCCTCCCAAACCCCCCCCAAAATGTTTTAAATTACCTGGGGTCCAGTGGGGGGGTCCCGGCGTGATCTCCCACTCTCGGGCCATGGCTGCGTTGATAGAAATGGCGCCGGTGGCCCTTTGCCCTTATCATATCACAGGGCAAAGGTAGCGCCGGCGCCATTTTGGTTCCTGTCACCCGACGTCACGAGTGCAGGAGATCGCTCCCAGACCCCCGCTGGACCCCCAGGGACTTTTGGCCAGCTTGGGGGGGCCTCCTGACCTCCACAAGACTTGCCAAAAGTCCAGCGGGGGTCTGGGAGCGACCTGCACTCGGGCCGTTTTGCCAATATTCAAAATGGCGCCGGCGCTACCTTTGCCCTCACTATGTCAGCGACCAGTATGACATAGTGAGGG
This sequence comes from Rhinatrema bivittatum, assembly GCF_901001135.1. Classification (NCBI taxonomy): domain Eukaryota; kingdom Metazoa; phylum Chordata; class Amphibia; order Gymnophiona; family Rhinatrematidae; genus Rhinatrema; species Rhinatrema bivittatum. Next base: position 441,044,105 of record NC_042617.1, read on the forward strand.
CAAAGGTAGCCCCGGCGCCATTTTGAATATTGGCAATTAATTATCTTTATAAACCTCATATATGTGATCTTCTTATTTGCCCAAGTATATATGAAGGTCTCTTTAGCTTTGGCAGTTACACTTTTTTTTTTTCAAGCAATAAGTAGCAACAAATGAACCATGCTATGTAGCACCATGACAAGGACAGTCCACCAAAGCTATCTAAAGGGAATAATATCTATTTTTTAACGCTTATGTTGCAGAGGTAGACCCTAGGCCTGAGGTGGTGTTGGTGCCACCTGTACAGGAAACCCCCACAGGTCCCTACCATCGGAAGGTGAGGACGAACAGGAAGCGGAGACCAGCCGGAGCTTCGCCAATACCAGCCCTCATTCCCTGCATGTTGAGCCCTTGGGTGCCAGGGCCAGCTGAACTTTAGGTGAGCCTCCGCATGGAAGATCCTGTAGGTAGGTCAAACAGTGACACACCAAAGGACAGCAGTTATCGATGAGGTCCAGCTGCGGGACTGCAGCTGGTGAGACAGAGAGGCTGACCCAGGAGACTGGTGAGAGGCTGGCGACTTGGAGCAGAGATGATTCCAGATGAGAGGCTGAAGGCAAGTGGCAAGGCACAAGACTAAGTCCAGGCAAGAGGTCAGAGATAGGCAGCAAGGCATGAGGTCGGGTCCAGGCTAGAGTTCAAAGGCAGGCAGCAAAGCAAAAAGTTAAATCCAGGCAAGAGGTCAGAGCCAAGGGAATCTGTCCGAAGGGAAGTAGGAGGCAGGAACAGGTACTGGAACAGAGGCAGGATCAGGAACAGGTACTGGAACTAGAGATGTGAATCGTGTGCCCGATCGTTTTAACGATCAGGTTCGGCTGGGGGGGGGGGGGGGGGAAATCTGATCGTTACGAGATGTGAATTGGAATTGGTTCTGATTCCAATTCACATCACTAACTTTTTAGTGAGGCCCGCGCCGACAAAAAAAAAAACCCACCCTGACCCTTTAAAATTACCCCCTTAGTCTCCCCCACTCTCCCGACTCCCCCCCCCCCAAAAAAAAACTTTTTACACATACCTGGTGGTCCAGGGGGGCTGCGGGGACCGATCTCCCGTTCCCACACTATCAGCTGCACTAAAAAAAATGGCGCCGATGGCCCTTTGCCCTTACCATGTGACAGGGCAAAGGTAGCACCGGCGCCATTTTGAATATTGGCAATACGGCCCTAGTAAGGGGATCGTTTCCGGACCCCCGCTGGACCCCCATGGACTTTTGGCCAGCTTGGGGGGCCTCCTGACCCCCACAAGACTTGCCAAAAGTCCAGCAGGGGTCCGGGAGCGACCTCCTGCACTCCAGCCATATTGCCAGTACTCAAAATGGTGCCGGTGCTACCTGCCCTCACAATGTCATAGGGGCCGATGGTCACCCCTATGACATTGTGAAGGCATATGGTAAGGGCAAAGCGCCACCGGCACCATTTCTATTAACGCAGCAGTGGCCCGAGAGCGGGAGATCGCGCCGGGACCCTCCCACTGGACCCCAGGTAATTTAAAACATTTGGGGGGGTTCGGGAAGGTGGGGGATTTGTTTTAAAGGGTCGGGGTGGGTTTTAGGGTTGTTTTGGTGTACCGGTTTTCCCGCCCTCCCCCGATTTACGATTTTTTGACAATAAATCGGGGGAATTGCTATTGTATCGTTGCTCTAACGATTTTTGACGATTTAAAATATATCTGACGATTGTTTTAAATCAGCGGTTCTCAACCTGTGGGTCGCGACCCCGGCGGGGGTCGAACGACCAAAACACAGGGGTCGCCTGTGTTTTGGTCGTTCGACCAAAACTGATCTGCGGAACGACCCCAACGGCCCGGTCCGCAGACCAGTACCGGGCCGTTGGGGTTTTTTTCCCGGTCCGCGGCGCCGCGGCTGCTGCGGGGAGGCGGGGAAAAGCTGGAGACCTGCCTCCTCCAACCCCAAAAGGGAGTGTGTCGCGGTGCTCCTCCTACTTACTTCCTGCCCCGGAAGACAAATGTTGCCGGAGCCGCACAGGCAGGAAGGAGGAGGCGCGTCAGCCGCGTGCAGAAGAGGAGCTGCGCGGCCCGAGAAGACCAGAGCCGCTGCAGAGCCTATCCTGTGGTAACCCGTAAAGAAGAGGCCCAGAGGTGAGAGAGAGGTGTGTGCGAGTATGAGATGTTTTGAGAGATTGTGTGTGAGAGTGAATTGAGAGACTGTGTGTGTTTGCAGAGACAGCATGTGAGAGCCTCTGTGTGTGTGAAAGAGACAGCATGTGACAGTGAGAGCCTGTGCTTGAGCAAGGCAGCATGTGGGGGTGTGAGAGAGCCTGTGTGTGAGACTCAGACAGCCTGTGCCAGTGAGAGACTGTGTGTATGAATGATTGCATGACAGAAAGAGCATGTGACAGTGAGATCCTGTGTGTGTATGTGTGTTTGAGAGAGAAATGCATGTGAGAATGAGAACCTGACTGTGTGTTTGAGGGAAGAAGACAGGTGGAGAGAAAAGAAACAGAAAAAAAGGCAATATAAAAGGAAATGGCAAAAAAATAAAGGGAAGCAGATGTAAAAAAAAATAAATTACTTTTTACTGATTGGTACATGTAATCTTTGGGAATGTGCAAGAGTAGCACTTTCTCTATGGCGGATCTCACAACGTACGAGATCAACATGGAGGAAGTGGAAACCCAGGGGGCCTGCACAGAGGAGGCAGCAGAATGGGCTTCAGTGCCAATAGCAGCAATCAGCGCCTCCCCAATAGCCACGTGGCAGCAGTGGCAGTAATTAGATTAATTGTTTGACTCAGCTGGAGGTGACAAAGTATGAAGTGGGATGTGAAATCAGCTTGATCTGGTGGAGAATTAGGATTGCTGTTACACATGAACTGTATTTGGCAAACATTAAATTAAAGGGAGCCAGGATAATCAATTGAAGCCTGCAGCTGAGGACTGATTCATTATGACTCATGTAGAAATTAGTGCATTTTCCAGATTAGTCTGCATAACACAATTCTCAACATTCAGCATTATTTCTGCTGCATAGAGTTTTATCTGAGAGGCTCTGAGGTTGTGAGGGAGCCAGTAAGAGTGAGAGCATGAGTGTGTATGAGAAAATCTAGGGGAGTAAGAGTGTGTGTGAGTGGGGGGGGGGGGGGGGGGGAGAGAGTGTCTTACACCCTGAGAGTGTATCAGTGTCTGTGAGAGCGAGAGGTTATGGTGGGTATAAGAGCATGAATGTGTATGTATGTGACAGTGTATGTGTGAGAGAGAATGGACATGTGAGAGTATGTGTGAGAGAGAGAGGATAACCTCCTAATCTTCGACAATATCAGGGTGACTGGAAATCAAGAGCTCTCATGTATGGACAGCAGGGGCTTTTTAAAATCCTTATTAGTTTTAATTATTGTGTGTTATTTGATATTAGGGATGTGAATCGTGTCCTCGATCGTCTTAACGATCGATTTCGGCTGGGAGGGGGAGGGAATCGTATTGTTGCCGTTTGGGGGGGTAAAATATCGTGAAAAATCGTGAAAAATCGTTAAAAATCGAAAAATCGAAAAATCGAAAAACCGGCACATTAAAACCCCCTAAAACCCACCCCCGACCCTTTAAATTAAATCCCCCACCCTCCCGAACCCCCCCCCAAATAACTTAAATAACCTGCGGGTCCAGCGGCGGTCCGGAACGGCAGCGGTCCGAAACGGGCTCCTGCTCTGAATCTTGTCGTCTTCAGCCGGCGCCATTTTCCAAAATGGCGCCGAAAAATGGCGGCGGCCATAGACGAAAAAGATTGGACGGCAGGAGGTCCTTCCGGACCCCCGCTGGACTTTTGGCAAGTCTCGTGGGGGTCAGGAGGCCCCCCACAAGCTGGCCAAAAGTTCCTGGAGGTCCAGCGGGGGTCAGGGAGCGATTTCCCGCCGCGAATCGTTTTCGTACGGAAAATGGCGCCGGCAGGAGATCGACTGCAGGAGGTCGTTCAGCGAGGCGCCGGAACCCTCGCTGAACGACCTCCTGCAGTCGATCTCCTGCCGGCGCCATTTTCCGTACGGAAAATGGCGCCGGCCATACGCGTATGGCCGGCGCCATTTTCCGTACGAAAACGATTCGCGGCGGGAAATCGCTCTCTGACCCCCGCTGGACCTCCAGGAACTTTTGGCCAGCTTGTGGGGGGCCTCCTGACCCCCACGAGACTTGCCAAAAGTCCAGCGGGGGTCCGGAAGGACCTCCTGCCATCCAATCTTTTTCGTCTATGGCCACCGCCATTTTTCGGCGCCATTTTGGAAAATGGCGCCGGCTGAAGACGACAAGATTCAGAGCAGGAGCCCGTTCCGGACCGCTGCCGTTCCGGACCGCCGCTGGACCCACAGGTTATTTAAGTTATTTGGGGGGGGTTCGGGAGGGTGGGGGATTTAATTTAAAGGGTCGGGGGTGGGTTTTAGGGGGTTTTAGTGTGCCGGCTCACGATTCTAACGATTTATAACGATAAATCGTTAGAATCTGTATTGTATTGTGTTCCATAACGGTTTAAGACGATATTAAAATTATCGGACGATAATTTTAATCGTCCTAAAACGATTCACATCCCTATTTGATATATGTGCTGTTTTGAAATATTTTATTGGTGTTTGGGAAATTATAAAAATGTATATGATTTTAATTAACAGAAATTCTATTTATCAGTAATTTTAAAATATTCTTTTATTAGTATGGTTTTACTATTATAACTGATGCTTTATGTTTCTTAATTTTATTGTTTTATGAGGAATGGTGGTTCTGTTTATAAATGTCATAATAAATAAGCATGCACTAAAATCCAACCCCATCCATAACCCCGCCCCCATATGACCAAAGCCCCGCCCTCGCAGGACGAGGGCGGGGCGAGGGGTCACCGCAACATGAGGAACTGTATTACTGGGTCACGGCATTAGAAAGGTTGAGAACCACTGTTTTAAATCGTCAAAAAACGATTCACATCCCTATTGATCAATACTCATATTGAATAAATCTTAAAGAAATCTGGGGGAAACCAAGAAGAAACAGGAGCAATACTACTAGGAAATTACTAATACTAAGTTAAGCCATGCTGTGAGTGACACCCTTCATTTTGAAATCCAACTACTATATGGAGTGTTTCTAGGATTGAGAACATGAATCTAAATACAAACGTAGTTGCTTCGGTTCATTAAAGACATATTTAGAGTCCCTAAAGGATAGTATACATCTGAACGGAAATCGCAAAATATACTTTGCTCCATGCTCAATAGCTTCTTCCTTCATTACAAGAAACTTTTTCTTTTTCAATTGAGTCATTTTTGCAATATCCAGAAAAATTTGTTCCGGCTGACCATAAAATTTCAACTTTTGAAATCTAAAGTAAGATCTTAATACATTATCTCTTTCTGTTATACATGAGAATTGAATCAAAAGTGTTGATCTTGTATTTATATCTGACTCAAAGGATTTCTCCAAAAATTCAGTCGTTTAGATCTGTATTTATATCTTGCTGACTTGATTGCTGATTATGAATATTTTCACTTGAAAGACATTGAGGCAGATAGTAAACCCTCGATATTGCTGGGAGTTTATCTTCTGAGTATTTTAAAATATTAAGCAAATAACTTTTGAAAAGATCTTTCGGTGACATCATCCTCGTTTTAGGGAATTTAATATTCTCAAATTTTCCCTTTTCATATGATTTTCAAATGTCTCCATTTTATTCTCATGCATCTTCTCAGAAGTAATTAAATTTACTTGGATCTTTTCCATATTTTTCATTTTACCCTCCATCTGATTAAGACATTTTTCCAAGTTATCTGTCTTCTCCATTTTTTGTGATTTCATAATTGCCTCTTGTACTGTTACAGTCAGGGTATTAATAAACTTTTGCATTGACATCAATAATTCCTAATTTCTTCCAAGTAAGGTGCTAAAGTAGGGGTAGAGCAAGTCACCAGGAAAGATGCATTCTCATTTCCTACCTCAGTTGCGCCTTCTCCTCGATGTTCCAGGCATTGTGTTGCTTCTCTCCTTGGTTCCTGGAACCCGATTCCACCGGGTTCTCCGAAGAGACAGATAGACCCTCTGCTCCAGGAGTAAGTAAATTTTCCAACATGAATTGTCTTCCAGAAAAAAGTCCTTCCTCTCTACCAGATGGAGGATCTGGCTTTGTTGGAGCCCCCGGGCTCAGAGTTGTTTTGAGGGTCAGGGGGCTTGGTAAATGCTCCTTACCAGCCCCTGCCTCCAGGGCTCCTCAATGGCGTCTTAGCAAAAGCAGCCTCTATGCTCAGCTGCCGAATATCCGCTTCAGGAACCGGTAAGCCCTCTCCTAGACGGGCTTTTCTTTTTGTGTGTGGCATTATATCCAGGAAAAAAGAGCATACAAAATCGCCTTAGAGAAACCATGAAACTTTTGGTAAGCCGGGAGCTGCTTCTTTCGTGTCCTCACAGCACGGTGGCCATCTTGTCTCGTTCCTGAAGTCAGCTTTTTATGTTATTACATTCCAAATGTGGATGGACAGGCACAGCATTCGAGGTCAAGCCCTTTTAGGGACATAAGGCCTGGACGGACAGGCACAGCATTAGAGGATTTCCTTTGTGCAGGTATGTTGTGGTTTGATCTGTCACTTTTTCTTGAACTGGTTCACTGCCAGAATAAAATGGCACCTTTTTCATTTCTGAAAGATAATTCAACAGAGGATGCTTTTAGAGCAATAGAGAGTGCCATTTGTGAAGCAAGAACTGAGCTGGAGATTATTTGTGAATACCCAGAAGCTATTAACTGTATTTATGCACTTCAACTGATGACAAAGGAACATGAAGAGCTCTTAGAAATAAGAAAACCGCTACTCAAGTCCAAATCTACAATATCAACCTATGTTGACTTTATAGTTTACACAGTGCCTCTGTAAACTATGGGAAGACAGAGGATGAACTAGAGTGCAATTATCAAAAGTTTTCTATATTACTAGAAACCTTACTGTTGGCACCCAAGAAAGATTTCGGTAACATGGCCCATTTTATGAAGGTCATGAAATTTATTGAGCATATGAAGTATGTAAGCTCCAAACATCTTAAGTCAGCTTTTTATGTTCTTATATTCCAAATGTTGCAAAACAGGAAAAGAATATTCTGGAAAGAAGTGATGCAAAAATACATGAAACTGAAATTAGAAATACTAGAACTAATCTCAGCGTTTGATGTCAGGCCCTTGTAGGGACGTACAGCCTGGACAGTGGATGGACAGGCACAGCATTTGAGGTCAGGCCCTTGTAGGGACACATGGTTTAGACAGTGGATGGACAGGCACAGCGTTTCAGGTCAGGTACATGTGTTGATATTATCTGGAGCATAGGAGGCAGTTGGAGCTGCTGCAAGGCTTTCAATTGCTTTTATCCATCTTGCCATTCACAGGGAAATTTTGGAAACCTAAGCAAAGGCAGGTTTATTTTCAAAAACGCTAGCGTTTTCCATCAACTCTGGTGCCAGCCTTGAGTGGTGAGGGCTCATGATAACCCCTGTCATTGAAAATACACGTTCACTGGGCACACTGGTTAGTGGACATGACAGATATTGCTGAGCCACTTTGGCTAGGTGTGGCCAGACAGTGGACTTGTGTGTCCAATATGCCAGTGGATCTGTCTGCATATCCTCTGTGGGCTCTGAGAGATACCGTATCACTGGCAGTTGTGCTGGTGTCTCCTTTGCTTGGGTGGGCTGAGAGTCACTCATGCCAGCTGCTTTCTCTCCAGCCCGTAGCAGAACAGATGAATCTTTATGGGCAACATGCCTTTGGCATACTGAAGTGGAGGAGGAGGAGGTACTAGCTGTCGCTGACAGAGTGCTACTCCTGCTTGGGCTAGCACAACTCTCTGAAGTGCCCGCTGTTTCCTCCTCTGCTTCATGCCTAATCTGTCTCTGCCTATGGCGCTCCTCTTCACAGATTTTTAGTAACAGCAGGTCCTTCACAAATGAGAGACAATTGGTATGTAAGGCGAGTTTCCCTTTCCCACGGGGATCACAGACTGTGGCGAGCATGTATGTGTGGTCTTCTATTAAAGGTCTTAATCTCTTTTGCACCTGCTGCTCCAAAAAGTCCAGACAATGCAGCACCTCAGCTGTCATTCCCTCTTCCTGTTTAAAGCCCTCCAAAGTTTCATCCAGGAAATTAACTATAGGGATGATGTCAGCCAAGTTAACACCTCTGGAACTCAGCTCCACCATGACATCCTTGAAGGGCTGTAGGATTTTTACCAGTTGACTCATGACTAACCAATCATGATGCCCTAGGGGATTCTGTACACCTATGTCAATTGAACCAGAAAGTTCATGAAGGGGTGTCTGCAGCTCCACTAACCTCTGCAGCATCATATAGATGGAATTCCACCGGATGGCAATATCTTGAATGAGACGCTTGTGAGGCATCTCCAAATCAGTCTGCTTTTGTCGGAGAATCTACCCTGCCTTCACACTTCTGTGGAAGTGCACTGCTATGTTCCTGCACTTGTGTATTAATATATGAAGATATTCATTTCTCTTAGTGATTGGACTCCAACCCCAGAGCTAACTTCACTACCAGGTGCAGAGTATGTGCAAAACATCGGATGTTCTGAAAGTGCCCATTGGATATTGCCTTTACCATGTTTGCACCATTGTCTGTGACAAAGAACCCTGCCTGAGGATTCCTATCTCGCTAGTGTAGTTGCCAGCCCTCCAGCATCTGTCTGATGCATGCTAGAATATTGGCTGAAGTATGGGCCTCATCCATCAGGTGGGCGTGCAGTAAAGCCCACCTCCACCCTGATACTTGTTCACTAATAGAGCTGCTGCCTGCCCCTGCCTCAGCCAGGTTCCACCAGTGTGCTGTCAGGGAGAGGTAAGAGTGTGTAGCATTCATGGTGGGAGGAGGAATAGCCTAGTGGTTAGAGCAGTGGGCTATGAACCAGGAGACTAAGGTTCAAATTCCGCTGTTGCTCCTTGTGACCTTGGGCAAGTCACTTTACCCTCCATTGCCTCAGGTACAAAACTTAGATTGTAAACCCTCTGGGGATAGGGAAATACCTACAGTACCTGAATGTGATATCTCAGATTGAATGTTGGTATATAAAAAATAATAAATGAATGGTGGTCCAGATATCACAGTTGAAATGCACACTCCCCTGTGCCTTAGCTAGTAGCACTTGGATGCAACTGTGATACTGCTTGTACAGGCTGGGGATGACATTTCTGCTAAATGTGGTCCTGGAGGGGAATTTGGAATTATGACCTTCAGAAAATGCTTGAAACCCACATTCTCCACTATCTGCAAGGGCTGTTCATCAAGGGCAATCATTTCCCCAATGCTCCTGGTTACAACTTTTGAAGCTGCCTGCCTCCTACCCCAGGATAGTGTTACTGCACACTACCCCATTTCCTCCACGGTGAATTGTCACTTCTGACACATGGCAGGGGGCTGTTGGCCTGCCACCTGACTGATAGGGCTGAGGGTGTGGGGTGACTGTGCTCCTTTTCAACCACTTTACGCTGTCTGGAAAAAGGGGTCCCCTGACTGGTACTACCACCATCCCCAGATGGAAGTACTGTTGGGTTTTGCCTCTTCATATGATACCTAGTATCAAAAAGATCCTCACCGCGTGAGTATAATCTATTAGGGATGTGCAGAGCAAAATTTTATGTTCATATTTTTTATGTCCGAAAGGGGGTCCCACTTGCGGCCAATATGGACATAAAAAAAATCCAATGAGTTGGGTATATGTACATATGTGCAAAAAAAAAAATTAAACCCCCTCACCCTCCTTAATCCCCCCCCCCAGACTTACCACAACTCCCTGGTGATCGAGCGAGGAGTGAGGACGTCATTTCTGCAATCCTTGGCGAGAAGCATGTGACGTCGGTGGCACGTCGAGTGACGCGGCGTCACGTGATTCCCGGCTCGTTCGCGCCGGACGGCTCGTTCGGCCCAAAAAGAACTTTTGGCCAGCTTGGGGGGGCCTCCTGACCCCCCCAAGCTGGCCAAAAGTTCTTTTTGGGCCGAACGAGCCGTCCGGCGCGAACGAGCCGGGAATCACGTGGCGCCGCGTCACTCAGACGCGACGTCACGTGATTCCCGGCAAGTTCGCGCTGGACGGCTCGTTCGGCCCAAAAAGAACTTTTGGCCAGCTTGGGGGGGCCTCCTGACCCCCTCAAGCTGGCCAAAAGTTCTTTTTGGGCCGAACGAGCCGTCCGGCGCGAACTTGCCGGGAATCACGTGACGTCGCGTCTGAGTGACGCGACGTCACGTGATTCCCGGCAAGTTCGCGCCGGACGGCTCGTTCGGCCCAAAAAGAACTTTTGGCCAGCTTGGGGGGGCCTCCTGACCCCCTCAAGCTGGCCAAAAGTTCTTTTTGGGCCGAACGAGCCGTCCGGCGCGAACTTGCCGGGAATCACGTGACGTTGCGTCTGAGTGACGCGGCGCCACGTGATTCCCGGCTCGTTTGCGCCGGACGGCTCGTTTGGCCCAAAAAGAACTTTTGGCCAGCTTGGGGGGTCAGGAGGCCCCCCCAAGCTGGCCAAAAGTTCTTTTTGGGCCGAACGAGCCGTCCGGCGCGAACGAGCCGGGAATCACGTGACGCCGGCGTCACTCGACGTGCCGCCGACGTCACATGCTTCTCGCCAAGGATTGCAGAAATGGCGTCTTCACTCCTCGCTCCATCACCAGGGAGTTGTGGTAAGTCGGGGGGGGGGGGGATTAAGGAGGGTGAGGGGGTTTATATTTTTATTTTGGCTCAACAATCGCGATTTCCCACATATCGAACATATCTATGTTCGATATGTGGGAAATCCGATCGTTTATGTCGAATCAATTTTTTAAGTAAAAAAAAAATATGAGTTGCGTTTTACTAATGCGGTCAATCTGAATGCACACCCCTATAATCTATATCACACACAAAATTTCACTTGGTGTCTGTTTTTATGTTATATTTATAATCATATGATGCCTCATGCCAAAATTAGATAGATGTCCCATTTGCTTTCCTCTGCTAATAGCCCTGCCACAGTAATTATACCGAGTAAAACACAGGTCCTCCGTCACTTTAAAGTGGCTCCAGATCGCAGATGTCTTTCATGATCCAATCTCTATAGCCTTCGGGGTGGATGCTGGCACTGGAGCTGAAGTAGTGGGTGCACCCTGAGAAGCAATGCCAGGGGCATCAGTCACACTCTGTGCCTGTGCTGACTGCTCTTCCTCCTCCTCATCATCAGTTTCATGTCTCCCCTGCAGCACTGAAGTGGAGGCTGACAGGACTAACAAATCCTCCTAAACCTTCATCAGCTATTACTTCTTCCATTTCTGATGATGAGAATCCCACACAAGATTATTCTTCATCGGAATCAGAAGTAAACAGTGTCTGTGCTACATTGTCCATGCTAAGTCAAGTCTGCTGTCGTACTGCTGCTTTTGGGTCTCACCCTTTTGTCCTGCATGACTCAGTCTCCCCTTCCCTCACCTCCAAAACTACAGGGTCAGAAACAAGTGGTGGTGATGCATCATCTTTAGATTTCATTTTTTTCTGGATGGAACTGCCTGCCCCTTCAGAGATTTTAGATTGGAACAGGTCCATTTTTAACTTTAATGGGGGACTGTCACTACCTTTTGAGGTGCCTCCTCTCCCAGTCCCAATCACTCGACCACATCTAGCTTTCCCTGACATTATGGATTTAATGTCAGTGCCTACTAGGGATTTCAATTAAAAGAATTATTTCTAAAAGAGGCCCACTGGGAATTTCCTTCAGAGAAGACCGCTATCTCAATGTGTGTGAGTCTGCAAAACTGGCTGCCCACAGGGACAGTGCCTTGATGTGTGCACTAATGTATGTGTACACAACAAAGTTGTAATTACAAAAGAGGCCCACTGGGGATTTGGCTTCAGAGACCACCGTTGTCCCAATATACATGAGTGTGCAAAACTACCCAGTGCCCACTGTTACTGATGCACAGTGCACTGACTTCTTGGATTAAAAGAGCACAGAGAGACAGTGAGTTCAATTAAAAAAAAAACAAAACTGCAGTTATGCCAGTTAACAAAAAAGCCTGGCTTGGCACAGCAGCAAAATCGATGAAATATCTGTTTCAATGGCAATTCTATCAAACTAGCTAGAAATTGAATATATCTCCCACCCACAACACCCAAATGCTGCTTGCAACCTACCCCAGGGGGTAAAATAAGAAGCAAAATGCCACTTCTAGTGCTAGCAGCTTCTCTCAGTGGCACTGACAGAGAGACCGTCTCAGATCAATTTTAAAAAGTGAGGTAAAAAAAAACAGGGCTAGCTGGCACTGCAGCCAAATTGAACAAATATCTTTTTCTATCGAAGTAGCTAGCAATTTAATACAGATTTTATACACTCAGACTAGCTCTGAGTTCAGTAGCCACCTCCTGGACTACCTCCCCACCATCCCTGCCAAAAAAGTGCGTGGCACGCCGCGTGCTTCACGTATAAATAGTGCTGCATCATCAGGAACAGCGCCATAGAGCACAGAGTGACAGTGGCGATTGGCTGCATTACAAAAAATGCTTAGCTGTGATAGGTTGCATTCTAGTCTCCTTGCCAACCTGTCTGACCCACTCTATGACAGGGCTGTGAGGTCACTTATGACTCACCGGAAAGGGCTGTTTTTTGCTATCTCCTATTTCCGGCCACTAAGAAATCACTGCAAGCCAAAAGAATGAACTAATGATATGTTTTTATTCGTGGGGGATTGTGATCCATTTTGAGAACCCACAAATAGAATGGATAGGGTCGTATATGTTGCGGATTGCCAATACGTTGCAAATAAATGCACATCCCTAGTGAATTTGGGCTGTTCTGCACACTCAGGTGATGGATAGCAGTCATACCTTGTGCAATATCCTATCAGCCAAACAAGTTTGCTTGAGAGTTGACAGCAAGATTTGAAGGGGGATGAGTCTTCTTGCAGGTTTTTATGTGACAGATAATGGTGCAAATAACATAAGGGCAGTGGAAGATGGGAGCTATTGGGGAACCTCTTGCATGGCACATTTTCTGCACCTGAAAATGTGGGTTGCCCTGGGGCTTGGAGTCAAGGAACATGGAATTCCAGATCTGAAAGACCTGATACAGAAGTGTAGGAAAATAAAATAGCATTTAAATTGAAGTGTAAAGTGTGGGCAGCATCTCCATAAGAAGTAGGAAGAATTCTGGATGCCTCATAAGTGCCAGATGGAATTCCACCTACCTGAAACTGCAGGAGTTAGTGGAGCAGCAGATACTCCATTCATGATCTATCTCTGGAAACAGAAGTAGGTGTAGATTGTCCCCTAAGCATCATGATCGGGTAGTGAAGAGGCAGCTGATACAAATTCTGAAACCTTTCAAGGATAAATGGAGACTAAATGTTCCAGAAGCACTTCCATGGGTGGGGTCATCCCCATAATAAATATTCTGGAGAAAAATTTAGAGGACTTCCATGAGTTAGAGGGAATGGAAGCAGAAGTGTTGCAGTTTATGGAGTCCTTGCAGCAGCAGGTACAAATAAGAGTGAAACCTCTGATTCTCTCCACACTTTGTAATCCATGGGTCTCATATATATGAAGAAACTACTGTCAGTTAGGATGTGTGCACCAAGAGTGCTGGAGACAGAGGCACATTAGGGATGCAGTGCAGGAAAGAGTGGCCCCCAAATGAGCAGTGTGAGCACAAGTAGTGCCCTGTCAACTACCAATTCCTTCCCAAACTCAATATGTCAAAGCTAAATTGCCCCCACAGTACCAGCTCATCTGACACAGGCCATAGCTAAAGACGTTTTCTAGCATAGATGACCCCTGCAGAAATTCCTGTAAAATACTAACAGAGGCCACTGAGGATATGGACATGTATCCATTGCTGCACTTGTAACATAAGTCCACATTCTGGCCAGACCTATCTCAGCATTATCTTTCTTATGCATGAAACAGAATTTTCAATAAATGTTTCTTCTCTTTGGCAGGAGATATCATGAGTGCTCATTCTTCAAGACTGGCACCAGAGTTGATGGAAACATTTGCTATACCTTAGGTGTCTTGCTGTCACTTTGCCTAGTCGCCATGCCCATGATGGAGGTTTTGCTGAAGCTCTATCTAGCTGCCTCGCCCCTTATTATGCACCTTATTCTACACTACTTTGCTGCCATGACCCTTATTTACCAACTTGGGGATCTTACTGCCATTATACCTAACTGCCATGGCCATGATGTACCACCTTACAGTCTTACTGCCACTCCGCTTTGCTACCATGCCCTTGATGCTACTTTTTTATTTTCTTGCTGCCATATTACTTAGATGCCATACCACTAATACTACACTTTGAGGTCTTGCTGCCACTTTGTTTTCATTGCCCTAGATATACCAACCTGAGGGTCTTGCTGCCACTCTGCCTAGCTGCAATACCACTTATGCTATAGTATTTTTATTTTTCTTTTGGGGGGGGGGTCTTGATTCCACTTGTCTAGCTGCCATGGCCCTGATGCTACACCTTGGGGTCTTTATACAACTTTTCTTATCTGTCATGTCCCTGATGTAACACCCTGGGGGTCTTGAAACCAAGTTACCTTAATGACATTCCCATGATGCTATACCTTAGTGGCCTTGCTGCCACTATGTTTTGCTGCCATGCCTCTGATGAACCACCCTGAGGGTCTTCCTGCCACTCTCCCTAGATGCCATGATCCTAATGTAAAACCTTGAAGATGGGGACAAGATGCACAATGCCTGAACACCACGCTGGGAAGAGCTCCTCCGCAATCCTGACATTTCTTTTACTAACTTAATATTTCTTTTTGATTATGCTTCTTGATTATGCACATGCAACAGCGGATAGAGACTTTTTTCGCGGCACCCTTACTAGTGACGCTGGAGACAAGAGCCACTGTGGAGGCGAATGTGGAGTGGACAACGCCTTCCCTGGCTGAAGTAATATCGTTGAGCCCTGGTGAGCCATGTGCTCCTCCACTGCCCTGTTCATTTGACTTGGAATTATTGCAAGGAGCAACTGCTGCCACTACTCCCCCCGAGAAGGGGACATTTTTTAGACTCCTCTTCGGTGAATCCGTTAATCACAGATTCCAAGGGTTTGCCTCCATTACTATTTTCTTCTTATGTTAAAGAAAGTGGAGGAGTTCCTGAGAAGGAAGGAACGGAGACTGACCAAGTATGCTTACCTTCAAAGTTAATTATTGAAAAACCTAGAGAAATAACATTGGAATCCATATGGAATGCATTAATTTCAGTGGACAAAGCTATATTCTCACTAACTGAAGCATTAATAGAAAATAATCAATGAGTTTTGGCTGCTGAGAAGTAAATTAAATCTATGGAAACTAAAGTTACTGAACTGGATATAAAGATTGCAAGAATGGAATCGGTACAATATAATATAGTCCAGTCAGCTTCAAATTCTTCAAAAGAATTTCTTCAAAAAAATTGGAAAATGTTGAAAATAATATGAGGATGTTAAATCTGAGAATATTAAATTTTCCTTATATTAAGATGATACTTGCTAAAGAGTTATTTAAGAGTTACTTAAAACAAATTCTTAAATTTCCAGAGGAGGCTCTTCCTGTTATAACTAGAGCTTATCACCTGTTTAAATCTGAAGACGGGGTTGCTAAAGGCCCCCAAGGTTCTGATTCTTGCTCATCAATGAATATTACAAAGTTGCTGGAACTTTCACATGAAACGAATATTCAGGAATGAGCCACTCTCTTGGTATCTTTTGCTTTTCTGACTAAGAGGAATTCTGTGCTGAAATTCTTTTTTCGCAATCATCAACATCTTTATTATGGTCAGAAAGTATGGGTCTTCCCGGACATCACTAGAATAACTCAGGACTGTCAGAGGAAATTATTGCAAATGAAAGATGAAGTTATAAATATAACTGTAAAATTTGATTTAAGATCCTTGTGTCTGATTAGGTATCAGGACTATATATTTTTTTGAACCATCACAATTAAGGACATCCCTGGACTCTCATTCCTAAAATCCTCACAATATGGGTATGGTTTAATTTACTATGTAAGGGTTTGTTCAGGCTTTATATTGCACTTTAAATGATTTTCTATGTTTTCGCTCAAATGCAAAATTGTCCCCTTAGTATTGTACTTATAAAGGATGACAAATGATTGGAAGAAAAATTCTTTTAGGTTATTTGATATTTCATGAGTATAATATTAATCATTGTCATATTTCTGTTACAAGTGTACTTGTGATATTTATTTATTTATTTATTTGATGCGTTTTATATACCATCACAACGGTTTACAAGTTAAGAACGGTGAAAGACAATTTAAATAGGTAGAATAACGATCAAAATTATATTCATGTGAAAAATTCAATAAAAAATAAATAATGTACCACCTTGAAAATACTTGCTGCCACTCTGCCTTGCTGCCATATCCATAATGTACTATATTGAGGGTTTTACTGTCATACCACTTTCTGCTATGGCTTTTATTCTATACTTTGGAGGTCTTGATGCCATTGTACCTAGCTGCCATGCCCCTGATGTACCTCTTTGGGAGTCTTCCTAGCACTTGTTTTGCTGCAATGCACCTGATATACCACCCTGGGGGTATTCTTACCACACTGACTTGATATCTTGCTCCTGATGCTACAACATAGAGAACTTCTTTCCACGATGATTAGCTTCCCTGCCCTGATGTAGCACCTTTGTGACTTTCTGCCACTCTACCTGCCATGCCCCTCATATATCAGCTTGAGGGTCTTGCTGCCAATCTGCCTTGCTGCCATATCCCTGATGCTACAGTTTGGGGTTCTGGCTCCCAGTTGCCTAGCTGTCATGCCCCTGATGTACCACCCTTGGAGTTGTGCTGCCACTTTATCTAGCTGATGCTACACATTGAGGGTTTTCTGCCATTCTGCCTAGCTGCCATGGCCTTGATGTACCACTTCAGGGGACTTGCTGTTACTCTTTGTAGCTGCTATGTACCTCATATAGCACCTTGGGGCTACTGAAGGTCCTCTGCTTTACTGCCATGCCCCTGATGTTACACCTTGGGTGTCTTTCTGCTACACTGCCATTCCCCTGTTGAAGCAGGAGTAGGCTGTAGTAAAACCAATACTGAAAGGGGGTGGAGTTAAGATGGCCACCCGATAGCAGCGCGTTTCAAGAGCTCCTGCTTTGCTTTTCTAACTTTTTCTACTGCGATTGGAATGCCCCTGAAACGCAAAGGGAAGGTGAGGGTTTTTCCGTCAACACCCTCACTCCCAGCCGGACAACGTACCATCATTGAAAGCGCACAACTTTACCCGAAAGGAGAGAAGCTGATCCTCACTGACGAGTCCGGTAAGGAAGCCACCGCCTCGTCTGGGGAACTATCACTCAGCCCTCCGGAGTTAAGGGTTCCACACGCGATTTCATCCTCACTACCGTCCGAAGCTGCATTGGAAGCCCCGAGCGGATGGCGTCCAGAGGAGACCATGGAGGGCACAGCGGCGATGGTGGAGTTTGAAAGAGTAACACCAAAGCAAGGAGGAGACACAGCTCAAGGTGTGGCAGTGATTCAGGGAACGGAGCAACGCAAAAGCGGTAAGATTGTTCCTGTTCCTGCTTCAGTAACAGATATTTCCATACTTACTGTTACTCAGGAGAGCCAACCAGGTATTGTGTTTCCGTCCAAGCGCCTGTGGTAATCTTGGACACAATTTGGGAATTAATGGCCCAGCAGAATGTGGCACTCCAGGCATGTATGGCACAAATTTCCCAAATTTCATCTAGAATGGACTTAGTGACTCAAGACCACAACAGAAAAATAAATGAGCAAAGAAATAAAATTCAGGTTATTGAGAACCAGCTAAAGGATATTCAAACTGTGCAATCTACTACAATTTTAGACTACACTAACCTTAACAGGAAAATAGAAATGTTGGAGAACCGATTCAGAAGATTTAACCTAAGACTGTTAAATTTTCCCAAGATCATAGGAGAACTACCAAGAGTTATTTTAAGGAGATATTTTATTGAAATTTTGCATATATCCCTTGAAGATATACCAGCATTGAATAAGGTGTATTTCTTGCCTTATCAGCAGTCAAGAGATAACAGGATAAATAATCAATCTGATATTGGGAATTTGACAAACCTTTTGGAATCGTCGGCTACTGAGATTGTGGAGCAAGCCACTTTGTTAGTTTCTTTTATTTATGAAAAAGATATTGGGATAATTATGAGAAGTTACTTCCAAAATATGGAGACCCATTTTATGGGGCAATTTGTCCAGATCTTTCCGGACCTGGTCAAAGCTATGCAAGAACATAGGAAGGGGTTTTTTGGTATTAAGGCAGGAAACTAGAGTTCTTGGGGCCAGTTTCCAGCTTAGATACCCATGTAGATGTATTGTTAAATTTAATAATTGTACTTATGTCTTCCTTTTACCGCAGGGGTGGGCAATTCCAGTCCTCGAGGGCTGCAAACCAGTCGGATTTTCAGGATATCCTTAATGAATAAGCATGAGAGAGACCTGCATACACACTGCCTCAGTTGTATGCAAATCTATTTCATGCATATTCCTATTACTTAACCTGTATAAGGGATAAAGAAATATCAGGCTGTGACCAGTTTCTTTTTTTCTTTGATGTTGATATTATGGCTTCCTATAATTCCCACTCCACCTCTCAATATTATCTTGTGGACTAATGTATAAGACTAGAATTCCTTTGTTTGATTATGTTTAAACTTATATCTCTGTGTATTACTGTACAAAGAACATAAATTGCTTTGTAATATTTTGAAAATGAATAAACAAAAAAAAAAACAAAACAATACTGAAAGATGATAATGTCTCAGAGATAAAGATATCAAATTATCACCCAATTTCTAATTTATCAATGGTTATCAAGATATTAGAAACATTTGTAGCTATACAGTTAGGGGTAGATTTTATAAATCTGCGCCCGCGCGTACTTTTGTTCGCGCACCAGGTGCAAACAAGAGTAGGCGGGATTTTAATAGATACGCGCATAGCCGCGTGTATCCATTACAATCCAGGGTCGGTGCGTGCAAGGCTGCCCAAAATCGGCAGCCTGCGCATGCCGAGTCGCGCAGCCTGCCTCCGTTCCCTCCGAGGCCGCTCCGAAATTGGAGCGGTCTCGGAGGGAACTTTCCTTCCGCCTCCCCCACCTTCCCCTCCCTTCCCCTACCCCCACCTCTTGTTGTACAAGTTATGCCTGCCCGAAGCAGGCATAATTTGTGTGTGCCGGGCCGGCCGCCGGCACACAATTCCCAGGCCCGGGAGCCATTTCGGAGGCCTTGGCTATGCCCCTGAAACGCCCCCAGGCTGGAACCACACCCGCAGCCCCTCCCCCAAATGACGTGCCACCACGACATGACCCCGACACCCCCCCCCCCCCCCCCCGGAAAGCCCCGGGACTTACGCTCATCCCAGGGCTTGCGCGCGCTGCCGAGCCTACTCAACATAGGCTCGGCGCGCGCAGGGGGTACTTCGGACAGGTTTTCGGGGGGTACACGCATATCTTACACGCGTACCCCTTTGAAAATCTGGCCCTTAGAGCATTATGTACATGATTAGTATCTTGGATCATTTCCAACAAGAGGTAGGTAAAGGTTATTCAGCATTGTTAGTACTAGTACATGCAGATGTATCTGCAGCTTTTGACTTTGTGAATAATTAGCTCTTATTGACTTGTCTTCAGTTGGCTGGGCTATCATTTGTGGGTTTTATCATGTTGTGTTTCATTTTTGGCATCTAGCAATTGTCAAGTTAAAATTGCAGGTATAACATAAATAATTGGAGGTGTATCTATTAGGGATCCCCCAAGGACCTTTTTTATCTTTAGTACTTTTTAATATTTATCTCCAACCAATTTCTGCTTTATTTCAATCTTGTGTATAGAATATATGCAGATAATTTGCAGTTTTGTATATGGCATAATATGGATGGCTCATTGCCACAAATAAAAATTAATGAGTACTTGGAAACTGTACAAGCTTGGCTGGAATGTTTTAAATTAGTACTACATGTGAAGAAATTAGCAGTATTGAGAATAACACAAAGAATTGTTGAAGAGGTTGATTATGAAATAAATTTTAAGGATTATATAACTCCAATAGTGTTGCACTCGGGAGTGGACCCTTGTCCTGGGGCAGAGGTGGAATGCCTCCTGAAAGGGAACAAGAGGTAACTGCCCCCTGGGGTTGGAGCACTGGAGGAGACAGAGGCTAGGAAGTAGGGGTGTGCATTTGTTTTCGCCGTATTGGCGATCCGCAACGTATATTGCACTATTCGTAGTATTCGTGGGGAAGCGAAACGTATCACGATTCCCCACGAATACATGAATCTTCGCTGAATTATACGGCCACCTAAATAAAAATTTAAACAAACCCCCCACCCTCCTGAACCCCCCAAGACTTACCAAAACTCCCTGGTGGTCCAGCGGGGGGTCCGGGAGCCATACCCTGCACTCACACCCTCGGTGCCGGTTTCATCATGGCGCCGATAGCCTTTGTCACAGGGGCTACCGATACCATTGGTCAGCCCCTGTCACATGGCCATCGGTGCCATCTTGTGCTCCTACCATGTGACAGGGGCTGACCAATGGCACCGGTAGCCCCTGTGACATAGTATGGGCAAAGGCTATCGGTGCCATTTTGAGTACTGGCATCGGATGGCCGGAGTGCAGGAGGTCACTCCAGGGCCCCCGTTGGACCCCCAGGGACTTTTGGCCAGCTTGGGGAGGCCTCCTGACCCCCACAAGACTTGCCAAAAGTCCAGCGGGGGTCCGGGAGCGACCTCCTGCACGCCGGCCATCCGATGCCAGTACTCAAAATGGCGCCGATCGCCTTTGCCCTCACTATGTCACAGGTTCCAACGGTCGGACCCTAGGATATAGCGAGGGCAAAGGCGATTGGTGCCATTTTGAATACTGGCAGCAGATCGCCTTTGCCCATACTATGTCACAGGGGCTACCGGGGACATTGGTCAGCCTCTGTCACGTGGTAGGAGCACAAGATGGCGCCGATGGCCATGTGACAGGGGCTGACCAATGGCATCAGTAGCCCCTGTGACAAAGGCTATCGGCGCCATGATGAAACCGGCACCGAGGGTGTGAGTGCAGGGGATGGATCCCGGACCCCCCGCTGGACCACCAGGGAGTTCTGGTAAGTCTTGGGGGGGGTCAGGAGGGTGGGGGGTTGTAGTTAATTTTAATTTTAGCTGGGACATGAATATAAATTGCTGTATTAATGCATCGGGGCGCCAAACAGCTGAATGCAACGTAGCTGCTCCCCGACGAATCCGAATCATGAATGCAATGTATGGCGTTCCTCTGCACATCCCTACAAGGAAGAGCTTCACCACTGGAAGCCCGAGGTCCCCCCTGGGAGGAGCCTATAGGGACCCGGGCGCCATTTTGCGCAAAATGGCGCCGGCCGTACGGCAACATGATTCGACTGCAGGAGGTCATTCCGGACCCCCGCTGGACTTTTGGCAAGTCTTGTGGGGGTCAAGAGGCCCCCCCCCAAGCTGGCCAAAAGTCCCTGGGGGTCCAGCGGGGGTCTGGAACGACCTCCTGCAGTCGAATCGTTTTTTCCGTACGGAAAAACGATTCGCGGTAGGAGATTGGTCCGGACCCCCGTTGGACTTTTGGCAAGTCTTGTGGGGGTCAGGAGGCCCCTTCAAGCTGGCCAAAAGTCCCTGGGGGTCCGGGAGCGATCTCCTATGCTCCTGCCATCAGGGGACAAAAAAACAAAATGGCGTCAAAAATCGTTAGAGGTGATATACAATAGGAATTCCCCCGATTTATCGTCAAAAATCGTAAATCGGGGGAAGGGGGAGGGGAAGGGGGAGGGGGGAGGGCGGGAAAATCGACACACTAAAACAACCCTAAAACCCACCCCGACCCTTTAAAATAAATCTCCCACCCTCCCGAACCCCCCCCAAAATGTCTTAAATTACCTGAGGTCCAGTGGCGGGGTCCCGGTGTGATCTTCCACTCTCGGGCCACGGGTGTGCCATTTTGGTTCCTGTCCCCCGACATCACGAGCGCAGGAGATCACTCCCGGACCCCCGCTGGACCCCAGGGACTTTTGGCCAGCTTGGGGGGGCCTCCTGACCCCCACAAGACTTGCCAAAAGCCCAGCAGGGGTCCGGAAGTGACCTCCTGCACTTGAATCGTATTTGCCGTATTGCAAAATGGCGCCGGCCGTACAGCCCTATGGTCAGCGCCATTTTGCAATATGGCAATATGGCCGTTCGGCCGGCGCCATTTTGTATAGCAATTATTACCCCGATTTACGATTTACATGATTTAAAAAAAAACAAAACCGTGACGATCCGATTCCCTCCCCCCCCCAGCCAAAATCAATCGTTAAGACGATCGATCACACGATTCACATCTCTAATGAATTATTTGCCTGTAGA
This sequence comes from Rhinatrema bivittatum, assembly GCF_901001135.1. Classification (NCBI taxonomy): domain Eukaryota; kingdom Metazoa; phylum Chordata; class Amphibia; order Gymnophiona; family Rhinatrematidae; genus Rhinatrema; species Rhinatrema bivittatum. Next base: position 441,066,518 of record NC_042617.1, read on the forward strand.
ATTTAATGGAAAAAGTTGGTGACACAGGTAAAAGGTGTGAGATTTCCCTTTTTCACTGCCTTCAGCACCCCTCTTTTTATTTTTTCCTTTTCTTTTTCATATAACTGGCAAAATGCTATGGAATTGATATACTTTTTCAATTTTCTGTCTTTTCCCATTAAAATCCTTAGCAAATAATTTCAGGAATGTATAAATTTAGTGGAACATTGTCAAAACTATTTGCAAAAAGACATTTTCACTTTTCACATGCTTTACTGCTGAATATGCTCAAAAAACTACAGTGCTAACTGTTCTAGAGTAAAATACAGCACATGATTTACCAAATATGCTAACTTTAATTATCTTGTTACAAGTGTAAACTGGCTCATTATCTCTATAGTATAGTGCTTTATGTAATAATTTGCAGCAAGATAAATGTTTATGCTATGATTACTGAGCAATGCATGCTAGGTATGTGTTATCATTTGTGAAATACAAGTATCACTGTACATACATAGTCTGGCTATGCTTTTTTTTTTCTTTCGCTCATTACCTACTCCTAATATTGTCATAAAATATATAGAAAAAGACAGTTATATGCTGAAAGGTTTTCACTAGGTCTTTTTTTTGTGATTAGACATTGGAGCTGTTTTATTTGTAAGGAAAATTTTAAAAAATGACCTTTATCACTTCAACGCTCATATTAGAACATGATTATATCATTTCTTGTGTTTTATGCTTGTTTGAGGCTTTGTGCCCAACCTAGTGTACTCATACAGGTGATTATGATACCAAGATTTCATTAGATCTTTTTGATTTTTGTGATTTAACCATTGAGCTTAGTGTTATTGGGAAAAGTTTCTTCATAAAATATATATAGACTGAAATGATAATTAATCAGTTTTCTATCTCTCATACACCATCAAAATATATATATATATATTATCATAAAAAATATAGAACACAGAATGCTGCACAAACACAAGTACTAAAGCTCACTTAAAAATTTAAAGCAAAAATGGTATATTCTAACATTGAGGTACTCCCTTTTGGGAATTACCCTAAAGATACCGGACAATAAAAGTCTACCCATAAGAATTTGCATTTTCCCCCATATTTGTTTGTTGTTTGTTCAAGAAGAGGGAAATTATATTTTTGAAGTGTGTAATTTTTTGGTTGATCATCTACACAAAGCCAAACCTTTCCCATAGCTCTTCCACAATATCATTTATGAAAATGTTGAAAATAACCAGTTCAAGGACAGATCTTTGTGGCACATCACTAGTAAAACCCCTCTCAGAGTGAATTCCATTTACTGCTATTTTTTGTCACCTCTCAGTCAACCAGTTTCTAACCCAGTCAGTTAATATAGTGCACACATAACAAAGGCATTTAGTGTATTATTTAAGTCACTTACACAGAACTGAGTCAAAGGCCTTACTGAAATCCAAGTACACAGCATCTAGTGCTCTCCCTTGATCCAACTCTCTGATCATCCAATCAATGAAATTGATCCGATTTGTCTGACAAGACCTACCTCTGGTAAAACCATGCTGCCTCAGATCTTGTAATCCACTGGATTCCAGAAACTTAACTATCCTCTGTTTTAACAGTGATTCTATTAATTTACTCACCACAGAGGTCAGACTAACTGGCCTGTTGTCTCCAGCCTCCTCCCTACTTCTACTTTTGTGAACAGGAACCACATCTCCCTGTCTGCAATCCTCCAGAACTGTTCCCAACTCTAAAGAAGCATTAAGCAGGACATCCAGTATTGCTGACAGAACCTCCCCATATTCCTTTAATACCCTCAGATATAGTCTATCCTTCCCATTGTTTCATCTACTTTTATTTTTGCTCGTTCTTCACACAGACAGTCCTCTGAACATTGAGGTTTACAGTCACTGGACCCTTCCTAAGTTTACACCAACCTTCACCCCCCACCGCCGCCTATCTCTCCATCCCTGATTTAAGTTTCCTTTGGGAACAGGGCCAGACTACCTTCACCTTTCAGTTACTAGTGCGCTTTGGTTTGGCCAATTGATTTGCCCACAGAACTGGCAGGCTGCTTTGACAATTTATCCAAAATTAGAGACTGAATCTAAACTTTAAAGGAAGAAAATCATTGAGATCCGTAGGATCGCTCACAGTGTGCATCTCACTAGGTCAGAGCATTATTGGAAGTCATTCTCGATCTTTAATGGAGCAATATCACTGAATGTTAAACCCTGTTCCCTCCAACAAGAAAAGTTCCTTTCCTCCATCCAAGACACCAGCCCACCCAACCCAAGGCAGACACCCCCTCTGGAGTCAACATGTCACCCCAAGAAGGATACCTCTTCTGGAGTCAGACTCTCCGTCACTCCCCCCCCCCCCCCCCCCCCCAATCTGAAGCAGATAACCCTTCCCGGAATCATACCAAACCCCATAATTAGCACTCCCAAGACAGACATTCCAAAGGTTGGTAGGGCAGGATTTACTGGGAATCACTCAATATCCCCCACAAGAGTGATTTCCAGTAAATCTTGCCCCAGCAGCATTGAAAAAGTGTCATCATGTGAATAATGGCTCCCTTTTGCCTCTCCAGTGTATCCACCTAAATCTGTGTGCACAGCAATTTTTTGTCAGAAAACATTTCAGCCTGAAAGAGCTGAATTTAACTGGTTAAATATATGTGGTTAAAAATGATTTTAACTGCATAGAGATAAATATTAAAAAATGTGGGGAGCATGTGTGTTACTAGGCTAGAGTCAGCCAGATAACTTATGACAGATATTCAGCAAGTCTAATCTTCCACTGAATATAGACTCCTAAATTTACTCAGGTAATGCTACCCAGATAACTTTAAACCTAACCAGTTATTCTGAATATATCCAGATAGGTTTAAAGGGAAATGAGTAAGTTTACTCAAATAAATTTAACTCTACCCGGTCATATTCAGAATATAGCTGAGTAACTCAAAAATAAAAAAACAAAACTTCCATGGCTGCAGATCTGATTCCCAAAAATCCTCTCCTCAAAATCATTAAAGCATTTGTAGGCTACTGCACATGACCCCTCTATCTTCTCCAGTCCCCCCTCCAGATGAGCTGCAACATATCATAGACCTGGCACATATCCTTCTGTCAGCATCAGTAACTGTCCAGTTGGGAAAACTAGTTCCCTACAGGCTCCGTAAGAAAGTGCTAAGATGGGCCCATGACTCCAAGTCTGCCGGTCACCCCGGCTAAGCCAGGACTTTAAATCTTCTCTAGCAGTATTATTGATGCCCCAACATCTCTCAGGATGTCCGGGCCTATGTGAATTCCTGCCCCACATGCGCTCAACAAAAGGCACTGGTGGGGCACCCAGGGGACTTCTGCAGCCTCTTCCAGCTCCGTGAGAACCCTGGTCCCAACAATCCACGGACTTCGTTATGGAGCTCCCTAGCTCCAATGGAAACACTGTGATTTGGGTAGTCATTGACTGGTTTTCCAAAATGGCTTTTTTTCCAATTTCCAGTTTGCCTTCTGGTTGCCGCATCTCAAAAAAGATATAGTTTTGATGGAGAAGGTACCGAGAAGGGCAACCAAAATGATAAAGGGGATAGATCAGCTCCCCTGTAAGGAAAGGCTGAAGATGTTAGGGCTGTTCAGCTTGGAGAAGAGACGGCTGAGGGGGGATATGATAGAGGTCTTTAAGATCATGAGAGGTCTTGAACGAGTAGATGTGACTCAGTTATTTACACTTTCGAATAATAGAAGGAGTAGGGGGCATTCCATGAAGTTAGCAAGTAGTACATTTAGGACTAATCAGAGAAAATTCTTTTTCACTCAACGCACAATAAAGCTCTGGAATTTGTTGCCAGAGGATATGTAGCTGGGTTCAAAAAAGGTTTGGATAAGTTCTTGGAGGAGAAGTCCATTAACAGCTATTAATCAAGTTTATTTAGGGAATAGCCACTGCTATTAATTACATCAGTAGCATTGGATCTTCTTAGTGTTTGGTTAATTACCAGGTTCTTCTGGCCTGGTTTGGCCTCTGATGGAAACAGGATGCTGGGCTTGATGGTAGGGGTGTGCATTCGTTTGCAACGTATTGGCAATCCGCAAAGTATATGCCATATTCATTGTATTCGTGGGGGTCACGAAACGTATGGTGAACCCCCACGAACACAACTTATCACTAATGAATAAACCCCCACCCTCCTGCCCACCCCCCCAAGACTTGCCAAAAGTCCTTGGTGGTCCAGCAGGGGTCCTGAAGCAATCTCCTGCACTCGGGCTGTCGGCTGCAAGTATTCAAAATGGCAACGATAACCTTTGCCCTTACTATGTCACAGGGGCGACCAATGGCACTGGTAGCCCCTGTGACATAGAATACCAGCAGCCGACGGCCCGAGTGCAGGAGATCGCTCCAGGACCCCCGCTAGACCACCAGGGATTTTTGGCAAGTCTTGGGGGGACTCCTGAGTTCCAGTACGCGCCTCAGCCTTTGACTCCGTCTCCTGTGCTCTGGTAACTGTCCCTGCTTCAGTTCCTTCTCCTCGTCCCTTAGGACTGACCTTGGCTCTTGACCTGGACTGTTCCTGACTATGGATTGCCACTTGCCTCTGACCTCTGGTCCAGATACGACTATGAGATTGCCACCGGCCTCTTGATCCCTGAACCAGACCCAACAAAAGGACCTCAGACTGCCTTGGTTCCCATCTTGGATCATAGCTGTTCTTCACTGCATTCCTCGCCTGGCCATATCTGGGTTCATCAATGCAGAGGCCCACCTAAGACCAGCCTGCCCCGGCACCCAAGGGCTCAACCTGCGGGGAACGTGGGCTGGTATTGATGAAGTTCCTGCTGGCCTCTGCTTCCCATCCGGCCTCGCCTCCCAACAGTGGGGACCTGTGGGGGTCTCCCCCACAGGTAGCACCAACTCCACCTCGGGCCAAGGGTCTACATCCGCAACAGACTCTTCCACTTGAGTTAGTCGCAATCTCTTTAGCCTTTCCTCATAGGGGAGCCATTCCATCCCCTTTATCATTTTGGTCGCCCTTCGCTGTATCTTTTCCAGTGCAACTACCTTTTTTTTTTTTTTTTACATATAATTCTTGGATGGTGTGATGTCCCTTTGAAAGAATTTTAGCTTTATACAAAGGTTCTTGCACCTATATATGTGATCAACCATAAACTGGTTACAAAGAATTGGATGTGTTTTTCTGGAAATCTGGATTAACTGGTGTCCCACAGCTGGCACTGTTGCTAACAAGTTTAAAACTTGTATTATTTCAAGTTTGCATAAATAAATAAATAAATAAACCCCCTTTTCTAACTATTGCTATGTGTTCAATGCATATGCATATATCCATATATGAATTTAAATTAATAATGTAATGTAAATAAATAAAATAAATATCAGTATGTGTATTTAACAAGAGACAAACTGCTGATACTAAAGGAAGTTTCAGGATACATAAGCTCATATATTCAGAAAAATAAGAAAATATGAAAAGGATGTTTGCACTGTATTTCAATTCAAAACAAAATGACATTTCACAGTCAGAAGTTTTTAGCATATAGATGATTTTTGTATTTGGTAAATTTTGTATTTGTATTTGGTTGAAATATTGTTTAAAAACAGACAATATGATAAATTGTCAATATAAAATTGCATAGTCAGAGGTGTGAATTGTAACCCTTGCTGGGATGGTTTAAGTCCCAAGGTTACACAAACATATTTATTTTCTTTTATGCTGCTCCAGCTAGCAATTTACATTCCTGCTTGACTCTCTATCCCATGGTGGATTCTTTTTATGTGTGTGTGTGTGGGGGGGGGGGGGGGGAGGGGGAGTGGGAAGCTCTCGCTTATGACCCAGATCATGGTGTCTTGCTTTCAGTGTGTGTTGATAGCAGCTGCATCCCAAGGGTTGAGATGCTTGGGCAAAACAGAGAGAACCAGGCTTTGCATGTTAAATAAAGTTTATCGATTGGTAATAATCAAATTAAAGTCCATTTGTGTCCATAATGCTGAAGTTACATCTGACTGCTGGTACATGTGTATTTCTCTGTAGATAGGTGTCCTTTGTTTCAGGCATCTGGGTAGAGCTCTCATGATGATTTTATCTGCACAAAGCTCACCCAGCAACTAACCAGAAATCCTATTGGAGAGGTTCGCACATTCACTGAATCCATATGCATTCTGGACACCCAGCCCGTCCTGGTCCCATGAGTGGAGATCCAGTTGGGCTCTCCTGATCTTGTTCCTTCATCCTCAACTGTTGTTACTGGGGACTTCTCTACATTATGGACGTGGACTTTGGCTATAAGCCTGTGTCCTACTGGCAAAATGGCCGACATTAACACAAAAAAAAATTGAAAACTAAATCAACCCCCCCCCCCCCCCCAGAAACAAACAAAAATCAAATTGTAGCACCCCTAGATAATATATAATTCTTTTAGTGAATTGTAAACCAACTATATATGTGTGTTAATTTTCTAAAAAAAAAAAAAGTACCAGATCAGATCCAGTGGCAGTCATCACCTGTCACTCTAGCAGCAATGAGTAAAAGGAAGCAAGTTAAAAAAAGGTTTCAGATCTGCAACCTGGCAGAAAATCACCACTTAATATGTTCAATACTATATAGAATGGAATGAGTGAGAGCCTATGGCAGCGTTGGGGAAGGACTTCAGCAAGTCAAATGGATCCAGTCAGGATCTTGATCATCAGCTAAGTTAACCACATGGCGCAGTGGCAAACTGTGTGCTTCAAGCATGAGGAAACCAATCATATAAGAGGAAAACTGAGGAAAATCAAGGCTACAGAATCAAGACAAAGGGTATTCTGCATGGTTTGTTTTCTAGAACAGGTTTCATTTCCATTACTCCCCAAGCTATGTTTCTATTAAAGACATTTATGAGGTACAATAGTTGGAAAATTAGTTAAAATTATAAGAAGAAAGCTTACTGTGCATGTTTACCGTGAAGCTGCATCCTAGGAGAATCGTTCTGTTTTGCACATTTAAATGGTATTCCCTTTGGTTTTCATCTTTCCTACAGTGGCAGTGACTTGGTATCTGATAACTAGCAACCAAGGCCCCATTTATCAAGCTATCCATTCTGACAGTTAGGTTAGGTTAATCATTAAAACTTTGCTTCTTTTCCCTTGCAGGGTCCCCTGGGCTTCATTTAATATAGCAGACAGATGGCACTGTGGAAATTCAGGTGCAGGTTGATGAGATTTTGTTTTTTAATGTGGTTCCCTGAATTTTTCAAATAGATTATGTCCAATTGTAAATCACTCTTGTTTCTCAGCATTGTACTCTTTATTGAATCCTCTGTCTACACTGAAGAATCGATTCTTTACCCGTAATCATACCTTATGAGGTGAAGCCGCTGAATCTGTCCACTGAATAAGAGCTTAGAAAGCAAAAGCGTAGTAAACACAGTTTCAGTCAACAAAATCCTCTGTAAATTATGGGTTCGATGCACCTCTGGAGAGCAGATAGAGCCAAAAGAAAATGAATAGCAACTGTTGTAAGAACAGATATTCCAGACACATTCTTTAAAAAAGAATAATAATAATAAACAAGTCAATGTTTAAAAAATGTATACAGAGCACACAGGAAGAAGAACCACGGCAGAGGTTAATTTATTAATGCATTCCATTTCATCAACAGGCATACCAACAACACCAATGCACCCAAATACATCAGCAGTTTTGTTTACTCCTTTTTCAAATAGATATACAGAATATGTGCTATTCCTCCAGACTGGCTTAAGTTTGGGTCTGAATGCTACTGTAACTATGAATTTCTCTCTACTTCCAATGGGATTTATATTGACATAACCACCTCCCCCCCCCCCCCCCCCCCCCCCCCCCCCCCACACACACACACACACACGCACACACACACACACATTTTATACTTTGGGAAGAATAAGAAATCCTCTTGTGATGAACCATGGGTGGGAGATCTCAGGTATCGATGTGGCGAGTAGAGGAAAAGGGAGGGAGGGGCAGGTGGAGGAGAGGGAGGATAATGATGGAGAAGCAGAATGATGGAGGGAAAGGAATGGCTTAGAAGGAGGCAGAGACAAGGAATAAGAAAAGGGAGGAGGTTCCCGGATCTTGTGTGGAAACCAGAGAAGGGATAGGGAGGTGTCCACTCACCAGCTTTCATCCTGCTTCTCCTTGCATCACCACCCCTCTTTCTCCCCCTTCCCACCCCCAGTTTTCTTTCTCTAAATTCCTTGCCCTACCCTATTCTTCTTTCTTCCTTCTTGCCTTTTTTTTTTTTTACCCATCCCAGATTCCCTCTCTCTCATCCCATATCCCAGGTGCCAATACAGACCCCACTAGCAGCACCTCTTTCACTTCCTGATCCTCCAGCCCTTCTTTCACACCCCTGGTTTCCCAGCCTCTATTTCATCCCCTTTCCTTCCAGCTCCTCTGTCACTTCCAAGCAACTATTTCACACCTCCATTTCCTCAGTCCCTCTTTCCAAGAATTCCCCTGGAATTCCAACAGCCCCTCTTTTGGGCAGTTGCCTCATCCCTTCAAGCCTCTCTTTAGTCTGCCGATCCCCCCTCACCAATCATCTTCCTCCAGCTTTGAGTGGGATGGAAGTAGGAGGTGGTGAGCAATGGCACCTCTAGTTATAGACTTTTCTGCCACCTAGGACACAGCTCAGGCTTTCAATTGCACGTCGGTTTTTTTTTTTTACATGGCTCAAAGCAACAGTCAGACCACAGATGGCAGAGGAGGAGGAGGAGGACATAGCCGAAGGAGTTGCTGCTTACCTCCTCCTACTGCCAGGCTGATCAGTGGCAGGGAGAAAAGGGGATCAGCTGATGAAGGATGAAAGGGAAAGAGGAGCAAAAAATGTGCACACCATTCAGTGACTATTTCCCTGACCTAGTTTAGCCTCCGGTCTCCTTTCACAATTTCACAGGGACCAATCAATTCTGCACTAAGGAACAGAATTGCAGGAAAGCAGGAGCCTTGTCCATAAGTTCCTTATTAGATATGCATAGATATTAACCATTTTAAAATCAATGGTCAAAGCTAGAGGAATGGTAAGGTGCATAGAGGAAGGGCAAGGGCAAGTGGAGTTCGGGAAGGGCAAGCCTTCCCGAACTCCACTTAACACGCCAACCATTAAAGACTCCACTCAGCAACTATATATTTCGGATTATGTATATATACTGTACTATTGTATATAATTAACCTCCTCTTTCTCTCTCTATTTTTCCTATTTTCTCTATTTTTCCTCCTCCCAGTTTACAGCCCCTGTTAATTGTAACTGCATCTCTTCATCACGTTTAGTTATGTTCTTGGTTTGTTCTTCACACCCCTGTTTCATGTAAACCGGCATGATGTGAACGCTTTCATGAATGCCGGTATAGAAAAACCTTAAATAAATAAATAAAATAAATAAATAGAGAAAGGCAAGATGCATTAGCAGTAGAAAAAGGAGGTAGTAACCCTCTGTTCAGTTGTAATTCTGCTGTTGACTCTCTCTTCCTTTGTATTTTGTAATTTGTATTTTGTAATTCTGCTGTTGACTCTCTCTTCCTTTGTATTTTGTAATTTGTATTTTGTAATTCTGCTGTTGACTCTCTCTTCCTTTGTATTTTGTATATTACCCAGTTTAGCCCCTCCCTTGTTCATTGTAATTTCCTTTCTCAGTTGACTGTAAACCGACATGATGTGTCCTACGAATGCCGGTATAAAAAAGTGTTAAAATAAATAAATAAAATAAATTAGCACTACCTTATCTGGAGTACTGTGTGTCCCTTTCTGGAGGCAAAATCACCAAAAGGTAGCTCTGAGAACTACCAAAATAGTGCAAAGTCTGCAGCAAAACCTCTATGAGAAGACTTAATGACCCAAATATTATGCCCTAGAAGAGAGGAGAGGACTAAATCAGTACTCCTCTTGGTTAATAGGCCAAACAGGCCTTTTTTATTTAAATCCTCAATATGGGGAATAGTTTTGGAGCTGAGCAAAATTTTTCAAAGTTTGGGAGTCATATTGGACTTTTATTTGATAATAGACCTCAGTGACACCTTTCATGACTTTGCAGTGATGCAGGTTTCTCTTGCACCAAGGATATGTCTGAAGGGACATGTGCCCAGGAGTGAACAGTTAGGATGTTCAATATAGTAGGAAATTCAGTCATTAGTAACATAGATAGCTGTGTGGCAGTGAGGATTGCTTGGTTCCTGCCTGGTATAAAGATGGTGGACCCCATGTGCCACCTACTTAGAATGTTACACAGTACCAGGAAAGAGCTGTTTGTTGTGGTACATGTCGGCATCAACAATATAGGAAGGTGTGGGTAGACGGTTCTAGAACCCAAATATAGGCATTTAGATAAGAAGCTGAAATGCAGAAGTTTGAGGGTAGCAGTCTCAGAATTTCTCCCCTTTCCACATTCAGGACCCCAAAGAAAGTCAGAGTTCTAGAGTCTCAAAGTGTGGGTGAAGTGATACTGCAAGGAAAAGGGGTTTAAATTTGTTTAAACTGAGCAACATTTTGGGAAAGGGGGACCTTAACCAGGCTGAAATCCAGCTGTTGGCACCTAATGATAACAACGTTTAAACATGACCATGGGGGAAAGCTGTCAGTCATTCAGAGGCACATGATTCAAAGTGAGGTATCTTCAAAGAGTGCTAGCATAATGGGAAAGTTAGAATATCCCAATAGAAAGGGTGTGATAGAGATAGAAATAATCCAATTCAATTTAAATAGCGCAGACAGACATAAATGAATCCAAATTATACATTTTAACAGCTTGCCAGCTTGTGAATACAATTAAAAATCATACTTTGAATTATCTGTATGCGAATGCCTGAAGTCTAAAAAATAAAAGATTGAAGAGTTGGAATGCATAACTCTGAATGATGATGCAGATATAATAGGCATCTCAGACATCAGGTGGAAGGAGGATAACCAATAGGGATGTGAATCGTGTGCCCGATCGTTTTAACGATCGGGTTCGGCTGGGGGGGGGGGGGAGGAATCTGATCGTTACAAGATGTGAATTGGAATCGGTTCCGATTCCAATTCACATCACTAATTATTTTAGTGAGGCCCGCGCCGATAAAAAAACCCCCACCCCGACCCTTTAAAATTACCCCCATAGCCTCCTCCACTCTCCCGACCCCCCCAAGAACATTTTAAACATACCTGGTGGTCCAGGGGGGCCGCGGGCAGCGATCTCCCATTCCCACGCTATCAGCTGTGCTAAAAAAAATGGCGCCGATGGCCCTTTGCCCTTACCATGTGACAGGGCAAAGGTAGCGCCGGCACCATTTTGAATATTGGCAATACGGCCCGCGTGCAGGAGATCGCTCCCGGACCCCCGCTGGACCCCCAGGGACTTTTGGCCAGCTTGGGGGGGCCTCCTGACCCCCACAAGACTTGCCAAAAGTCCAGAGGGGGTCCGGGAGCGATCTCCTGCACTCCGGCCGTATTGCCAGTACTCAAAATGGCGCCGGCGCTACCTTTGCCCTCACAATGTCACGATGGCCCGAGAGCGGGAGATCGCGCCGGGACCCCCCCACTGGACCACCAGGTAATTTAAAACATGTTGGGGGGGTTCGGGAGGGGGGGGGGATTTGTTTTAAAGGGTCCGTGTGGGTTTTAGGGTTGTTTTGGTGTGCCGGTTTTCCCGGCCTCCCCCTCCCCCGATTTACGATTTTTCACGATAAATCAGGGGAATTTCTATTGTATCGCAACTCTAATGATTTTTGACGATTTAAAATATATCTGACGATTTTTTTAAATCGTCAAAAAACGATTCACATCCCTAATAACCAATACTGCTACTATTTAACATTTCTTTTAGTGTGTTAGGATTCCCGGCAACCCGCAGCCGGGCCCCCTTACTTGCACTGGCAGGCACTCGGTCCCGGTCCTCTCCTTTACTGCAAGGGGTGGGTAGGCCCCAAACCCCACAGCGGCAGCCTGCCCACACGGCATAAGATGCCGCCAACTCGGCCTCAGAATCTGCCTCCCTAGGCATGCATGTGTGTGCGCCTCTTCCCTCCTTTTAAAGGGCCCGAGGCAGGAAACTTCACTGTGGCCCTGGAAGATGATGTCACCGCACCCGGGAATTTGAAACTGGTTCAGACCTCTGCACTTCACCTCAGCAACTGGTCCTGCTCAGCCTTGAGTGCGTTGTTGCTACTTCCTGATCCTGCATTCCAGTTTGCCTTCCTGATTCTGCATTCCAGTTGCCTTCCTGATCCTGCCTTCCAGCCTCGTCTTCCTGATCCTGTGTTTCTGTCCTGGCTCCGTTCCTGCCCCAGCCCTCGGACTGACTCCCCAGTTTTGACTCCTGCCTGGTTCCTCGCCTCCGCTTGATCGCTGCCTGTCCTGACCTCCGGCCTGCCTCATTGTCTGCCTATTTTCCATCTGCTCTGACCTCTGGCCTGTTCCTGGTTTTGCCTGTCCGCCGCCTGCCTCAACCCGACCTGCCTGATGCCGCCTTGCCTTCTCCTGGACTCCTCAACATGAGAGACCCGCACCTAAGTCCTGCTGGCCCCGGCACCCAAGGGTTCAACCTGAGGGGAACGTGGGCTGGTAAAGGTGATGCTCGTTGGGTCTTCTCCATCCGTACCGCCTCCCGATGATGAGGACCACTGGGGGCCTTCCCTCAGTGGAGGTACCAACCTTGTCTCAGCTCAAGGATCCACATACACAACAGGTTGCTGAGGCCATGGACCCAGCGGACCTGAGTGGTCTTCAAGCCATTCCCGGATTGGCTCAGCGGCTCCAGCAACAGCAACTGTGCCTGGATGTCCTGGCAGCCACGGTGGAACATCTAACTAATCGACTGGACTCAGGACCAATGCCCCTCCACCTATATCCGTGGCAGCACCAGACTTCTCTACCTACGGCACCCCCCCCCCCCCCCCCCACTATGCTGGAGACCCGAAGCAGTGCTGCAGCTTCCTGAACCATTGCTTTATGCATTTCTCCTTGCAACCAGCACAGTTTGCCAGTGACCAGGTCAAGACCATCTTTATTCTCTCACTGCTCGACGGCAAGGCCTTAGCTTGGGCCTCCCCCTTGTGGGAATGCGAGGATTCCCTACTTTCTGACCTTCCCCACTTTGTACAGACCTTTAAAAGGTCTTTGATGAATGCGGACGGCAGTCTACGGCCACCTCTGACCTCCTCCACCTCCGTCAGGGGTCATGCTCCTTGGTGGACTTCGCCGAGGAGTTCCGCACCCTAGCTTCGGAGCTAGAGTGGTGCAAGGACAGTCTTCACAGCATTTTTCTAGAGGGCCTGGCCTCAAGAATCAAGGGAGCTTCCGTAGGACTTGGAGGCTCTCATCAACCTTACCGGGCAATTGACTGCCGCCTCCAACATCGCCTACGGGAATTGAAACCAGGACATAAGGTCATCTCTGTGGCACCACCATTCTCCCATCCCCTGGCTCCACCTCTTCTTCCTGAGCCAGCTCAGACATGGGGAAAGGAACCCATGCAGGGCAGTCACAGTCACCTCACTCCAGAGGAAAAACAAAGGCGCCGGACCTTAGGCTTCCTGAGAGGCCGGGAAACTCCAGAGCCTAGGGGTCACAGGGGAGATGACCCTAGGCTGCGTAAACCCTGCTCCCCAATGCACCACCCCAGTAACCCTTGCCTACCCCGAGGGCTCATTTTCCACATTGGCCTTCATTGACTCTGGAGCTGGAGGGAACTTTACCCTTTCAGACCTAGTCAAACAACTGAATGTTCCAGTCATCCCCAGGACACCACCGCTAGTGATCTCCTCCATCCAAGAGGACCCGTTACTGGGCCGAGTTACCCATGTCACCACCCCAGTGAAGCTTCGCACTGGGATTCTCCATGAGGAGGAGATTTCATTCTTTGTATTGGAGAAGATACACCCGGTGGTACTGGGATTCCCGTGGCTTCAGAGACACTCTCCCTGCATTGATTGGGAGATGTTGCAACTGTCCTCCTGGGGGCCCAATTGCCACATGACCTGTCTCTGCAACATACCCTGACCCAGGCTCCTGCTTGCCATGACCTCGTCTGTCCTGCCAGCACAATATACAGACTTCACGGACGTGTTCTCCAAGGAGAAGGCGGAGACACTCCCCGAGCACTGTTTGTTCAACTTTGCCATAGACTTCCTTCCAGACACCATGCCCCCCCGGGATTGAGTATACCCACTGTTTCTCCCCGAGACTCAGGCTATGTTGCAGTACATTCGGGAGAACCTCGATAGGGGCTTCATCCGCCCGTCCACCTCACCGGTGGATGCCGGCTTCTTCTTTGTGGCAAAGAAGGACGGTACTCTGAGACCTTGTATTGATTACCAGGGCCTAAATGCCATCACCCATAGAGACAGATACCCGCATATTCTCATACCTGAGCTGCTAGACCTCCTCCAAGGGGTGAAGATATTCACCAAACTGGACCTCTGAGGGGCCTATAACCTGGTCCTCATTAAACCTGAGGATGAGTGGAAGACAGCTTTCAACATGCGGGATGGCCACTACGAATATTTAGTGATGCCATTCGAACTATGCAATGCCCCGGCAGTTTTCCAAAAACCTCATGAATGAGGTCTTTCAAGATATCTACATACCAATGTCATAGTCTACCTGGACGATGTCCTTATTTATTCAAGGGACCTGCCCACGCACCCCCTGGAGGTTCGACACGTCTTGCAATACCTGCGTGAGCACAGGCTCTTTGCCAAATTGGAAAAATATCTTTTTGAACGGAAGTCACTCCCCTTCCTGGGGCTCATAGTTTCCATTGCGGGTTTCCACATGGAGCCAAAGAAGGCCTCCAGTATTCAGGTCTGGCCCCAGCCCTTGGGGCTCTGTGCCCTCCATCGCTTCCTTGGCTTCGCCAATTTCTATAGACATTTTATTCTCCAATACTCATGCCTGGTGGTGCCTCTCACCACCCTTACGAAGAAGGGAGCCGATGCAAGACACTGGCCACCTGAGGCTCTCATGGCCTTTGAGGAGTTAAAGCAGGCCTTCCTCCAAGAGATCTGCCTCTGATATCCAGACTCCTCACGTCCGTTTGTCATGGAGGTGGATGCCTCTGATATAGCTGTTGGGGCCATTCTCAGTCAACACTCCAGTAAAGGGACCTTGTTTCCTTGCTCCTACTTCTTTCACAATTTCACATTGGCAGAGAAGAACTATGGCATTGGGGAAAAAGAGCTATTGGCCATTAAAATGGCCTTTGAGGAATGATGACAGTGGCTTGAAGGATTACAGCATCCCATCATGGCTTTTACTGACCATAAAAACCTGGACTACCTCAGTCGAGCCCAATTCCTGAACCCTCACCAGGCCCGCTGGTCACTGTTCTTCAACCGCTTTAATTTCATCCTTCAATACCGACCAGCTTCCAAGAACGCCAGGGTTGATGCCCTGTCCAGGGTTTACGAGACGGATGACGTCCCTACCACTTCTCAATACATTCTAGACCCTGCAAAGATCCTCCTGGCTGCTACCCAGATGGTGCCCCAGGGAAGACAGTGGTACCCCTCCGTCTTCAATGGAGAGTTCTGGAATGGGCACATGACTCTCTCACCGCCGGACATTTATTTATTTATTTATTATTTTTATGTACCGACATTCATCTCAATTGAGATATCACACCGGTTTACATTCAGGTACTGTAGGTATTTCTGACATCCCAGGAGGGCACGAACATTGGAACTACTACACCGTTATTACTGGTGGCCACAGATGGAGCACAATGCCCAGGCCTATGTTGACTTCTGCCCGACTTGTGTCCAGCAGAAACCCTTGCCCAGGCACCCCTGGGGCCTCCTGCAACCCTTCTCCGTACCCAGTAACCATGGACCCACATATCAACTGATTTTGTAGTTGAACTTCCTCCATCTAATGGAAACCAGGTCATATGGGTGGTCATTGACAGAACTTGCACACCCATTCAGTGACTGGTACCTCACGCTTCCAACTGGTCTATGGGCGACAACCTGTTCCATCGTTACTTATGCTGCTCTCTGTGCCCTATCCCATGGCTCAACTCACTGCAAAGCAACTCCATTCCCTCTGGAACAGCACTCAGGACAACCTCCAGTGGGCAGCCAAAGCTGCCAAGAAGGGGGCCAACAGATACCGCCACCCAGCTCCTCTCTTTAAGGCTGGAGATTGGTTATGACTGAGTACACAGCATATCCACCTCCGAGTGCCCTGGATGAGGTTGGCGCCCAAATACATTGGCCCTTTCATGGTGACTGAATGTCTGGGCCCAGTTACTTACCGCCTACACCTACCCTCTGCCTTGAAAATCCACAAAACGTTTCATGTCTCCCTTCTGAAACCACTGGTACTATCCAGGCCCCAGCACAAGCCACCAGAGCCACCAGACATTGCATCTGAAGAGGACCATATTTAACAGGTAAAGGAAGTGCTGAGCGTGAGACGCCATCACAAACTCTGGGAATACCTGATCACCTGGGAAGGATTTGGACCGGAGGAAAACACCTGGGAGCCTGCCTCAAACATCCTTGACAAGACGTTCCTCCAACATTTCCACATGGTGTATCCCAGCAAACCTGGCCCTTCTAAGAGGGGCGTAAAGGGGGAAGTACAGTTAGGATTCCCAGTTGCAGGTTGCGGTGGCAGGGCCCCCGTACCTGCTCCGACAGGCACTTGGTCCCGGTCCTCTTCTTAACGGCACAGGGCAGCCAGGCCTTGAACCCCGCAGCAGCGGCCTGCCCACGCAGCACAAGATGCCGCTGACTCAGCCTCAGCATCTGCCTCCCCTCCTTTTAAAGGGCCCGCGGCGGGAAACTTATCCACGGCCCTGGAAGATGACGTCACCACACCCGGGTATTTAAACCCAGCTCAGACCTCTGCACTTCACTTCAGCAATAGGTCCTGCTCAGCCTTGAGTGCATTGTTGCTAATTCCTGATCCTGCCTTCCAGCCTCATCTTCCTGATCCTATGTTCCTGTCCCAGCTCAGTTCCTGCCCCAGCCCTCGGACTGACTCCCCGCTTTTGACTCCTGCCTGGTTCCTTGCCTCCGCTTGATCACTTCCTGTCCTGCCCTCCGGCCTGCCTTATCGTCCTGCCTGTTTTCCGCCTGCCCTAACCTCTGGCCTGTTCCTGGTTTCACCAGTCCGCTACCTTCCTCGACCCGGCCTGCCTGACACCGCCTTGCCTTCTCCTGGACTCCTCAACACGAGAGACCCGCAGCAAAGTCCTGCCAGCCCCAGAACCCAAGGGCTCAACCTGAGGGGAATGTAGCTTGTAAATGTGAACCTCCAGTTGGGTCTTCTCCATCCGTACCACCTACCGATGATGAGGACAACTGGGGGCCTTCCCTCGGTAGTGGTACCAACCTCATCTCGGCTCAAGGGTCCACCCATGCAACATTGTGATACCAGGATAAAAAATGAAATGGAAATGATCAGTCAGATTAAATTGGTGGGAAGGTGGCCCTATATGTTAAGGATAGCATAGGGTTAAACTGAATATAAAACCTGCAGGAAATATGGATACAAATTCTGTATGATGCGGAAGAGTATAGTGGTGGGAGTATGTAACACTCCACCTGGCCAGGATGAAGGGACAGACAGTGAAATGCTAACAGAAAAGATGAGGGGCACTAGCAAGCATGAATCAAAGACAGCTGCTACGTCCCTGTTAGGAAATGTGGACCCTTGACCCATGGTGGGGTTGGCTCAACCTGCGAGTTTGAGCCCTGCAAGTCCCCACCTTTGGGAGGCAAGGCTGGCCGGGAGCAGAGGCAAACAGGAACTTCACCAGTACCAGCCCGCATTCCCCCGCAGGTTGAGCCCTTGGGTGCCAAGGCTGGCTGGTCTTAGGTGGACCTCTGTGTGGCTGGTCCCGAACAGCAGAGAGAGTCAGAGAGGTCAGATTCAGTCCGAGGCTGAAGTGCCCTCAAGGAGGGAGAAAAAAGAAGGCCCCGAGGGTTGAGATGCTACAGCAGCTCCAGAGAGAGTAGAGCAGGAACATATGGGGTGGACCCCGTGGAGAGGAAGTGCTGAAGCCGGAGCCCATAGAATAGAGTGTTGAAGCAGGACCTGTATAGCGGATCCACTGTAACAGGTTCTAGTGGAGTAGAAGCGCTGAGGGATTCCCCACGGAGCAGGGGCACAAAGACAGAGACCTGTGACGTAGAAGCACTGAGACGGGCTCTGAGGCGTGGGAGCCTAGAGAAAAGGTCTTGGGATGTAGAAGCGCTGAGGCAGGCCCCATGGAGCAGAAGCGCAGTGACAGGGTCTCATGGTGCAGAGGCGCTGAGTCAGGCCCTGAGGAGCGGGAGTGCCGAGACAGGGTCCCAAGGTGTAGTTCTGCTGAGCCAGGCTCCCGAGGAGCGGGAGTACCGAGACAGAGTCCTGAGATGAGTAGCGCTGAGCCAGACCCCGAGGAGTGGAGCGCAGAGACAGTCCTGTGAAGGAGAAGCACTGAGGCAGATCCCAAGGAGCGGGTGCACAGTAGCAGGATCCCGAAGAGCAGAGCAGGAATCCGTAGAGCAGGAACAACAGGTCTAGGGTACTGGAGCTAGGCACCAGAACAGGAACCAGGGAACTCATTGCCAAGTCAGCTAGTGGTGGAGAGAGGCTGTCCTTAAATAGCCCGGGCCACTGATGTCATCAGCCGG
The DNA here is from genome assembly GCF_901001135.1 of Rhinatrema bivittatum. Classification (NCBI taxonomy): domain Eukaryota; kingdom Metazoa; phylum Chordata; class Amphibia; order Gymnophiona; family Rhinatrematidae; genus Rhinatrema; species Rhinatrema bivittatum. Next base: position 441,085,120 of record NC_042617.1, read on the forward strand.
GGATGAATCTGAAGTTTCCACCATTGGCCCTTTAAAAGGTGGACTGATGGCGCGCACGTGCACCTAAGGTGGACCAATGTTGGAATGCTGGTTGGCGGCGTCCCAGTCGCCATGTGGAGCACTGGAAACTAGGCGGAACGCGGTGGCAGTGGCTGGCTGAGGCCGCGAGAACACCCAGAGCAAAGAACCAAGCATGACATGAGGTGAGTTGAGCCGGCCGCAGGTGGCTGCGGCCATTGGACATAACAGTCCCTCTGCTTCTTCCCCTTCTTGCTTAATTTTTTTTTAAGGGAAAAGCATTAAATGTTTTCCCATTTTTGCTATATTTTAAAGCCTTACCAGTGTGAACTGAAAAACATGCTTTGAAAACTGATCCAGTGTGCTAAACTGAGCCAAGTTTTACCTGAGCCATCTTTGCTACTGAAGCAGCGTGCCTCTAACTCGTGGAGCTTTAGGAGAACGCACTTCCCTTCAACTGGTCTGCTTCACTGAGATAGTGCCAGTGTAAGGGCTTTGGTTTTGGCTTCTGTCTCCAGTAAGCGGAGAGTTTGTGGCCCAGCAGCTGTTTAGATCACTTGGACTTTTAAGAAAGTAGCAAGGGAAATGAAGACTGGCCCTCCATGTAGCACCGCAAACTGACTCCAGGTCTTGTGAGTGTTTCTACAACTGCTAGCCGTGCAGATTGAGACAAGTGATTATCTCACTGCAGTTAGAGGACTCTATCCCTCCCTTCCCTGCCCCCCCCCCCCCATAGTGAAATGGAGCCCCTTGAGGCAGTGAAAGATGCAGCACAGCAATAAGGGGGGATGGGGGGAGGGGGTGGAATCAGTCAGCCATGAGGTCCTATCTGCTATATATTTGTATTGTGCCATGAGGTCCTGCAGAACAGTGATCCTGGTACAAAAGGGAGAGATTATCATCCAAAAGCCTCTAGATATTTTCTAAATAGTAAATTTATTTATTTTTTAGTAGATTACTACAGTTTAACATTCAAGAAAAGGAAGGGTCAGAGAAAAGTACTATAGATTCAATGCTATACTATTAATCCAGTCCTCCAGATTGCTTCAATGAAAAGTTATGCTGCAATACTAGATAAATGCAGCCCTAATAGCAGATCCCTTATAGAGGAGGAAAATACTGATAAAATGAATGAATTCTCACCTACAGATAAATCTTCACCTGATGCATATTCTCCAGTCACTAATGCAGATTTGGCAATTTTAATTCAGGAGTTCAAACTAATATGTGCTGATGTCACGAGATCCATAACTAGTATATTTAATTTTTATTTAAAATTACTTATATACTGTGCCCTCCATAGTTTGGGGAGGTTTACAATAGAACATGCATAAATTTGAAGTACAGCTAAATAACTAAAATACAAATTAAAAGAAACAATTAAAATATAATTATACAAATAAATTAATAGTAAAAAATAATAACAGAAAGAGTGGAACTAAATGAGATTAAAATAGGGGTTAATTTCCATAAGATTATTAAATTGCTAGAGAAGAAGATCAGTAAACTCCAAGAAAAGCAGGAGGATATGGAAAATAGATAGAGGAGATTAAATATCAGGATTCTGGGAGTATAGGAGCAATAAGGCCGGAAAGGCATCATAATGATTGCCCAAGAAATTTGCTAGCAGATTTTGGGCCCAGAAAATCAACAAGACATCAAATTTGAGAGGGCCCATGGAGTTGGTAGGTTCAAAGATCTTAAAAATCTCAATCCAGGAGTCATATATAGCCTGGGACAAACAAAAAATCTTATCCAAAAATCAGGGGAAAATATCTTCTTCTGTTTAAAGAAGAACAAGTGAAATTTTCCTAGATTTGGCACAAGCAAGCATTGATCAAAAGAAGGAACAAACCATTAGTTAATTGGAACCAATGAGGAAAGAGATGTGACAGATGTGGAAAGAGTCCAGACTGTCTGCGAGGGAGAGTACCACAGTAGCCAATGTTTTGGCTGATCGAGTGAGAGCTCCATCCAATGATATTGTTGGTTCTTAAGAGAACTTGACTCATCCATACAGAACATGAACAGGATCCTTACCCATTCAATCAGGCTTATGTTCCCCCAGGAGGCAAGCTCATAGTTCAACTCTGAAACCACAGAATGAGGCAGCTCCCCTTGCAGAGACAGAGGTGCGCACCACAGACAGAGGTCATATCCTTGAGGCGAGTTCCCACTGTGCTGAACTGTTTCTGATTTTATCTGGACCTGACCCTATGCTGGATAACTGACGATTTCATCTGGACCCATCCTGACCTGACACCAGACCACCTGCAGTCAACTGCCACACTGGACTATCTCCCATGGAGAACAGCAAGTGAATGGCTGTCATCTGCCACACTGGACCACTAATGACTGTCTCTGAACCCCACTGCACTATCTTCTTAGGGCTGCATGGTGAGAGAGGATTTATTTTACACCGGCGCCTTATTGGTGCTCCTCACTGCAATATGAGGAAATGGTGGTTCCGCTCCTGCTCTTCCTTCGAGCGCAGATGCTTCTTACAATTGGATGCCTCGCCTCTATGCAGATACTTCTCCTCCTCCTCATCGCTGCCATCACTGAACCTGCCACCAGCACTCATACTCTTCCTGTGAGTATTTACCCTCCTGTTTTCCATAACAATATTCTTGCTGGTTCCCCAGTGGTCTGGACAGCATCAGACTTGCATTTCTCACTTTTTTCTGTTCTCATTTCCTTTGGCAGATGAGTGCATCATCGTTGCTCATTGCTGTAGTATGTGGAAAAGGTGTTTATGCTCCGGAACTTCCTTCTAGTGCAGATAATTCTTCCACTTGGGTTCCTTGCCTCTGTGCAGATGCTTTTCCCACTTGGATGTCTTGTTTGAACCATCACTCACTGCTTAGCTGACACTGATCTCCTCTCCACCTGTATTTATGCACCAACACTTCTGTGTACTATTCTTGCTGGTTCCATAGTGGGCACTGGATGGTGCATCACTAGGCTTCAGGTCTGCATTTCTCTCATTTATTTTCTTTTCCCTCATTATCAGCACTCATCACTTCAGCCTGCAGAAATGGTGATTCCATTCCTGCTCGCTCTTTCCCATTGTTTTGCTGAAATGGTGGATCATCTACAATTCTTGAGTACCTCATCCACTTTGCTAGACTGTCTCCAGTTTATGTATCTGTTGATTGCATTTATGGACTTTCACTGCATATGTTCTATATCTCTGACTGTCAGCATGGTACTTCAAATGTTACTGGACTGTTGCTTAATATGCAACCTTGCATTTAATGCAATTGCTTCAAAGTCAATCTTACATATTTACCTCTACAATTACTTTTGAAGTGAAATAAACTATCATAAAAGTTATTTGTGTCATGTTTATAGTTTTTTGATTGGCGTGTGGATAACAGGCATCACAACCAATGCTTCCTTGGGCCAGATATTTCATAAGAACATAAGATTTGTCATACTGGGTGAGACCAAAGGTCCATCAAGCCCAGTATCTTGTTTCCAACAATGGTCAATCCAGGTGACAAGTACATGACATGATCCCAAGGGATAGCTAGATTACATGTTACTTATCTTAAAGATAAGCAGCGAATTTTTGTAACTCTACCTTAATAATTATTTATGGACTTATCCTTTAGGAACTTGTTGAAAACTGTTTTTAAACATAGCTATACTAATAGCTTTCACCACATCCTCTGGAAAAGAATTCCAGAGCTTAATTATGCATTGAGCAAAAACATATTTTATTAGTATTAAATGTATTGCCTAATAATTTAATTGTGTATTCCCTAGTCTTTGTACTCTTTGAAAGAGTAAACAACCAATTAACATTTATTCACTCCACTACTCTCATTATTTATAGACCTCTATCATATTACCCCTCAGCCGTCTCTTCTCCAAGCTGATGAGTCCTAAGCTCTTTAGCCTTTCCTCACAGGGAAATTGTTCCATCCCCTTTATCAATTTGGTTGCTCTTCTCTGTAGCTTTTCTAATTCTGCTATATCTTTTTTGAGATGTGTGACAGGAACTGCACACAATAATCTAGAAAATGTCACATCATAGAGCGATAGAGATGCATTGTGATATTCTGTTTTATTCTCCATTTCTTTCATAATGATTCCTAGCATTCTACTTCCTTTCTTGGCTGCTGCTGCACACTGAGCAGAAGAACATAAGAACATAAGAAATTGCCATGCTGGGTCAGACCAAGGGTCCATCAAGCCCAGCATCCTGTTTCCAACAGAGGCCAAACCAGGCCACAAGAACCTGGCAAGTACCCAAACACCAAGAAGATCCCATGCTACTAATGCAATTAATAGCAGTGGCTATTCCCTAAGTAAACTTATCCAAACCTTTTTTTGAACCCAGCTACACTAAATGCACTAAGGGGTAGATTTTCAGAGCCCTGCTCGCCTAAATCCGCCCAAAACCGGGCGGATTTAGGCGAGCAGGGCCCTGCGCGCCGGGAAGCCTATTTTACATAGGCCTCCCGGCGCGCGCAGAGCCCCGGGACTCGCGTAAGTCCCGGGGTTCTCGGAGGGGGGTGTGTCGGGGGCGTGTCGGGGGCGGGGCCGGTCGTCGCGGCGTTCCGGGGGCGTGTCGGCAGCGTTTTGGGGGCGGGTACGGGGCGTGGCTACGGCCCGGGGGCGTGGCCGCGCCCTCCGTACCCGCCCCCAGGTCGCGGCCCGGCGCGCAGCAGGCCCGCTGGCGCGCGGGGATTTACGTCTCCCTCCGGGAGGCGTAAATCCCCCGACAAAGGTAAGGGGGGGGTGTAGACAGGGCCGGGCGGGTGGGTTAGGTAGGGGAAGGGAGGGGAAGGTGAGGGGAGGGCAAAGGAAAGTTCCCTCCAAGGCCGCTCCGATTTCGGAGCGGCCTTGGAGGGAACGGGGGGAGGCAGCGCGGCTCGGCGCGCGCAGGCTATACAAAATCGATAGCCTTGCGCGCGCCGATCCAGGATTTTAGTAGATACGCGCGGCTCCGCGCGTATCTACTAAAATCCAGCGTACTTTTGCTTGAGTCTGATGCGCAAGCAAAAGTAGGCTGATCGCGCTTCTTTTAAAATCTACCCCTAAATGCACTAACCACATTCTTGACAACAAATTCCAGAGCATAAATGATGATGTCAATGATGACACCTAGATCCTTTTCCTGAATGGTGACTTCTAATGTGGAACCTTGCATTGTGTAACTTTAATTTGGATTACTCTTCCCTAAGTGCATTACTTTGCCCTTGTCCACATTAAATTTAATTTTCCATTTGCATGCGCAGTCTCCCAGTTTTGTAAGCTCCTCTTGCAACTTCTCTCAATCCTCTTGTGATTTAACAAATTTGAATAATTTTGTGTCATTAGCAAATTTGATCACCTCATTCATTGTTCCCATTTCAAGGTTGTATATTGAAAAGCAGTCATCCCAGAACAGATGCCTGGGCCAATCCACTATTCTCCTTTCTCCATTTGGAAAATGTACCATTTAGCCCTACTCCAGTTTTCCATAACACTATTCTTGCTGGTAACCAGTTCCCAATCCACAATAGGATACTTTCCCCTATACCATAACTTTTTATTGCCTAAGAAGTCTTTCACATGTGCCTTGTTGCGCTTCCTGGCTGCGCTGGTGCCGCGACCAGGCCTGCTCACCTGGCACGCCCATCTACCAGCTCCTCTTTCAATCCCAGTGCTGCTCGGCCGTGGCATCCACGAGCGCCCCCAGGCCCATCGGGGCCTTCCACCTCACAGCACTCCTTGCACCGGGACTCGGCGTCCTCCACAGCATTGGCTCCGCCCTCTAGCGCGCGTGCAGAAGTCTCCTGACTTTAAAGAGCCAAGCGCGGGAAACGCATGGGTGGCACCCGATTCTGACGTCACCTGAGCCCTGTATATATAGCAGGGCTCAGCCACTAGCTCATTGCCTTTGCAATCGGGTCGTACACTCCGGTGTCTATAGTTTGCCTGTTCCAGTGTCTCTGTTCCAGCGTCTCCTGTTCCAGCGTCTCCTGTTCCTTCGTGTCTCCAAACGTCGTAGTACCCTTCAGAATGATCTCACGGTATTGACCTTTGCTTGCTCCTGATCTCGTCTGACTGCTGCCTGGAACTGACCACTGCCTGTCCGCTGACCATGTCTGACTGCTGCCTGCTCTGCTTGTCTACCGACCACGTCTCACCGCTGCCTGGAACTTGACCTTTGCCTGACCTGACTACTCCAAGACTGACTAAAGGTACTCACCCCTGCTTTGGTTGACCATTCTGGACTGATACTTTGAAATACCCCCGGTATTGACTGGGTGAGTGTCACATCAGGACTTGCTAATGTTTTATTCCCCTTTGCACCTGGAATTTCTGTCTATAAAGATTTAACATTGCATTTTGTTTCCTGCAAAACGTTTTTTTTCAAAATTCTCTGATCACTCATTTGTACACTCATAACCTCACACACATACCCTTGATATTGCTTATCATCTGTATTTTGATGCAAGAATTACTTTCTCTCACCAGATTTCATTCTCTAGTTGAAGGAATATCTCAAACTATTTAGCGCATCACAATCACTTGTGCTTAAGAGATTGAAGAAGCAGTCCCACACCCTAATATAATCCCTACAAATTATATTAGGATGTGAGTAGTCTATGGGTACATTGTTGCTCAAAACTGATGTCAGCCAATCAATGTTCACTTACGGTCTAAAGCCCCACCCACTCTTCACCCACTCCTTTTCCACTCCCATATAAGTAAATGGATGTAGCCTTGCCTACACCCTGCCTCAAACTCCACCCTTCTGCCCTAAACTCCACCCTTCTGTCCCAAACCAAGCCCCCACCCCACCCCTAACTCCACCCACATCACTCCCACCCCATATAAGTGAATGGAGTGGCCCCTCCCATGCCCCATCTCAAACCAAACCTCTATGATGTCACTGGTATGACATCACCAGAAGTCCAACCCTCACCACACCCCCAAAATATGCCCCACTAGAATGTCATGAGAAATGCTCCTGTTGCTTTTTAATAATGACAGAATTAATAGACTCTGGCCGTTTTTGATGATTTCACCAAAAGTACAATCCAAATCCACCCCACACCCAAAAATGCACCCCCTAGAATGTCATCAGAAATGTCCCTGTCACTTTTAATGGTCAGAGCTGAAAGCAGGTTTTTTTCTAGCCCCTCTCTTTTAAAAGTTACTAGCAGTGATGTGGCAGGAAGCTTTCTCTCATTCTGTACACTGTGACAGGGATAATCTCCCCCTTCCCTCCTCCCCTCACTGTAGATACGCATGCCCAATGCCTGTCCTGGCAGAGTGAAATGTGAGCAGAGCATTTGTAGAATACTAAAAGGATAATTAACAGCAGGGGTTTGAGGAACTGCAAAAGTGTATAAAACAAGGCTGTAATTTTCTTTTAAAAAACAGACATCTGTGTTTGCGGCCATACAAACCAACCATATATGAGCATCTATTATTTTATAAATAGCAGGTGTAAACTTAAGTGGATAAGATTGATCTGTGTAAGTAGCACTTTTAAAGGGGTATTCAGGCCACAATGCTATAAAAAATATTAAAAAGTACAGCAGATAGACCAGTATCCTGAGGAACATTTGATCCAAGAAGATTTGCTTTGACCTGCTCTAAACTCCAGAGTATGGGGGTGAAATTTATACTATTATACCCAGCAAAACTTCGGGTTATCTCCCCAGAGGGGGTAAAATAGTTTCAAATGGTAGGAGATGCCAATAAGCTTGTGGAGGATCTGGAAAAGAAGAAATTACTGCCTCCTGATTGGGGAATCCTGCTGATGCAAGCTGGTCCTTTTAGGTTTTTTCTCTTTTAATTTATGGCCTACATGGTTGACTGGCACCTCATGTTTATGGTTATAACTTTGGGTCAATTGAAAGTGAAATTATACAGGAAAATCTCCTTTGTTTGTTCTTGTATGCTATCTGGACACATATAATGACCATTATTACACTTGTGGATGCAAGTTTTTCAAGTTGGGACTGCCCTTCTATATATTTTATTTTGTTTTGCAGATACTGAACATTGAATGTTGAATTTGTTTTCTCTTTCTTTCAATAGCATTAGGAAGATATGCAGAGGGGATAATGGGAGTTGTTGGGTTTATTGTACAGGTAGTGATCTCATTCATGCAGGTTAACTCCAGATGGGGAATAGGGTTGGGGAAGAAATATGAGAGGAAGGGGAGAGGGTTGGAAAGACTAGAGAGGGTTGCTTATCATGGTAATGAGATGTTTTTGTTTGGGTCTTTAGTCTTTCTACATGATTACTTCTGGGTAGTATATGGAGGACTGGGCTGGGAATGCTGTGGATCTATAAGGTTCTGACAGTGACATATATCACAAGTTAGATACATGAATAAAGTAGGTATATGATTGGTTTCATGGAACATGTGAGGGATTAACTCTCCTATTAAGAAAACCAAAATTCTTTCTGTGATAATCAAAATGGCTGCTGACATAGCACTGTTGCAGGAAACACATCTATCTGACATGGAAAACAGGAAACTACAGAGATAGTAGGTAGGGGAGATAAGATATGTCTCTGCCTCTACAAAAAAGCTGGTGTGACAATGCTGATAAGGAAGAACTTGCTGTTGGTGATCAAGCAGGAAATTAAGGATCTTGAGGGATGTTATATTATCCTGATTGCAAAGAAGAGTGTTATAACGGTTTGTACACCTCAGAAAGCATTGATGGCTTAGAATGTAGAACTCTATTGGGTAAATTGAAGTTGGGGCCTTTTCAGGACTCTCAGTTGATTTTTTTGAACAAGCCTTCCCTGATGGCTATAGTGCCAAATTCTACAAAATTTTGTTGGATTAAGTTTCTCTATTTTTTTGTTAAACTTTTTCAGCCTTAGTTGAAAGGAAGAATACCTTGTGAGTATAAATTGCATAGCTATTACAGTTTTCCCTAAACCAGGGAAGGATCCCACCCAGACAGCCTCTTATCGACAAATCTCATTGATCAATTTTGATCAGAAGCTTCTTGCTAAGATTATGGTAGATAGATTGTCCTTGTATTTGCTGTAACATATTGACCAAAGCCAAGTTGATTTTGTTAGGGGACAATACACTTTGGCAATATGCTTTGGCAAATATTTGAGTGTTTTTTGCAGCTAAACTTTCTTGTAAAAAAATCTTTTACAACATTTATAGTGACTAATTTCAATACTGAAAAAGTGTTCAATAGAGTGGAATGGCCTTATCTTTTTTTGTGTTCTGGATCAAATGGTATTGGATGTTTTTTTTGGTAAAGTGATATGTTTGCTATATAAAAAAAACCCCCACAAGCAATGGTTCTGGCTAATGGGGAAAGTTCAATGTGTTCAGGATAGGCAGGGATGCCCCTTGTCCCCACTCCTTTTTTTTACTGGCTTTAGAGCTTCCTCGACAAATGATTCGCTTAGAGGGGAGCAAATGTCTGGGTTCCCATAACTTTAAACATGCTGCTTTTGCAGATGATTTATTAGTCTTTTTTTCTTTTTACCAATTGCACCTCCTCTTTAGGGAAAAATAGTGGAAACTATTTTCAAGATCAAAATCGTAGAGCATATAGAAAAACATGGTTTAATGGAACACAGTCAACATAGATTTACCCAAGGGAAGTCTTGCCTAACAAATCTGCTTCATTTTTTTGAGGGGTTAATAAACATGTGGACAAAGGTGAACCGGTAGATGTAGTGTATTTGGATTTTCAGAAGGCGTTTGACAAAGTCCCTCATGAGAGACTTCGAAGAAAACTAAAAAGTCATGGGATAGGAGGCGATGTCCTTTCGTGGATTACAAACTGGTAAAAGACAGGAAACAGAGTAGGATTAAATGGTCAATTTTCTCAGTGAAGAAGGGTAAACAGTAGAGTGCCTCAGGGATCTGTTCTTGGACTGGTGCTTTTCAATATATATATAAATGATCTGGAAAGGAATACGATGAGTGAGGTTATCAAATTTGCAGATGATACAAAATTATTCAGAGTAATTAAATCACAAGCGGATTGTGATATATTTCAGGAGGACCTTGCAAGACTGGAAGATTGGGCATCCAAATGGCAGATGAAATTTAATGTGGACAAGTGCAAGGTGTTAAATATAGGGAAAAATAACCCTTGCTGTAGTTACACGATGTTAGGTTCCATATTAGGAGCTACCACCCAGGAAAAAGATTTAGGCATCATAGTGGATAATTCTTTAAAATCGTCAGCTCAGTGTGCTGCAGCAGTCAAAAAAGCAAACAGAATGTTAGGAATTATTAGGAAGGGAATGGTTAATAAAATGGAAAATGTCATAATGCCTCTATTTCGCTCCATGGTGAGACCGCACCTGGAATACTGTGTACAATTCTGGTCGCCGCATCTCAAAAAAGATATAGTTGCGATGTAGAAGATACAGAGAAGGGCAACCAAAATGATAAAGGGGATGGAACAGCTCCCCTATGAGGAAAGGCTGAAGAGGTTAGGGCTGTTCAGCTTGGAGAAGAGATGGCTGAGGGGGGATATGATAGAGGTCTTTAAGATCATGAGAGGTCTTAATCGGGTAGATGTGAATAGGTTATTTACACTTTCGAATAATAGAAGGACTAGGGGGCATTCCATGAACTTAGCAAGTAGCACATTTAAGACTAATCGGAGAAAATTCTTTTTCACTCAACGCACAATAAAGCTCTGGAATTTGTTGCCAGAGGATGTGGTTAGTGCAGTTAGTGTAGCTGGGTTCAAAAAAGGTTTGGATAAGTTCTTGGAGGAGAAGTCAATTAACGGCTATTAATCAAATTTACTTAGGGAATAGCCACTTCTATTAATTGCATCAGTGGCATGGGATCTTCTTAGTGTTTGGGTAATTGCCAGGTTCTTGTGGCCTGGTTTGGTCTCTGTTGGAAACAGGATGCTGGGCTTGATGGACTCTTGGTCTGATCCAGCATGGCAATTTCTTATGTTCTTATGTTCTTAGGGGTAGATTTTCAGACGAGCGCGAACAGCCTACTTTTGTTTGCGCTCCAGGCGCAAACAAAAGTACGCTGGATTTTAGTAGATACGCGCGTAGTTGCGCGTATCGGCTAAAATCCTGGATCGGCGCGCGCAAGGCTATCGATTTCGTATAGCCTGCGCGCGCCGAGCCGCACAGCCTACCCCCGTTCCCTCCTAGGCCGCTCCGAAATCGGAGCGGCCTAGAAGGGAACTTTCCTTTGCCCTCCCCTCACCTTCCCCTCCCTTCCCCTACCTAACCCACCCGCCCGGCCCTGTCTAAACCCCCATCCTACCTTTGTCGGGGGATTTCCCCGCGCGCCAGCGGGCCTCCTGCGCGCCGGGCCGCGACCTGGGGGCGGGAACGGAGGGCGCGGCCACGCCCCCGTACCCGCCCCCAAAACGCTGCCGACACGCCCCCGCAACGCCGCGCGCTCCGGCCCCGCCCCCCGACACGCCTCCCGACACGCCCACTCCGAAAACCCCGGGACTTACGCGAGTCCCGGGATTCTGCGCGCGCCGGTGAGCCTATGTAAAATAGGCTCACCGGCGCGCAGGGCCCTGCTCGCGTAAATCCGCCCGGTTTTGGGCGGATTTATGCGAGCAGGGCTCTGAAAATCCGCCCCTTAATGTTTTGGAGATTATTAAATAATTTGGCCAATTTTCAGGATTTAGGCTTAACTGGATAAATCAGAGGCTGTGGCTTATCCTAACTCAGTTCAAAATCAATAGAAGGGGAGATTTCCCATTAAAATGGGCATTTTTTGTTATTTAGGATTGCAAATAACACTTGATTTAGACCAGATATATCAAATTAATAACTTTCCTGTTATGCTCAGGCTTGTGGACCCTTGGGCCGACGGGAGGATGGTATACCTTTGCGGAAGATCCGTAGGTTCTCTTATCGGGTGGCGAGGCAGGAACCGAAGATGTGACCCGTGGGCCCTCGGCACTGTAGACAGGCATGACTGTGGAGGCGGACGAAGAGTCATGACGTCGGGGAGCAAGGTGTGGCTTCACCGCTGGAGGTCCGCGGTCCCCCTGGGAGGAGCCCGTAGGGACCCGGACCGCTGAGACTTAGGTGGACCTTTGAGAGGTCAAGGAGCAAACGTACGGTGCAAGGGCTGACTGGAGCTTCACCCCTTGAAGCCCGTGGGCACCCCAGGAGGAGCCCATAGGGACCCGGGCTGCTGAGACTTAGGTGGGCCCTTGGAGATGATGGTCAGAAGGAAGTCCAAGGTCGAGTGTCAGAGAGTCGCCGCTTACCAGTCCGAGGTCACACACTGAGGGATCACCACATGCCAGTCTGAAGTCAATACCAGGAATCACCACTAGCCAATCCGAAGTCAATACCAGGAATCACCGCTAGCCAGTCTGAAGTCAGGAACCAGGAAACCAAGACAAGCTGGAACAAGGAATCAAGGAGCTGGAACTCACCGAAGCAAGCAGACTCAAACAACTCTCACAGGAGACGTTGCCAAGTCAGGGAATGGTCAGAGGAAGTCTCCTTTTATACTTCCTCTGGTCCTGTGGATAGGAATCAGCTGGAGCCAATTAAAGGGATGAGGTCCCTTTAAATCTAACGAAGAGGCACGAGGCAAGATATTCTTCAAGAGATGTATTATTAACCTATCGGGAGAAGACAACAATTCCACAAAATGTATGTGTGTTACAATACACCGATAAAGCTGGGGATATAGTGGGGAGTATACATGCTCATTGGCATGTTTTACAACTACATACCATTTTTCAAGCGTTTCCTTTAATTTCCTTTCAAAGGGGATTAAATATTAAAAATCATATAGTGAGAGCGGCATTGCCTCCCACCACGAAAACCGATCTAGTCGGCTCCCATTCCATCTGTGGAAAATGTGACATGTGTGATTTGTCAATCACTGGAACTACTTGGAGAGATCCATGCACTGACATTGTACATAAGAAAAAGTTTGTTACCGATTGTAATTCCCATCAAGTGGTATATGTAATCCAATGTGACTGTCCAATGCTGTACGTTGGAAGAGCATCTAGGCCGGTCAGAGTACGACTCAGAGAGCACAGGAGCAGATTAAACACCAAAAATCTTGAAGCCCCGATAGTGAAACACTGTATTTTAAAAGGTCATGAATTCACTGAATTAAAGTGGACCATCTTAGAAATGGTCCCACAAACAGTTAGAAAAGGAGATCTGCATTCTATCCTTAACTATAAAGAACAACATTGGATCTTTAAATTACAGTCGGAATCGCCGCGGGGAATGAATGATGCCATTGACTGGTCTTCGTTGATTTAAAGGGACATTCTAATAACTCAGCTGTTCTCTGTAGTAAGAGCTTCCTGATTGGCTCATTTTGAATTTGAACACGTCTTTAAAAAGAAAGCGTCAAAATGGCGGATCCACAGTAACCGCTTATTCTGACCGATCGTTTACATGCAGTAAGTCTCGGCTTTTCCAAAAGCAGATTTTTATGTTTTAAAAGATTGTGATAATATGCACTGTTTTATCCTTTCAGTATTGAAGCCCCTGACGAAGAATTCACTTCGAAACACCAGTGGTGTCGGGCAAGCTAGCAGAGCGGGGCAGGCTAGCATAGCGGCGGGCAGTTGAGCTCTTGGGACGACTGCTAGTCCACAGAAAAGATAAGTGGATTCATTCTCTTTAATAAAAAGTTGAAAAAAAGAGACTTGTTTGAAAGTTTGAAAAAAGGAAAAAAGAAAATAAGCCCAAAAAGGCCAAAAAAAAGAAAAAAAAATTTTCTATACAGCGCTTAATCTGTGCGGCGTAAACATATGGACTTTTCTTTAAAAAATGGGTAACCCTATGATCGTACTCTAAATGGGCAGCCAAGTTGGCAGTTGTACCTGAAAGCAAAAAACGCCGGCAGGCGGAAGTGTGCACTAGCCCGTAAATGAGGGTATACCTAATTGAAAAGTACCATAGTACACTTGTGACTTTATTGTGATTTTTGAGATTAATTGTGTCACATTTCTCCAGTTTCTTGTTTATTATAAGGATGGCGGCAGCCATCTTGAATCTGGGCAGCGGAGGAGAGCAGCAGCGGCCGCGAGAGAGGAGCAGGGACAGCTCAGATCCGGGCAGCCAGCCCGAAGGCCCGCGCCACCGCACGGGGTTGCCGAGCCCGGCGCAGGGCAGTCGGCCCTGACACTGCCGTGAGTCCAGTCGGGAGACGAGGTAGGGGGCCGCGCCCACGGACGGCCGTGGGCACGGAACACAACATTACCTCTCTTAACTTTTACGAAGGCTAAGCTCTAACTATGGCAACACCTACCATTCTCTTTGAATGGTTGGTTAAATCTTTTCAAAATGATACTGTTCATGAAATGGTTTTTTATCCTGCAAAATTTACCTATTAAACTACGGCAAGGAGATATTTGAAAACTGGAGCATATGGTTAGGGTATTTATTTGGAGGGTCAAAATGTCAAGGGTTGCATTTAACAGGTTTAAATTGGATGGGAATAGTAGAGGATTGGGTGTACCTGATATGAAACGCTATAACTTAGCTTGTTTGCTTAGGATAGTGAGGGATTGGGTATTTGAGGAAGCAAAGTATGCTTGTTTGGAAAGAGAGAAATACTTGGAGAAACCCTTAGATTTACCATATTTGCTTCATGCTGAGACTAATCTAATTTCTAAAATATTACTTTCCCTTATCTATTAGGCATGGTATAAAGCAATGGATATCTTGAAGTTATCCAAGATTAGTTCTCCTTTTGTGCCTCTTGGGTGGAACTTGGACCTCTCACCAGGATCCCAATCCAAATTATTTACTTACTGGTATACAGTGGGTATTACTATGTTGCAACATGTGTTAATAGTGGATGGAAAGCTATTACTGTTGCAGGAGTTGTGTGACCAGTTTGGGTTGAGGGATATAGATTGTTTTCCCTTTTTACAGTTAAAATATTATGTACTCACATTGTGGAGGGGGTATTTATCACAAGACGTGGTGGTTAAATTAGAAAATGTTTTCCATGTGTAAAGGAGGAAATTATCAGTATCAGTTTTATATAAAGATTTGCAAAAGATGTCCCAGAATACAGTATATGAGGTGGTCACAGCTAGATGGGTAAAGGAGGGTGCATTTAGTATTATAGAACTGGAGGTTAAGACATGCGTCAAAGAGTCTCAAGGTATCTCCTTGAATATGTTTCTGTGTTAACAACACTTTAAATTTTTTGCATAGAGAATATATCTCTCAATCTCAGGACTTTCAGGCTAAGATAACCTCATCTAAGTTATGTTTGAAATGTAAATTGGTTGAGGGTACTCTGACCCATATCTTTTGGAGTTGCCCTGTTGTTTTGGGATTTTGGGGGAGGATTTTAAATTACCTGAATAGATTGTTGGCATGTGGGGTTCCTTTGCTCTACGAATTGGTGCTATTTGAAAAAGATCTTTCTAAGTATTTTTTGAAGAAAGAGATGTCCTCTTTGCTCGCAAAGCATTTGTGTTAGGGGAAAAAAATCAATTTTGTTGGTGTGGCGGGAGGAGACTCCACCACCTTATTGGATATGGAGAAATTCTCTCCATGATATGATGACAATGGAGTCTTTGGTTATGTCGAATAATATGAGTCCTTCAAGGAAAAAACAATTTTTGTTGATATGGGCGACATACATTTTTAATTTGTCTCCTTGAGTTAGAAGTCTAGTTTTGAATATAAGTATTGTTGTAGATAATCTGATTATATTAAATAGCATATACTCCTCTTATGTATCAGGGTATGTGGAAGGGGGGAGGGGGAGGTTGGGATTTCTAAAAACCATGTAACTTGAATTGACCTGTGGGCGCACAAGAGTAAGGTGCTCAGAGGTTTTGTTTTAATTGATCTCATTTAATAAAGGAAAGGAAATTTTGATTTATTGTGTGCTAATGCCAATGTTTGTTTAACTTCTTATGTATTTTCTGAACATTTAATGGATTTCGTATTAGCTTGCATTTTCTGACTTCTTGTTGGTATTGATTAGAACATAAGAACATAAGAAAATGCCATACTGGGTCAGACCAAGGGTCCATCAAGCCCAGCATCCTGTTTCCAACAGTGGCCAATCCAGGCCATAAGAACCTGGCAAGTACCCAAAAACTAAGTCTATTCCATGTAACCATTGCTAATGGCAGTGGCTATTCTCTAAGTGAACTTAATAGCAGGTAATGGACTTCTCCTCCAAGAACTTATCCAATCCTTTTTTAAACACAGCTATACTAACTAGGGATGTGAATCGTTTTTCAACGATTAAAATTATCGTCCGATAATGTTTATATCGTCTTAAATCGTTATAGAACACGATACAATAGAAATTCTAACGATTTATCGTTAAAAATCGTTAAAACGTGTTAGTGCGCACTAACTCGAGTTAGTGCGCACTAACTCCCCGTTAGTGCGCACTAACTCGATTTAGTGCGCACTAACTGAAAATGATACAAATAAACACTTTCCAGGTCACTGAAGGTCAGTTAGGAATGAATATGTGTTCCTATTGGCTGGCTGCCCTCTTATCTATTGATGTTACCAAGGTTACCACTGAGGTGATGGTTGGGGGGATGGGAAATGGAACTGGAAACTAACGAACACCAACAGAAAATGAAACAAAGTGTTCACACTTCCCAGGTCAGTAAAGGTCACTTAGGAATGAATATGTATGTATGTATTCCTATTGGCTGGCTGTGCTCTTATCTATTGATGTTACCAATATGGTTGGGGGATGTGAAATGGAAACAGTTGGAAGCTTGACAAAAAAAGTAATGTAATGATCAGCACTCACGTGACTAGAACTTGTTTGTTTATTATTTGTGTTAGCAGGCACCTGAAATGCTAGTGCATGTTGAATTTGCCAATCACTGTGCATTTTAGAAAGGTGGTCCTGGCTGGAACTGTACACAGTTCAAATATATGTAATTGATTGTTGGTAAGTGTATTTTTTAAGTAGCCACACTGGCACCAGTATGTTTACTTTTCCTCCTACTTAACTCACTAGCTCAGCTTTGTAAGAAGGGCTTCTCTGCTTGTGTGTTGTTTTTGTTTGGTGTGAGGAGAGCAGAAACAACAGATCTTTATTCAATCTACTACAGTCATCTCTTACAGTGCCCTATCCCTATTAATACCAGGAGTGTTGTGATCTTCCTGCACACAGTGCCCTAACCCTGATACCAGTCTGAGACAGCTCCCTCCCTGCATTACTAGTGAGAGGCTGGCTTCACAGACAGGGGGGAGCTGCCTGACCCTCACTCCTGACTTCCCCCATGTCCCAGCTAGTGAATGGTGTGTGGGTGAGGGGGGGGGGGGAGGATGGTGAAGTCTGAGACAGCTCCCTCCCTGCATTACTAGTGAGAGGCTGGCTTCACAGACAGGGGGGAGCTGCCTGACCCTCACTCCTGACTTCCCCCATGTCCCAGCTAGTGAATGGTGTGTGGGTGAGGGGGGGGGGGGGGGAGGATGGTGAAGTCTGAGACAGCTCCCTCCCTGCATTACTAGTGAGAGGCTGGCTTCACAGACAGGGGGGAGCTGCCTGACCCTCACTCCTGACTTCCCCCATGTCCCAGCTAGTGAATGGTGTGTGGGTGAGGGGGGGGGAGGATGGTGAAGTCTGAGACAGCTCCCTCCCTGCATTACTAGTGAGAGGCTGGCTTCACAGACAGGGGGGAGCTGCCTGACCCTCACTCCTGACTTCCCCCATGTCCCAGCTAGTGAATGGTGTGTGGGTGAGGGGGGGGGGGGGGAGGATGGTGAAGTCTGAGACAGCTCCCTCCCTGCATTACTAGTGAGAGGCTGGCTTCACAGACAGGGGGGAGCTGCCTGACCCTCACTCCTGACTTCCCCCATGTCCCAGCTAGTGAATGGTGTGTGGGTGAGGGGGGGGGGGAGGATGGTGAAGTCTGAGACAGCTCCCTCCCTGCATTACTAGTGAGAGGCTGGCTTCGCAGACAGGGGGGAGCTGCCTGACCCTCACTCCTGACTTCCCCCATGTCCCAGCTAGTGAATGGTGTGTGGGTGAGGGGGGGGGGGGAGGATGGTGAAGTCTGAGACAGCTCCCTCCCTGCATTACTAGTGAGAGGCTGGCTTCACAGACAGGGGGGAGCTGCCTGACCCTCACTCCTGACTTCCCCCATGTCCCAGCTAGTGAATGGTGTGTGGGTGAGGGGGGGGGGAGGATGGTGAAGTCTGAGACAGCTCCCTCCCTGCATTACTAGTGAGAGGCTGGCTTCACAGACAGGGGGGAGCTGCCTGACCCTCACTCCTGACTTCCCCCATGTCCCAGCTAGTGAATGGTGTGTGGGTGAGGGGGGGGGGGGAGGATGGTGAAGTCTGAGACAGCTCCCTCCCTGCATTACTAGTGAGAGGCTGGCTTCGCAGACAGGGGGGAGCTGCCTGACCCTCACTCCTGACTTCCCCCATGTCCCAGCTAGTGAATGGTGTGTGGGTGAGGGGGGGGGGGGGAGGGATGGTGAAGTCTGAGACAGCTCCCTCCCTGCATTACTAGTGAGAGGCTGGCTTCACAGACAGGGGGGAGCTGCCTGACCCTCACTCCTGACTTCCCCCATGTCCCAGCTAGTGAATGGTGTGTGGGTGAGGGGGGGGGGAGGATGGTGAAGTCTGAGACAGCTCCCTCCCTGCATTACTAGTGAGAGGCTGGCTTCACAGACAGGGGGGAGCTGCCTGTCCCTCACTCCTGACTTCCCCCATGTCCCAGCTAGTGAATGGTGTGTGGGTGAGGGGGGGGGGGTGGATGGTGAAGTCTGAGACAGCTCCCTCCCTGCATTACTAGTGAGAGGCTGGCTTCACAGACAGGGGGGAGCTGCCTGACCCTCACTCCTGACTTCCCCCATGTCCCAGCTAGTGAATGGTGTGTGGGTAAGGGGGGGGGAGGATGGTGAAGTCTGAGACAGCTCCCTCCCTGCATTACTAGAGAGAGGCTGGCTTCACAGACAGGGGGGAGCTGCCTGACCCTCACTCCTCCGGGGTATTGTGATCTTCCTGCACACAGTGCCCTATCCCTGATACCAGGGGTGTTGTGATCTTCCTGCATGCAGTGCCCTATCCCTATTAATACCAGGAGTGTTGTGATCTTCCTGCATGCAGTGCCCTATCCCTGATACCGGGATGTGTGCAAGAAGATCACAACACCCCCGGTATCAGGAATAGGGCACTGTGTGCAGGAAGATCACAACACCCCCAGTATCAGGAATAGGGCACTGTGTGCAGGAAGATCACAACACCCCTGGTATTAGGGATAGGGCACTGTGTGCAGGAAGATCACAACACTCCTGGTATTAATAGGGATAGGGCACTGTGTGCAGGAAGATCACAATACTCCTGGTATCAGGGTTAGGGCACAAGTTCTAGTCACATTGACTGATCACATTACTTGTTTTGTCAAGCTACCAACTGTTTCCATTTCCCATCCCCCATATACTGTCAGTAGGAAACTTGGTAACATGAATAAATAAGAGGGCAGCCAATAGGAATACATATTCATTCCTAAACTGACCTTAACTGACCTGAAAAGTGTCAAATTGTATCATTTTCAGTTAGTGCGCACTAACTCCCAGTTAGTGCGCACTAATCGGAAAAAACGATTTTTAACGATTTTTTAACTAAAAAATCGTGCCTAAGACGATTTTCTTGCCCTGCCACACGATTTCTATCGTTAAGACGATATGGAAAACGATTCACATCCCTAATACTAACTGCACGAACCACATTCTCTGGCAACAAATTCCAGAGTTTAATTGTGCGTTGAGTAAAAAAGAACTTTCTCCGATTAGTTTTAAATGTGCCCCATGCTAACTTCATGGAGTGCCCCCTAGTCTTTCTACTATCCGAAAGAGTAAATAACCGATTCACATCTACCTGTTCTAGACCTCTCATGATTTTTAACACCTCTAAAATAGGCTGAGCATCCGCATATGTGTGCACAATTTTAAGTGGGCACATGGACGTACACACAAATTCCACTTCCAGCAAATAATTGGAGGAATTTAAAAAGGGGCGCGTGTCTATGCCATTGCCAGTTTCACCAGTTCATTCCCAGTTTGCCCAGGCAAGGGATAGGACTTCCAAACCCCCTTAGTTTAATAGCCTCCCCTTTTCCCCTGTTAAAAAGCAACCCTTAAAACCCTGCTGACATGCCCATAATTTTTTGTTTTATGACTTACATGCCATCCATAGCAGAAGTAAAGTTATGTGGCAGGGGACCCCACCACATGCTTGTGTGCATAAGTATTTACAGGCTGGTTCCATTGATAAATCCAAGAATGTCCATGCCCTGCCCAGACCATGCCCATGCCCCACCCTTTTTTTTAGAAAAAATATGCTGTATGCACAGTGGAAGATATGCACATATCTGGGTGGCTTTTAAAATCCAGTTCACATGCGCCAGCCCAACATATTCACGTATGTCCCGGTTTTGACGTGCGGCGTCTTTTAAAATTCACCTTTAAGTGTTTTATTAACAGAAAAAAAAAGTGGCACTTTTGTAGAATGTATTTATTTTTATCATTTGGTCTAATCCTAAAACAGCAGGCAGGATGCAATGTATCATATCATTCGCAATGTAGTCAAGACTAGATTTACAAAGCCTTATTTTCCTATTCTGCGTCAATGGGGGGAAAAAAGAGGTAAATCAGACCTTAATCTGAAGAGTGAATTCTGTCCTGAAAGGTAAGAAGTAATATGAGGATTCTGATACCACAAGGCCACATTTCTTTCAAAAACTCCCCATATTGAAAAAGCATGTGCATCTGTATATCTGCCAGAATAAGTTTATCTATAATATTTTTAATATCTGTGTTATGAGGTTTCTTTCACTGAGGTCAGGTGCCAAATAATTTTCTAATGTAATTTCACTGCCTGTCTATCTACCCATCTGCACATAAAGAAGTCAGGAAATCTGGTGACTGTTGATAGCTCATAAATCAGTGTCTGCTCTCAGTGTCATCTGAATACAAATGTGATTAAATCTGATACTATTCCCATGTTTCATTTATCATATATCAGAGTAGTATTCCTTGGCTCTGTTTCTCCTTCCAATTATGATGTACTTTAGCCCCTTGAGTGCTGACTTCAAATGGAGATTTGGAATTACCTACAAAAAAAATAACAACATTCAAATGAGTATCAGGAAAGATCATCCAGAAATAGCCCAGATGTAGAGCAAACTCTACAATGCAGACACACAGATTTATTTCTGATCTCTAGGTTTTTGCTCTCAGACTATCCAACAATGGGACTACTTCAGATTCAGAGCTTGTAGCCCATAAAAGGGAAGAAGAGAGCTGAGGGCATCGCTGTCAAGCACCACATGTTGAACAAAACCATAGCTATTGGTTTTAGTTCAGGGACCGCATGGGGTGCCTAGAAGCAATGGATGATTCATGTCTCTCCTATCCTTGGAGAGAGACACTATAACATCTAAATCATAGATGGGAATAGAAGCAGGCAGGGAAAGCAAAGGAAAAAGACTAGGATAAAGTGCATGGTAGTCCTTTAATACCTAAATGCTGCGCTTACTCTGTCATAAGGAGCATTGGTCAAAGGTAAAAAATATAAAAATAAAAAATAAGGCCTGAATAGGACTGGAAAGTAATAGAAGTACACCTTATTGGGGAAAAAGACATGTTGAAAATAAAAGAAAGAAATTTGCAATATCATATGTAATCTTTGTAAGAGCTCAAAAATATGAAAGGAAAATGGTAATTTAAAGAAATTGTCAAGAGACAGAATGTCAATTTATACAATACATTTACCATGGGCCCATACATAATGCCCTTTCTTTTGCTATATGATATGTATCCTGAGCCCTTGTG
This sequence comes from Rhinatrema bivittatum, assembly GCF_901001135.1. Classification (NCBI taxonomy): domain Eukaryota; kingdom Metazoa; phylum Chordata; class Amphibia; order Gymnophiona; family Rhinatrematidae; genus Rhinatrema; species Rhinatrema bivittatum. The sequence goes on from NC_042617.1 coordinate 441,106,911, forward strand.
AGATGAAAAGCAGTAGTGAGAAACTAGCAACATCAAAACACCATGGTTATTTCAGCAATTTACATTCACAGACCATCTCCAACTCCAAACACAGTCAAAGCCTTTAATTGAAGATGTATGAGGAAACATTCCCCTGAAGTTTTAACTTCAAAAATTAGAATTAAAGTATCATATTAAAAATGTAAACCTTTCCTAACTGAAAATGAATTCAGTTATTATCAGAGATTGTATGGTGTTTTCTTGTTTAAATGTTTTATATATATATATATATATATATATATATATATATGCTAACAGAAATAGACACATTAAAACGTAGTTGCCCAGGGGCTTATGCAGCCAAACCTTTGTCTGGAAATTTGCTTAGTTGAGCAGTGGCTGTGCTTGCTGACACAGAGTGCTAAAGATTAAAAATGGGATATGAGAAATCCACAAAGATATGGCCTTGAAGCTTGCATTCACCTTGCCCAACATGTATTCTGAAATAGGGAGAGTGTTGTCTCAGTATCTACTCATTGAGACACTGGCTAGTATCACAGAAGGTCGCAAGGGCTAAACTAGCCTTTCCCAAACCTAACTGAAGCACCACAACAACTACTGAGAGACCCTCAGCTCTATGTAAATAATTGCTCATCCTACTGTTAAGCTACTCTAGCTCTGTCTTCATCTTCCCCCAGTTCTAGCACCCTTGTTTTATTGTAACCTTTTTTGCTCCTCTTCACTTGTTAAATGTTCAAGCCGTTTACACCCCTTGTTAATTGTAAACCAGCATGATGTGATTGTATCATGAATGCCGGTATAGAAAAGTAGGGATGTGAATCGTTTTTGAACGATTAAAATTATCGTCAGATAATTTTAAAATCGTCCAAAATCATTAGAGTGCACGATACAATACAAATGCCCCCGATATCGTCAGGGGCATTTGTATTGTATCGTTAAATAGGGCGCGAGAAAACCGGCACACCAAAAAAACCCTAAAACCCACCCCGAACCTTTAAAACAAATCCCCACCCTCCCGAACCCCCCCAAAATGTTTTAAATTACCTGGGGTCCAGTGGGGGGGTTCCGATGCGATCTCCCTCTCTCTCTGGCCATGGCTGCGTTGAGAAATGGCGCCGGTGGCCCTTTGCCCTTATCATGTGATAGGGCAAAGGTAGCGCCGGCGCCATTTTGGTTCCTGGCTCCTGACGTCACGCGTGCAGGAGATCGCCCCCGGACCCCCGCTGGACCCCCAGGGACTTTTGGCCAGCTTGGGGGGGCCTCCTGACCCCCACAAGACTTGCCAAAAGTCCAGCGGGGGTCCGGGAGCGACCTCCTGCACGCGGGCCGTATTGCCAATCTTCAAAATGGCGCCAGCGCTACCTTTGCCCTGTCACATGATAAGGGCAAAGGGCCACCGGCGCCATTTCTCAACGCAGCCGTGGCCAGAGAGAGAGGGAGATCACGTCGGGACCCCCCCCACTGGACCCCAGGTAATTTAAAACATTTTGGGGGGGTTCGGGAGGGTGGGGAATTTGTTTTAAAGGTTCGGGGTGGGTTTTAGGGTTTTTTTGGTGTGCCGGTTTTCCCGCCCGCCCCCGATTTACGATTTTTAGCGATTTAAAAAACAAAACAAAACACAACGATAAGATTTCCCTCCCCCCCCCCAGCCAAAATCGATCGTTAAGACGATCGATCACACGATTCACACCTCTATAGAAAAGCTCTAAATAAATAAATAAATAAACTAGCAGGGGCAGCTCAAGGCAATCTGCTGCCTGAGGTAGGGGAAGAGATAGCGTCTCCTCCCTCTCCCCAGGCAAGGCACAGGTCAAATCATGGAGAAGGCCAGATGGGGGGGGAGGGGGGGCGGGGTGTCCCTTTGGAATCGGACCCTTTCAGTGATTTGAAATGTTGCAGAAAGGGGGAAAGCAGGGACCACAGTTCCCAGAGGAGAGTCAGACAGCGTGCCAGTGATAATATTTCTAGGAAGCTGGCAACCCTGTCACACTTCCAGGAACCCTACAACTGGCCTCCCAAGTTTCCACAGCATTTGACACTCTTGGAGACGTGGGAGATGGGTGAATGGTAGGGTTCTGTGTGCAGACTTCCTTCAGGGCACTGCAAGGGTGCTAGGTGTCCTAGGTGAACTTTACCAGCATTGCACCCCTTCCCAGTCTTCACCACACTCAATTAATAACTGTGCATTTTTTTGGAAACGTTATTTTTATTGAATTATAACATATAATCAGATAAAAAAACAAACTTGAAAAAAAAATTGCGAAATACAAATAAAGAAAAGGAAAAACAATTAAATAATTTAAACCTGCCAAATTAGTCTACTATTGGGTAAATTGGGTATTGCAATGCGAGCAAAAATACACCTCATTTTATAATGTACGTGAGTAACATCTAAAATACTGTTGCCACACGTATCTTGCATTCTCGGGGGGAGAGAGAGAGAGACAGAGAGAGAGAGAGGGAAAGAGAGAGCCTCTGTATAGAGTTAGTTTGTCTTCCTTCTCGAGTAGATTTTAAAAGGGCCACGCGTGTGCCCATAATTGCGGGTAAAGATATGCGCTGTTTTATGAATGTATATGCATACTCACACACATGAGAGAGAGAGAAAGAGACAGCACTTCTTTATAAGGCTCAGTCTGATACACTATGTATGGATCATTGTAAGGGGGCACTTTGATTTGGGGTGAGTTTTCGGGAGGTAGGTTGAGGTTGGGGGATTGTTGTTACAGACTCATTCAGAGGTATTCATTATAAAATTGACAACATTAACTAATTTTAGACCATATAAGTGATGAAAAGAAGTTGATTGTACACTGCACTGCAAATCAATCTCTCTCTCTCTCTCTCTCTCTCATTTTGCTTCTCTCTCGTCCATTGAGAAGCTGTAGCAAAGTGGCATGCGTATGTTACATGTGCTGGCTGAGGAAAATTAGTGCTATGCATGTCAGTTCTGGCCCTGCCTCTGGAACGCCCATGCCCTGTTCCTTTTCTGCTTAGTTTTTCTGGGCATGTGTACATCAATGTAGGTGCACCCTTCCTGGCTATTTCAAATTTGCAAAGCTCCTGTGTGGCCCACTTATGCACTTACGTGGCTTTTTTAGCATGCACAAGGCTTTTAAAATCTACCTCTCAGTGCATAACTTTGCACTAGTCCACATTAAATCTCATTTGCCATTTGCATGCCCACTCTTCCAGCTTTGCAATGTCTTCTTGAAATTTCTTACAATCCTCTTGTGATTTAACAACATTGAATAATTTTGTGTCATCTGCAAATTTGATCACCTCACTTGTTCACATTTCCAAGTCATTTATAAATATATTAAAAAGTAGTGGTTCCAGAACAGATCCCTGGGCCACTTCACTATTCACCTTTATCCAATGGGAAAATTTGCCATTTAGCCCTACTCTCTGTTTTCTTTTAACCAGTGTGCAATCCACAATAGGACACTGCACCCTATCCTATGACTTTTTAATTTCTTAAGAAACCTCTCATAAGGGACTTTGTCAAATACTTTCTGGAAATCTAGATACACTATACCCCCTAGTTCACCTTTATCCAATTGTTTATTTATGCCCTCAAAAAATGTAGCTAATTTGTAAGGCAAGACTTTCCTTGGCTAAATCCATGTTGGCTTTGTCCCATTGAACTATTCCTATCTTTTGTATTTGTGGCTTTAAAAAAAAATGGGCCTGTGGCAGCCTTGGCTGCGCCTACTCAGCTGAAAACTTCTCAGGCCTGGCGCCAGTGCTTAGCGACAGGCACCAAGACCTAGGCATGGGCCAGACACAGCACCAAATGCCAGGTCCAGTTCATTAAATGCAGAGCCAAGGTCTAGACCCAGATTGGGTCCATGGCTGTAGCCAAGGCCCAGCCCCAAAGCCTAGACCTGTGCCAGCCCGGCAAAATGGTCTAGGCCTGTGTCAGTACTAGTACCAAGGCCTAGATCAGGGCTGGGATTGGGCCAGAGCCAGGCCCCACTTACCCCCTTCCCTGGATCCTGCTGAAAATGGGCTGAAGGAAGCCTAATTGATCCTATCTGGGTCCCAGCACTTTGGCACCTTCCAGTAGTGTGGCCAGCAACATTTTGATATATAGCCATACATTTCTACGGCCATACATAAAAATGGCACCAGCTGCACCAGAATAAGGCACTGAAGTGACATCATTTTGTCACCATCTTCCAGGCAGATGAGTCATTATTAAAGTATCTATTTACAAGAAGAACTGGGAAGTAGATACTTAAGGGCTGGAGTTGGAGCTGCCCGGTCCTGGCAGCTTTAGAAAGGAAAGGCTCTGCTTCAGCACAGGCACCAGACTTGGCTCAGGCCTAGCCCTCGGCATTGAGCCCAGGCAGCATTTTTGGCCCAGGAATGCTCATTTAGGATCATCAGCATCCCATTTTTCTTTTTTACTTCTTTCAAATTTTGTTTGTTTGGGTTTTTTTTTCATTAATGCTTTTTTTTAAGTTTGGCAAACAAACCAAATAAAAAACAAACAAACAAACATCAAACTAATTGACTAAAATCAACCTCCCCCTTTATAATCTATCTGCTTTCACCACTGTAGACATGAGAGATCACTGTAGCATCTTACCATGATGTAGATATTCCTTCAAAATATGGATCCAGTGTTGGGCTGTCAGTGAAGACAAACGAAAAGGAGTGTTACCAGTGAAGATAGATTATAAAGACCAGATACAAGAAAGACATGCATTAAGAAACATTAAGGGCCAGATTTCATGCTCAGACATTCCATGCTCAGACATTGTAAATGATCTGTTTCAGTTATAGAGTTTCTGTCTACCTCTGGCTTCTTCTTCTCCCCAGTTCAATTACCCTTGTTTTATTTCAACTGCCTTTTTTCCTTTATGTTAATGTTAAAGTTTTAACGCCCGGTTCCTTGTAAACCGATATGATATGATCTGTATCATGAATGTCGGTATAAAAAAAAGCACTAAATAAATAAATAAATAAATACATACATACATACATTTTAGTTGTGCGCGCATGTTATAAAATACGGGGTCGGCATGCGCAAGGGGGTACACACTTGTGCACCTTGCACGTGCAGAGCCCTAGGGGAGCCCTGATGGCTTTCCCTGTTGCCTCCGAGGCCGCTCCAAAATCGGAGCGGCCTTGGAGGGAACTTTCCTTCCGCCCCCCTCCCTTCCCCTCCCTTCCCCTACCTAACCCGCCCCCCAGCCCTACCTAAATCACCACACCCACCTTTATTTTAGAAGTTGCGCCTGCCTCTGGGCAGGCATAGGTTGCGCATGCCAGCACTCGGTCCCACCCCACCCCGCCCACTCCCCGCCCCTTTTTTCAAGCCCCAGGATATACGCGTGTCCCGGGGCTTGCGTGCATCGCCGGGCCTATGCAAAATATGCTCAGCGCGCATAACCCTTTTAAAATCCACCCCAAAGGGAACAAGTCATTAGGAAATAAGTTATTTTATTTGCATTTGTTAACATTTGAAAAAATAATAGTGAGGACACTTAAACCAAAGAAGCCAAATTGGATGAAAACAAAAATATAGGGACCAGGGGTCAGTGCCATCTCTCCCTTCCCCCACTTCTCATTCAAGTTCCAGGTTTGCTTTTTTAAATCTTAACATGTTCGGGCCCCTTCCATCCCCCCAAACCTACCCTTACCATCCCTGTATCTTAAAGCGTTATTTCTCCTCAACCCGGATCGCGGTAGCCTCCTACCACAACCTGGGCCTGGCATATCTGGTGTCACCAAGGAACTACATTGGAAGCGCATACTTCCACTGTAGTGATCAGGAGCTATGCAAGAAGCGTACCTTTCCAATGTAGTTCCTTAGTGACACTTAGATGTGCTGTGCCTGGGTCATGGTAGAGGCTGCCGCAATCTGGGCTGAAGAGAAACGACTAAGTTACAGGGAGGGTAAGGATGGGTATGGGGGAAAGGACAGGGGAAGGAGGGGCCCCACAGATTTTAAGATTTAAAAAAGTGAACCTGGAACTTGAGCAGGTAGTGGGTGGAGGGGTGAGGCTGACTCCGACACCTGGCCCCTACATTTTTTGTTTAATTCCGATTTGGGCTCTTTGGGGAGGAGGCAGCAGGGTCCAACCATGAAGTTTGGATTGGTGGGGAGGGAGGGAGAGATTTAGTCAGAGCCTGTTGGCCCATGTTTTGGTGGGGTTTTTCCACTAGGTTTGCCATTTAATCGGATATCTTTTGAAGATATCCGGTTAAGTGGCAGGTTATCTCGCCACACAAGGCCGGAAAGCTTTATACATACCCAGCTATATTCAAAATAATATCTGGCTATGTTTAAAGTTATCCAGCTTTTGTTAGCCGTATAACTTTATTTAAGGATATTCAGAGAGATGGTTACCTCACTGAATATCCAGTTCAAGTTATCCAGCTATCTCCAGCCGAATAACTTGTCTACTAAATTGCCAACTGAATATGGCCTCATTATTTAGACATTTTGTTGGATTGATTGTCTTCTGGGTTATGGTTCACACAGTGTCATCCACTTTTGGACTTTTTGCTTTTGGTATTTTACAATACATATACACCTCTCTCTGGTAAACAATTGTAAGAATGACTTTTCCTTTAGTATAACCTTTTAAAATGGATGAACTGGTTGCTGGAACTCAGGAGCCTCTAAAAACAGAAAACAGTACCTCCAACATACAGAAATTAGTAATTTTAGTCTTTATGAATGATTAAACTGGCCTTAGGGTTTACAAAAGCTTTATTGTAATAAGGTAGTCAAATTCTCTCCTACACATATGCCACTGCTAAGCCTGGTCACAATAAAAAATAGAAAAAAATTGAGAGCAAAACTATTAAAGGTGCTTACGTGACCCAGAAACAAAAAAGAAAGATCAGGTGACTGGCTCCAAGAACAAAATATATTATTATACAAAATAACTGCATTGGCTAGCTATTATGAAGTCTGGTGCAATTATCCCTTTGAATCAGAGGGGCGAATACATTCTCATTCAATCTAGACAAAGAGCCTGCAGAATTTGATGGTGGTTGAAGGATTATCTATAAGGGCAGCTCTGTTTTGAATTGAATTGTGTCACATTGAGTTTTTTTCATCCTTATTTCCATAATAGTAATAAAAATGTCATTAAATAAGACACGAGCTGTGCAGCAATGCATTCATGCATTCATTTGCTATGCAGAGTATACCATATTATCTATTAGTGTTTTCTTTCCTCTTTCTGATTTTGCATGTTTTTTTTTCACTGTTTGCAACATTTTCATTCCATTTCAGCCTTTTCCAATACTCCCAAAGCTATAAATGACACATTGGTTGTTGCATTAAACTCACCATTCTGTAACAATAGCATCATATATACAGAAATGAATAATAAACATAGAAATAGCTTTACACTTTTTTCATCCCTAACATCTCTGACTGCATAAAAATATATCAGCAGGGTCTATAATCCTGCCTCACAAGTATAGATACTGACAAACAGTTAAGGTGCTCTCATGGCTTTTTAAGAAACAAAGAGGAATGTTCCATCACAAAACTGTGAAAAATAACTTCATGTCCAAAATAATCAATGTCTGTAGAAAAGCAGTGTGAAATTAAGAGTAAGAAAAGGGGAATGTCATCCAGCACTAGCCATGCCTAACAGGTTAAAAATCTTCACTTCACACATAAAATTTCATCACTCCTGTGATTCTATTTCTCTTCATACAAAGGATTCTGACCTTCTCCAAATCCACTTGTCTCAACTGGGCTCTCAAAGCTGGGGCTCTGCAAGAGGACAAATAACAGCAAATCTGTAGATACTGAGCATATGGTGAAGCATATGAGTTCCTCTCTTCTCCAAGTTGCAGATTGTATTAATGGTTTCATTATAATATGCATTTTTTATGGCCATTTTCCAATAGAAGGCCCACATTTCTCAAACTACTAAAGAATTACTATACATGAATTACTATTCAGAGTAGTTAAATCACAAGTGGATTGTGATACATTACAGGAGGACTTTGAAAGACTGGAAGATTGGGCATCCAAATGGCAGATGAAATTTAATGTGGACAAGGACAAGGTGTTGCACATAGGGAAAAATAACCCTTGCTGTAGTTACAGGATGTTAGGTTCCATATTAGCACTACCACCCAGGAAAAAGATCTAGGCATCATAGTGGATAATACTTTAAAATCGTCAGCTCAGTGTGCTGAAGCAGTAAAAAAGCAAACAGAATGTTAGGAATTATTAGGAAGGGAATGGTTAATAAAACGGAAAATGTCATAATGCCTCTATTTCGCTCCATGGTGAGACCGCACCTGGAATACTGTGTACAATTCTGGTCGCCGCATCTCAAAAAAGATATAGTTGCGATGTAGAAGGTACAGAGAAGGGCAACCAAAATGATAAAGGGGATGGAACAGCTCCCCTATGAGAAAAGGCTGAAGAGGTTAGGGCTGTTCAGCTTGGAGAAGAGATGGCTGAGGGGGGATATGATAGAGGTCTTTAAGATCATGAGAGGTCTGGAAAGAGTAGATGTGAAATGGTTATTTACACTTTCGGATAATAAAAGGACTAGGGGGCTTTCCAAGAAGTTAGCAAGTAGCACATTTAAGACTAATCAGAGAAAATTCTTTTTCACTCAACGCACAATTAAGCTCTGGAATTTGTTGCCAGAGGATGTGGTTAGTGCAGTTAGGGGCGGATTTTAAAAGGGTTATGCACGTAACCCTTTTAAAACCCTCCTGCGCGTGCCAAGCCTATTTTGCATAGGTTTGGCGACTCGCACAAGCCCCGGGGTGCGCGTATGTCCCAGCACTTAATAAAGGGGGCAGGGTGGGGGCAGGGCAGGGCCAGAGCCTCCAGGCACAGTGGCCATTTGCCACTGTGCCAGGATTGCAGGCCGGCCGGGGCCGGCGCGCGCAACCTATACCTGCCCGGAGGCAGGTGCAACTTAAAAGTTAATGGTAAGGGGGGGTTTTAGGTAGGGCTGGGGGGGTGGGTTAGGTAGGGGAAGGGAGGGCAAGGTAGGGGGGGTGGAATGAAAGTTCCCTCCAAGGCCGCTCCGATTTCGGAGCAGCCTTGGAGGGAACGGAGGAAGGCTGCGCGGCTCGGCGCACGCAAGTTGCACAATTGTGCGCCCCCTTGCGCGCGCCGACCCTGGATTTTATAATACGCGCGTTGTAAAATCGGGCGTAGATTTGTGTGCACCGGGTTGCTCGCGCCTAGTTTTAAAATCTGGCCCTTAGTGTAGATGGGTTCAAAAAAAGTTTGGATACATTCTTGGAGGAGAAGTCCATTAACTGCTATTAATCAAGTTTACTTAGGGAATAGCCATTGCTATTAATTGCATCAGTAGCATGGGATCTTCTTGGTGTTTGGGTAATTGCCAGGTTCTTGTGGCCTGGTTTGGCCTCCGTTGGAAACAGGATGCTGGGCTTGATGGACCCTTGGTCTGACCCAGCATGGCAATTTTGTATGTTCTTATGTTCTTACACATAATTCTAGATGGCTTCTTACTTCATTCCACTAAAAACATGAAAGGTCCCTATGCTTGCTCTGTGGCAGAAATGTACTTTTTAGTCATCGGCCAACAGTTATCCACTACAACAAATAAACTGAAAGAAAATATTCTTGAACTCATAGAACACAGATTTTCTTTGGATAGGAATAATTTTATTTGTTGGAACTGGCAACATCTCTTCCTGATAAAGTATTTTTGTCATACATAGTCCCAAAATACCAGAAATGCAAAGTGGCCTGCTGTGATTTTGGAGCTGAATCAATAATTCTATCATTTACTTTTGGCATTTGCCATGAATAAAGTGCATATAATCTTCTTCCCTTTCTCTGACTAGCTTCAGTGGTAGCTTCTCTTCTGTGTCATGAGAGGAAGTTGAGAAGTAGAATGACCTAATGGCTGTGGTTGATCTTCTTCTTTACAAGAAGGTAGTCCAGCTAAAAGCTCGGTTTCTGGCAAACTGGGGTTTGCCCAATAGTACCTCATCTCTTTCACACTTATGGAAGGTGTGTGTGTTTTGGGGGAGATCCCTGTGGTGACTGTTTTTTGCTCTCCATGGTGCTGAATTATAGTAAATCCTCTCTTTGTTGGTAACCTTGTGATCATTCCTTCTTCACTTAGAAAGAAATGTTTTTTTGTTTTACTGTTTTATGTATTATCGTGCTGATTTTTACTGTTTTAGGTTATAAGGATTTTTTAGAGTTTATATAGTAGCTTATTTTAGGAGAAAGGAGGAGGAGTGAACAGGAGTTTTTGATGTATTTTAGGATCATTTATGAAATGTCACTATTAGCTGTAATCTTTTAAGTTTTACATCGTCTTATGTTTTACCTTGCTGTTTTACTGTTTATAATGTGTTTATTGTTGTAAACCATTACGATGGAATCCGAGTGACGTTATATAAAACCCAATAAATAAATAAATAAATAATGTCATGCTCAAGCTTTTTCGGTGCAGGATACTTGAACAGCAACCTATTCCCACTGAATCAGCAGTAGACAAGTAGGAAATCTGTGCACATACAAAGTTTTAGAGCCAGCATGTTTCAAATCTGCCTTATCTGTTTAAACAATTAATGGGAGTACAAGCATCCGACAGATGTAAATCTTTTAAGATATTAAAAGTATGTGCCCAGCTGGACACCCTGCACTACAGCTGTCTAAGTGTAAAGTGCACAAAGATTCATAGAAAAGTTTATTGATAAAGAAATGAATACAATTTAAAAAATATAAGTAACAAGTAGGGACCAGCCACTATTGACCACCTGAAGGCACTGCCTACCTGTCTACATCTTCAGTATACCAGCCATTCACATCCATACCATCTTCCTCTTTGAAAGACAGATAATGCTTCATGGACATATTGGGAGCAATTTTAACTTGCCTGCATAGATACAGGATTTGCAGGTATTTTTCTACCTGAACACCTTATAGCTAGTTTTCAAATGGAAATTGCCCAGGTATATCATTACCCTTGGACAATGAACAGGAAAAGAGAGTGATGGATTAAATGGTCAGTTTTCTCAGTGAAAGAAGAAATACGTGAAGTTCCTCAGGGATTTGTACTTGGACAGGTGCTTTTTAATATATTTCTAATGATCTGGAAAGAACATAAGAACATAAGAAAATGCCATACTGGGTCAGACCAAGGGTCTATCAAGTCCAGCATCCTGTTTCCAACAGTGGCCAATCCAGGCCATAAGAACCTGGCAAGTATGGATGTGAATTGGGCTTCGGACGATTGAAAATATTGTCGATATTTTCAAAATCGTCAGAAATCGGGGGCTCCCCCAAAACGATAGGAAAACCCCACGATATTGATTGTGGGGGTTCCCTTATCATTTTGGGGGAGGGCGGGAAAAACGGCACACAAAAATAACCCCTAAACCCACCCCGACCCTTTAAAAGTAACCCCTTAGCTTCCCCCACCCTCTCGACACCCCTAAAACCTTTTTACAGGTACCTGGTGGTCCAGTGGGGGTCCAGGGAGCGATCTCCCATGATCTCCTGCTCCGGGCCGTCCTCCGGCTCTTGGGCCATCGGCTGCCACTAATCAAAATGGCGCCGATGGCCCTTTGCCCTTACCATGTGACAGGGTATCCGTGCCATTGGCCGGATCCTGTCACATGGTAGGAGCACTGGATGGCCAGCACCATCTTGTGCTCCTGCCATGTGACAGGGGCTGACCAATGGCACCAGTAGCACCTGTGACATAGTAAGGGCAAAAGCTATCGGCGCCATTTTGATTACTGGCAGCCGATGGCCCGAGTGCAGGAGATCGCTCCTGGACCCCCGCTGGACCACCAGGGGCTTTTGGCAAGTCTTGGGGGACCCTCCTGACCCCCCCAAGACTTGCCAAAAGTCCAGCGGGGGTCCATGAGCGACCTCCTGCACTCGGACAGTCGGCTGCCAGTATTCAAAATGGCGCCGATAGCCTTTGCCCTTACTATGTCACAGGGCAGAGGTGACATCTAGTGTGTGTGTGTGTTACCAAAGCTCTATGGGAAAGGCACGTTTACAAAAGAGGCTGGATTCACTGAATGGGTTTTTAAAACAAAAGACAGTGTCTATAATTGGTGTGTAAGTACATCCAGGGCTCCCAGTTTTCATCAAGTCAGGCTTTTAAGGTTTCCTGTCTCTAGGGATGTGTACCTCAAGGCAGGGGATGGGAACAAGATTAGCCTCCATAGGGTAGGTTGGGATCACCTAACAGTGACTGCATCCGGGGTCCACGGTGAATCCTAAAGTCCATCCTGCCAGTGTCCTTTGTCCCAGCAGTGGAAACTCCATTAGTGGTGTCCTGGTTACTTTCTCTGCTTCTCTCCCTTTCTCTCCTCTTCAAAAGATAGGGCAGTGTCTCAGTGTCTGTGCTAGACTGGGGACCTAACATGTAGAGCACACTGAAACCGCTCCTTCTCCTTTGAAATCCAAAATAACCTGCCACAATGCATCCTGGATTAGCCTCTTCTTCTGGCTCTGGGGCTCCCAAATGTAATATATTTCAGGAGAGGGGTGGTATAGAATGGAATGTGCCTTTATATCTCTGTACTGAAGGGCTAGGAACTCGGGCCATTAAAGGAGACCGCTGGAGATATTAACATAAGGAAAAAGCACATAGAATGGCATTGTTTGACATTTACCTATTTCATTTGATAGGGGAGCCTGCTAAGGAGTGTGCTGGTCCTGCACCTAGAGGGCCACAAACGACGCTTGCAAGTCATGCGTGACAACACAGATGAAGAGGAAGAGGGAGTCCCTAAGGTGGAGCGATGGCCCATGGTGGAGGAAGAGGAGGAGGAGTAGCTAGAGGAGAAGCAGCTGGAGGAAGAGGAGCAGGAGGACCCAAGGGCTGATCTCCCAGAGGGTATCCCACAGGACAGTAGTTCATTTGACCAAGGGTAATGCCCTGAAGATGAACTGGTGGCCAGTCAGGAAGAGAGGCTATTTATACAGCAAAGTGGTAGTCTCTTGGAGGAGATACATGGCCTCCAGGATGTGGTGAGTCAGGAAGTGCAGGGCCTCCATGATACCATCTGGAAGGAAGTGCAGGGCCTTCGTGAGACTATCCAGGATCAAGTGCAGGGTATTCAGCAGGTGGTATGGGCTCTTTGCCGGGCCACAGAGGACCAAACTGTAGTGTGGAAGGAGATGCTACAGAGGATGCCTCCTTCCAGCTGCAGCCACCAGTGGCTCCATGACAATTCATGGGACCCTGGATGCAGTACCCTCCACCTTATTGTGCACCGAATGCATGGATAGGACATTCCCATGCTGAAGGTCCTCCTGTGCCCCACCCACCTGCACCTCACCCTGCACCACCACCATCTGCACCACCCATCATGCTTCCACCACTGCCACCACCATTACCACAGCCAGTGTGACCTCCAGCTGAACCTTCCTGCAGCCATGAACTTGAACTGCCACAAGCTCCTTTGCCCTCTGAGGGCAGCATGGGCAATGACAGAATGCCACCATGCAGGAGCTCCTTGTTAGGCCAGCCTAAGCCCTGTGAGCTTCCTATGACCAGAAAATAGGCCAGCCAAGAAGCCATAATTTCTTTGTTATCATTTATTTTGGTGCACTTTTTTGTAAATAAATTAATTCACCTTCTGAAATATCTTTGTATCAGAGTGCTCCTTTGTTGTATAGCCTGCCTTTGACTCATGCGATGTTTATCCTACAATTGTGCCTTAGTCAATGCCTCTTCCTCCTCCTCCTCTTCATTCTGATTCTCTTTCTGTTCCTCTGGAGGAGGCATGCATCTGTTTTTTCCAAGGTTATGTAGCATACAGCAGGCTAGAAAGATTTCACAGACTTTAAGTGGCCTGTAAAGAAGACAGCCTCCTGATCTGTCCAGACTGTGGAAACGTGTTTTAAGTCAACAAAAGATTCTCTTGATGACAGCTCTGGTCTTGTGGTGTGCCTTGTTGCACTGACACTTAGTTTCAGTCCCTGGGGATCATGAGCCAGGTTTTGAATGGATATCTTCTGTCAACTATAGGGGAGAAGCCACAGAAAAGCTGGGTTAAATATACCTTTTGTCTTTTAGAGTGGGACAGTTCACAATTCTAGTTTAGAGCAGCCCCACAGTGCAAAAACTCAGTCATCCTAAATGTAAGGGAGACAATAGGAAGCGGTGTAATTGGTATGTGATAGAAGTGATCAGTGCCTTCCTACCTAGAAGCTATCCTCCAGTGATGTGTCCTTGCTGGAAGCAGTCATGAATTATTGATTGCAAGAGAATGTAGGCATTGTGAGTGGATCCCGGAAACTGGGGCATGACATTCATGATGATGCCCTTGGCATTGCAGACCACTTCATGTTTAGGGAGTGGAAGTCCTTGTGGTTGCAATAGGCGGCCTCATCTCCTCCTGGTGCCCTTATGGGGATGTGAGTGCAATCAATAGCTCCCAAGACAAAGGAGAAATGTGCTTTTTGATAGAAATCAGTCATAATTTGGTGGTGTTCCTGTCTTCTGCAATAGAAGGATATAAAGTATTGCATCTTCCTTAGCAAGGCAGCCAGGACCTGCTCTATACACCTAGAGGTGGCATACGGAGTGATTCCAGATGTGACCCCTACAGGTGTCTGGAAGGTGCCAGTAGCAAAAATAGCCAGGGAAATAGTGACCTTAACATGTACTGGCAAGGCATGGCTCCTTTGGGTTGTAGGTTGTAGGTCCTGCTCTAACAGTTCGCATAGGTACTGTATGGCTTCCATGTTGAATCTGAACCTGCGCATAACTTCCTCCTCTGAGAGATCTAGAAATTGTGTCCTAGTCCTGTAAACTCTATACCTCCTCCTCCTGTGCATTCTTCTCCTCCTCCTCCTCTCTCTTTCTCCTCTCAGCCATATTGATCTGATTACCCATGCAGCTATTATAATCATAATCTTGAAAAGGGACTCCCAAGAATGAGTATCCCTCCTCGGTACAACACACTCTTCTAGCCTCCTTTGAAAACCACTGTTCCTGTCTTATCCCTATCTATTTCTGTAAGCACCAGTCTACACCTCAATATCTGATTATCCTTTGAATCCATGATTCAATACCTGTAAACCAGGTGTTATGTCCCTATATACCTCTGCCTGCCTCCCTCCTACCCCTGACTTGCTTCTGTGACCACGCATCCAAAGAGACCAGCCCAACCAAGGAAATCACTTGAGCAAAAATAAAAGATAGCACCTCCTCATGTAAATAGGTAGTAATAAATGTATGCACATGTGTGCACCTAAATGCGCCACCTCATAGGCGCATGTCCCATATAATATATGTCATGCACACATATGTATGAGGGCTGCCCCTGACATGCCCATTTTTTATGCACACAGAGTGGTACGCCCAAGGCTACATATGCGCACAAACTTTGCATATGTAAAACACCGACCCCACTCGCCTGGAACACATGTGCACGTATTGCTAATATTTTACGCGTGCAGGGCTTTTAAAATCCACCAGTATGCTTTTTCCCATTGATGCAGAATTGTAGAAAAGCTTTAGTAAATCAAGCTTCAGTGACAGCCTGAAAAGATCAGTTGGCTCATTCAATCTGCCCAGTTATTCCTGACTACACTGAAAGGATATAATCCCAGCTGTGAACTGTGAAAACATGTCCACTTGTAAGATATCACTTCTTATTCAGCCATTTTTTGTTTCCCACCATCTTGGTTCTCTAGTACCATCCTCCAGGTAGATGAGCATAAAGGAACCTATACTTAATCCAATCCCCAGCCCCTCTTCCCTTATGTCTTACATCCAAGCATTATAATAATCTAAATAATCATCAAAACTAGAGAGCAAGGTTAGTGCAAGTGTAATAGGCACCCTAGGCAAATTGCCAGCCTTGCATTCTCACCCCACTCTGCTTTATATTAACTTTCAGGCCCATAGACCACATCCTCTTGAGATTTTGATAATTAAGCTCCTCATGATGACCCCACCACAAATCTTCCCTGAATAATCTTGTAAAAACAGATAATTTGACATAGGAAGGGCAATTTTCAAAAGTCATTCATGCAAATAAATACTGATTTACCTGGAAAAAAATATATTTTTGAAAATTGCCCACCCTAAAACTGCACATGATTCACACTTTTCCATTGAGAACTCTGGCAAAACCTGTGCGTATAGTATTAGGTATCCCTGGATGTTGCATCAAAAATATTAACTTTTGTTTCCTCTCTCTCTCTCTCTATATATGTGTGTGTGTGTGTGTGTGTGTGTGTGTGTGTGTGTGTGTGTGTGTGTGTGTGTGTGTGTGAATGATTCATCTGTGATTTTTGGGGATAGCCTGCAAATAAAAAAAATTAAGAAATACAGAGAATTTATAAAATAAAAAAATCATTCTGTATTACCTGAAAGTAGTCTCTGAAATGGGTTGGCTTACCTGAACTAAGATGTTTCCACATATTGCTCTAGAAAACATGAGTCTGAAGAATGAAACTTATATGTAGTAAAAGAAAATAATTCATTCTAGAAGATTAAGTGACTGTGACAAATTCAAAATGTATAGTGTATGACCATCATACTCATAGATGCAGACTGCACATATGTTATGTGACTTTGATCTAAACAGGGAATACCTTATAAAATAATTTACAAGAGAGCAAGGCCAGTGCAAGTTTAATAGGCACCCTAGGCAAATTGCCAACCTTGCATTGTCCCTCCCCCATATTAACTTTCAGGTCCATAGGTCACATCCTCTTGAGATTTTGATAATTAAGCTCCTCATGATGACCTCCCCCCAAGAACAATCCTATAAAAACACATAATTTGACAGAGGGTAGATAATTTTCACTTATGCTACAACTTTATTAACTCTGAAACAGAAATCTCAATTTCGAAACACTGAATCACTGAGTGCTGGGATACTTCCCAGGTGGAATATTGCCTTTTACTTCTTTGAACCAGTGACAATCCATTTCCTATATAAGTGCTTTTTAAATTGCAATACACAAAACTTTCTCCAAAAAAAAATTGGGACTATCATATTGATTGACGTCAATGACTTGTGATTACAACCTAGGATGCCCTGTTTAGACCTAAGTCACATATGTGCAGGCTGCGTCTATGAGTGAATTGTTGTATTTTTCCACTTACTATTCATTAAGGGGTAGATTTTCAAACCGCGCGATTTGGCGTACTTTTGCTGGCGCATCAGGCGCAAGCAAAAGTACGCGGGATTTTAGTAGATACGCGCATAGCCGCGCGTATCCGCTAAAATCCTGGATTGGCGCGCGCAATGCTATCAATTCCGTATAGCCGGCGCGCGCCGAGCCGCGCAGCCTACCCCCGTTCCATCCGAGGCCGCTCCGAAATCGGAGCGGCCTCGGAGGGAACTTTCTTTTGCCCTCCCCTCACCTTACCCTCCCTTCCCCTACCTAACCCACCCGCCCGGCCCTGTCTAAACCCCCCCCCCTTACCTTTGTCGGGGGATTTACGCCTCCCGGAGGGAACCGTAAATCCCCGCGCGCCAGCAGGCCGCTAGCGCGCCGGGATGCGACCTGGGGGCGGGTCCGGAGGGCGTGGCCACGCCCAGGACCGCCCCGGGCTGTAGCCACGCCCCCAGGACCGCCCCCGGAACGCTCCCGACACGCCCCGAAAACGCCGCGCAGTTCGGGCCCGCCCCCCGACACGCCCCCCTCAGAAAACCCCGGGACTTACGCGAGTCCCGGGGCTCTGCGCGCGCCGGTAGGCCTATGTAAAATAGGCTCACCGGCGCGCAGGGCCCTGCTCGCCTAAATCCGCCCGGATTTGGGCGGATTTAGGCGAGCAGGGCTCTTAAAATCCGCCCCTATATAAAGAATTTTAAATTTGTATCCCCTTAGTAACAGTGACACAAACTCCCTTCATTCCCAGGCAAATTGTAAAGAAGCATAAATCCCTGCAAATAAGTCACTCAGAACCTATATGATGTATATTTTAATGTCGGTATAGAAAAGCTGTTAAACAAATAAATAATGAATATATAGCAAAGCTACCATGTCAAAACAGTACTAACTCCCATCACTCAAATATCAACAACCCTACCTAAGAAAAGACTAAACTGCAAATATTACACCAGGCCCTAGAACAGCTTTACTATTCTTCCTAGCAGGGAAAAGGAGTGGCCTAGTGGTTAGTGTAATTGGCTAAGAAGCCAGGAAACCACTTCTTCCACTGACATGTCTTGTTTTATCTCCTGTTTCCTCAAGTGCCCACTTAGAGCCTGATTTTCAAAAGCATTTACACGCTTAAAGCTGGGTTTTACATATGTACATGTACTTTACTTATAAAAGTGGTCTTTTAAAAATTGCTGTATTATATTTATTTATTTATTTTTAATTTTTATATACTGATGTTCCTGTAAAGAATACATATCGCACCGGTTTACAAGAAACTGAACAGTCGCCTCCAGGGCGGAAATACATTAAAACAGTCGCCTCAAGGCAGAATACATTAACACAAGTATACAGGAAAACTATTAAAGAAAACTTTCATAAACTCAATTAAATGTAACTGGGAACCATAAATCAGGAACATATGTACAGAGGTAGGTATATCATCTGTTGCTTCACCAGATTTTAGCTCTCAGGGAAAGCTTGAGTGAATAGCCAAGTCTTTAGCTTCTTTTTGAATGTCGGAAGGCATGGTTCTTGGCCATTCAATGCCATTGAATTGTCTTAGGCTTTACCCATCAGGCTCTAGAACACTGCACTTACACACATAAATGGCTTTTGAAAATTGTTACGGTGGCATGTTACATTTACATACGGAATTCCTTTGAAAATTCACCTGATAGACTGTAAGCAAATTGGGAAAGAGAATTTGTTCCTGATTCCAAAAATGATGTAAACTGCCTCAAGCATTATTCGGAAAGGCAGATAAAAAATAGAAATGTATTACTAGCAATACACTTCCTATTCTGAAAATAGAAACTACCTATTAGCAGAATACCTCATGTTAGTCACATATACAAAACTCAGAAAATCCTCACCAAATGCAGAATGAGTGACCACAAATTATAATAAATAGAATACAGACAGAAACTGAACTCGTCCACTCAAGCCTCATCCACTCCTGTTCCCTGCAGGACAGGAGAAAAAGGACTGGATTGAGGCACAGCATGACTCTTCCTTGACCCCCCCCCAAGACTTGCCCCCAAGATGGCGCCGGCCATCCATTGCTCCTACTATGTGACAGGGCACTGGTAGCCCCTGTGACATAGTAAGGTCAAAGGCTATCAGCGCCATTTTGAATACTGGCAGCCGACGGCGTGAGTGCAGTAGATGGCTCCTGGACCCCCGCTGGACCACCAGGGAGTTTTGGCAAGTCTTGGGGGGGTCAGGAGGGTGGGGGGTTGTAGTTAATTAAATTTTAGCTGAGAAACGAATAAGAATGGAACGCATGAACGGATCAGGGTCCCCCCCCCTTGCCGAATGCAATGTATCTGCACCCCCACGAATACAAATACCGAATGTAACGTATGTGGTCCCTCTGCACATCCCTAGTAAATGCCTCCTCTACCGCGTAAGTGGGGGGATTTTGGAACTTCAATCGCCAATGCAATTACCAATTTCCCAAGTCCATTCCCAGTTCACTCAGGTAAAAGATAGGACTTCCTAATCCCCTAGTTAATTAGCCTCCCTTTTACGCTGTTACCCCCTACCCTTAAAAGCCCGCTAACCTCTAGTATTTTTTGTTCCAGGACTTACATGTCATCCATAGCAGAAGTACAGTTTCATGGTAGGGAACCCCGGCACGTAAATACGTTTGTGCAGATGTCATTGAGAAACCTGGGAATGCCCATGCCCTGTCTCTTTTTTGCAAAAGGTTTTTGTGCACGTACCGGGAGACATGCATGCACCTGCATGCTTTTTAAGATTTGCATGGTGCATGCCGGCCCAACTTTTGAGTATATCTCCCAGCCTTAGCACGCATATGGCTTGTAAATTCACCTTTTAGTCACCAGCTGAAGTGAGTCAAGCCCTATAAAAAGTAGGATATTTTTTTCATTTTATACAGGTCATATGAGGATTATTTAGTGATGCTGATTGCAAAAAAGAAATACTAATCATGTTCAATATGGGCTGCTGGCGAAGGGCCACGGCAAAGGGCCTTATCCCTTTGCTAAACCCTTCAATTGCCTCCTTGGTTGGATGTTTTATTGGTGATCTGGATATGTTTTTATTTCTATGTATCATGGCTCAGCTTGGTCATCATATTTCCGTTGTTAGTGAAAATGGCCACTAAAGCTATGCGTACTTACCAAAATACCTGAAATCAGCCCTACAACTAGCAGTGCTTTAAATTCCTCCATGTATACCATTTTGTTTATATCAATTTAGTGTTCCAACCATTTTCACTTTATGACAAATTTTAAAAGCCTGGCGTGTGCCAAAACCGGGAGATAGGTGCACAAGAAGGGGCCGGTGTACGCCGAGCAGATTTTGAAAGCCAGTCGTGTACGCGCCTATCTCCCACTACGCACACAAATAAAAAGTTCCAACAAAGGGGCGGGGCATGGGCATGGACTGGGCGAGGCATGAGCATTCCTGGATTACAACTTGAAATTTGCGCATAACTACTTAACACGCACAAGGGCACCCGGGGTCCCCTGCCACATAACTTTTCTTCTGCTATGGATGGAATGTAAGTTGTAAAGCAAAACAAACTAAACACATCAGCAGGATTTTGAGGGTTGGGTCTAACATGGGAGAAGGGAGGCTATTTCTTACCTGGGCGAACTGGGCATGAACTTGTAAACCTGGTAATATCGTCAGCACGCGTGTCTATTAAATCCCCCCACTTATGCTATAGAAGCGACATTTGTGCACAGTCACATGTGCACTTAAAACTGTGCGCATATGTGTGCACATTCAGGCTATTTTATAACATGCAATCATATACGCGCATATGTTATAAAATGGCCATGTCCCTGGGTGTGGGCAAATGAACATGGTCACTTGTGTGCCCACGTGCCTCTTTAAAAGTTGCCATCTTTGACAATAGCCTATAAATATTCGTCCTATGAAAACTAAAGTAAACATGTACTATTTGCTTTTAAATAATGATTTGGATGTGCTTTCATTGTCATAGAGTTGGCATTCTAATGCTGCTTTCTCTTTGCTTCAAACAGCTTGTTCAGTAGAATATCAGTTTATTCAGAGAGTGAAGCAGGATAAGAATTTGTGGAAGAGGAAGAGTAGTTGCCATTTAGAAGTCTTACATTTTCTCCTATAGCAATGGATTTGGGTGTTGGGCCTAAATGTTTGGTTTTTAAATATAAACATTGGATTTTTGCCTTGCTATATTACCCCCCACCCAGGATGGTTATCACATAATATTTCTTTTTTTGTGAACTTCTTACAGCGATTGCAATTCTGTTCACAAAATATATTGGTAATTGGTGATTTTAATTTGGCTCTGAGCCATCCAAAAATAGTTTTCAACTTTTGTTTCAATATTGAATGTATTTATTTTATTTATTTATTTAACTCTTTTCTATACCGACGATCATGAAGCATATCATATCGGTTCACATAGAACAGGGGTATTATAACATTAGAAAAGAAATATATAAGTTACATAGAACAGGGGGATACGGGAACTTGATTAACGGAAAGAGAAGGACTACAGGAGAGACATAGAAGGTAGAGGTGAGAAATCAGTAATTAACAACTAACCCTAACCCTAACCCTAACTTGTGCACCTTGTGGCATGCACAAGGTGCACAAGTGTGCACCCCCTTGCACGCATCAACCCCGGATTTTATAACATGCGCGCGGCTGCGCATGCATGTTATAAAATCAGGCATAGATTTGTGCGCGCCGGGGTGCATACACAAATCTACGCCCGCGTGTAAATCTTTAAATCTGGGCCAAAGTGTACAAAAATGTGGCTCTAGGTATCTTCCAGAACTTTTTTGTTTTTATACTCGCTCAAGAGCATTGCAATTTTCTGATTCCCTTCTTCTTGAAGTCTCTGATTTTAGAGTTGCACATTTACAAACAACTCATAGGAATGCTCTGACTGTGGTTTGCACCACATTTTGGAATCTGCCTCCTGAAGAACTAAGGTATATGGAGGATTTTAAGGCTTTTAGAAAATAGATAAAAGGTTTTCTGTTCTGTGAGACTATTTCATCATAAACTAATGGTAAGTTATGTTTGTTTAATTATGATTTTATTAATTTTACTTGTTTTGACTGTTGTTTATGATGTTTAATTGTTACCTAGCATGATTGTGTCACTATAGTCAAAACATAAATACTTTTAAATAAATAAATAAATATAAAATTTCAATGGATAGCCCGGTGATTCAGATACAGATTTATAACTTCTATGCAAGCTTCTCCTGGAAGGGAGGAAGTTGATTTCAATCACTGCATAAAAACAATGCTCAGTTGCCAGACTTGGAGTCCAAGATAATGAGGTTCTGGAGGGTGCTCTGGTGCATGGCCTCTAGCCAAGAACTCTCTCTGCAATGACTGGAGGAAAGTTATAATCTTCAGGTAGTTGTGAAAGAGAGTTTGTGGCACCAGGATCCCAGCCTTCATTCCAACTGAGAAGGATGCCCAGAGGAGCAGGAGGAAATTAATTACCACACCAAGAAAAAAAGAATACAGTATCAGGGTCACTTCTGAAAAATGTAATAGAAATATTTGGATACATTTCTGAATCCCAGCAATAGTTTGGATGGTTTTTTTTTTTTTTTAAGTTGAAATATTTTTATTAAAGAATTATAGACAGTGCGTACAAATATACAGTCCCATGACATCAGATGTTAACATATACAGCACGTCAATTAAGAACAGCAACAAAGAAGAACATAGGAACAAAATTACAACATAATGAATCGCTGAGCGAAAAAATCAAGAAGTAATGCAGGACACTAGGACTTATAAGTAACAGGGAGAGCGATAGAAAGAGGAGGAAAATAGAAGAGGGTAGGGAGAAAAAAAAAAAAAATTGAAAAGAAAAGAAAAGAGAGAGTTTCGACCATCCTGAATTCCAACATTGACAGTGTGTGAACCAGATAAGCATATGAAAGAAGCATGAAAAGATTAGGAGGTGTAATTGTCAAGGGGTTTCCACATTCGATCCCAGGCAGCCAAGCGATTATATTTTAGAGCCATAGCCCTCTCATATTTGCTGTATATACAAACGGTGTTCCACCACAAAGCTTCCGATAGGAAGTCACTGCGTTTCCAGTTAGAGGTAATGGTGTGTAATCCTACAAGAAGGAGGAAATCAAGGAGCTTCCGATGCGGAAGTGGAAGGTCAAGGTCTGGATGAGCCCCCCTTAGGATGACAAAATCATAAGTGATCACACAAGATATTGGAAGTATGGACGTTATTCTAGTCCAAACTTGTGCCCAAAAGGTGTAGACAAACGGGCAAGTAAAAAGCATATGTTTTAAAGAGGCCTTCACAGTAGTGCATGACCAACATTTGTGGGAGGGTAGGAGTGATGCCCTATGGAGTTTCCAAGGAGTCCAGAGGGCTCTATGTATAATAAAAAAGGCTGACTGGGATAAACTGGTGGATAAGGAGATGCGTATGGATGTGGTCCAAACATGTTTCCATCCTGTAACGGAGGGTTGGACAGCTAACTCATTGGACCATGTGCGCTGAAGAGCTAAGGCAGGATTGGGAAGTGAGAGAGTACAGAGCAGTTTATACAGTTTAGAAGCCAGATGTCGATGAGTACCTACTTGAGCAAAGAAAGAAAGCAAATAAGGTAGTTGGTCCAGATACATGATGGATAAGTCAAGCTCTTTTAGGGCATCCCTAAGTTGTAACCAAGCATAATATTGACTAGAAGGAAGGTGAAATAGCGTTTGCAAGGAAGAAAAAGAAAGCACTCTACCATGGGAAACGATAGAGGAGAGGTACCAGATTCCCTTATCATACCAAACAGGCCAATTTACTGGCCGGCCAGCAACACGAATTCTATGTGTGTTCCAAATAGGAAGAAAGGTAGAATTCAACCAAGTGGGTTTATCTTTAGGGCATAACTGATCAAATTCCTTTAGGGCTTGATGTAGAGAAAGCAATATCCTGTTGTGGATACTGTGGGAAGAAAAATGCACACCAGGTAAGGCAAGAGTCGGAGTTGGACAAATAAGTGAGCGCTCAATAGCTAACCAGCGGGGCGTGTCAAATGGAGGATCCTCTGAGTTGAAGAAGTGGGAGCTTTGCTGCAAAATGAAAGCCAAGTGGTATTTGCGGAAGTCTGGAAAATTAACCCCTCCTCTATCTTTGGGAGCTTTTAATTTTCTAAGCGCAATCCTAGGAACTTTGTTCTGCCAAAGGAACTGGAGCAAAATACGGTCAATCTGCCTATAAAAATCCGTGGAAAAAAAAATAGGGAGCATGGCCAATTGAAAGGTAATTTGCGGGGCCAAGGTCATTTTGATAGTGTCTAGGCGACCCCACCAGGATAGATGAAGGGGGGACCAACGGAGAGTTACATCTTTAAGATGTTGCAGGGTGGATTGCTCACAGGTACGGAGGGTTTCTTGAGGATCAGGAAAAAACCGGACGCCCAGATATTTCAAGCCTGACTTCGCCTGTTGTATGGGAAAAGAGGAGAAGTCCAGCGTGCGGGAAAGATTGTTCAAAGGCAGAAATTCCGTTTTGCTCCAGTTCACTTTGTAGCCAGATAAGGCAGAGTAAGAATCAATAAGCGAAAAGAGTTGAGGCAAGGAAGTCTCCGGATGAGTCAAAAAAAGTAACACATCATCTGCATACGCAGAAAGCTTGTATTCCCCATCTCCAATAATAACACCAGAAATAAGAGAAGACTGACGAATAGCGATAAGTAATGGTTCCAAAGCCAGGTCAAATAAAAGGGGAGAAATAGGGCATCCCTGGCGAGTTCCTCTATGTAATAAGAACGATGGAGAAATTTGACTATTAACAAAGAGGGAAGCGAGAGGGGAATGATAAATTGAGCGAATCCACTTAGTGAAAACAGTACCAAAGCCGAATCTAGACATAGTTTCAAAGAGAAAAGGCCATTCAATACGATCGAATGCCTTTTCAGCGTCTAGTGAGACCGCAATGGCCGGGTCATGCGTGTCATATAGGGATTCTTGGATGTGAAGCAGCATCCGGGTGTTATTAGCAATGAGCCGACCTTTAAGAAAACCTGATTGGTCCACATGGATAAGGGAACCAAGAACCTTAGAAAGACGGGTAGCTAGTAGTTTAGTGAAAATTTTGTAATCCACATTTAAAAGTGAAATGGGTCTATAATTAGCTGGGGAGGAAGGGTCTCGACCTGGCTTTGGAATTACCACAACCCTAGCATCAGTAAAAGACGAGGAGGCAAAGTTAACAGAGGAGAAGGACGAGTAAAAAGTTAACAGGTGCGGAGACAAAGTGTGTTGAAAAGCATGATAAAAGTCAGTGTTAAAGCCATCTGGGCCCGGAGCTTTTCCTAACGGTAAAGACATGATGGCAGCCGAGATTTCCTCCTTGCTGATCGGCGAGTCTAAAAGTTGGCGCTGTGCGTCAGTAAGTTTGGGGTGATCCAAGGCAGCAAAGAAAGAATCAAAGGCTTCTGGAGATGGATTCATTTCCGACTGGTAGAGCTGCGCATAAAAGTCTCGAAAAGACTGTAAAATCCCCTCATCAGTAGTGACGGCATCGCCAGTAGGAGTAATAATCTTGGCCACTCGCGATCTTTCAGATTTCTTTTTTAGATATGAGGCCAGCATTCTACCACATTTATTGTTCTCTGCATAATACTGCGTCTTAGAATGAAAAAGATGGAGATGTGTCTGCGAGCTGAGTTGCTTGTTGTAGTCATAGCGTGCCTTCAATAACTGTGTCAAAGAAGAAGCTGAAGGAGATTGTAAATGCAGATGCTCCAAGTGTGCGACAGTAGTTTGTAACTGTTGAAGAGCCTGTCTCTGGATACGTTTCTTGTAGGAAGAGTAGCTGATGATGTCGCCACGGATAGTAGCTTTATAGGCGTCCCAAAGTACGGTAGGTGAGGGAGCAGAGGCAGAGTTGGCCTCAAAGTATTGAGAAGTCTTTTCCTTAAGAAAGGTGAGAAATTCGGAGTCCGAAAGAAGAGAGGTATTAAACCTCCATTGTCGATCCATACGCAGTGGGGAGACAAGGCGGAGTTGAAGGGTAACCGCTGCATGGTCCGAAACGAGGATGGAGCATATTCCAGGATTACTAATATGTGGTAGAAGGGAGCTGGATGTGAGAAAGAAGTCCAGTCTAGAATAAGACGAATGCGGGGCAGAGTAAAACGTGAAGTCTTTATCAGTAGGGTGAGCAAGGCGCCAGGGGTCAAGAAGGCCGAGTTGCGAAATGAGACAGTTCAAAGTCAAAGTAGCCTTAGACTTCGTGTATCGGACCTCAGTCTTTTTATCCAGGAGAGGATCCAAGGGCTGGTTGAAGTCTCCTCCAATGATCAAGGGATACTGCTCTAAAGACAAAAGTCTCGCAAAAACATCCTGAAAAAAACCCGGATCATCCCCATTTGGAGCGTAGAGATTAAGGATAGTATAAAAACCATTTTGCAGCGTAAATTGTAATATATTCCATCGTCCTTCCACGTCCATTTCCTGATGCAAAGCAGATATGTCTAAGCGTTTATGAACCAAAATAGCAGTACCACGTTTCTTCTTATAAGCCGGGCTGAAGAAGACCTGACCAACCCATTGTTGTTTGAGCTTAAGAGATTCTGTGTTCGTTAAATGAGTTTCTTGTAATAAGGCAACGTCAGTGTTCAAGGTTTGTAGATAAGTTAAGATTTTCTTGCGTTTGATCGGGTGATTAAACCCATTGACATTCAGCGACACCATCGTGATGGAATTTATGGAGGATGCCATCGAGTAAGTTGAAGAGTAAAAAGTAGACGTAGGTAGTTGAACTGACATCTTGAAAGCTGACAATACGTTGAAATCCAAGGAGGTACAAGGAAAAAAGGAGAAAAAAGATAAGCTTGAAAAGAAGATGAGGAATAGTCCAGTGTCCTAGCGCCAGCAGTCCGCATATCAGCAAAAAGTGCAAAACAAGAGCACCAGACAGACACTAATAATAAGTGGCTGTCACTCATAGCAAGATTGGGGCCTCAAGGGGCCAGGGGCCGCCTAGAGCCACTCGGGAGTAAATGAACAGGTTACGTCCACGGGAATTCGCAGAGAAAAAATCAAAAATCAGAGGTTAACCCAAAGTTTTCAGGTAACCATGTCTTGTAAACCCTCCATAGATTGTAAGTATGCACCCAGATCATCCGGTGTGTGAAAAAGCTGTGTATTGTTCCGGTGGGTAACTCGCATCATGGCAGGATATAGGAGCCCAAATTTAGCCCCAAGGGCATGAAGACGAGGCCTCAACGCCAGAAAAGCTTTGCGCTTGGCAGCGGTTGTCTTCGCCAAGTCCGGCACAAATAAAATATTTGATCCCTGCAACTGGAGGGGAGACTTGGATTTAGCCGCAGAGAAGATCTGAAGGACCTGCGGGTAGCGCAAAAGTTTGAAAATGATGGGTCGCGGGAGGGCCGAGGACCGGAGGGGGCGCGATGGTACACGATGCGCCCTCTCAAATTCCAGTGGAGGAGTGAAGGTGAGTTGCAAAACCTCCGGGATTAGGTGAGACAGAAAGGCAAAAATATCTGTACCTTCCATTCCCTCGGGAACACCCAGGATACGGACGTTATTCCTCCTATTGCGATTGGAAAGGTCTTCAAAGTCGTGACGCAGGACTTCCAATTCCTTCTCCATTTTAGGTATGGACGCCGCGGTGACTAATAGTGAAGACACCTGAGTTTCAGCATCGTCTAGGCGGTGTGCAAGCTGGTCGAAACGGTTAGTAAGAGTCTGCAAGTCCGCTCTGATCGCGATGGTATTATCAGTATTGGTTTGCAGCATAGCCTTTAAAGTTTTAAGTTCCGCCAAGACGAGATCTGCAGACGCCATTTGCTTCGCAGGGACGGCCTTGTCTGGCGAGAGTGGATCGGACTTAGATCGTTTTGTACCCGCACCGGCCGCAAACGCCGCTTCAATTTTGCCTGGCTTGATTGTAGACATTGTTAGGACAGAGGCCAATAGACCAGGAAGGAAGGAGGGTGATTATAGTCGCAAAATTCCCTTCAATGAAGAGCTAAGTCTCCCGGAGCTCAGCGTTAGGCGGCCATCTTGGATTCCGCTCAAGAGCGCCCCCCCCATAGTTTGGATGTTTTATTAATCATCCAAACTGTTGCTGGGATTCAGGTTGTTAATTGTTTAATTTTTTGTGGCTGTTTTACTACTGTTGTGATAGGAGGTCCATGGCAGAGACAGCACCAATGTGTTTCCTAATGCCTTTTGCAACCTTCCTAAGATATAACCTTGTACTGTAAGTGAATTAAAGCTAAAGCATGACTTGGCTTCCATCCAGCACTAAACAAAGAACTTATGTTTTTTTCTTTGACCTAGAGTTTAATCCAACTTCATTTTCCTCCACAAAATTAAATCTGAAAACATATGAAATTAATTTTCCTGATAACTTGAACAAATATGATTAATGCAGCACATATTTTTCTTATTAAATATTGCAATGCCTCCCTACTGTTAGCTTAAAGATAGTTTTGACAGTCATATACAGCATATGTTAGAGTGATTTTAAGTCATATAGATTACATTCCTTGTAGTCCTCACATGAGCTCATAAAATTATATTTAGTGCTACTTTTTAAGGACTTACTGTGTGTGATGTGCACATGTAGGGAGGATACTCACATTTCTGGTTACAGTACAATTTACAATAATATAATAGATTGGAGAAAAATAGAAAAAAGCTAAGTTCATTAAACAGAATTGCTTTAACTTTTAGTAGATTTGTTTCTTTTCATTTATTACGAGTACTGATTTAATTCATAGCACTATACTATTTTAAGTAAGAATTTTTTTTGTTCTGCCTTTTATTACCAGTGAGCCACTTCAAAGCAGATTACATTCAGGAACTGTAGGGTTTGCAAAGAGGTCATTTACTGTGACGCGTTAGGGCTTTAACTCATGTTAAACAGCATACATGTCTTGCCTAGCTTTCAGGAGACAAGAGTAAATTCACACAAAAGACAAAAACAATCTTCTCTAAGAAGTCCAAGACAACACCCCATGGGAAAATGAAAAGAGAATTTAAAGCAACCCAGGATGGTAAGACTTTTAAAATGAAAATGATAATCAGACACTTCAGAATTGATAAGAAAGGACTCATCAAAGACCTAGGTTTATTAACATTTTATGAGCCATACAAGTATTAGAAACATACATTTACTTAAAAGGAATATTCATTCCAAACCAAATTAAGCCATTTTTGTTTTGTTTCATCAAATCCCCAAAGAATAAAAAGTAGCTAAAAAAAAAAACCACCCACATTTGTATTTTGTATTTCTGCATACTATTTGCTGCAATGAAAAATATGCTCCCCCCCCCAATGAGATTTGGTCAAACAACAGGCCAAAAACAAATGGAACAAACCAAACTGAAAATATTTCGCCTACACATCACCAACCTTTATACTGCCTGTCACCTTCCAATCAGCCATCAAACACTGTCCCAAGCCCGCTTTCTATCTCATTATCATTAGAATGCCTTTTAGGATTCACATGTATTTTCTGGTAATGTCATCTTTTGCTTATTCTATTCTGACCTGAGCAAAGGTGAGCTCTCAAAAGCAAGTCAAGAATTATATTAAGCTATTCCAATTACAAGGTCTCATTTTTTCTTGTTGTTGTTTCTTTTTATTGTATTTTTAAAGGATTTGAATGTCTCTATCATATTCCCTTTTTCTTCTTTCTTCCAGAATGTACAACTTTACCATACCCCAAATAGGACCACCCCCTGCTCTTTCCCCTGTATCCCCCCCCCTTTTGATTAACCTCTCTATATGATATTTACTCTCCTCCATTTAATTTCACCCTCCCTGCCACTCCTACACGTCACCTCCCGTAAAGTAATCCCTTTAGCTAACATGACCTATTACCCAAATCCTTCTACCCTTTCTGCAATTTTACCCAACTCAATTCCATGTAACAATATAATCATGTTTATTTATTACTGTAATTACTGCAAATTCTTACTATAACTGTAATTGTTATTATTACTTATTGTGTATTAGTTGTTACATTTTTTTTCACTCTGCCTATCTTGTAATCAATTACTCTGTCAAGGGACCTGAGCTACAGATTCAACACTATTTTGGCAGCCATCTTTTAGACTGGCCCTACTCTGTGCTAAGATAAGGTCTCCTCAATGATTTGCTCAGTTATTACTACCCTTTACTTTTTCTTCTGGTAATGCCTTTTCCTATTTATTCTAAGATTTGACCGACATTTTCCACTACTTTCAGCTGTTTGATAACTTGAGATCATTAGATATCACTACCAGAATCTTATGCTTGTTTCTCTTCACTATGGGCCTCATTTTCCAATATCGCATTGGTAACGCATTAGGGGGCATTACCAATGTAAATGAGGCTTCTTTCGTGCAGTGGGGAAACATCGCATGCAGCGATGTTTCAGTCTTTTATCGCGGTGCACAATATTTGCCGGTTTTTGGACTTCAATCATCGCAGGCCACGATAGTCCCAGACAGCCTGTTTCAGGCTCCCGGGGGGGGGGGGGGGGGGGGGGAGAGAGAGAGAGAGAGAGAGAGAGAGAGAGAGAGAGAGATGAGAGAGAGAGAGAGAGGAGAGAGAGAGAGAGAGAGAGAGAGAGAGAGAGAGAGAGAGAGAGAGAACCTTACTATAGTGCCTATGCCCTAGACAGGTATTTGAATCCCTATGGGAGGGCCACCTACTAACTCGGGGTGGGGATTAGGTATGAGCGTCGGGGGTTGGGGGCCACTTTCGCATTCCACATGAGACCTACGGACAGAACAGTGGTCTCTAGTGCAGATTTGCTGGCCGTCGGAGTGAGGACGCTCACTCCAAGAAGTGGTTTGGGCAACGTTCTCTCTACCTAGCTTGATGGACACTCTATCTGGGCAACAACATGCTAGGTGGAGAGAATGTTGCCCAAATCTCCTCTTGGAGTGAGCATCCTCACTCCGACGGCCAGCAAATCTGCACTAGAGACCACTGTTCTGTCCGTAGGTCTCATGTGGAATGCGAAAGTGGCCCCCAACCCCCGACGCTCATACCTAATCCCCACCCCAAGTTAGTAGGTGGCCCTCCCATAGGGATTCAAATACCTGTCTAGGGCATAGGCACTATAATAAGGTTCTCTCTCTCTCTCTCTCTCTCTCTCTCTCTCTCTCTCTCTCTCTCTCTCTCTCTCTCTCTCTCTCTCTCTCTCTCTCTCTCTCTCTCACTCAAACAGGCTGTCCAGAACTATCGTGGATGGCAATAATCCTTTTCTGGCCCGTAGCGCAGTCCATAACGCAAATTTGAGGTTGTTATTAGCCGCGATAGCAGCCGCGCTAACACTGCGGCTGTTTCGCCGCACACGATAAACAGGTTCCCGCTTTACATATGCTCTGCCCCAACTCCGCCCCCTGAATACCAAATTACTAATTTGCATTCGCAAATCGCGTTAACAGCTGTTAACGCGATTTGCGAATTTATCGCACGCGGTAAAGTGCTTGGAAAATGAGGCCCTATGTCTCACTCACCATCATGTATTACTTCCTTGTATTTTGTGCCCTAAATGCAGTGTTCCATTGTATTTGCAAGAAATCTAAGTTGTCAAATTCTTGATATATTCAAGTTTCATTAGGTCATGCTTCATTCATTTTATGCTCAACTCTGTTGCAGATCACATTGGGCCTAATATTCAGCACCACTTACCAGATAAGTTCTGACTTATCCAACTAAGCATCAGTGTTTGAATATCCAGATGTCTTTAGTAGCCACCACGTAGCTAGATATCTGCTTATCTGGTTAGGTAGTTAAGCCAGCTAAGTGGTGGGTGAGTGTGGTGATTTACCCAGTTGTAAGTACTTGCACAGGGAAAAATAAAAGAAAAGCTTTGTTTTTTTTCTTTTTTTTTGTGGGGGGGGGACCACATCCCCCAGAAGCCTTAGTAATCAGCCCCTGGAATTGCTGGGGGCAGGGAAGGAAAGGGGTGGAGGCTCCCCTGCCTGGAAGAAGCATCAACCCTGCATAAAGGGAAGAAAACAGGAAGCAGTGGGGGGGGGGGGGGGGCAGCAGGGAGGCAAATGGTGATTGGCCCTCCAGAAGAGCAGGAAGCAGGGGGAACTCTCCTCAGGATGGAGGAGGTAGTAGATGAAGAGGAAGAACCAGAGACAACATTCACCAAAGAGCTGCAACATTAAGCTAAGTGAATTTATCTATGTTGGTTGAGGAATGGCTAGGTTGCACTGCTAGTTCTGAAAAGGAAGAATATATTTTCGGAAAGTTCCTGGGTGAAGAGCCAGAGAAGTTTGATAAATAAGATAGGAGCTAATAACACTGTTCTCTCTTGTTGGAGCTTGTTGGTTTTGTTTTGGGGCCGGAGAACACATAGCTGCACTAAGGCATAAAGAACTGGGGTCCCCCGTCCCCCCCCCCAAGAGCTAGAAGGAATGCCTGGAACTGCTGCAGTGTAAAAAAAATGTCTTTAGTCAAGAACTGTTATTGCTCCTAAGAGCTAGGACAACGGCTTGGAAGTGCAGCTGGGGAAAAATACCTTTAATTAAGGGCTGTTGCACTTCCCAAAGAGGGCTGAA
Organism: Rhinatrema bivittatum; assembly: GCF_901001135.1. NCBI lineage: Eukaryota > Metazoa > Chordata > Amphibia > Gymnophiona > Rhinatrematidae > Rhinatrema > Rhinatrema bivittatum. The sequence continues at coordinate 441,139,550 of NC_042617.1, forward strand.
ATATAGAGAAGAAGTCTTCTACTAGCAAGCTGTGCCTTCAAACTACACAGAGAGGAAACTTGCTCCAATCAAGAAGCTGAGCGGTGGGAACTATACTGGCATAGGGGTAGATTTTAAAAGCCCTGCATGCATAAATCCTGCCAGACTTAAGCGCGCAGGGCATTCGCACGCTGGCACACCTATTTTGCATAGACCACCGGCGCGTGCAAAGCCCCAGGACGCGCATAAGTCCCGGGGCTTCATAAAAGGGGCGGGAGGGGGCATGTCCATGGGGGGCGTGTCAGCAGGCCGGGGTTGTGTCCGGGGCATGTCCGGGGTCAGGGGGCAGTCTGGGGGCATGGCAATGGTTCAGGGGCGGGCCAGGAGGGCGGTCCCGAGTCCCCCAGCACTGTGGCCTGTGCCGGGGGATGCCGAGGCGGCGCGCGCAAGTTACACCTGCCTCAAGCAGGAGTAACTTGCACAACAAAGGTAGGGGGGGATTTAGGTAGGGCCGGGGGGTGGGTTAGATAGGGGAAGGGAGGGGAAGGTGGGGGGACACAGAAGGAAAGTTCCCTCCGAGGCCGCTTCAATTTCAGAGCAGCCTTGGAGGAAACGGAGGCAGACTGTGTGGCTTGGCACGTGCAGGCTGCCGATTTTGCACAGCCTTGAGCGCGCCGACCCCGGATTTTATAAGATATGCACGTATCTTATAAAATCCAGCGTACTTTTGTTTGCACCGGTTGCATGAACAAAAGTACGCGCGCACATACTTTTTTAAGATCTACCTCATAGAGTGTTCCTTAATTAATGAGTAAGAGGTTTAAATCTTACAAAAATACAGCTCTGGCTAATCAGCTAGCTAGCACATGCTGGCTCCAGAGAAGGAAAACTCCTATTATTTGAAAATCTGTTGCAGATGAATAACTATAAAAAGATTTTCCTGTTAACCAAAGGGACCATTTGGTGTGTGCCTCAGTTGAAGAAATACCTAAAGAAATGAAACATAGAAACATAGAAATGATGGCAGAAGAAGACCAAATGGCCCATCCAGTCTGCCCAGCAAGCCTTCACACTCTTTTTTTTTTCCTCCTCTCATACTTATCTGTTACTCTTGGCCCTTAGTAACCTTTTGGTTCTATTTCCCTTCCACCCCCACCATAATGCAGAGAGCAGTGTTGGAACTGCATCTAATTGGATATCTAGCTTAATTAGTTAGGGATAGTAACCACCGCAATAAGCAAGCTTTGTTGGTTGTTGTCTGTATATAGATCCACCTTTCTTCATTCCCCCCTGCCATTGAAGCAGAGAGCTATGCTGGATATGCGTGAAGTATCAGTCTTCCTCCCTTGCCATTGAAACAGAGAGCTATGCTGGATAGGCATTGAAAGTGAAGTATCCGGCTTATTTGCTTAGGAGTAGTAACTGCCGTAACCAGCAAGCTACTCCCCGCATTTTTTGTGAATGGAAATCCTTTTTTTTTTCCACATTACCTCTTGCCGTTGAAGCTTAGAGCAATGTTGGAGTTGCACTGTGTGTATGTTTATTGAATAAGGGTATTATCTCCAGGTAGTAGCCATCATTCCCGCGAGCCACCCTCTCTTCATACACATCCTCTAGACTTTATAGATCCACAGTGTTTATCTCACACCCCTTTGAAGTCCTTCACAGTTCTGGTCGTCACCACTTCCTTCGGAAGGGTATTCCAGGCATCCACCACCCTCTCCGTGAAGAAATACTTCCTGATATTGGTTCTGAATCTTCCTCCCTGGAGCTTTAAATTGTGACCCCTGGTTCTGCTGATTTTTTTCTGACGGAAAAGGTTTGTCATTATCTTTGGGTCATTAAAACCTTTCATGTATCTGAAAGTCTGTATCATATCACCTCTGCTCCTCCTTTCCTCCAGGGTGTACATATTTAGTTTCTTCAATCTCTCCTCACCTTTTTGGTTACCCTTCTCTGTACCGCCTCCATCCTGTCTCTGTCCCTTTGTAGATACAGTCTCCAGAACTGAGCACAGTACTCCAGGTGAGGCCTCACCAAGGACCTGTACAAGGGGATAATCACTTCCCTTTTCTTACTCGATCTCTATGCAGCCCAGCATTCTTCTGGCTTTAGCTATTGCCTTGTCACATTGTTTCGCCGACTTCAGATCATTAGACACTATCACCCCTAAGTCTCTCTCCTGCTCCATGCACATCAGCCCTTCACTCCTCATTGAATACATTTCTTTCGGATTTCCACACCCCATATGCATGACTTTGCACTTCTTGGCATTGAATCTCAGCAGCCATATCTTCGACTACTTTTCCAGCTTCCTTAAATCCCATCTCATTCTCTCCACTCCTTCCGGTGTGTCCACTCTGTTGCAGATCTTAGTGTCATCAGCAAACAGACAAACCTTGCCTTCTATCTCGTCCACTTTGTCGCTCACATAGATATTGAACAGGACCGGTCCCAACACTGATCCTTGTGGCACTTTGCTTAACTCCGCTCTCTCTTCAGAGTAAGCTCCATTTATCATCACACATTGTCGTCTGTCCATCAACCAGTTTGCAATCCAGGCCACCACCTCGGCACTCACTCCTATGCTTCTCATTTTATTCACCAGCCTCCTGTTCGGGACCGTATCAAAAGCCTTGCTGAAATCCAAGTAGATGACATTGAGTGCTCTTCCTTGATCCAATTCCCTAGTCACCCAGTCAAAAAAGTCAATCAGATTTGTCTGACAGGATCTTCCCCTGGTGAACCCATGCTGCCTCTGGTCCAGCAATTCCTCAGACTGTAGATAGTTCACTATTCTTTCTTTCAGCAGTGACTCCACGAACCAGGGAGCTAGGTTAAGCTTAATTAACTGAAATCTGTTAGCTTATATGGAAAGGTTGCAATTGCTTTGTTAAAAAAAATCAAGAAATAGGGCCATGATTATTTGCTTAATGAGAAAATATATTACTGCCTGGAGGATAGGTCTGTGATATTTTTCAATACCGATCTGTGCCTGTGAACTTCAAGAATAAAAGTTATTAAATACCTCTTCTGCTTGGACTTTTTGAAACTGAGAATAATTGCATGGTTTAATTACCTATTAATTGGTACCTGAACAGAGGAACAATGGATATATGGAGTCACAGACTGAAATTACCTACCTGCCCAAGTCTTTGAGGGGAGAGCTGTATCTGACAGCTGATTGTAAAGACAGGCACTAGAACAGGGGAATTAACTCTAGAGGGCAGGTCTGAGACCCCTGTAGCCACTAGTATTGAGGGATTAGGTACCATTGATAAATCACCTGTTGATTGAAGCTATAACAGTTCCAAGGAGGGAACCCCGCATACTGGAGAATAAGAAAGAGAAGACCACAGAGGGCTCTTCATGCAGAACCAGGGCAGGGAGAAATAGGTTTTTCATCCATTTCTGGGGGATGAAGTAAAATGGAGAAAAGTGTGACTGCTAGGTGACTGTTTACCCACAGGTATAAGTCTTACTCAAGTGGCCCAGTATTTCAGGAAGCCACCCTGAACATTAGCCATAAGGAATGGCATGCCACAGTGAATCATGGTTAAACTGGGAGGATCTATTTATCTGAGTAACTAAGCCAGACAAATAGTGATACTGAGTAGAGATGTGAATTCGGGAGAAACAAAATAGAAAATAACAATACAATTTCCTCTTTCATTTCATTTTGCTCTCAAAACAAAATGATTCAAAATTCTATGAAATTTCATTGGATTTTCACATTTTGTTTTCAAAACAAACAAAAAAAAATTTCATCCATTGGGCTTAGGCCCAGGTCCGAGGCCAGAGCCTTGCCTAGGGAATAGTCTGAGGCTCAAAACAGGAGAATCGACTTCCACACAAGTTTGATGCTGAGACCTGGGCCTAGGCATAGGCCATGGCCCAAAACAGGGGCCATGTCCTAGGCATGAAAGCGATGCTGGGTTCTCAGCCTAGGTTCTGGGCCCAATACCAGAGCCTCAGCCTAGACCCCAAATATTTTGCCTGGGACAAGAAACTTCCTCATCTTCACTTCACTGTCAAGGATTCCACATCATGCCAGGTGCAGACCTGTTGCTGGAGTATAGCCTGGAGGCCAAGTCCCAATTCCAGGGCCTCAACTCATGCCCAGGCCTGACACCAGGGCCAGCAAGGAGGTCGGGTCTGGACACCTTGGCCTCAGCCTAGGTCCAATGCCTGGGCCCTCTCCGGAAGCCAGGTCTTGATGCCAGGACTTCAGCCTCAGCCCGGGGCTCGTAGCATCATCCCCTTCTTTCTTCTTTAAAATGACAGTGTCTGCTGGATATGTGCCAGAGTTAATTAACTCTGATGCTTCCCTTTTTAGTGGAGGTCACCATTTTGTTGCTGTATGGCAATTCATTTAAACTGCCATACACCAAAATGGCTCCCTCCGCTGAAAAAGGGGAGGGAGCCAGGAGAAACCGTCATTTTAAAGAAGAAGAAAGAAGAGGATAATGCTACAAGGACTGGGCTTCCTGCGTTCAGGTTTGTGAAATAGATGCTCAGTTAACAAGCATCCATTTCCTGAACCGGTGGCTGTGCACCAATTAGGAAAACGGATGTTGATAAATTCAGCGTCTGTTTTCTTAACCGGCGGACAGCCACTGATAGCTGACTGCTTGCGGGCTCCCGCTGTCAAGAAGCGCTAGGGGAGAGGCAAAGAAGGCTAGTGTTGTCTCCAATAAGTTACTTGCAATGGTGAGGAGCCAGTAGAGCTACAAATGTGTGAGTTGTGAGAAAAATCTGCCCAGGGCAGAAGGAAAGCCCAATTATCCTGACTTTCATTGGCATAGAACCAGAGGAAGTGCTTAAGTGTCCAGTTTGTGCGCTCAGACTGATCATTCTCCAATGGATGATAGGTGATCATAAAGTCCAGGGTGACATTGAATTTCTTGCACAATGAGCATCACTATATTGCCATAACTTGTACTCCTCAGTCTGATGCGATGTGCTTGGGTAGTCCAAGTAAATGGAAGAAGTGGAGGGTAAAAAAGCGTGCCAGTTTCGGTGCAGAAGGGAGACCTGGAGTCGGACAAAATGAGCTGTCTCTGAGAAGAGGTCAACAACCACCCAAATTATGGTGGCACTATCTGACAGATCGATCCAGTAAAGTGCGGCCGCATTTACCCCGCTCCTAACTCGTGTTCTACTCACTTTCCGGCCGCGTTAGCCCTTCCTGCGATACACTATCCCCTTTAACCTACTCCTACCGCGTCCTAAAATCCCCGGGCAACCCCTTCTGCACGCGGCATGTATATTGCATGTAAACGATCGAATTAGCTATTCCCTACCATCCAGTAACGCGCACCCCGACTATCGCTATTTTACCCTGCCGTTTTGCCGCGCGTTTAACCTGCTAACTTACCGCCTACCCTTACCCCTGCGTTAGAAGCAGGGGTAAGGGTAGGCGGCAAACTTTCCCCCAGCCCCCGCTCTCCTGCCCTGGCCGCGTCCATGGGTGCCGGTCTCCGGGGCAGCCCCAGTCCTCTCCCCTCCTCCCGAAGCAAAAAAAAAGCGAAAAAAATTAGTAGCAAGAGAATGAGGGGAGAGAGGACGGGCAATCCTATGCTCGGGATTGCCAGTCCCCCCTCCCCTCCTCCCGAAGCAGGGCACAAAAAGCAGCCTTGCTCCGGGAGGAGGGGAGGGAGCACTGGCACTGTAAGGCGACGAAGCGACTTATTTTTTGCAGCCCCCCTCCAGACATCGGCGAGAACGACCGCGGCTCCCCTCTCCTGCCTCCAGCTGCTCGCAAAGATGGACGCCTGCACGGGCAAAAGTGGCCCCTGTTCAAGGCCCGATTGCGGAAGCCTTTTCCAGATACAATGTACCCCAGAAAGGGAAAATTCTCCTTTCAAAACAGGCACTTCTATAGTTTTGCATACAGGTTGTTGTCCCTCAGTCACTGAAGCACTTGGTGAGCATAACAGCAATGTGAATCAAGGTCTTTGGAAAAGATGAGTATAAAGTAGAAGTAGACAACAACGCAGACATAGAGAAGATATCTAAAGATCACATTCATCATCTTTTGGAAGACAACTGGGACGTTACTTAGCCCGAAGGGCATCACCATATACTCATAATGCACATCTCAGGTGTTGAATGCTGTCTTCCATTCATCCCTGACCAAATCCGTGTCAGGTGAATCTCGGAGGTCTTATGTTGTGAATATCCGAACTCCTTTAAGGCAGTCAAACAGTTCAGAGATCAAAGGCAAAGGATACTGATCCTTTTTGGTAATAGTGTTTAGTCTGTGGTAGTTGATGCAGGGCCGGAGCGACCTGTTCTTTTTTGAAATAAAAAAGAAGCCAGTATTGGCCGGAGACAAGGATGATAGGATGAAGCCTCTATCTAAATTTTCACAGATGTACTCCAATATTGCCTTGGTTTCAGGGAGAGACAAGGTATACACTCTGCCTCAAGGAGGCTTGGTGTCGGGCATATTCTCTATGTTGTGGCAGTGTCTCAGCCTTATTTTTCAAGAACAAATTCTCAGTTGCTGTACTGGGAGGGAGGTTCAGTAAAGTGGTTGCCAGGTCTAGATGGAGCAGGAATTTCACCCGCTCCAAATAGGACCCATGGCAGTGAGGGCCCCAGCTGGCAAGCTATAAAGAGCCCCAGTTGAATTATGGAGAATGCAGTTGTAGCCAAGGAAGACCCAACACAATGGGATGAAAAGCTCTGTCAATAATGTGGGAAACAATGAGTTCTACATGGAGAAGCCCTGTACGTATAGTTAAGGATGCGGTAGTGTGGGTGATACAACTGAGCAAAGGATCCCTGTGAATTGAAGAAATTATTAAAGGTTTTTTCTTGTTAACCATGGAAATCTGTAAATGATTCACCAGGGAATTCATCAAGAAATCCCCCCTGGAGCCAGAGTCCACCAGAACTTGGGTGGTAAATTCTTTCACAGTTATTGTCACTGAGAGTGTCAGTTGAGGAGCTGGAGTCGTAAAGCTTAAGATCACCTCCCCACCAGATCCAAGGCTCTGAATTTTCCTGAATTAACTGAGAATTGTGTGAGCCAGTGCCCAGTTCTGGCACAATAGATGTACAAACCTAGCTGGCATGGGCGAAGCCTCTCCTCGGGGGCAAGGCAACCCTGCCCCAACTGCATAGGTTCTTCAGGGTGCATCCAAAACCACCCAACAAGTTCTCCCAGGTCAAGAGGGGGAGCAAGCATAAAATTAAGGAATAATTCCCTAGAAAGGTTTTAAAAATGTAACAATGTTTATTTTTAAGATACTATGCAGTATCAATATTCAGTATATAGTAATATTGTTTTATATTTATTAATAAAGTCTTACTTATAGAAACAATGTTAAACAACAAATAATAAATATAATCTTTACTATATTTTACTTTCTTTCAGGCTAAAGCTATCTCATCAAAATTCTATCTTGACATTAACATTCCACATTAGAATATAGATAAGTGTTAATACAATTATAATAATTTTTATTTAACTTTCATATTTCTACCTTGTAATCTCAAGATTTGATTCTTTGTATGTATTCTATTTTTATTTTTCAGAATACTATGGAAGATTTCACTGGCAACAGTCTCAAGAGTGTTTCAAAGGTAAGTATAGTGATTCTTTTGTTTCTATCTTTTCCTCTTTGTTTGTCTTTTTTAATTTCTTTTCCTGTTGTCTTTTTCTTTCTCTTTGTTAGGGTTCTCTTTTTCTGTAATTCACTCTTTGATCTGTATATTAAGATGGTGTGTGTGTACATACTTATCTTAAATGTTCTGTTCTTTGGTGTTGCTTGATGATTTTTTGGGGGTTCGCTGCTGGGGTGTGTTGGTAGTCTTCCCTTCATCAGCTGTTTCATGCTCCTTGGCACCTTCTGCCTATCACTTTACAAAATCAATAAAAGAGTCTAACTCCTTTTCATTGTTTTATCTTCCCGTAACCACATCCCTATCATGTAATATCTTCAATGTCTTAGTGTACTGATCACGCTAACTAATAAAACAAATTATATATATATACAGCCCTATCTAAGTTGGTCAGGAACAATATGGTGTCTAATTTTAACCTTATTCTCTTATTTCTTTACATTTTGTTCTACTGCTAGGGTGTATATTTTCCTTTTTTGGAGAAATTTTCTTTCCTTAAGGGTACACCTATTATCTTCACTTTGGCAATTAGCATATAGTTATTCTTCCTTGAATCCTTTGAGACTCCTCCTTAACATATAGTTGAGAAGTCTCAAACATATATATATTTCTGGCTCAGGGTCTAGCCTTTTACTCTAGACTCTTCCCTTCTATCAATCTTCAGTGAATATGTCCTTATAAAACATCATGGTGTCTTATGTGCAATTCAAGTTTCTCGAGTGCCCCATTCATATTCTCCAACCATATCTCACACTCACGCCCTTTTCTTACCAATGCTGACAGTAATCACTGTGGGTCAGCAGTTTTACAATTAATTTTAACTACTTTTGGGCCTTACCTTGATTTTCCTTATTTAAAAGGAAAATCATAAAGTTCACAAACATACCACATTCATTCATGACTGTTTTATATTATCCCTGCCAGTTATTGTTATGGTCTGAACACTTGTAATCCATTTTGAGAAGAGCACTGATGTAGCACTTCCTTCCACTTTACTTCGCAGCTCAGCTCTGAGTCTAATTCTGAACTGCCTGTTTCTTACTTAGGCTGCTCTATATCCCTTCCCTGTGATGTCACTGGGATTTACTTTATTCTATGTTGGCTAAGGTTTCCTAATGCTAATGGTAGTTATTCGTAACCCCTGGTGGAGATATATGGGTCCTATAGCAATTTTATATAACTATCCTTTCTCTTAACTAATATTGGTTATATTTAAAACGTTACGTGCTTTTAGTATTCCAAGAGAGCCTATACTGACGACTTCATTGGTTGCTAGCAAAGCAATCATGATTCAATCCCTAGATACCATCTTAGAATTTCTCTGATTGTCATGGTGGTCCTCGCTTTTATGGGATGTATTCAACCAGCCCACCATTTTCAGGGATTGACAGACACTACCATTATTCAATTTCTTTAATCTTTTTATTCTAAAACTGTTCTTAGTGTAGCACCCCCTAGCTGCAACTAGTGGAAATGGTGATTCTCTTCCGCTACAGTGGTTTGAGTTAGCGAGTGGTGGTGGAGTAGTTGATGGTACTGGAGTCGAGTTGCAACTAAAGAGGTTCCACACATTGCCCTCTTCCCAACTAGTTAATTTAGAAGAAGTGGGAAATCCCACCCAGTCCATGGAGCTCCTGGAAGATGGAAGAGGAAGCAGGGAGTAAGAAAGATATTATGTAAGAAAGAATCATTTAAAATTAACAAAAGCTTTACTGTGGTAACAATTATGAAATGCAAATAAAAAAAAATAACCAACTAAAAATGATGTTAAAAAACCAGGTTCAACAGCTATTGTGTTCCAGCAGTAAATGGAATCCACTTTACATCTTTTGCAATTGAGATATCAACAGTTATCAGAACAATCTTTACCAACTAAGGCCTAGATTTTCTAAGCTATCGTGGCTTCCTGAATTGCGCAGTACAGGGGGGTGGGGGTGGGGGCGAAGCGGGGGGCGGGCCTGCGAAAGCCGGCAGCGATCGCACCTCTGTGGTGCGATCGCTGCCGGCTTTCGCACCCAATAGTGCCATCATAAAAGGTGGTGATATTGGGTGCAAAATCAGCAGCAAAAAGGGTTCTTACCTTTTTGCTGTCCGTGATGTCTTTGTGGCGTCCGCCCTGGTGCCGCCCAACTCCTCCTGTTCCAGTCTTGACGCTGCCCCTTTTTAGTGATCACACGCGAAAAGGGACTTTTCGTGTGCGATTCCTTTGGAAAATGACCCCCTAAGTCACTATGGTAATTAGCATTTCCTTCTAAGTCTCTCTCAAAAGTAGTAAGATGCATTCAAAACAATTATTCAGGCAAGTCACAATATTGTCCATTCTTGTTCTTTATACTGTATTTTACTTAACACCAGTGCATTCTCCGAACTTAATGCTTTGGACCACTCTCTAGCTTGTAGTATCTTTGAACATTTTTTCTTATGTAAGTATAATTTTCTTCCTGTAATTCTGTTATGTATTTCATTTGTGTTTTAGTGAATGTCACTAGTGTCTGGCCAGACCTAGGCTGTTGTGAGAGTGCAAACTTAGCTGTAAGATGCAGGGTTCATTGTTTCTGATGCTCCAAACAGGTGCTTGAGGTGCTGATTGAGAGTGTAGCACTCTTGTTTTATGGCTCTGGTCCTCTTATCTTTGTTCATCTTCCAGGAACCACAGGAGCAACCTATTGGCCTGACTTTAAAAATATTAAAAAGAGAAACTGCCTCACATCTTATATCGTCTGGCAGAACTTAACATGTACTGAAATTCTAATTAATAAAATAACAGGATAAAGAATTGTCCTTAACTACTGGTCCTTTCTCTTCCTGTGGGAACAGAAAATATTTTAATTATTTTTCCAGTCACACTTTCAAAATGTCCCTCTTCTTCTTTTGCAGAGAGGAATTTGTCTGAATTTGGAATTTCTTTTAGAAGTCTGGCTTTTTGCCTGGGTTGGTCATAAAAACCAGTTTAATTGTCCCGTTTAATGTCTTTTGACTGTTCACCAAACAGTAACACTAGCTGAAAACATTGATTTTTCTTCAGTGGAATTATATCTCAGTATATAGAAGGCAAAATGGGGTAAAGTCACTTCCCACTGGTTCAGTCCAGCTTTTTCCCCTTTGTCAAAAATGTTTCACTCTGGGACTAACTGGATTCAGAGCTGTGCTACAATCATGCACTTCATTCTCCACTTCTGCTTGGAATCCTGACTTTACAGTTTTCCCAGTAACATTTTAACTGGTAAATCACTCCTGAATAGAACTGTCCATGTTCCTGTTCATTTAATTCGCAAACCTGACCGCTGGAACTTTTTAAAAAACTTTTTTTTTAAATCTTTATTTCCTCCTACTTAATATCGCAACAATATTAAGAAGGAGGATGTATAGAAAAGCAGTATTTTCTGCTTTTCTGTACAACTTTTGGGAGTTCTCAGAAATTAATGTTGGACATGCGTTCTGGATGTGCTAAATACTCTTTTAGATAAGGGGATTAGGTTGCACCTAAACAACCCGTGTCCAACTGCGGATTAAACAGAGCACTCGACTGAGTGCACTGTATTGCATCAGCCCCAGAGTTAGCCCCCTAAGTTAAGCGGGTAATTTCAAATATCAGAGTTAGCAACATAACTTATTCGGCTAAACTCCACTCCTCCCAGAAACATTTCTTGCCCACCTCCGGCCCGCCCCCAATGAATAACATCATTTTGCCAAATTGACAAATAACTTTTCAGTTATACATGTAAATGTTTTTGTTGTGCTGATGATGGAAGGGAGCACTAGGGGGCACTCCTCAGCGTGGGACGAGTAGTGTGTACCCTTGCGGTGAGACATACCTCATCTGGGACGAAGCAAAACGAAGCCCTGCAGACCTGCACACCTCAGTGAGGCCAACAATGCAATGTTGGTCTCTGAATGGTCCTCCAAACATTCCCAGCCCTTTCAGACCTGCTGCTGGGAAATGGCAGAGGTAGCAGGCCAAGCATGAGGCAGTGAAGGAAGGAGACATCTGGTACTGGAACATGGATGTGGAAGACAGAGGAACTGACGAAGACACATTAGGGAGTCAGACTAGGCACAGAAGACGAGGCTAAAACTCAGCATGGCGAAGAGTCCGGGAAACGCTGTGTAGGACCGTCTAGGACAGAACTTCGTAAGCCTGGCGAGACAGGTCAGAGAAGCGAAACAGACGATGATCCCCGATGAGAAGGATCCAGACCAGGACATCCGAGGAAGGAAGACGAGGACATAAGAACAGGCTAAAACGTCAGGCCTCCAGGCACTGATGTTTTAGGACATGGAGAATCCTTGGCCCTGATGAGAAGATATCCACCTGAGCGCCCTACACACCCAAGATGGCGGCATCCTGCCGCAGAGAGGCCTTTGGGGTGCGAGGGAGCAGCTGCGGCCCGGACCGCGAAGGTGAGAGCCTGCTTGTGGCCTAGCCGCGAGCAGGATCGCAACAGTTTTTGAATATCAACCATTAGGTATATTATTTATATCATACCAAATGATGAAAAAGCAAACGTAGGTTATATGATCCTATCCTGAAGACTTTCTTACCATGAATATCATAATGATAAGTAAGATACGTAAAATACTAGGGATGTGCAGAGCAAAATTTTATGTTCATATTTTTTATGTCCGAAAGGGGGTCCCACTTGCGGCCAATATGGACATAAAAAAAATCCAATGAGTTGGGTATATGTACATATGTGCAAAAAAAAAATTTAAACCCCCTCACCCTCCTTAATCCCCCCCCCAGACTTACCACAACTCCCTGGTGATCGAGCGAGGAGTGAGGACGTCATTTCTGCAATCCTTGGCGAGAAGCATGTGACGTCGGTGGCACGTCGAGTGACGCGGCGTCACGTGATTCCCGGCGAGTTCGCGACGGACGGCTCGTTCGGCCCAAAAAGAACTTTTGGCCAGCTTGGGGGGGCCTCCTGACCCCCCCAAGCTGGCCAAAAGTTCTTTTTGGGCCGAACGAGCCGTCCGGCGCGAACGAGCCGGGAATCACGTGACGCCGACGTCACGTGATTCCCGGCAAGTTCGCGCCGGACGGCTCGTTCGGCCCAAAAAGAACTTTTGGCCAGCTTGGGGGGGCCTCCTGACCCCCTCAAGCTGGCCAAAAGTTCTTTTTGGGCCGAACGAGCCGTCCGGCGCGAACTTGCCAGGAATCACGTGACGCCGGCGTCACTCGACGTGCCGCCGACGTCACATGCTTCTCGCCAAGGATTGCAGAAATGGCGTCCTCACTCCTCGCTCCATCACCAGGGAGTTGTGGTAAGTCGGGGGGGGGGGGGGATTAAGGAGGGTGAGGGGGTTTATATTTTATTTTGGCTCAACAATCGCGATTTCCCACATATCGAACATATCTATGTTCGATATGTGGGAAATCCGATCGTTTATGTCGAATCAATTTTTTAAGTAAAAAAAAAATATGAGTTGCGTTTTACTAATGCGGTCAATCCGAATGCACACCCCTATAAAATACTAGCCTTGAATAAAGTGTGGGTTTCAGAGTCTCAGTCATGGTTTACTGTGCCAGCTGTAGTTTCAGATTTCTTTCTGCTAGGAAAATTTTGCATGCTATAAAACATGGCACCTGGTTTGTGAAAGACACAAACCTCATCAGTGATAGTGAGTAAATACTACTTGTTATCCTTTTTCACCTCCCCTACCACCATCACCAAGCCAGTGGAGGAGGGGGAGGCAGATGGAGGGGGTGGGGAATGTGAAATAGCATAGGTCTGGCACTGTCCCTATTATGGACGAGCAAGGCTATCCCACGGCAAACTAGTTGAAAAGCACTAACATAGTCCAAACAAGGTCAGTGCAGTCAGCGATATTTCCTATATTGTCTAGCAGAACTTGGTAATTTAAGTCATTGCTTGTATATGACTAACTATAAATTATATAGTATGTTTTATAGAAATGTGCAATCGTTTTTGCCGAATTGGACAATTTCTAAGAAATTGTCCAATTCCGCATGGATAGGAGGACCCGAATCCCGAGACGGATTTTCCCCGAACTTCGGGGAAAATTCGTTGTTTGGGTTAGCACAGAGGGGAGGGGCACTTTTATTTAAAAAAAACCAAACAAACCTTCCCCAACCCTTAAAATTTAGTTTATTACAACCCCCCACCCTCTAGACCCCCCAAAACGTGCCTAAAATCCATGGTGGTTCAGCCAGAGTCCCGGGAGTGATCTACCGCTCTCTTGCCGTCAGATGCCAGTAAACAAAATGGCACCAGTAGCCCTTTGCCCTTACCATGTGATAGGGGCTACCGGTGCCATTGGTTGGCCCCTGCACATGGAAGGAGCAATGGATGGCCCGCATCATAGTGGATAACACATTGAAATTGTCGGTTCAGTGTGCTGCGGCAGTCAAAAAAGCAAACAGAATGTTGGGAATTATTAGAAAGGGAATGGGGAATAAAACGGAAAATGTCATAATGCCTCTGTATCGCTCCACGGTGAGACTGCACCTTGAATACTGTGTACAATTCTGGTCGCTGCATCTCAATAAAGATATATTTGCAATGGAGAAGGTACAGAGAAGGGCAAACAAAATGATAAAGGGAATGGAATAGCTCCCCTATGAAGAAAGACTAAAAAGGTTAGGACTTTTCAGCTTGGAGAAGAGACGGCTGAGGGGGATATGATAGAGGTGTTTAAAATCATGAGAGGTCTAGAACGGGTTAATGTGAATCAGTTATTTACTCTTTCGGATAATAGAAAGACTAGGGGGCACTCCATGAAGTTAGCATGTGGCACATTTAAAACTAATCGGAGAAAGTTCTTTTTCACTGAACACACAATTAAACTCTGGAATTTGTTGCCAGAGGATGTGGTTAGTGCAGTTAGTATAGCTGTGTTTAAAAAAGGATTAGATAAGTTCTTGGAGGAGAAGTCTATTACCTGCTATTAATTAAGTTGACTTAGAAAATAGCCACTGCTATTACTAGCAACAGTAGCATGGAATAGACTTAGTTTTTGGGTACTTGCCAGGTTCTTATGGCCTGGATTGGCCACTGTTGGAAACAGGATGCTGGGCTTGATGGACCCTTGGTCTGACCCAGCATGGCATGTTCTTATCTTCTTATGCAGAACTACAAATTCAAAGTGTATATCTTTTTCCAATTTAGTAATGCTTATTAGTTTCACTGATATTAACACTTGACCATGAGTGATTTTTGTGATTTGCATTTTTGGTATTGTAGCCAACTTTTCTTATGCCATAAGATCTAGATATTTCCTGATTTGTCTCAGGCTAGTAAGCAAAACATATTGTGGTACAATTTCACAACGTCTTGTCCATTGGAGCACAATTTTTCCTACATTATCATTTGAAATGTTTTAGCAAATTTCAGTGATCCAGCTTTATACTTTGTGATCTTGGAACATTTCTCTATTTTTATTTTGAATTGTTACACATTTTGTGGCCTTGGATCGAAGATGTGAAATCAAGTGAAGATAAACAATTAAGATGGGCTTGTGCCAAAACAAAGCTACAGTCACCTCCTGTAATATCTTTCTGGGTCATGAATGAGGGTCTGTATATAGAACCCATATGTTTGTATTATCCTGCAATCTATTATGCTATCTTTTGTTCTGATGTATTGCAAAAGCTGCTAGCCCAACACAATTTACCTCCTGGAATCCACAAATGCCATGGTGACTCTTCACCACAGTCTTTATAATGAAGTTTTCATGTATAACTAGTTGTTAAAATACTCCAAAGTTGCACAGTAGTGAGTAATCATTGAGCCTGGATGCAGGATATGAACATTTTTGAGTGTCCAGTGACAGTCACATGATTTTTTATGAACGGAATAATTTCTGTAGAGATGGAACTTCAGCTTTTTTTCATTATGTGTGAATAAATTATTTCAACTCCTAACTTTCCTAGTGTGCAAACTAATTATTGACATTACTACTAAGATATTTTCTTTGTCTCATTCATTTTGTGGCAAAAATCATTTAGGTAGCATGAAAAACAACTTTAAAGAGAATGCTTTTACTCTAACAGCTTATAGCTTTTCTGTTTAATCAGAAGCGGTCAAACAAACTCACAGAAGGAAGGAAAAGCTTATCTTTGTTTGTCCTGAAATCTAATGCCTTTCCATGCTTCCAATTAAGATGTCACACAAAGATGACTCTGATGGATCCCTAATTTCATACAACACAAAATGGAATTCAGATCTTTGTTTTAGAGTTGTTACACAATGGGACTGTTTATTCTTCAGGACATTCTTGAGTCAAGAGTAAGAGATGTGTGTGTTGTATCTTTGGGAATTCAACTGTTTATTGATCTTATGGATGTCCCAATAAGATTTGCATGGTGCCAGACCATGATTGATTATAAAGTCTGCCTGAAAAGAGCAGCTTGCTGAGATGAAGCCTGTTGAACATTGCTTCTTACCAGCACCACCATACTTCAGATGTATATTTCTAAATGTGTACTCAGAGAAGTGAATTGCAGGAAATTCTCCCTTTCTGGCAAAAGAGCTCTGTCAATATATTGTTATCAGGCAGGGCTTTCATACAGATTACTGCTATAGATGTCAATAGACCTATCCTCCAGAAACCTGTCCAAACCTTTTTAAAATCTAGTTGTACTTGTGGCCTTGACCACATCCTCTGCAACAAATTCCACAGCTTTAATTGTTTGTTGACTAAAATAATAGTTTCTTTGATTTGTTTGAAACCTGTTATCAGTTTTATGGCAAGTCCCTCAGTCTTAGTATTGGAAAGACTAAATATTAATTTGCTATTTACTCATACCATTTTATGATCTTTACCCTTTATCATTTTTGTTGTCTTCTCTGTACCTTTTCTAGTTCTACAATATCTTTTTGAGATAGGATGTCCAAAGCCGTATGCAATACTTGCTGTGCAGTTGCACTATGAATCTATACAAAAGGCATTACGATATTTTATTTATTTATTTATTTAAGAGTTTTTGTATACCGGGATACATTGGGAACATCATCTCGGTTCACAGATAACTAAACATGGCAACAGGCTTTACATTTCATAATCCATTCCGTTCTGAATAATTACTAACATTCTGTTTACTTTTTTTGATTCCTGCTGCACACTTAGTTGAGGATATATATGTATTGTTCTCAATGACATAATGGTCCTTTTCTGGAATGGTAATGAGTTCATTTTCAAAGAGGTTATACATAGAAAATGGACAATAACTTTCAAAGAGGTACGTGGGCACACATTTTTGCATGTGCATTTATGTATGCCCAGGGACGTGGTGATTTTATAACCTACATGCACATACACGCGTACGTTATAAAATAGCCTTTTCAAATTGGGTTTTGGCCATGTATGTCAGGGACATTTTTAACTGGCACGTGTTCGCACCAAGACCAGTTTCACCAGTTCATCCACGAGTTTGCCCAGTGTAGAGCTATGGGTCCTCCAAATCCCCCTGGTTTAATGGCCTGCACTCTCCCCCGTTACCCAAAGCTTTTTAAACCCCTCAGGAATGGATTTTTTTGTTTGTTTTTTAAAATTACACCTCCTCCATAACAGAAGTAAAGTTACCTGGCACTAGACCTGGGTGCATGCAGCGGAAGCTACGTGCATATGTAGGTGGCTTTTAAAATACGGTGAGCACATGTAAGCCTTACATGTGTACACTTCTCCCAATATTGGTACACACCAAACTTTTAAAATTTACCTTTCAGCATCTATATACATAAGTAACATGTATTTGCATGCATGCTACTTTATAAATATTGAAAGTAAGCATGTATTTTTACTAGTGCTAAAAAGGGATGGTCTAGGGCATTCCAGGTTGGGGCCATGAGGTACGGCACAGAAGTTGGTCTGTTATAAGAGATTTATGCAAATATATTAAGCAACTTAATCATGCAATTTTACACCTAATAATTATCTGGCGTAATTGATATCAGACTCATCTGTTGTCTGCTATTCTTGGATGGGAGTTCTGGGTGAAGTACTAGGAGGGTCTCAGTCAACTGGAGATGGACTGGATAAACTAGAAGAAGTATCAGCAAACTGGTGATTTCAAGAATGCACACATATTTTTAAACTAGTGAAAAAATGTTCCAATTAAAGCAAAAAAGGTGAATATATTTGATCTTCGGCCATTTAACTAAGCAATTAAAATGTTCATACTGGGGAAAATGTTTATGATATTTATTGAAGGTGTACTTAAGCTCTGAAATGTTATGAACTAAGAAAAAGTGAAAACCAAATGTGTTACTATATGAATGTTACATTCGTACACCAAAAGAAACTATAGAAAAGTTTTTATTCACTTCCATCAAATATATTCTGTGGCCTCAGTAATTCACTATGAAGTGTAATATGATAAAATTAATGCATAGTCAAGTGTCATAATATTTTACAAATATGAATTTGTATGCATCTATCATTCAAGTGAAAAGTTATTGAAATTGCAATGGTTGAAAAATGCATAAATGTAATCATTTTCCATTATTTGATTAAAGCAATAAAAATTAGTCCCGTATTAATATCTTTAACATTACAAGTAAGATGATATAGAATGTTTCGCTGTTTGTTGCCACAAGTTTCTACACACTGCATGATCATTAATATACAACCATTACAAATGTTTCCTATGTATGAAAATGTGAATGAAAAATATAAAAGATGTATGGAAATTTGATAACTCTTGCTTTCAGCTAGTTTTTAAAACATTTTGATAACACTTTCTGTTTTATCATCATGAAATAAATTCAAAAACATATTTGTAACATGTGAGATTATTCTTATCAGCTCAGGTGGGAATTTAAAATTTTATGTAATATAGCTGACTGCGATTTTATCCTTAAGTTTTGATGAAAACTTTACTGTCAAGCACACCACAGCTTTAAACTTTACAGCTACTAGATTAGTTGGATATCTTTAAATACAAGATTCTGTCATAGGAGATAATAAAAGGTTAATGGAATGTTATGATTTTAGGCACTAAAATATATTTCTGATATTTTCTCTGTAAGCTGTGGAATATAATTGATGGAAATGAATGTTAGGAATTATTAGGAGAGGAATGGTGAATAAAATGGAGAATGTTATAATGACTCTGTATGACTCTATCTTGAGACCACACCTTGAGTACCATGTGTAATTCTGTTTGCCACATCTCAAAAAAGATATAGTTACACTGGGCAACTTAAATAATAAAAGGAATGGAAAGGCTAAAGAGGTTAGAGTTGTTCAGCTTGAAGAAAAGATGGATGAGGAGAGATATTATAGAGGTCTATAAAATCATGAGGACTAAAATGGGTAAATGCAAATTGGTTATTTACTCTTTCAGATAACACAAGGACTAGGGGGCACTCCATGAAGTTAGCAAGTAGCTCAATTTAAACAAATCAGAGTAAATTCTTTTTCACTCAATGCACAATTAAGCTGTGGAATTCATTGCCAAAGAAGATGGTTAAGGCAGTTAGCCTAGTTGGGTTTAAAAAATGGACAAATTCCTGGAGAAGATGTCAATAAAATGCTATTAATCAAGTTGACTTAGGGGTAGATTTTAAAAGGAGTGTGTGCGATAGGGGTGTGCATTCATTCCCTATGAATTAGTAATCTGCAACGTATAGGGCCATATTAGTTGTATTCGTGGGGAAGCGAAACGTATCGCGATTCCCCACGAATACAACAAATCTTCGCAGAATTATTTGGCCGCCTAAAGGAGCAAATTTAAACAAACCCCACCCTCCTGACCCCCCCCCCCCAAGACTTACCAAAACTCCCTGGTGGTCCAGCGGGGGATCAGGGAGCCATCCCCTGCCCTCAACCCTTGGCTTCCGGTATTCAAAATGGCGCCGATAGCCTTTGCCCTTACTATGTCACAGGAGAGGCAAGATGGCGCCAGGCATCCATTGCTCCTACCATGTGACAGGGGCCGACCAATAGCACTGGTAACCCCTGTGACATAGTAAAGGCAAAGGCTATCGGTGCCATTTTGAATACCGGCAGCCGATGGCCCGAATGCAGGAGATTGCTCTAGGACCCCCACTGGACCACCAGGGACTTTTGGCAAGTCTTTCGGGGGTCAGGAGGGTGGGGGTTCTATTCGTTAGTGATACGTTGCATTCGTGGGGGTTCATCATACGTTTCAGAACCCCATAAATGTAACGAATAGGGACCTATACGTTGCAGATTGCGCATTCATTCAAAAAGAATGCACATCCCTAATAGATTACTGCAAGTCATTGTTTTTGGGAGTACCTATGAAAACTATAAAGCCCTTGGAATTGTTACAAAATTCTGCCACAAGAATCTTGGCCTGGTTTGGGAAGTACAATCACATTACACCTGTACTTTACAACTTACATTGGCTTCCGATTGAAACAAGAATCCAGTATAAAATATTTATGAAAATATTTACAATTTTGCATAGAATGGAGTTAGTTGGGTTAGGTATGGTTCTTAATGTTTACATTCCCCACATAGGCCTGGATTTATCAAAATGCACACATTTTTGCATGTGATAGAAAAAGGGATGTGTTTTATGGTAATAGGCAGTTTATCACAATTTGCACTAATACTTATGTGAAGTGCTAAGTTATTGTTATTATTGTTGTTACCCAGGTAGAGAGTCCATCAAGCTAGGTTGAGAGAACATTGCACAAATCTCATCTTGGAGTGAGTTTCCTCACTCTGAAGGCCAGCAAATCTTCAGAAGAGACTACTGTTCTGTTCGTACATCTCAATAATGTGAAAGTGGCCCCTAACCCCCTACACTAATACTTAACCCTCACCTCGAGTTACTAGGTGGGCCTCCCATAGGGATACAAATACTTGTCTAGGGAGGAGGCACTATAGCAAGTCTCTCTCTCTCTCTCTCTCTCTCTCTCTCTCTCTCCATACTGAAACAGGCCTGTTAGGAGATATCATGAACCGTGATATACTGGCAATGTAGCCCAAATTGGGCTAATAGTGCAACTTGCGATAACAGCCTTTTGCATAGCTGATATCGCAATTTGTGATACAGATGCATATTTGCATAAGGTACACCCCTTTTTGGTATCGCATGCGATACCAATGCGATACTGGAAATGAGGCCCTAAGTCTGCAAGACACATTGAAGGCAGCAGTCTAAGTGGCAGATGATAAATTGATTTGAGGGAGGTAATATCTCTTTTTATTTTATTATAGTTAGGTTAGTAGGTGATATCATAATATGATGTGATCAAGTGTTGATAGTTCCTGCCTATGCCTGCAAGTCACACTAGCAAGCCTCAATCACACTAGCAAGCTTCAGTCTTAAGCTACTAAAGGTTCATGTACTCAGGGTATTATAGAATCATCACTATCACAGCTCTGTTCACAAATTACAGCATCTGGGAGTAAAATGTTAAGTGTGCACATCAGAAAATTGAGACCATAGAAACATATAGAGACAAATATTTAAGAAATGCATAAATAGAATAGAAAAAAATAGGAAAATGCATGTATAAGAAAAAGATAAACACAAAAATACAAAGTATAGAAGAAACATTTAAGAGTAACATTTAAGAATACTTACCTTTGATTCAAATTATGGCTATCTCAGAAGCATCTGACAGATAAAAACCTATAAAGGATCAGTACTTAAAAGAAAAGTAAAGATAGAGAAACAATGTTAGAATAAAGTAAGAAAATATTAGAAAAGGTATTTATCTGATAGAGCACATATTCTTACAAGGAAACTGATATCTGATTATTAATATATCTGAAAAAGGCAAAATCATATGGTTTACTATAAGTGTTTTTAGCCTGTGAAGGATACAATTAAATGTTATTAAATATATTGTATTGCTTAAGAAACATATGAAACACTGTTGCCGTATATGTTCTGAAGAAGCTTGACTCTATATACAATTTATCTTTATACTGTTCAATATATTGCTAGCTTAGTATGTTTGTAAATAAAATGTTATTCTTTGTTTACAAAAATATTTTCTCATACAATTAAATTTTATTCATCATAAATTTACCTGGGAATAAAAATCTAGTGAACTATTCTATTTAAAAGCTCGCAAACACATATTTGACCATGCAAAGAAATAGTTCTCTGTCCAGGTGGTCACATTTGTATTGTTTGTGATTCTCCACACTCTAAGCCTTGATGGTTTTCATACCTTTGTGCTGTTTACAATTCCCTGCACTGCATACCTTGGGGGTTTTCATGCCTTTATGCTGTTTATGATTCTCCTCTAATCCTTGGGATTTTTTTATGCCTTTGTGCTATGCATGATTTCGCACACTCTACACCTTGGGGTTTTTTATGCCTTTGTGCTCTTTGGAATTCCCTGCAATAGACACTTTGGGGTAACAGCGTTGCCTTTGTGGTGTATGTGCAATTCTCCACATGTTGCACATTGAGGGGCTTGCTGCCAGTCTGCCTTGTTGCCATGTCCCGATGCACCACCTTGGTGGTCTTAATGATACTCTAGTATATGCCTTTCTCCTGATATACCAACTTGGTGGTCTTGCTGCAACTCCAACTAGCTGCTATGCTCTGATGCTAAATCTTGGGTATTGCTGACAATCTGCCTATTTTCCATTCCCCTGACACTATATTTGGGTGTCCTGCTGCCTTAGCCTAGCTGATATTCTCCTGTATATGACATTTGGGATCTTGCTGCCATTTTCCTTTTGAATTACCATGGGGTTTTACTGCCACTCAACCTGGCTGCTATACCAGAGACTCTTCAACTTGAGGATCTTGCTGCCACTCTGACTTGCTGTTTTATCCCTCATGCTACACCTTGGTCTAAGCCACTCATCATTGCAAACATACTTACACTTTTCACCTTGGAGGTCTTGCTGCCAATCTGTCTTACTTCCATTCCACAAACTCTTTACTGTGGGTATTCTTGTCGCTTTGGGTTAATGTTTTGCACTTTCATGGTGTCTTGGAGTCTTCATGCCACTATTTGGACTGGTTTGACCCTGACTCATTGATCAGAGTTTTTTTCTTGCTACCTGTTGCATTCGTGCCTCTTCTTACCCCTTGGTGCCTGAAAATGTCTTCTTGTGAGTTTTTGCCATATAAGTGGATCACAATGATGGGTTCTGAAGCAGATTAATATCATAATACACATAGTGAAAATTAAGATCTGCAAAATAGCAGATATCCAGTAGGGTTGTGAATCGTTTTTCAACGATTAAAATTATCGTCCGATAATGTTTATATCGTCTTAAATCGTTATAGAACACGATACAATAGAAATTCTAACGATTTATCGTTAAAATCGTTAAATCGTGTTAGTGCGCACTAACTGAAAATGATACAAATAAACACTTTCCAGGTCACTGAAGGTCAGTTAGGAATGAATATGTGTTCCTATTGGCTGGCTGCCCTCTTATCTATTGATGTTACCAAGGTTACCACTGAGGTGGAGTTGCAGAAATCCACCACTTATCCCTGGGATAAGCAGCATGGAATCTATCTACCCATTGAGATCCCGCCTGGTACTTATGACCTGGATTTGCCACTGTTGGAAACAGGATACTGGGCTTGATGGACCTTGGATCTGATCCAGTATGGCAAATCTTATGTTCTTATATCTCAACACTGGTTTTGATTGAGCTGGAAGAACAGAAAAGGTGACGGAAACTGCTGAGTCAAAACAAGTAAATAATAAAAATGTGCTAATGTTTTTGGAAGAGATTTGCAGACAAAGGGCCTCATTTTCCAATATTGCATTGGTAACACATTAGGGGGCGTTACCAATGCAAATGAGGCTTCTTTCGTGCAGTGGGGAAACATCACATGGAGAGAGAGAGAGAGAGAGAGAGAGAGAGAGAGAGAGAGAGAGAGAGAGAAGAGAGAGAGAGAGAGAGAGAGAGAGAGAGAGAGAGAGAGAGAGAGAGAGAGAGAGAGAGAGAGAGAGAGAGAGAGAGAGAGAGAGAGAGAGAGAGAGAGAGAGAGAGCCTTACTATAGTACCTATGCCCTAGACAGGTATTTTAATCCCTATGGGAGGGCCACCTACTAACTCGGGGTGGGGATTAGGTATGAGCGTCGGGGGCAACTTTCGCATTCCACATGAGACCTACGGAAAGAACAGTGGTCTCTAGTGAAGATTTGCTGGCCGTCGGAGTGAGGAAACTCACTCCAAGAGGAGATTTGGGCAACGTTCTCTCCACCTAGCTTGTTGTTGCCCAGGTAGAGTGTCCAGCAAGCTAGGTGGAGAGAACGTTGCCCAAATCTCCTCTTGGAGTGAGTTTCCTCACTCCGACAGCCGTAGGTCTCATGTGGAATGCGAAAGTGGCCCCCGACGCTCATACCTAATCCCCACCCCGAGTTAGTAGGTGGCCCTCCCATAGGGATTAAAATACCTGTCTAGGGCATAGGTACTATAGTAAGGTTCTCTCTCTCTCTCTCTCTCTCTCTCTCTCTCTCTCTCTCTCTCTCTCTCTCTCTCTCTCTCTCTCTCTCTCTCTCTCTCTCTCTCTCTCTCTCTCTCTCTCTCTCCTCTGAAACAGGCTGTCCACTGTGATAACCCTTTACTGGCCTGTAGCGCAAATTTGAGGGTTGTAGTTATTAGCTGCGATAGCAGCCATGCTAACACTGCGGCTGTTAACGCGAATTTATCGCACGTGGTAAACTGCTTGGAAAATGAGGCCCAAAGTTAACTAACCTATAGAAAATCCCAACTTTCATTAACCCAGTTCTCAGACCTTTAAAAAAATAGAGAAACTATTAGCAATCCGCAAAATAGGCTGGGGATTCCTACAAATGTATAGCTATCATAGTATCTTCTGCAAACTTCTCCTAGGTCTATGCCAACTAGGGATGTGAATCGTTTTTCAACGATTAAAATTATCGTCCGATAATGTTTATATCGTCTTAAATCGTTATAGAACATGATACAATAGAAATTCTAACGATTTATCGTTAAAAATCGTTAAATCGTGTTAGTGCGCACTAACTCGAGTTAGTGCGCACTAACTCCCCGTTAGTGCGCACTAACTCGATTTAGTGCGCACTAACTGAAAATGATACAAATAAACACTTTCCAGGTCACTGAAGGTCAGTTAGGAATGAATATGTGTTCCTATTGGCTGGCTGCCCTCTTATCTATTGATGTTACCAAGGTTACCACTGAGGTGATGGTTGGGGGGATGGGAAATGGAACTGGAAACTAACGAACACCAACAGAAAATGAAACAAAGTGTTCACACTTCCCAGGTCAGTAAAGGTCACTTAGGAATGAATATGTATGTATGTATTCCTATTGGCTGGCTGTGCTCTTATCTATTGATGTTACCAAGGCTAATACTGAGGTAATGGTTGGGGGGATGTGAAATGGAAACAGTTGGAAGCTTGACAAAAAAAGTAATGTAATGATCAGCACTCACGTGACTAGAACTTGTTTGTTTATTATTTTTGTTAGCAGGCACCTGAAATGCTAGTGCATGTTGAATTTGCCAATCACTGTGCATTTTAGAAAGGTGGTCCTGGCTGGAACTGTACACAGTTCAAATATATGTAATTGATTGTTGGTAAGTGTATTTTTTAAGTAGCCACACTGGCACAAGTATGTTTACTTTTCCTCCTACTTAACTCACTAGCTCAGCTTTGTAAGAAGGGCTTCTCTGCTTGTGTGTTGTTTTTGTTTGGTGTGAGGAGAGCAGAAACATCAGATCTTTATTCAATCTACTACAGTCATCTCTTACAGTGCCCTATCCCTATTAATACCAGGAGTGTTGTGATCTTCCTGCATGCAGTGCCCTATCCCTGATACCGGGATGTGTGCAAGAAGATCACAACACCCCCAGTATCAGGAATAGGGCACTGTGTGCAGGAAGATCACAACACCCCCAGTATCAGGAATAGGGCACTGTGTGCAGGAAGATCACAACACCCCTGGTATTAGGGATAGGGCACTGTGTGCAGGAAGATCACAACACTCCTGGTATTAATAGGGATAGGGCACTGTGTGCAGGAAGATCACAATACCCCTGGTATCAGGGTTAGGGCACAAGTTCTAGTCACATTGACTGATCACATTACTTGTTTTGTCAAGCTACCAACTGTTTCCATTTCCCATCCCCCATATACTGTCAGTAGGAAACTTGGTAACATGAATAAATAAGAGGGCAGCCAATAGGAATACATATTCATTCCTAAACTGACCTTAACTGACCTGAAAAGTGTCAAATTGTATCATTTTCAGTTAGTGCGCATTAACTCCCAGTTAGTGCGCACTAATTGGAAAAAACGATTTTTAACGATTTTTTAACTAAAAAATCGTG
The DNA here is from genome assembly GCF_901001135.1 of Rhinatrema bivittatum. Classification (NCBI taxonomy): domain Eukaryota; kingdom Metazoa; phylum Chordata; class Amphibia; order Gymnophiona; family Rhinatrematidae; genus Rhinatrema; species Rhinatrema bivittatum. The sequence continues at coordinate 441,165,405 of NC_042617.1, forward strand.
CCTAAGACGATTTTCTTGCCCTGCCACACGATTTCTATCGTTAAGACGATATGGAAAACGATTCACATCCCTAATGCCAACAAATTCCTACTGATTTTTCATGTGGACTTTTTAGAACTCAAACTACAATAAAATCAAGCTGACACATACTAGTTCACATATCTTTAGAAATAATCAGAATTCAATTGTATTACAGTAAAACTTTTACAGAGTAAAGAAGGTGTGTTCATTTCATTCCTTTACCTTCTCCTCAATTGACTTTATCTTTTTTAGGGTAATTTTTGAAGCTATTTGTGCCCATAAATGTGGGGTTTATGTATGTAAATGGTAGGGATGTGCAGAAGGTACGGAATCGTCCAATTTGGTATTTGTATTTATCGGGACCCAAATACGTTCCATTCGTTCAAAGGTGGTCTCAATCCGTTGATAAGTTTTATTCGTTTTCTGATTCCCATTAAAGTCAATGGGGGAAGTATTTGCAGCCTAATGTTGGCTGAAGAATTGGGGTTTTCTTACCAATTTTGATGAACCTTTTGGGGAGCAATCAACAGATCAAGAAAAGAGCTCCAAGGTACTTAGACTGTGACAAAGAGGCACCAAAGTGGCATGAATAGCCTAAGGTACTTTAAAGGGGCAAAGGGGTACTAGGAGTGGCAAGAGTGCTTTAATAGAGGTACAAAGCAGCAGTGAGAGTGTAAAAAACACACCACAGCTTCAAAAGAGAGCACCAATAACAGACACATGAACCCTTGAAAGCAGCACGACAGGCAAAGCAGCAAGACAAGTGGCAATAACATCCTACAACACAATGAAGGGGGAACATAGCAAGCAGAAAGACTAGCACCAACACACTTGGCAACCATGATAGTAGCAAGAAAAACACAAAGAGTTGAGTGAGTCATCTGGTGTATGGCAGCAAGGCAGAGTGGCAGAGGGTAGATACAGGCTGGCTACACCTGGGGAGAGTTCCCTTTCCTTTGTACAGGAAAGGGCTCCCTAGAATGGGTTCGCCCCTAGAGTGGGGTGTTTCCGTTGGCATCTAGTGAGCTCTCGCTAGTCTTTTAAAATCTGTTGGAGTTAGCAGATGTATAAATGAGAATTTTCAAGGCTGAGGCAGAGGAGGTTTCCTTGTAAACAACGGTTCAACATGGGTCAGAGGGTAGATACAGGCTGGCTACACCCGGGGAGAGTTCACTTTCCTTTGAGCAGGAAAGGGCTCCCCAGAATGGGTTGGCCCCTAGAGTGGAGCACGAGCCTTCAAAGCATGGCGACATAGAGCAGGGTGCCATGTGAACAGTGGTTCAACATGGGTCAACAGGTGCTAAGAGGCTGGCAGTGGCTACACCGGGGAGAGTTCCCTTTCCTTTGAGCAGGAAATGGCTTCCATGGAATGGGTTGGCCCCTAGAGTGGAGCACAAGCATTCAAAGCATGGTGACATAGAGCAGGGTGCCATGTGAACAGTGGTTCAACATGGGTCAACCGGTGCTAAGAGATAGGCTGGCAGTGGCTACACCGGGGAGAGCTCCCTTTCCTTTGAGCAAGAAAGGGCTTCCATGGAATGGGTTGGCCCCTAGAGTGGAGCATGCGCCTTCAAAGCGTGGCGATGTGGAGCATGGTCTCACTGTGAGCATGGTCTCACTGTGTTTGCCACAGTCTAAGTAACTTGGAGCTCTTTTCTCATTCTGAAAATGGGTCAACAGGTGCTAAGAGATAGGCTGCTACACCCTGGGAGAGTTCCCTTTCCTTTGAGTAGGAAAGGGCTCCCTGGAATGGGTACAGTTTATAATGATACAAATTGATGGATTTAAGCATTTGCAAACAGATCATGACTTCATTATCAAGATGGAGGAAGTTCTCTTCTCTGCCCTGAAACTAAAGAAAATGGTTTTTTTTATTTAAGGATCCATGCTGTGAAGGATTAGTAGTTTGAATTGCCAGAGACTAGAAGAAACATTAATGTTGACACATAGGAAAGATTTAGGGAATATGGCTCATATTATGGAGGTCAAGAAAACTACTGAGCATATGAAATACGCAAGCTCCAAACATCTTAAGTCAGCTTTTTATGTTCATACATTCCAAATGTGGACGGACAAGCACAGTATTTGAGGTCAAGCCCTCGTAGGGACATAAGGCCTGGATGAACAGGCAGGCACAGCATTCGAGGACAGAGGTCAAGCCCATGTAGGGACCTAAGGCCTGGACAGACAGGCACAGCATTCAAGGATAGAGGTCAAGCCCATGTAGGGACATAAGGCCTGGATGGACAGGCACAGCATTCAAGGACAGAGGTCAAGTCCACATAGGGACATAAGGCCTGGAGGGACAGGCACAGCATTTGAGGACAGAGGTCAAACCCATGTAGGGACATAAGGCCTAGACGGACAGGCACAGCATTTGAGGATAGAGGTCAAGCTCACATAGGGACAGAAGGCCTGGATGGACAGGCACAGCATTCTAGGACAGAGGTCAAACCCTTGTATGGACATAAAGCCTGGATGGACAGGCACAGCAATCGAGGACAGAGGTCAAGCCCACATAGGGAGATAAGGCTTGGATGGATAGGCACAGCATTCGAGGACAGAGGTCAAACCCTTGTAGGGACATAATTCCTGGATGAACAGGCACAGCATTCGAGGATAGAGGTCAAGCCCATGTAGGGACATAAGGCTTGGATGGACAGGCACAGCATTCGAGGACAGAGGTCAAACCCTTGTAGGGACATAAGGCCTGGATGGACAGGCACAATATTCGAGGACAGAGGTCAAACCCACATAGGGACATAAGGCCTGGACAGACAGGCACAGCATTCGAGGACAGAGGTCAAGCCCATGTAAGGACAAAAGCCCTGGATGGACAGGCACAGCATTTGAGGACAGAGGTCAAACCCTTGTAGGGACATAAGGCCTGGACAGACAGGCACAGCATTTGAGGATAGAGGTCAAGTCCACATAGGGACATTATTTATTATTATTATTATTTAGCATTTTTCTATACCGACCTTCATGGTTAAATACCATATCAGATCTGTTTACATCGAACAGGGGTAGATAACAGAAGGAACAACTTTTTTTATAATCAAGAAACAAAAGTTACATTTAACAAGGACTGTGAACTTGGAAGCTTAGGCAGCTGGAATAAAAAGGCCCGAAGAGGGTATTAAATTAAACTAAATACAAGAGAGACATAACAGAATCCGGTCTAGTGTTAGTTCACTTATTTGAAGATGAACTAATGCGAATGCGGTATTTAGAGGAGTAGCAAGGTTTCATTGCTCTTGAGCAGAATCATCACATAAGGCCAAGACTGGCAGACACAGCATTCGAGGACAGAGGTCAAGCCAACGAAGGGACATAAGGCCTGGACGGACAGGCACAGCATACGAGGACAGAGGTCAAACCCTTGTAGGGAAATAAGGCCTGGACGGACAGGCACAACATTTGAGGACAGAGGTCAAACTCTTATAGGGACATAAGGCCTGGACAGACAGGCACAGCATTCGAGGAAAGAGGTCAAGCCCATGTTCTTATGCATTTCAGTTGATGACAAAGGAACATGAAGAGCTCTCAGAAATAAGAAAACCGCTACTCAAGTCCAAATTTACAAAATCAACCTATGTTGACTTTGTGGTTTACACAGTTCCTCTGTAAACAATGGGAACACAAAGGATGAACTAGAGTGCAACTGCCACCAGCTTCCGATAGAACTAGAAACATTACTGTTGGCAAGGTCATGAAAAATATTGAGCATATGAAATATGTAAGCTCCAAACATCTTAAGTCAGCTTTTTATGTTCTTACATTCCAAATGTGGATGGACAGGCACAGCGTTTCAGGTCAGGCTCTTGTAGGGACATATGGCCTGGACAATGGACAGACAGGCACAGCGTTTCAGGTCAGGTACATGTGCTGCAGTGCTTATATTATCTGGAGCATAGAAGGCAGTTGGAGCTGCTGCAAGGCTTTCAATTGATTTTATTCATCTTGCAATTCAAAAGGAAAATATGGAAACCCAAGCAAAGGCAGGTTTACTTTCAAAAACACTAGCATTTCCATCAACTCTGGTGCCAGCCTTGAGCAGTAAGGACTCATGATATCCCCTGTCATTGAAATTACACGTTCACTGGGCACACTGGTTGGTAGACATGACAGATATCGCTGAGCCACTTTGGCTAGGTGTGGCTAGACAGTGGTCTTGTATGCCCAATATGCCAGCGGATCTGTCTGCATATCCTCTGTGGGCTCTGAGAGATACCATGTCACTGACAGCTGTGCTGGTGTCTCCTTTGCTTGGGTGGGCTGAGAGTCACTCATGCCAGCTGCTTTCTCTCTAGCCCGTGGCACAAAAGATGAATCTTTATGGCCAACATGCCTTTGGCGTTCTGAAGTGGAGGAGGAGGAGGTACTAGCTGTCGCTGACAGAGTTCTTCTCCTGCTTGGGCTAGCACAACTCTCTGAAGTGCCCGCTGTTTACTCCTCTGCTTCACACCTAATCTGTCTCTGCCTATGCATGGACTTTTGCTAACAGCAGGTCCTTCACCAATAGGAGACAATCGTACTGTAGGGCGAATTTCCTTTTCACATGGGGATCACAGACTGTGGCGAGTATGTATGTCTGGGCTTCTGTTAAAGGCAATCTCTCTTCCACCTGCTGCTGCAAAACGTCCAGACAATGCAGCACCTCAACTGTCATTCCCTCTTCCTGTTTAAAGCCTTACAAATTTTCATCTAGGAAATTAACTATAGTGATGATGTCAGCAAGGTGGCACTTCTGGAACTCATCTCCTCTGTGACATCCTTGAAGGGCTGCAGGAGTTTTACCAGCTGACTCATGACTAACTAATCATGATGCCCTAGGGGATTCTGCACACCTATGTCCATTGTACCAGAAAGTTCATGAAGGGGTGTCTGCAGCTCCACTAACCTCTGCAGCATCATAAAGGTAGAATTCCACCAGGTGGCAATGTCTTGAATGAGACGCTTGTGAGGCATCTCCAAATCAGTCTGCTTTTGTCAGAGAACCTGCCCCGCCTTCACACGTCTGTGGAAGTGCGCTGCTATGTTCCTGCACTTCTGTATTAACCTATGCAGGTATTCATTCTCTTGTTGATTGGACTCCAACCCCAGAGCTGACTTCACTACCAGGTGCAGAGTGTGTGAAAAACATTGGAAGTTCTTAAAGCGCCCGTCAGTTATTGCCTTAACTATGGTTGCACCACTGTCTGTGACAAAGAACCCTGCCTGAGGATTCCTGTCTCGCTGGTGTAGTTGCCAGCCCTCTAGCATCTGTCTGATCCATGCTAGAATATTGGTTGTGGTATGGGCTTGGTCCATCAGGTGGGTGTGCAGTAAAGCCCACCTCGACCCTGTTCACTAATAGAGCTGCTGCCTGCCCCTGCCTCAGCCAGGTCCCACTAGTGTTTTGTCAGGGAGAGGTAAGAGTGTGCAGCATTCATGGCGGTCCAGATATCACAGGTGAAATGCACACTCCGCTCTGCCTTAGCTAGCAGCGCTTGGATGCGTCTGCGACACTGCTTGTACAGGCTGGGGATGACCTTTCTGCTAAATGTGGTTCTGGAGGGGACTTTGTAATTTGGAAGTACAACCTTCAGAATATACTTGAAACCCACATTCGCCACTATCTGCAAGGGCTGGTCATCAAGGGCAATCATTTCCCCAATGCTCCTGGTTACAACTTTTGAGGCTGCCTGCCTCCTACCCCAGGATCGCATTACTGCACACCACCCCATTTCCTCCATGGTGGGTTGTCACTTCTGCCACATGTCAGGGGGTTGCTGGCCTGCCACCTGACTGCTAGAAGGGGCTGAGGGTGTGGGGTGTCTCTGCTCCTTTTCAACCACTTTACACTGCTTGGAATGGGTCCCCTAATTGGTACTGCCACCATCCCCAGATGGCAGTACTATTGTTGGGTGTTGCCTCTTTATATGATGCATCGTGTCAAAATTAGATAGATGTCCCATTTGCTTGCCTCTGCTAATAGCCCTGCCACAGTAATTACACCAAGCAAAATGTAGGTCCTCCATCACTTTAAAGTGGCTCCAGATCACAGATGTCTTTCATGATTCTCCCTTCTGTATAGCCATGGGGGTGGATGCTGGCACTGGAACTGAAGTAGTGGGTGTACCCTGAGAAGCAATGCCAGGGGCATCAGTCACACTCTGTGCCTGCACTGACTGCTTTTCCTCCTCATCATCAGTTTCATCTCTCCCCTGCAGCACTGAAGTGGAGGCTAAGACAGGACTAATGGATCCTCCTAAATCTTTGTCAGCTATTACTTCTTCCATTTCTGATGAGAATCCTATACAAGATGATTCTTCATTGGAATCAGAAGCAAACAGTGCCTGCGCTAAATTGTCAATGCTAAGTTGAGACTGCTGTTGCACTGCTGCTTTTGGGTGTCGCCATTTTGTCTTGCATGATGACTCACAGGAAAGGGCTGGTTTTTGGCTTTGGATACACCCAAATGGCAATCTCCTATTTGAAATGGCCACTAAGAAATCTGCGAGCACGCCAAACGTATGGAACAGATGATATGTTATATTTGTGGAGAGTCGTGATACATTTCGCGACCGCACGAATACAACAAATATGGACATATATGTTACGGATAGCCAATGCGTTGCAAACGAATGCACACCCCTAGTAAATGGCTATACTAAAATAGGTCATCCATGATCTGGGTATGTAAAAGTACATATATAACTTTGTTACATGCATACTTTAATGCAGTGTCAGTGTGAGGGAGTCCAACTGCCCTAGGCAGTGATGTCATCAGTCTGTCACGTGATCTCTCTCTCTCTCTCTCCAGACAGCAATATCCATTATGATACCCAGATCTCATTAGTTCCAGATCACAATCTCGCTCACTTTCGGTTGCCCTCGTGTCACGCCACTGCACCCCGTGTCACGCCACTGCACCCCGACCACTTCCGGCTCTGAAAGTGACTGCCTGGTCCACCTAATACTTCATATTGGCCCTACTTTAATATGAAATGCAGAGAAGCATTGCAGGGCCAGAGTTGGAGTGAAGTTGGAACTTATGCATAACTTTTCGATTTTTAAAAGAAGGCACTTAAGTTAAACCCGCATATGTTATGCTTTCTGAAGAGCTTTAGGTGAAGTAATGTGTGCTCATACATTGTGGCCAATAACTTGTATTTTCAATATTGGAGATAAAGGTTAATTTGGATTTAGGAAAATCTTGACACTGAAATGCTGAGGAAATATATTGTAAATTTGGATTCTAATAAATCAGGGATACTTTTACAGCTTGATATATCATTGGAGTTTTATATAATTTGCCATTTTTTGCTTGTTGCTGGCTTACATGCTTACAGGTACTGGCAGAGTAGCGTTAAAATGTTTTCAATCTTTTTTGCAGGATAGAAGTCAACAGGTAGGTCTGAAAGGTTCCAAACTTCACTGGAGTATGAACATTGCAGGTATTCCAAAAGGTTCTGCATTGTTTGCGGCACTGTTTAACATTTATATGCAATCAATAGAAGCAGTGATGGCATCACTGGGTTTGAAATACAAAATGTATGCAGATGATATGCAGTTTTATATAACTTGTAGATCAAAGAGGGAATTTCATTAGGAGCTGTTTGATTGCCATTATATTACAATTAAGGATTCATTAGCAGTTAACCATTTAGTATTGAGCTCTGAAAATACATCAATTCTTTGGATAGGGCATAGATAAAATCCAGAAAATCAGTTATCAACCTTTGTTAATGCCCCAGCTTTATGCTAATAGCAGGGCCTTGACTCTGCCACTAAGTTCATATTTTTCCAGTCATAGAAGGGTTTTTTTGCATTTTTGCGGTCTTTTCCCTGCCTTTGTTCTTTTTGGGATGGACCTTGGGGTATAAATTGTCTCCTAAACATGTGCAAATGGTCTTTGTGCTTTGCCGTGCATTGATCCAAATGTGTTTGTGAGGTGTGAGTTTTGGAATGAATTGTTGAAAAGCATTGTATATATTTAGACCAGGCTCTACTAGAAGGGCTAGTTATCCTCACTCTAGAAGAACTGGATTTGGTCTGGGATTTTCTATTGGAGCCCTGTAATTAGTCAGGCATGGACTATGGAAGTGAAGCTAGTGATTTATAAATTTTTGTGGCCAGTTTTCGCAGTAGAGTCGGTATCGCATTGCTATAGTACTTGGAAGTTAGCTGTTTTATTCCACGACCAGTAAACAGTGGATAAAAGCTGCTGATTTTTGTAAGGACCTTTGAAGAATATTTTGTGATATCTAATTGCTGGATAAAGGGGATTTTTTCCATCCTATCCTTTTGCCTTATGCTGGTTGCTGAAGAAGCTTTTCCCATCATATAAGAACAAGCCATACTGGGTCACACCAAGGGTCAATCAAGCCCAGCATCCTGTTTCCAACAGTGGCCAATCCAGGCCATAAGAACCTGGCAAGTATCCAAACACTAAGGGGCAGATTTTAAAAGCCCTGTGCGCGTAAATCCACCCGGATTTACGCGCACAGGGGACTTGAGCTTCAGTGCACCTATGTTGCATAGGCCGCCGGCATGCGCAAAGTCCCGGGGCATTGCTTGGGGGGGGGGGGGCGTGTCGGGGGCATGTCGGGAGCATGTCGGGGGTGACGCAGCATTCAGGGGCGTTCTGGGGCAGGACCGTGGGCGTGGTGCCAGCCCAGGGGTGTTCTGGGAGCGTGGTTGAGGCCTCCAAACCAGCCCCTGGGCCGGGGAATGGTGCACCGGCAGCTGGCTGGTGTGCACAAGTTACGCCTGCCTTGGGCAGGCGTAAATTTCTGAACAAAGGTAGGGGGGATTTAGTTAGGGCTGGGGGATGGCTTAGGGAGGGGAAGGGAGGGGAAGGCTGGAAATAAAGTTCCCTCCGGAGGGAATGGAGGCAGGCTGCTCGGCTCGGCGTGCGCATGTTATAAAATCAGGCATAGATTTGTTCGCACCGGGTTGCGCGAACAAATCTACGCCCGCACATAACTTTAAAAATCTACCCCTAAGTCTATTCCATGTTACTGTTGCTAGTAATAGCAGTGGCTATTTTCTAAGTCAACTTAATTAATAGCAGGTAATGGACTTCTCCTCCAAGAACTTATCCAATCCTTTTTTAAACACAGCTACACCAACTGCACTAACCACATCGTCTGGCAACAAATTCCAGAGTTTAATTGTGCGTTGAGTGAAAAAGAACTTTCTCTGATTAGTTTTAAATGTGCCACATGCTAACTTCATGGAGTGCCCCCTAGTCTTTCTATTATCCAAAAGAGTAAATAACTGTTTCACATTAATCCATTCTAGACCTCTCATAATTTTAAACACCTCTATCATATTCCCTCTCAGCTGTCTCTTCTCCAAGCTGAAAAGTCCTAACCGCTTTAGTATTTCCTCATAGGGGAGCTGTTCCATTCCCTTTATCATTTTGGTCGCCCTTCTCTGTACCTTCTCCATCGCAACTATATCTTTTTTGAGATGCGGCGACCAGAATTGTACACAGTATGCAAGGTGCAGTCTCACCATGGAGAAATACAGAGGCATTATGACATTTTCCATTTTATTCACCATTCCCTTTCTAATAATTCCCAACATTCTGTTTCTTTTCTTGACTGCTGCAGCACACTGAACCGACGATTTCAATGTGTTATCCACTATGACACCTAGATCTCTTTCTTGGATGGTAGCTCCTAATATGGAACCCAACATTGTGTAACTATAGCATGGGTTATTTTTCCCTATATGCATTACCTTGCACTTATCCACATTAAATTTCATCTGCTATCTGGATGCCCAATTTTCCAGTCTCAGAATGTCTTCCTGCAATTTATCACAATCTGCTTGTGATTTAACTACTCTGAACAATTTTGTATCATCTGCAAATTTGATTATCTCACTCGTCGTATTTCTTTCCAGATCATTTATAAATATATTGAAAAGTAAGGGGCCCAATACAGATCCCTGAGGCACTCCACTGCCCACTCCCTTCCACTGAGAAAATTGTCCATTTAATCCTACTCTGTTTCCTGTCTTTTAGCCAGTTTGCAATCCACGAAAGGACATCGCCACCTATCCCATGACTTTTTACTTTTCCTAGAAGCCTCTCATAAGAACCTTTGTCAAACGTCTTCTGAAAATCCAAATATACCACATCTACCGGTTCACCTTTATCCACATGTTTATTAACTCCTTCAAAAAAGTGAAGCAGATTTGTGAGGTAAGACTTGCCCTGGGTAAAGCCATGCTGACTTTGTTCCATTAAACCATGTCTTTCTATATGTTCTGTTTTGATATTTAGAACACTTTCCACTATTGTTCCTGGCACTGATGTCAGGCTAACCGGTCTGTAGTTTCCCCGGATCACCCCTGGAGCCCTTTTTAAATATTGGGGTTACAGGGAAGGGATTCTGGAAATTGGTTTGGTTAGAGAAAGAAGAATGGAGGAGGTGCTATGAACAAAAAGAGCATTGCTTTTGTTGTATTGATTTTTATTTTACTATTCATGATTTTTACAATCCTATCTTCGATCCTTCTTTTTAAGTTAAAGTACATTTCAGTTAAACAGCATCCCTCAACTCCATGTTTTATTCAATGAAAGAGACAAAGAGAGAGCTGGGGTGTGATTACATGTCTAAGATTGTATTACCCACCACTGCACCAGAGGCCCAGGAGGTTGAACCTCCCTGTCACTGGATGAACCCCAGCATTCCCGGAGGCTGACATGGAAAATGTATCAGATGAAGAGAGGTCTGAAATATTGAGGAACTGCCCTGGGAACTGGGTGACTCCCTTAATCCACTGCCCCCAAAATGAGGGGGGGGGGGTGTTACATGTTGTTATAGATTCTAAAATAACTGAAAAATTATGTTAAGAATGTAGCAAGCACTGCATTTTATAAGCTGAGATTAGTACACCCATTTAGAAATTGGGTTTCTGGTTGGTGGTTCAAGTGATGGTGCTTAGTATAGTAGATTATTCTAATTCACTATATATATAGGGTTATTGAAGTAACTGATGTGAGTGTTGCAAATAGTATAATAATGCAGCAGTGTGGGTTATGTGTGGGGTACATTTGAGGGAGAATGTTAAACCATCCTTGAAGGAATTGAATTGGTTGCCTATTGCTCAGCATTCCCTATTTATGCTTTATACCTTATTGCATAAAAGAATTTATCAGGAATCTTATTATCATGATGATAGGTTACATAGCATGTCCCTTCCCGTTCATTAGTGTCTACTTCTCAATATCTGTTGACAGTGATATTTATTACTGATTTTAAGTTACCGACCACTAGCACTAAGGCCTTTTCTGTGATATATCTTATTGGATGGAAAGGAATTACCAATTGAGCTGCAGAGGGAGAAGGATTATATAAAATTTTATAAACTGGTTAAGGCATTTTTGTTTTTAAGGCATACTCAGACTAAAGTTATAATTTATAGTAGAATTGTCATAGTCTATCAAGTGTGCAATGATGAATATAATTGTGTTGGTTTTTAATTTCTTTTTAAATGAGTGTGTTTGTGAGTCTATATTGTATTAATGTATATATTTATGTTATAATTATTGTTTTAATAATTATGTATGTATGAGGTAATCCATGTTGGACAATTTTGGAATCACAGAATGTAAGATTTTTTAAATATATAAAGCAAACTTACACAAATAAGTTCACTTTGAAAATGCTTGGTGAAGTCTATGTTTTTAAAATATATACAGTTACTACTAAGCAGGCTGTCTGAAAATTACCATTCCTAAATGTCATGTGCCAAGTTTTCAGCAAAGATTTTCAGTTTTAGAGGGAAATTTTCAAACTTCATGAAATGGGACAAAGTTTGTGGGTGCTTTTTACCATCTGAAATTTGCACTTGCTTTGTCATAAGTAGATTTCCTTCAGTAAATAATGTGCACAGATTTGAAAATACAATCTCTGTGCATTATTTTCTCATCCCTGTCAATATATGGCCCTGAAAGCAACAAACACACATTTAGCCATGTTAAGAGAAGTTATTTTTCAGACAGACAATTCACATGCACAATAGCTGTTGCCTGCGTAAATGATTTTGAAAATTGTCTTCTCGTTTCTAAGTACTGAGTTGTTAGCTCTCAAACAATAATCCTTTCTTACTTATTCAAGAAGGCTACTAATGATTTTAAATCTGCACAAAGCATGGGCTGTCTAGAAAGGTGGAGTACTCATTTTGCCAGGTTTTAAAGCTAAAACCTATCCGTGCCAACTTGAGCTTATTCAAACTAATAAACAGGGGACGTGTTGCACTCTTGGGCTTCTGCTTGTTGTTGTTGCTGGACACAGATATTCTTGAATCACTGCCTCTGGTTTCTTACTGTTTCAGTGCAGCCCACATTTTAATATTTATTGCAGATTTCTATCTTAGTAGGCATGATATCATGATCAAGGAAGAAGTTTCATGTGTAGAGAATGTACAGGGCTATGCATACCCTCTCAGTACATATGCATACTCTCTTATATATAGCTTCATACTACATTCAAAATTAATTAGGCCACTGACAGGTAGTAAAAAGAAGACTGAGCAAAAAATATGTCTTAAAAATAATTTAATATCAGTAAAAACATCATGAGTGATATGACCTGTCTCCTTTGAAGTGGGCTCAGGCTGCATAAGACTGCACTTATTGAGAACTGGGGACTACATTTTTGTAAAAAAAGGGGTGAAAATGAGCACAGAAATTCTACCTATGCACAAAATGATGATTGTAGAATGTGTGCCAGTAAATATGTAAAATTGTCAGTCGACATCTGCAAGACTGTCAATAAAACATAGTTTCATGTTGGCAATACTAAAATCAAATTTCCATATTATAATTAATCTAAGCAAACATCCCTTTAGTTTCTATATATGTTTTAATATTCTGTTTGAAACTAATGTTAACAAGCAATTACTAAAATTCAAGCAAAAGTTTTTGATACTCACATGTGTCCAGCCTTTGCTATTGTATACCATGCATATAACATCAAAAGTACATATAATACTGGTAACTAAAAATAAATGAATTTATACTCAGATCTATTAAATAACAGAATGCTCTGATGTCTGTTTATTGACTGTGATTACAGCAAGATTTGTGAAAAGAATATCTAAACAAACCGAGAGCATGCTTAGTCTGTACTGCCCTCTCCTGTGCTTTACGAGATGAAATTAATTGATGTGCAGTGTACTGATAGCACTGTATGCAACCATATTTCATATAGGACATGCACTATTAGAAACTGTTATTATAATAAATTTCTTTCTGTGCTCACTGTAAAATATTTTCTTTATTTAGACTGTATATGGCAATTCCTATTTTAGTAATATGAACATAAAAAGGTATATCATCCTGGAGCAGATCAAGACGTGACTCTGACATTGGTCACGTACCCAGCAGATTCCAAAAGGTCTATCTTTTTCTTGTTAATTCTTTCCAGGAATAGTGTTGATGCAGGGTATCAAAAGCCCTATGAGATGAGACTGAAATAACTTTTCCCCATAAATTTAAATATCTGATAAGTATTAATGCCCAGGAAGCTAGGCCATTTTAACAGAAAGGAAACTGTAGAACTAGGGGTCACAAAATGAAGCTCAAAGGAGCTAGATTCAGAAAAAATGTCAGGAGGTATTTTTTCACAGAGATCATGGTAGATGCTTGGTATGCCCTTCCAGAGATGATGGTGATGACAAGGACAGTAATAGACTTCAAAAAAGCATGGGATAAGCACAGAGGATCCCTAGTGGAAAGAAAATGCTAATGAAGTACTGGGCAATCTTTAGTGAGTGACAGTTGCAGCCCAAGGCAGTAGTGATATGATTACATTTTGCTTCCTGGAAGGTAACATGCACAGAGTAGCAATTGCAACTCTAAATGTGACACATTGGATTCCATGTGGGAACTTGATCTACTTTGTGTAGATGCACATAAAATCATGACTGGACATTCTAGACAGGCCTATTTGGTCTTTATCTGAGATCATTTACCATGTTGGTCTACCTGGCTAATTTCTGGACTATTCCTTTAGGAACTTGAACAAACCTCTTTAAAATCTCATTATGCCAGCCGCCTTGACCATGCACTCTGGCAACAGATTTCACAGTATGATTGTGCGTTAGCAGAGAAAGTACTTTCTATGATTTGATTTGCTTGTTGTTCATTTCTTAGAGTATCCCCTTATTTTAGAATTATTTCAGATGGTAAATACCATCCTTAATTTACCCCTTCCACCTTGCTCATGATTTTATAAATCTCTATATCTTTTCTCTGACATCTATTTTCCAAGCCAAAGACCTGTAATCTGTGTATCTCCTCTTCAGAGGGGAGCCATCCCATCCGCTTTATCATTTTTATAGTCCTTCACATTATCTTTCCTATTTCCATTATGTATTTTTTGAAATGGGGTGAGCAGAACTACTTACAACACTCAAGGTGCAGTTGCACCATGGATCAATACACCATGGATCAATACAGAGGCAATATGATATTCTCCATTTTATTCTTCATTTCTAACATTTTATTTGCTTTTTGACAGCCAGTGCACAATATGCTGAGGAATTCAATGTATAGTCTACAAGATTCCAAGTTCTAGATGATGACTCTGTGAAACATAGTAACATAGTAATATAGTAATGATGGCAGATGAGGACCAAATAGTCCATCTATTCTGGTGCATCTTAAGGGTAGTAATATTTACAATCAAAACCAAGCAACTGTCAAACCCATAAAAAATCACTGCTAGCAAAATTAGCAATATTTTTACAGGTTGAGGAGCCTTCTTGAAAATTCAGAATATGCTGCTTGATGTGCTTTTCTTGAAAGGGTATGTAGGAGAAAACCCCAGAACACCTTATAGAAATGGCTCTAGAGATCTGGCCCAGTCCACCTTAAACCTGATTCAGCAGGGAATCCTGGTCCTGGGTGGAGCCCTGAGAAAGCAGTATAACTAACCATGTCCAGTGAGGTAAGACTGAAATGAGAGAAGGAAGCCTAAGGATAGAGAATACCACTGAACTGTAAGTTGTAGTATTTCATTTGTTTTGTTGAACTGCAAAGAAAAGCAGAGCTGTTTTGTCTGTTCTGTAACAAAAAAAAGAAGTTTATGAAAGATTTTGCTTACAGTCTGTTCACAGTGCCACATATGGTGTCAGAATTTGTATTTCTGCATTAAATCCTTGCTCATGAAGAAAAACCATGACAAAAGAAGAAAAGGGAGATTTTTCCATTACTGGAACTCACTGCAGCCACAGCCAAACATTTAATTACACTACACTAAGAGGGATAGCTTCATTTAGAATGAGGGACTTATATATTCAGTGAGTCAGAGCTGAACAGGCAGTTCTTGTTTTATTTTTTTTACAAAGAGAAAGAACGGTGTGACTGTGTGTTCCATAACAGGGCAGAACCCTTCAGCAAATTCTTGTGGTACCAGAGCTAGAAGGCTAACATGGAGTGAACAATGCAGGCCCTCACTGAGGGGCAGCAGAAAACTAGGGGGAGGATGATCCACAGGGGCAATCCATAGCTGGCATTGGGTGAGCAACAACAAATGGTACTAACCCAGTTGGCACATGCAATGCAAACTACAATAACACAGTCACACTCTCCAGTTCCTCTTTTTCTAAAGATGAAGGTAGGGGAAGACTCAAATATGAAAGAACTGCCCACCTGACAAACTTGTCAGAAACTAGTTGGGCAACATACCTAGCAAACCTAGACACTGGCAAGAGTCAAGCAGCCTTCCAAGTGGTTAATCCCAATGGGAGAGTCAACTATTCCGTGGTCAAAACCATCATCCTGGAAAGAGCGGGTTATGCAACAGATACCAGCAGCAGTATAGTACCAGTATAGTACTATACATTTATATAAGTGGTCCCTGTCCAATAAAGGTCCTTGGCACTTGGGCCACAGGGAGTGCCATTGGAGCATCCAGGTCCTCATGACCACCTAGAGTTCCTGCAAAGGGGGGAAAACATGAGTTATTTATTTACCATAGTGCAATTTTAATCACTGAGACTTTTCCTGATCATTAGTCAGTCTTACTCTCTACATTAAAACACTGCACACCTGTGCAATAGTAAAAAATGTAATGTTTTACTAAGTGGTGGCAGGGAAATAAATGTCTAACCAAGAAACATTTTGTATACTATTGCCACAGTGTCTGTATTCACACACAGATGACTAGAACCCACTTTATTATCAATTCCAGACCCACTACATTGGTCAGACTTTTGGAACAGGTACTATTTCAACCCTATATATGCCCCCCTGACCCCCCCCCCTCCCCAATAGATGATAGCTTAAATCTTGTACTCCTGGGTTATGTTTGCTCTCTTTAAAGTCTAGGGCTGCTTATAGTGAAAAATGACTCAGACTCTGGTGGAATGCCCTACCTTTAGCACCTCCCTGTACACTAGTCCTCAGCTTATGGAAACCTCTTTATTTATTTTATCTTCTACACTTACCAGGAGTCCTTTCCTAGAAATCCTCTCCTCAACTTTCCTCTGAGCCTCCTCTGTGAAGATACTGTCCCTCTGCTGGTACTCATTGGAGAGATCCCACCCAATAGGGGAATGGAGCACCTCCATTGTATATTGACACTAAGCTAACATCAGACAGGCTAAGTCTAGTCATACTGTTGTCATACTGTGGACACTGAACAGCTAAGGTCATATACATGATGTAAGTAAGAGGATGAAACATATTTCAAGGGCCATAAATTCCCCCAACCTTACATATAAATGTATTACTGGTTAGCAACATGAAATGGTGCACAAGTCAGATAGGGTGAGCACTGGAGAGTAGGATAGCCAAGTGGCTCAATATTTTCTGGATAGATTGATTCAGTCCTGGTTTTACCACACTGCATGCAGATACTATTATTATTGCTTTTTTAAGGGAATGCAATCAGGAAGACTGAACTACAAGTCCCAGAATACAACTGGATAAATCAAGGACTGCAACAACTTGTCCTGAAAATCTGGCACTAGTTGTCAATGCTAATCAAGAGTCACATCAATAACTGAGTCATCTCTTTGTTTTGGCTGATGGTATTTTACAAGTGTATCTAGGGTTGAATGCTTTCTATACAGTTAATCATGTAGCTGGAGGTGCTACAGTAGAACCCATTGAGCTGTTCTGTTAGGCATAAAGAAAGGTCCAGTGAGTGTGAAGAAAAAAAAGCCAAATACCTTGCATATTGAAAGGATGTACATACTTCCTTTTTCAAATGGATTAGCCAGGTGATAACCCTGATGCACCCATATCCAGTAGCCTGTGACAGGCAAGGCAGTAGGGATGTGCATCCATTTTCCACGAATTTGTAATCCACAACTTATTTTTTCCTATCTGTTAAATACGTGGGCAGGCGAAACGCATCGCGACTCCCCACGTATTTAACAGATTTCTGTTTTATTCGGCGCGCAGCGAGGCACACGCTTTTCTTCACTGACATTAGCTGCGAGTTACCCAGGATTACCACAAAATGGCGGCGCCCCTGCGGTAACCATGCCGACCTGTCTGACCCTTTCCTGTGAGTCGCAGTGACTCACAGGAAAGGGTCGAACAGGTTGGCATGGATACTGGGACACAGCGTATCCGCGCTGACATTTTCTGAGCAGCACTGAATGCAGCCAATCGCGCTGTCATTCAGTGCTCTCTGTGGATTTTACTGACGAGCCAGCAGTATATAAACAGCACGAGGAGGCATGCAGTTATTTCCAGCGATGCTGTGGGGAGTTTGGCTGATGGGTGGAAGAGGGAGCAGGCAAGCAGAACTTATAGAGAAGAGATAGGCTAGCAAAGGAAAGAAAAATATTCCTTGTCTTGCTGTAGTGCCAGGGGGTCAGCTACAGTCACTACTATTCCTGTTTCTTTCAAGCAGTTTATTTTGGTCAGACTCATCTCTGACTGAGAAGAGAAGCTGACTGTGCTAGGTCAGCTAGCACTGACCACCATTTACCATTTAGGGTGTTGGGCTGGCTTGGAGAGAGATATTATTTTCAATGTCATCCATTTTTCTGGAGTGACAAAAATTCCTGCTTTTTAAAATTCCAATTACTTAGTCTCTCAGTGCACTGGGCTTCACTGGGAAGTTTAATAGGCTGAGTCTGTGCAGTCAAGTGCCCAGGGAGTCTGCCTCTTTTGTGCTTACAAGCAAGCAGCTTCTGTGTGCACGCCACACACATTAGTGCACAGCCAGGCAGCGTGACAGTGGGCAGTGGGCATTTTAAACAGACTGAACATTGTTATTGAGTGGGTCTGTGCAGTCAAGTGCCCGGGGAGTAGTCTGCCTCTTTTGTGCTTACAAGCAAGCAGCTTCTGTGTGCACGCCACACACATTAGTGTTACGAGCGCGCGCGGGCGCGGTCGTCTCGGGCGGGTGGTGAGCCCTTGGGCCACGGCAGGACCCCAGGAGGAGCCCAAGGCCACACCGTGGGAGGTGAGCTGAGCAGGCATGGTGAGCCAGGCAGGCAGGAACAGAAGCAGGGAGTCCGGCCCTCAGCCGGACCTGCATGCCCATGGTAGCCAACACGGGGAAGTTGACTAGTGAACGGTCCTCCGACTGTTCCCGGCCCTTTCGGACCCGCCGCAGGGAACGGCAATGGGCAGCAGGCCGGACAGAGGCGAGGGCAGACAGAGTCCTTAAACTGAAGACATCAGACGGGGCAGAAGCAAGACGAAGACATCAGGACAAGGGCTGAAGCGAGACACAGGAAAGGCCCAGGCGAGCAGGAACTCCGATGCTGGGATACTCACATCCGAAGCCCCCTCGGCTGGCAGAAGCTCAAGAGCCCGTGGGACGAATCCCTCCTGTTGGCCACTCCAGGGCCCAACAGGACAGAAGGCTCAGGAACCAGGTCAAGGCAGAGACAGGTAGACATCCGGACAAGGGCTGAAGCAGACACTGGAGACAAGGCTGGACGGGAACATTGCACTGTCCATCAGGGCGCCCTACTCAGCCCACCCGTGGGACTGAGTCACGGACCACCCTGTCCCAGACGCGCCCTACACAGCCTAGGAAGGCTGGTCACGGACCACGCTGAGAAGGAGGGCGCGGGGAAGACCCAGGCGAACAGGACTCCGATGCTGGGAAACTCACATCCGAAGCCCTTACGGCTGGCAGGCACAGGAACAACATCTAGGCAGGGTCAGAGACAGGCATCAGGAGACACAGAGGACCTGGACCGGCAAGGTTACAGACAACTGTAATGCACAATCTGCAGGCCAAAGACAAGCAGGAGTCGGAGTCACGGACCGGAGTCAAGGCAGGCTGAAGACAAGCAGGAGTCAGAGTCACGGACCGGAGTCAAGGCAGGCTGAAGACAAGCAGGAGTCAGAGTCACGGACCGGAGTCAAGGCAGGCTGAGGACAAGCAGGAGTCGGAGTCACAGACCAGAGTCAAGGCAGGCTGAAGACAAGCAGGAGTCGGAGTCACGGACCGGAGTCAAGGCAGGCTGAAGACAAGCAGGAGTCGGAGTCACGGACCAGAGTCAAGGCAGGCTGAAGACAAGCAGGAGTCGGAGTCACGGACCGGAGTCAAGGCAGGCTGAAGACAAGCAGGAGTCGGAGTCACGGACCAGAGTCAAGGCAGGCTGAAGACAAGCAGGAGTCGGAGTCACGGACCGGAGTCAAGGCAGGCTGAAGACAAGCAGGAGTCGGAGTCACGGACCGGAGTCAAGGCAGGCTGAAGACAAGCAGGAGTCGGAGTCACGGACCGGAGTCAAGGCAGGCTGAAGACAAGCAGGAGTCAGAGTCACAGACCGGAGTCAAGGCAGGCTGAAGACAAGCAGGAGTCGGAGTCACGGACCAGAGTCAAGGCATGCTGACGACAAGCAGGAGTCGTAGTCACAGAGGACCTGGATCAGGAGAGGCCACAGGCAACTGTGTAACCCAATCCGAAGGCAAAGACACAGTGAACAGAAAGTCCTTAAATACTGGAGGTAGAGGGCAACTCCCTGGGAGGAGCTTGCCAGGACCGCCCACCGCTGGTCCTATAACTAGGGTAGAGAGCTGCGGGCCAGCCCCTAGGGAAGGGCGTCGCCCAACAGGAAGTCCAAACACTGAGGCTGCAAGCCACCGGCACAGCTAGGCCTCTCAGGCCCTGGAGCAAGTCCTGGATGATGTGCAGGCGAGGCCCTGGCTTCAGAGCGGCCTCTGGAGGAAGGTAAGAGACCTCCTGCAGCGCAGCAGCAGGGGGGATCGCAACAATTAGTGCACAGCCAGGCAGCGTGACAGTGGGCAGTGGGCATTTTAAACAGACTGAACATTGTTATTGAGTGGGTCTGTGCAGTCAAGTGCCCGGGGAGTAGTCTGCCTCTTTTGTGCTTACAAGCAAGCAGGATCTGTGTGCACACCACACACATTAGTGCACAGCCAGGCAGCGAGACAGTGCGCGGTGGGCATTTTTAACAGACTGAACATTATTATTGTGGGACAGTGGGCAGTGTTACCACTCAGTGACAAAAAATCCATAATGTCAGGGAAAGAGAGATGCAATCGACTTATTGGGACTGGCAGAGGAGGCACCCCAAAAGACACTAGTGCAAGACCACCAGTACAGCTAAAAAGAAAACTGTCGCAATCTAAACTCTTTGTAGGGATGGCAGTTCCATGCCAAAAAAAATGAAATCTGACCATGATACATCGCCATCGCCACCACTTGTTTCTGGCCCTGTAATTTTGGAGGAGAGGGAAGGGGAGGCAGAGTCATGCCAGACAAAATGTAGACACACAAAAGCAGCAGGGGCACAGAAGTCTCGACTAACACTTAGCATTCACAAGGTAGCGCAGTCACTGTTAGCTTCTGATTCAGATGAAGAATCTTCTTGGGTGGGATTCTCATCAGAAACGGAAGAAGTAATAGCTGACGAATCTTCGGTAGAATCAGTTAGTACTGTCTTAGCCTCCAGAAATGTGCAGCAGGGGAGAGATGACAGTGATATCGAGGAGGAGGAAGAGCAGTCAGTACAGGGACAGAGGGTGACTGGTGCCCCCTCTGGCATTGCTTCTCAGGGTGCACCCACTACCTCAACTCCAGTGCCAGCATCCACCCCCAAGGTGTTAGAGAGGGGAGGATCACGAAAGACATCTCCGATCTGGAAACACTTTAAAGTAACGGAAGACCCGCGTTATGCTCGGTGTAATTACTGTGCCAGGGATATTAGCAGAGGCAAGCAAATGGGACATCTATCTAATTTTGGAATGAACCATCATATGAAGAGGCAACACCCAACAAGATTACTGCCATCTGGGGATGGTGGCAGTTCCAGTCGGGGAACCCCTTCCAACCAGTGTGCAGTGGTAGGAAAGCAGCAGAGTCTGCCCACGCCCTCATACCCTTCTAGCAGTCAGGCGGCAGGCCAGCAACCCCCTGACATGTGGCAGAAGCGACAAACCACCATGGAGGAAATGGGGTGGAGTGCGGTAACACTATCCCGTGGTAGGAGGCAGGCAGCCTCAAAAGTTGTATCCGGGAGCATTGGGGAAATGATTGCCCTTGATGACCAGCCCTTGCAGCTAGTGCAGAATGTGGGTTTCAAGCATTTTTTGAAGGTCGTACTTCCAAATTACAAAATCCCGTGCAGAACCACATTTAGTAGAAAGGTCATCCCCAACCTGTACAAGCAGTGTTGCAGTCGCTTGCAAGCACTGCTAGCTAAGGCAGACGGAAGAGTGCATTTCACCTGCGATATCTGGACCGCCATGAATGCTGCACACTCTTACCTCTCTCTGACAGCACACTGGTGGGACATGGCAGAGGGAGGGGCAGCCAGCAGCTCTATTACTGAAGAAGTATCAGGGTGGAGGTGGGCTTTACTGCACACCCACCTGACGGACCAGGCCCATACCGCACCCAATATTCTAGCATGCATCAGAAAGATGCTGGAGGGCTGGCAACTACACCAGCGAGACAAGAAAACACAGGCAGGGTTCTTTGTCACAGACAATGGTGCAAACATGGTTAAGGCAATAAGCGATGGGCGGTTTAAGAACATCCGATGTTTTGCACAAACTCTGCACCTGGTAGTGAAGTCAGCTCTGGGCTTGGAGTCCAATGACAAGGAGAATGAATACCTGCATAGGTTAATATAGAAGTGCAGGAACATAGCAGCACACTTCCACAGAAGTGTCAAGGCGGGGCAGGTTCTCTGACAAAAGCAGACTGATTTGGATATGCCTCACAAGCGTCTCATTCAAGACATTGCCACCCGGTGGAATTCCACCTTTATGATGCTGGAGATGTTACTGGAGCTGCAGACACCCCTTCATGAACTTTCTGCTACAATAGACATAGGTATGCAGAATCCCCTAGAGCATCATGATTGGTTAGTCATGAGTCAGCTGGTAAAAATCCTGCAGCCCTTCAAGGATGTCACGGAGGAGCTGAGTTCCAGAAGTGCCACCTTGGCTGACATCATCCCTATAGTTAAATTCCTGGATGAACATTTGGAGGCCTTTAAACGGGAAGAGGGAATGACTGCTGAGGTGCTGCAGTGTCTGGATGTTTTGCAGCAGCAGGTGAAAGACAATTTAAGGCCTTTAACAGACGACCACACATACATGCTCGCCTCTGTCTGTGATCCCCATGTGAAAGGTAAACTCGCCCTACAGACCAATTGTCTGTCATTTGTGAAGGAGCTGCTGTTAGAAAAGGTCCGTGAACAGGAGCGCCATAGGCAGAGACAGATTAGGCTTGAAGCAGAGGTGGAAACAGCAGGCACGTCAGAGAGTTGTGCTGCTAGCCCAGGCAGGAGCAGAACTCTGTCAGCGACAGATAGTACCTCCTCTTCCACGTCAGAATGCCCAAGGCATGTTGGCCATAAAGATTCATCAGTTGTGCAATGGGCGAGAGAGAAAGTAGCTGGTTTGAGTGACTCTGAGCCCTCCCAAGCACGGGAGGAGACAGCAGCACAGCTGTCAGTGACACGGTATCTCTCAGAGCCGATAGAGAAAATGCAGACAGATCTGCTGGCATATTGGGCACACAAGTCCACTGTCTGGCCACACTTAGCCAAAGTGGCTCAGCGATATCTGTCATGTCCACCAACCAGTGTGCCCAATGAACGTGTCTTTTCAATGACAGGGGATATCATGAGCCCTCACCGCTCAAGGCTGGCACCAGAGTTGATGGAAATGCTAGTGTTTTTGAAAGTAAACCTGCCTTTGCTTGGGTTTCCAAATTTTCCCTGTGAATGGCAAGATGAATAAAAGCTATTCAAAGCCTTGCAGCAGCTCCAATTGCCTTCTATGCTCCAGATAATGTAAGCACTGCAGCACATGTACCTGACATGAATCGCTGTGCCTGACCATCTGCTGTCCAGGCCTTGTGTTCCTACCAGTGTTTGACCTAGATTGCTGTGCCAGTCCAGTCCAGACCTCTACGGTTCAAAGTCAACATAGGTTGATATTGCAGATTTGGACTTGAGTAGCTGTATTCTTATTTCTGAGAGCTCTTCAAGTTCCTTTGTCATCAGCTGAAGTGCGTAAGTACAGTCGGAATTCACTAGATGCCAACAGAATTCACTAGACGCCAATGATATTCACTAGATGCCAACTTAAACACCGGGTACACCCCACTCTAAGGGTGAACCCATTCCAGGGAGTCCTTCCCTGCACAAAGGAAAGGGAACTCTCTCCTGGGCCAGCTTGTCTTTCCCCTATGAAAACCACAGGGACCAGACTACCTCCACTCTGCCAGCCTGTCTTGCCCCTTGCCACTCTGCTTTGCTGCCATACACCAGATGACTCACTTAACTCCTTGTGGTGTTTTTGCCACTCTCATGGTTCCTCAGTGTGTTGGTGCTAGTCTATCTGCTTGCTATGTTCCCCCTTCATTGTGCTGTTGGATGTCAATGCCAGTTGTCTTGCCACTTTGCCTGTCGTGCTGCCTTTGATGGTTCATGTATCTGCTATCGGTGCTCTGTTTTGAAGCTGTGGTGTGTTTTTGACATTCTCACTGCTGCTTTGTGCCTCTGTTAAAGCACTCTTGCCACTTCTGGTACTCCTTTGCACCTTTCCAGTGCCTTAGGCTATTCATGCCACTTTGGTGCCACTTTGCCACAGTCTAAGTACCTTGGAGATGTCTTGTTGTTGTGATGGTTGCTCCCCAGAAGTTTCATGAAAATTGATAAGAAAACCCCAATTCTGCAGCCAAAAATAGGCTGGTAATCCTTCCCCCATTGACTTTAATGGGAACCGGGAAACGTATGGACAGAACGGCAACGTATGGAATTCTCCATGAACGGAATTGACCCTTCACGAATACGAATCACGAATGCAACGAAAACTTTTTGGCTGCACATCCCTACAAGGCAGTGCCCATGGGTGCTGCTTGCCAGCCTAGAAGAGGACAGTGAAGAGGATGAGAGCAGGAACATGCCAGAGCATGGACACCAGGAGGAAGAGGAGGAGGAGGAGGAGACCCAACTTATAGTGATTTCTGTCATGCATACCAGAACTCTGGCAGCATGCCGATAGCCTGAAGGAAGGCAGAGGACATTGTCTTTCCTAGAGAAGAGCATGTACAGGACACTGTAGTAGATAAGGGGTAGATTTACAAACATGGCGCGTTCGTGTACTTTTGTTGGCGCTCCAGGCGCTAACAAAAGTACGCGGGATTTTAGTAGATACGTGCGTAGCCACGCAAATCCGGGATCGGCGCACGCAAGGCTATTGATTCCGAATAGCCGGCGCGCGCCGAGCTGCGCAGCCTACCTCCGTTCCCTCCCCTCACCTTCCCCTCCCTTCCCCTACCTAACCCACCCGCCCGGCCCTGTCTAAACCCCCCCCCCTTACCTTTGTCGGGGGATTTACGCCTCCCGGAGGGAGACGTAAATCCCCGCGCGCCAGCGGGCCGCTAGCGTGCCGGGACACGACCTGGGGACTGGTCCGGAGGGCGCGGCCATGCCCCCGGATGGCCCCGGGCCGTAACCACGCCCCCGGGCCCGCCCCCAAAACGCTACGTCCCGCCCCGAAAACGCCGTGCGGATCAGGGCCGCCCCCTCGACACGCCCCCGACACACCCCCGACACGCCCCCCTCGGACAACCCCGGGACTTACGCGAGTCCCTGGGTCTGCACGCGCCGGTAGGCCTATTGAACATAGGCGCACCGGCGCGCAGGGCCCTGCTCGCCTAAATCCGGGCGGATTTAGGCGAGCAGGGCTCTGAAAATCCGCCCCTAGGTGTATAATATAATTGAATGCCTGAGTAATGGAAGTGATGGCAGGACTGAGGCATGAAATGTAGAGCTTGAGGCATAGAGGTAGATCCTTTTTTTTTTTTTTAATTCTTTATTTTCAAGTTTTTCAAAACTTATTTACCAGGAAAACTCCTTTCAGAAAAATCAATGTCAAAAAGAAAACAATAACATTCAGAATTATCCATATTTCAGCATATAGGTTATCGACATTTAAATTATAAGAAAATTCAAATTAGCAATTAGGAGGCGGTAGGAGCAATAACAAAATAAAGAAAATAAGTCCATAAGTATACTTGGTTCGTTGTGGCATCTGCATCATTTTTTCCTTTCACACCATTTCTGATGAAGTTTCCATAGGGGTTTTCTCAGCTAGGAATGTTTTCATTTGATCAGGTTCAAGAAACATATAATTCACGTTCTGGTACCTGATGCAAGCCTTGCAGGGATATTTCAGAGTAAATCTAGCCCCTATTCTAAGGGCTGCTGGCCGCATCAAAAGAAACTCTTTCCTGCGTGTCTGAGTAGACTTGATCACATCTGGAAATATCCAAATAGGAAAGCCATAAAATCAGACGATTTCTGAAAAACAGTCTCATAATATGATTTCGCTCTGATAAAAATGTGAATGAAACTAGGAGAGGTTTCCTCTGAATTATTTGATGTTCAGAAGACATTTCCAGTATATCAGTGAGATTCAAATCAAGACTTTGTTGTTCTGGTTGAGAAGCTTGCTGTAAATAAAATGCTTTAACAATAACCGGCAAAGCTGTATCTGGAATTTTTAAGTTTTTCTTCATATAAAGTTTGAAAAGTTCCAATGGCGCTATTGATTTAATTACTGGAAAATTAAGTATACGTAGATTATGAGCCCATAGGGCATTTTCAACAGCTTCTAATCTTCTAAATGTTAAATTCTCCGAGAGAATTAATTTTTCTTGTTTAACCTCCACTGAGGAAATTCTCTTTTCCAATACTTCCATTTTATTTGTATATTTAGATATTAAATTATTGTTAATCAAAGTCTGATTTTGAATTTCCACAGTTGTCTTAGCAAGTGTTTTCATCGATATTTCAATTCCATTTAATATGCTCCAAATTCCCTCCAACGTTATTACATCAGATCTCAAAGTAGAAGGAGCTTCTGAAATCATTCGAAGCTGACTTATTCCCTGTACTTCATCGGCTCCCCCTCTTAACCCCATACCTTGAGCAGAAGTTGTAATGGCTGCTTCCAATTCCCGGGGAGTTGAAGTCCTTAGTGGGTCCTCCAGACCTGAAAGATGTTCTCCTCCACTCTCTCCTAAGGTCTCCTCGTCCCGGGTCTCACAGCTTCCATTTCTGGCCATCATCATGGCCGCTCCAGCTTCAGACGAAGCAAGGCAAGGCACCGCGATGTTTTGAGGGGGAGCAGGTTTCCATGGTGATCCGGGGCTCAAGGTGGTGTCAGGGGTCAGGGAGGTCGGCGCTTGCTCCCGCGTCGTACCTCCAGCGACCTGGCTCTCCGGATTACTTGATGCAGCTCCAGCGAAAAAACCGGGGATAGTAGGCTGTCGAGGGTCGGCTAAAGGTGAGTTAATGCTCTCACCTCTTAGTCGCCCTTTTCTTTTTGTATGCGGCATATTTAGAAGAAATAAAAGTAAGGAAATCCGAAATGAGGCAGCGTTTCTCTCCGGCATTTTAAGCAGGTTCACGCTTAAAACGCCATCCTGCCTCTAGAGGTAGATCTTAAATAAGTACGCACGCGCGTATTTTTGTTTGCACAACCGGCGCGAACAAAAGTACGCCGGATTTTATAAGATACGCGCGTAGCCGTGCGTATCTTATAAAATCTGGGGTCGGCGCAAGCAAGGCTGCGCAAAATCGGCAGCCTGCACGCGCCGAGCCACGCAGCCTGCTTCCATTCCCTCCGCGTCCCCCCACCTTCCCCTCTCTTCCCCTCTCTACCCCACCCCCCAGCCCTACCTAACTCCCCCCTACCTTTTGTTGTGCAAGTTACGCCTGCCGCCTCAGCATCCCCTGGCAGAGGCCACAGTGCCAGGGGACTTGGGACCGCCCTCCTGGCCCGCCCCTGAACCATCACTACGCCCCCGGAACCACCCCGGACTGCCCCTTACCCCCGGACATGCCCCTGGACTGCCGACACGCCCCAGGACTCACCCCCACCTGCCCCTTTTACAAAGCCCCGGGACTTACTCGCATCCCGGGCCTTTGAGCTCTCCGGCGGCCTATGCAAAATAGGCGCGCCAGCGCATGAGTGCCCTGCGCGCATAAATCTGGCAGGATTTACGTGCACAGGGCTTTTAAAATCTAGCCCATATTGTCCAAGAAGCGATGCAGGATGTGTAGCAAGAGTTAAGAGGCATTCTTTTCAAAATGTAGGCCCAGACTGCAGTGTGGAAGGAGATGCTTCAGAGAATGTTCCCCTACCAGAAGCTGCCCTCACCATCCCCCTACTATCTGATGCCTCTCTGCATGCAGCCCCCTCCAGCCTTTGCTGCAGCACCATCAACCTGGATGGTGCCTCTCCAAGCCTCATGGGCATCTCCACCTATAGCTCCACCACCCCCATTGTTATTTCACATCCTCTTTTGCCACCAGCAGCAGCACCACCACCACCACCACCCACAATGATTCAGCCTCCAGCATCACTGCCAGCATCATAACTGCACCACCCTCTCTGAGGAAACAGGAAGCTGAAGAGGAGAGGCCCACAACAACTCCCAGCACATCTTCTCGTAGCCCTCTAGGTCCTTCTAGTTGCTATAATGATGTTCCATTGCCCCCATTTCCCAGGCCTTCCAAAAGCATCATTAGATGTGATCATATATCAGTGTGGAAAAGCACCAGATTGGAACAGGCCAAGGCATCAGAACTTCCCCACACCAAGATGCCAGCCAAGGAAGCACTAAATTTATGGAATTTAATAATCATTACATTGAGCACACCATATTAATAAATTCATCTTCACCTTCTAAATTACCTTAGCACTGCATGTAAATACATTTATCTTCATCTTTTAAAATGTCTTTGTATCAGAGTGTTCCTTTCCTGTATAACCTGCTGTTGAGCCTGGCGATATATCTCCTTCAGTTCCTCCTGACTCAGGTCATGTGCATCCTCCTCCTCATCTTCATCCAGATGATCTTCCTGCCTAGAAGAGAGGAGGCATGCAATGTAACCAGGAAAGACAGGTACTCCTCAGTATGTGCCTTTCTATTGCTTACAACAGAGGGTCATGGCTAAAGCACAGAAAGAAAACAATGGCACAGCACAAACTCGCACAGGCAGAACAGAGAGGGACAGGAAGAGGAAGCAGGGACATTGGAGAGCTTGGACCAAATGACACACACAAACAAGACAGGAAAATGTGGCAGAAACCATACCCTCATGCCAGAAAGATACAGATGCAACATGGCACACACACACAAACACACATCTGACTCTATGGTGGAAAAAAAACAGATATGTACAGGGAAAATAGTCATAGAATGGATCACCTTCCCCAATCACAATTCCTCTGTGCTCTCATACTGCTGTTTATTTATTTAAAACATTTCTATTTCTCATTTGTTGTACTAGATAGACTATACATTTTTTTATATCAAACATCAAGATATGACAAGCATCCAGGAATATAAGCAAACACCTAGAAATAATAACAATCTACACTTAAAATAAACAACTATATTAAATTCTACATTAAAAATCCTGACATTTCAAGAATTCCAATCAGTTGCTAAGAATAAATGCTTCAACTTTTTTCCTAAATGTTAGTAAATCAGTTTCTTGCAAAAAATGCAATGTGGTAAACTGTTCCACAATTGTGGGCCTGCAAATGAAAAAGCCAGTAATAGGTCATTTGCACTGATAATCCCTAATAAACAGGATTGCAAGGTATTGTTCATCAATTGACTATAAGATCCAAATTGGTAAATAGTATGATAATAAGTCTTAAGTATTTTGGCCCATCATCTTGCTTTGGCTTACATAATAACAAAAGAAACCTCAGTTTTAATCTAGCAGCTATTGAAAGCTAATGTAACTGTAACAGACTGGTTGTTATATGCTCTCTTCCTCCACAACCTGTAATGAGATGAGCTGCAGCATTTTGAATAATTTCAAGCACTCTAAAGTATTTTTTCAGGAATATAAAAAGCATTACAATAATGAAAGACAAATAAAACCACCATCTAAGCCACCGATCAGAAATTTTTCAGGTTTAAAATGTACCTCAAGTATCTCACTAAATGAAGTTTTAGGAAGGCAACCTTTAAAACTTCCCTTATCTAATGTTTAAAAGTGAGTTTGGAGTCTAAAATAATAACACAAAGATCCCGCACTTCCATTAAAAATGGAAAGGACTGATCTCTAATTTGCAACTACTGGGTATTCACAGTCACAAGTGAATAACTCATAATATCTGAGTATTTGCTAAATTTAAAACTAACTTGTTGGTAGTCATCCAGCTCTCAAGTGCTTGTACGTAGTTTGACATTATCATTAATGCATCAGGAACAGAAACCGCAATGAGAAGAATGGATTGAAAATCACCTGCATAAAATGTATATTGTATCTCGGACAGAAATAATTAGGGATGTGAATCGTGTCCTCGATCGTCTTAACGATCGATTTCGGCTGGGAGGGGGAGGGAATCGTATTGTTGCCGTTTGGGGGGGTAAAATATCGTGAAAAATCGTTAAAAATCGAAAAATCGAAAAATCGAAAAACCGGCACATTAAAACCCCCTAAAACCCACCCCCGACCCTTTAAATTAAATCCCCCACCCTCCCGAACCCCCCCCCCCAAATAACTTAAATAACCTGCGGGTCCAGCGGCGGTCCGGAACGGCAGCGGTCCGGAACGGGCTCCTGCTCTGAATCTTGTCGTCTTCAGCCGGCGCCATTTTCCAAAATGGCGCCGAAAAATGGCGGCGGCCATAGACGAAAAAGATTGGACGACAGGAGATCCTTCCGGACCCCCGCTGGACTTTTGGCAAGTCTCGTGGGGGTCAGGAGGCCCCCCACAAGCTGGCCAAAAGTTCCTGGAGGTCCAGCGGGGGTCAGGGAGCGATTTCCCGCCGCGAATCGTTTTCGTACGGAAAATGGCGCCGGCAGGAGATCGACTGCAGGAGGTCGTTCAGCGAGGGTTCCGGCGCCTCGCTGAACGACCTCCTGCAGTCGATCTCCTGCCGGCGCCATTTTCCGTACGAAAACGATTCGCGGCGGGAAATCGCTCCCTGACCCCCGCTGGACCTCCAGGAACTTTTGGCCAGCTTGTGGGGGGCCTCCTGACCCCCACGAGACTTGCCAAAAGTCCAGCGGGGGTCCGGAAGGACCTCCTGCCGTCCAATCTTTTTCGTCTATGGCCGCCGCCATTTTTCGGCGCCATTTTGGAAAATGGCGCCGGCTGAAGACGACAAGATTCAGAGCAGGAGCCCGTTCCGGACCGCTGCCGTTCCGGACCGCCGCTGGACCCGCAGGTTATTTAAGTTATTTGGGGGGGGTTCGGGAGGGTGGGGGATTTAATTTAAAGGGTCGGGGGTGGGTTTTAGGGGGTTTTAGTGTGCCGGCTCACGATTCTAACGATTTATAACGATAAATCGTTAGAATCTGTATTGTATTGTGTTCCATAACGGTTTAAGACGATATTAAAATTATCGGACGATAATTTTAATCGTCCTAAAACGATTCACATCCCTAGAAATAATGATAATGATGAACCCTGTTGTTTTCCAGTAGTAGTAACAGCCTTTTCAGCTGAGACGTTCTCATTTTGCCTAACCTGAATGGTTTAGGCACATAGAAATGAGTTAAACCATTTTAATGCGAGACCACCAATGCCAATTTCTGAAATTCTGGTTAAGAGAATCTGGTGGCAAAGTGTATCACAGACTGATGACAAATCTAAGAGCACTGTCCATCTCACCTAGACCATCGATATCTTTGTACTATGGTTAACTAAATCCACATTGGGGAAGATCTAGAATTTCATGTTCATCAATATAACTTCTTAATTGATTTAGCACACACTTTTCAATGATTTTACTTCATGCTAGCAGGTTCAAAATAGGAATATAAGGGGTAATTTTTAAAAGATTTATATGCTTAAAACTGTTTTTACACACGTAAATGCACTTTAAGTACGTAAGTAGGATTTTGAAGATTGCTACTATATATGCTATTGAATTCAATAGAATTTACATGCATAAGTGCACTTTGGGAAGATAACTTTGAAACAAGTGAGTGTGCCTCTATATGCAAGTGTAAAGGCATGCATGCTCATGCACTATTATTTATTTTATATCCTTAGCAAAAATTTTGCATGCATCATAGAAAATACCCACATCTTAGTGTGCAAAGTTACATGCTCCATTTCAGTGTACATGTGCTCGAGTAAGTTAGGTCACGTGATCATGAGCACGAAGTGTTCACATGTGACACATGACTTCCAGTTTCTCAGGGGCATGCCATACAAATGATGTCAGCTCTAGCCTGGCAGCCAAATTTCACCACTAGTGACATCTAATGCCTGCGTCCAAAGTGGTGGAACATGAGATACACTTCCTCCTATAGGTGATCCGGAACCTGAGGCACAAAAAAATGCCTAGTGCCTAGTGTGCACACATTTCAACTGATATGCCTCATACCCATGAGGGGTAAGCAGAATGTGGAGAGTGGGGGGTTGGATGGGTCAGAATATGCATGGAGTAGCAGTAGGTTGGGAATGGGGTGTGGAATAAGTTAGGATATGCATGGAGGGGCACTTGGGTGGCAATAGAGGGGTGGGAGTGGGGGTGGGATAGATCAGGATATGCATGGGGCACTAGGGGAGGTTATAGGGGGTGGGATAGGTTACAGTTTGCATGGGGGCCCTAGAGGGCTATAGGGGCAGGAAGTGAGGTGCGCCAGCGCACACATGCTATAAAATTGGTGGGCTGCGCACACCTGCACGCCAGATTTATGTGCGGGTGGTGCTCTCAATGGGGGGGAGACTTCCACAATTTTTGTGCAGATACACATCCCGGCCTTCCCCAGTTCCCTCCCAGTCTGCTCCAATTAAGGAGCGGACTGGGAGGGAACTTCCCTACCCCCCCCCCCCCACCTAACTTCACTTCCCTTCCCCTTACCCTCTCCTCCCAACCCCCTAAACCCTACCTTATTTTTTCTTCTTCTTCTTGTTTTGCAACTTAATTTAGCTCCCAAAACTGTTCAACCCAGGGTTTCCCATCCTCCCGTTGGTCCCAGTTCATACCTGGAGTACTCCCTGCTCCCCCTCCCTGGACTGTTCTTGTCTCCACTCTGCCAGAGAAGATAGTTCACTTAATGCCAAGTCGTTATTCAAAAATCTCTTTCATGGGGGTATGCATAACTGAGCTGTAGCAAATCTATGGGCCGGATTTTAAGAATTGTGCGCGGGCGTAGATTTGTGCGCGCAACCCAGCACGCACAAATCTACGTGTGCATGTTATAAAATCCAGGGTCGGTGCATACAAGGGGGTGCACAATTGTGCAACATGTGTGCGCAGAGCCGCACAGCCTTCCTCCGTTCCCTCTGAGGCCGCTCCGAAATCGCTTATATTACGCACGTAACCCTTTTAAAATCCACCCCATGTGTGCAATTGCTTGTACATGCACATGTGCATCGATTTCAAAATATGTAAGTATGCGAGTACATATAGTCACACCCAGGATACGCCCCAAACATTACCCTTTTTTGCATGTGCATTTTTTTACTTATGCATGCGCATACACACGGATACTTCAACCATTTTTAAAATAAGAATTGCGCATGTTCAGCCCATATATTCACATATATGGGTCTTTTTACGTGAACAACTCTTTTAAAAGTCACCTATAAGCACCTATATGGCCTTCTGAAAATTGTTACGATATAACAAAATGTGAATCATTTTGAAAATGTCCTTCAGAGCAATGATAGTTGAATCATTGGGGGCTAAAGCTGCTCTTTTTAATGATGGCCATAGAATAGCTTTTTTAACAGTTCCGGCAAAATTCCTTCACAGAAAGTGGCTTTAATGATGTCTGTGATAAAACCAAAAAAGGTTGTCTTTAATCCACAAATTAACCCAAATGGATAGGAATCTACTGAATATCCTGTGGGCATAAATGAGGCTAATAGTTCAGTGAGATTCTTGAGGGTCACTGTTTGGAAAAGAGGCCAGTTAGCTACTTCTGGCCCATGAAAAAGTGAGTAGGGGATCATCAGTAACATCCTGGCAATTTCTAAATAAATTGGTATCATCAAGGGAGACATAGAAAGCAAAAATGTTAAAGGCAAAAATTCTGTAAGAATATCAATATCTAAATTGAAATTATTCATTTGATGCCCTAACTTGATCCACAGCTGCTTAGCAATACAAAAGTTATTATGGCTGATTTAAGGAAATAGAGTAACTAAAAAAAAATGGGTTTTTGCCTTCAACAATGCCGACATAAATTATTAATCCATTCCGCAACTCAGTTTTGCCAGTATCACATCAAAGGTTAGGCCATTTCTTCTCCATTCACCTCGCCCTTCATTTTAACTCAATGTACTCAGTAGCAAGCCATTATACTTGAAGAGAATTATGCAAGTAAACTATCTTATGTGGGTCTACTTGATTCAGTATTTGCAAAATAGAATTGTTGTATTTTTCTACCTTAGTAGTGACACATTCAGAATTTGATTTTTATTGAATCTGTTGTTGTTCTCAATTATCCTGATCAATTGCTCCACAAATAAATCTAGGAAATAAGGAAGGATTAGCTGCTATGGGCACTACTGAAGGAGATATCTTAAATTATATCAAAATATGATCAGAACAATAGACAGAAAACTGATTGCAGTTCCTGAATCAAATCCTGCTCTGACCAAACCTTGGGAACAAATGCTTAATCAATAGTATGCGTAGCGGTGTGAATAGGAAATATAATGAGCTCAGACAGCTATAAAGATGACATAAATATCACAAAATCTTCCACTTGGCCAATAAAAGGCTTATCAATATGCAAGTTAAAATCTCCCAAAATATCAAGTTCTTGGTTGATAACTGGAGAGAAATAAAAACCTCTACTAATGATAAGATATCAACAGCCTCTGATACCAGTGGATGATAAATCAAACACAAATCCAGAGATTTGAAATACAAAGGGCCTCATTTTCTAAAGTATCGCAGGCCTGCGATACTTTAGAAAATTGTGCTAATGGGGGCGGGGGGGGGGGGGTCGAAGCGGGGGAGTGGTCCTGTGCTAGCCGGCAGCGATCGCACCACCGCGGTGCGATCGCTGCCGGTTTCGCACCCAATAGCGCCGCCATAGAAGGTGTACATATTGGACGTGAAGTAGGACGCGAAAAGGCGCTTACCTTTTCGCCGTCCGCAGCATCTTCGCGGAGTCAGCCCCGGTGACGCCCCGATTCCTCCTCTTCCGGGGCTGACTCCACCACGATTTAGGTAGCGCAGGCTTGCGCTGTTAGCACAAGCCTGCGATAGCCTTAGAAAATAAGGCCCAAAGTTTTCAAAACCTTTATAAGAGAAAAATGAATGCAACAGTTGCTGTCAAAGGGAGTGCCTTACTGGTATGTTACTATGGATTATTAATCTGTAAGACATGAGTAGCTGTATAACACTCAACCCCCAATCTCCAGTAAACCCTCAGGCATGGCCTGACCTTCTCCACTCATGCCCCCACCCCTATAACCTTCCTAGTAGCCCGCTCCATGTTTAGCCTGACCCTCTGCACTCATGACTCCACTCCCCTCTTCCCCTCCTAGTAGCTCCCTATGCATGGGCTGACCCTACCCACCCCTCCCACACCCTGTCTATCCCCCCTAGTAGCCTCCCCATGCATGGTCTGACCCTCTCCATCTCAATTCCCCCTCCTTACCCCAT